>NC_090934.1:1354404597-1355043526 GCF_040938575.1 Ambystoma mexicanum | reverse complement strand
TTTCTGGCCTACAGGAACCTTTCCATGGAACCCCCTGTAAACAAGGTAGGATTTTCTTTTCAAATGCCTGCTGGGTTTTTGGTCAACACACACCATGACTTTTCCCTGACATCTTTATATTAGCAGGGATACATTTTCTCATGTTTTATTTTAAACTGAAAATGCCCTACACAAAGTCATTTTAGTGTCAGTGTTTAAAAATCCTGCTCTCCATGTGAAAGGGGCCTTTGCATTTCTTGTGCCGCTGTGAATGAAAGTTCTGCTGTTCCTTTTGTAATGACAGGTAAGACTTTTCTCATAGCACGTCCTTGTGTTACGTGCAGAAACCCCCACAGTCTACCATAATAGACCCTGTTTCTGTGTAAAGGTTTTTCTTATTTTCTTTGATGAACGCTGGAAGGCCATGCTTCCCGTAGCCCTTCAGTTTTGTTTACTTGGGGGCTTTGATTAATCCCCAAAGTCCTTTTGTATGCTTTTGACAAGCGACCATCTTGCAAAGTCCAACTCTAAAGGCAACTACTTTAGACAAAGAAAACAAGGTACTTTCTCAGGATGGAGGCCTACTCGCCAACCCTCACATTCAGTGCAAGAAGGGGCATGGAAACATTTGAAGGACAATCGAGACCCCCTTGTCAGTTTTAAAAAAAACGCTGTATTATACAGAATAAGGCTTGCCATCAAGTCAAGGTGGAGCATTGCATGGTCATGAAAGTGAACTTAACATCACAGATAGCATTTGCTTCCCTCTCCTCGATCAGATGTTAAGTGGTCCAATCACTGGTGACTACACACGCATTTTTGCACACACATTCTTACACCCCAGTTTAGTTACCCCATCCATTAAAACTGTGCATTTGTTTGTCTGTGGCGTTTACTTCTTCCTCCTGCTTACCTTAACCTCTCATCCTCTCAGCCCACCCACCTTGGTGGGCATCAAAATTCTCTTCTCTGGCAAGTCTTTACTTAAGTGCTAGGGTGGGCAGAGCATACAAACATTCCTTATGGGAATTCAGGATGAGCTTAGATGCCCTTTTACCACAGTGATTGTGATGCGTCCGTAGCAAACGATCTTTTAACATACCATAATAGCAACACTCTTCCTCAAAGGAGTCCTATATGGCCTCTGTGGAGCTGTACAATGGAAGTTTGCGTAGTGGATCCTCCTTTTACCACACTCTCCTCCCACCCACCTCAAGACTCATTTGCTGCCTCTTGAGGGACACACCAAAACCACCACCCCTTACCCGTTGAACCCCTACTTCCCCCACACGCTGCTATTCTATGGGCACCCATCGAAATGCTGCCTTCTTCCACTCCCCAGTCCGCTCATTCCCTTCCTCCACCCATTTCCTCCCTCTCACGTTGCTCCTCTTCGCTTCTCCCATGCCGATCCATTCCTCTACACCATCCAGTGCTTTAATTGGGGTGAGAAATCTAGGTGGAGGATGTAACAAGGGGGTGTGGCCTAAATGATGGGCATGACCTGAAGTGTCCATAGCATGGGACAATAAAGGTACTGCACCACTATCGGACAAAATAAGCATAAAACCAGTTCATAAGCACTTACCCTCTGTCTAAATTCCCACAGACATCCAACAATGAGTCAAGGTTGACTGGAAATCTGAATGTGGATTTCTCCCCTTAAGGCAAAAACTAGGTCAAACGTGCTTTACTAAAATATTTTTTTAATACAGTATTACAATTTATATTGACAAAGAGGATATGTTTGTGCCAGTTACACTACTTTCTGTAAGTAATGTAATTGTAGTGTGGCATGCCTGTCCATGGACTCCCCCATTCCTTGTAACAGAGCCTGGCCAGACCTGTACATTTTTTGGAGGAGAGACACTGGCTCACCACAGCAGCCTTACATTTTGTAAAAGAGCCACATGCTGGCCACAGTGCCACATTATTTGCAGGTAAGGCATGGGCTATCCACAGCAGCCCTATTGCTTCTAGAATAGACATTCTCTGGCCACCGTGCCATAACCATAGTAGATGAGACACCAGCAGACCCCAGTAATTTTATTGTCGGCAGACAAAGCAATGGCAGCCACAGGACTTCATTCTTTGTAGGTGAGACACCAGATGGCCACAGGTGCTTTAGGCTTGTAGAAGAGCCACTCTCTGGCCACGCAGTGGCAGATTCTTAGCAGGAGAGGCACAGGCTACCCTCAGCAGCTTTATTGTCTGCAGACAAACCACTACCTGGCCACAGCACCACTCTTTGTACAAGAGACAATGGCTGACAACTAGCAGCCTCATTTATGGTAGAAGAGCCCCAAGTTGCCCACAGCACCAGCAGGGACATCATTTCACCAAAATGCCTGGGGTAGCGAACGTGACATCACATGATCCTTGACCTCTGATGAAAACCCAGAAAGTGATGACCTTTGTCCAGTCCCGAAGTGACATCGCGGAAGAGATGGAACACGATGTTTCACCCCTTGACAAAACAGGAAGTGGCATCACATAGTATTGTTCCTAAGTATACTATGAAAAATATGGTTACGATATCACTAGAATATGATATGCATTTCATACAAGAATGGATCACCATATGTATCGTTAAGATCAGTGTGCATAGACCCATATTACCAAATTACTGTGAATGCAAGCAGACGTCCAAGGCCAAATGATAATGATGTGTTATTATATAGTACTTATGCTTAAGCACTTTATATACAACAAGTATGCATACAATATCACCCAACCTGTGTTGGTACTCATTTATCAACCTCAGCAGGATGAAAGGCTGGGTTGAGGTGTTTAAGAACAGACTAAATCAGTGACTCACCCCTTGAAGTGTGCCTGAAATAAACATTTGATTTGCCTAGCAATTTTTGTATTGATTTCCAGAAAGACAAATTATTTGTTATTCCTATTCCTTCTTATTTAGGGACACTTCTGAAAGTGTAACACTTGTGGAACCCTCTGTTTTTGTTTTTAATATGCCTGAAGAAGAAAGCCAGCCACTCCAGAAACAAAGAACCACATGGTACTGGCCACAGCCCAGGAGCTTTTAGGGGTAGCAAGGGAGACCACAGGGGTAGCAAGGGAGACCTAAGGAGTCGCAGCTGCGACTCATGGCGACTCCCAAATTATATGATATGATATGATATGGCATTTATAACGCACCTATACACAAGTGTGTCAAGGCGCGATGAGGCGAGGGAGGGGAAGACAGTGGGAGACAGACAACGATCCTACTAGGCCAGGTGTCATTCAGATCGCGCAAGTGCGAGGGTAGGGAGAAAGGGAAGAAGTGCCAGGGGAAGGGAAAGGGGAAAAGTGCAGTACATGGGAAAGAAGAATAAATACGATAAATAACGGCCTGAAGGTGGCAAGTGCAAGAGCAGACGTAAGTGCTGGTAAGGGACTAATGGGATACAGAATCAGTCCCCAAGGGCAGGGGGGTGCCAGGGAGGCAGGGCAGGAGAGCAAACGGCAGGACCTGGCCCCAAGATCAGAAAGGGTGGCCAGGTAACCAGTGCCGAATCGGCAGGGAATATCAGCAGGGGAGAGAGGCAGAGAAGGCAGAAGCAAAGAGGAACGTTTTGAGGTTCTTCCGGAACCGGAGATGGTTCTCTCTCCTCAAGTTTCAGGGAGGCAGTAAGGCTGTTCCAGAGGGAGGCCCCAGCCGAGGAGAGAGATCGACCACCAACTCGTTGCTTGGAGAAGCGGCTAACCCTGAGGGAGTTGGAGGCAGATGAACGAAGAGCCCGAGAAGGAAGGTATTTAGGGAGAGTTGAAGGTAATGCGGTCCCAGGCCCCAGAAGGCCTTGTGGATAATGCATAGGGTTTTGAACTTAATCCTTGCAGCCACTGGGAGCCAGTGCAAAGATTTCAGTCCTGGAGAGATACGATCCCTGGGCTTGAGGCCAAGGACAAGTCTTGCAGTCCTGTTTTGGATAAGTTGCAGAGGGCGGAGAGTAGAGGCAGGCATATTAAGATAGAGGCTGTTGCAATAGTCCAGCTTAGAGAGAACCAGAGCACTGGAGACGGTGAGCTTCTGGGGGAAGGAGAGGAGAGGAAGAATACCTCTGAGGAGGTGCAGCTGGCAGTGTGACTTCTTAGAGACGTCGGAGATGTGAGGAGAGAAGGAGAGTGTTGAGTCGAAGATGACCCCGAGGTTTTTAGCCTTGCAGGTGGGAGCAGGAAGAGGGCCAAGGGAGGCCGGCCAGAGAGCTGAAGGGAAAGAGGGAGAGGGGGTGCCGATGAGTAGAATCTCGGTCTTACTGGCATTAAGGCAGAGGTCGTTGGCGGCACACCATTCCTGGATAGCAGACAAACAGTCAGAGATTCGGGAAGGAGAGGAGGAGGCCGAGGTAGCCTGAGGTAGCCTGAAGATGAGCTGGGTATCATCCGCATAGCACTGAAAATTGGTGCAGAGAGTGGCGATGCGGTGGGCAAGGAGTGCCAGGTATTGGTTGAACAGCCAAGGAGAGAGGTTTGAACCCTGGGGGATGCCACAGTTAGAGAAAAAGATATCGCAGAGGAAGGACCCAAGTTGGACCTGGGAGGGTCGGTCGGAGAGGAAAGAAGTCAGCCACGCCAGAGCCTGACTTCTGAGCCATGACGTCCCTGAGCACCAGGTCCCTTTCCGGGGGAGTGGTGGGTGGACAATGACTGTGCATAGTATCCTCATTCATTGTAAGAGAAGCATTGACTGGCCACAGCAGCCTTAGTCCTTGTAGAGGACCCACTATCTGGCCACAATGCCACATTCTTAATAAGAGAGGCACCAACTCAACAGCTGTGTTCTTGGTAGACAAACCACCAGATGGCCACAGCAGCACAGTCTTTTTTAGGAGAGGCACCCGCTGATTGCAGCATCCCTATTCTTTGTGGATTAGCCTCTGTTAGCCCGCACAGCATCTCAGCCCCTTTAGGAGAGACACTGTCTGGCCACAACATTCCGTTTCTTTATCAGAAAGTCATCAGTTAGCCACAGGATTTTCATTCTCATTCTTTATCAGAAAGTCGCAAGCTAGCCACATCAGTCTCATTCTTTATCAGAAAGTCACCAGCTAGCCACAGTATCCTTATTCCTTATCAGAAATTCACCAGCTAGCCACAGCAACCTTATCCTTTATCACAAAGTCACCAGCTAGTTACAGCAGCTGTCTTCGTTATCAGAACGTTGCCAGCTAACCTCAGCAATAGCAATATCATACTTTATCAGAAAGTCATCAGCTAGCCACAGCAGCCGTTATCATGTTATCAGAAAGTCACAGCAACCTTGTTCATTATCAGAAAGTCATCAGCTAGTGACAGAAGCCTTATCCTTTATCAGAAAGTCACCAGCTAGTCACAACAGCTATATTCTATATCAGAAAGTCACCAACTAGCCACGGCTGCCTTATTCTTTATAAGAAAGTCACCAGCTAGCCACAGCAGCCTTATCCTTTATCACAAAGTCACCAGCTAGTTACAGAAGTCATCTTCGTTATCAGAAAGTTGCCAGCTAACCTCAGCAATAGCAATATCATACTTTATCAGAAAGTCATCAGCTAGCCATAGCATTATCATTCTTTATCAGAAAGTCACAAGTTATCCACAGCAGCCGTATTCTTCATCTGAAAGTCACCAGCTAGCCACAATAACCTTATTCATTATCAGAAAATTACCAGCTAGCGACAGCATTCTCATTCTTTATCAGAAAGGCACCAGGTGGCCACAGCAGCCTTTTACTTTACCAGAAAGTCAACAGCTAGCCACAGCAACCTTATTCATTATCAGAAAGTCACCAGCTAGCAACATCATCCTTATTCTTTATCACAAGGCCACAAGCTAGATTCAGCATTCTCTTTCCTGATCAGAAAGTCACAAGTAAGCCACAGTAGCCTTATACTTGATCAGAAAGTCAACAGCTAGCCATAGCATTCTCCTTCTTTATCGGAAGGTCAAGAGTTAGCCACAGAGTTCTCTTTTTTTTTTTTTAATTTATTTGCTTTAGTTGAAACAACTTTACAAATATTTTTTTTATACAAACACAGAATAGTAGCATATTAGAAATCAAAGAATATCAATCAATTTTTGACAATAAATAATTAGTACATCATTAAAAAAAGAGGAGAATGGATACTCAGAAGTAGGAATGTCAGAATAAATACAGCATTATAAAGTGCACATGTATCATAATTGTTATTTATAAGCTTTTTATATGCATATCTAAGACAAATGGGGAAATTTCAAACACAATTTCACAGGCACATTGTGCATGATTGTTGACAATGGATTATTTCCATTAGTAGATGGTAAGACCTTTTTGCTCTTCTGGGAACGCTGCATCTAGAATTGCAATAGTTGTTATTCTCACAGATATTTTAGGAGAGTTAAAAATTGTCGCCCAAGTTTCGGCATCTGAGCGATTATAATAATTCAGATTCACACATTTAGCTAGTTTGGCACGATGGAAGTCAAAAGCTTTACATTCCATGATAATGTGTTGTGATGTTTCTGTGCAAAATCGACAATACCCCGATTATTTTTTAATCAAACCTCGTCTTAGTATTATTTCCTTGACCGGCCATAGGTTAAAGCGGAATCTTAAAATTTTTAATCTTAATTGTGGGGATGGACATTTCATCAAATAGTCAGCCATTGTACGGAAGTGTTTATGACCGAAGAGGAGTCTATCAAAATCTTTAAGTTTAAGGCATTTCTCCTGAGTTGTCACCCAGTCCATTTGAAGAAATTTAGTTTTAGCTCGATTTGGATTTGTTACCAAAAGATCAATTGAGATATCCGCTTTAGCTAAGGCATTTATAGTGTGGGTTCTCCATTGCAGTGGGAAAGTGTGGTCTGAGGATGTTAAGTAATCGTCCAGCACTGCGAGGCTATTTTTCATCAAGATTCCCATGATGCATTTTCTGAACAGGCTACACATTTTCCGGGTTATTTGGGCTTGGATTGATATGAGTCCCAATTCAAATCTAAGAAGCATATTAGGTGTACTTTTCGGTAGATTTAAAACTGTTTTCCAGAACTTTGTTCGATACGATCCCAGAATGTAACAGATTTGGGTAAAACAGATTCAAGTCCATATGTAATGACAGGTATGATTTTCTGCTGATAGAATGACATAAGAGGGGCGCATGAAAATTTCCCAAATTTTGCATGAACAATTCTTGCTTGCGAGGTAAGCATTAATAATTTAGCTCGCAATGATGTTTCAAATGGCTTATCGGATGTTATATTGTTGAAGTTCGTCCCCAAGTATTTATACTCCGAGACCACTTCCAGTTTATGATTAGATATTGTCCAATGGAATTTGTTATGCAAGGTCGTTTTTGGTTTACCCAAAATAATGATTTGAGTTTTTTTCTCGTTCACAATAAGATTGTTTCGTGATACATATTGGTCAAGTACGTCTAACAGGATTTGTAAACCAGAGGGCGTCCGGGAGATTAGGACTAAGTCATCCGCATAGAGGAGCCATGCTATCACTTGTCTTCCTAGTTTAGGTGAGTCGGAATGAACAGAAGCAAGATCGTCAGCTAAGTCCAGCAAGAACATGTTAAATAGAGTGGATGGCAAAATGCACCCTTGCTTTAAGCCTCTTGCTGTCATTATCCGTTTGGATAGGGAGCCTTCCAAATTCAGCTTGATCTGTACAGAAGTGTTTGAATGAAGAAGACTCACGATCTTGACCAAGGATTTGGGACAATCATATTTTATCAGTTTTCTGATAAGTAAATTTCTGTCTACCGAGTCAAAAGCCATGCGAAAATCGATGAAGGCAACATACAGGGGTTGTCTTCGCAGGGCATATGACATCTTCAATGCGTTCAAGATTGTAAGATTTATTGAGGTTCCTAATCCTGAGAGGAACCCAGACTGAAAAGGGTCTCTGCACTGGGTTGTAAGAGACCAGGCGTTCAGATCAGGTAGCACTAGTCTGCAAATTTTTTTACCAGAGTCGTCCAACAGGGCTATTGGACGATAACTTATCGGATTTTGTCTATTGCCCTTTTTAAAGATCGGAACAATGATCGACTGGGACCAAGATTTTGGAAGGTTTTGGTATCGAATAATTAGTCGAAATAGTGTATAAAGTATGGAAGCCCACACGTCCACATTTTCCTTTATTACTGCGTTCGAGAGTCCATCCGGACCTGGGGCACGAGACATGCTGGCACTATTAATGAGATTTTGAATATTGTCTTCATCGAAATCAAGGTCAAAGTCGGAGCAGGGCATGTCTGGTGCTCCAGAACCGGAAGGAGCTGCATATATACTTGAGAAATAAGATACCCAGTCATTCTCTGATACCCCATTTACCTGAGAGGCGAGTTGCGGTGCTGACGTAGCTGAGTTGATTAATTGCCACATTTGTGCTGAGTTCTTTCTCAGCACTTGATTTAGCATTAGTTTGCCATTCTTTTGGTAGTTGGTGATCTTATGCTCCCGCATCCAATTTCTGTATGCAGTTTTAATGGTTCTCAGTTCCGAGACCTTATCTGTTTCTGAGAGATGTTGAGTTTGTCTCTTTTGTTTGCGAAACAGTGCTTTTCTTAAGCGAACTGCATTGTTGCACACCTGAATTGTTTTCCTACGAGACTTATGGTGCGTTGCATATAGCTGCATTAGCTGAAACGGTCCTAAATCATGTATGCTATTGTCTTTGAAATTATCATTCATAAACATTTTTAGATGGTCACGATAATGTATCAATGATTGTTCAGTCCATTTCAACCGGTTTAAGGAATTATTGATGTTAACTGACCCATTGCAGGTTTGTCTTGGCACACTTTTATCTAGATTTAGCACAAGGTTGCATGTGAGTGGCTGATGGTCACTATACTCTGAAGTTTTAAATGCAAAGTCAGTTATGTAATCAAAGAGACACCTGGAGACAAATATATAATCAATAATAGCAGTTTGGTTTCTACTCTGCCACGTCACAAGCGGTGGGGAATCAGCCGCACTGGTGCCATTTAGCATAATTAGATTCCAGGCTTTCGCAAACTTGATCCATAGATCATCCTGTTCGATTTTTTTAACAGAGTTCCCTTGCAATAAGTGTAGATTCAAGTCTCCTGCCAAGATGATATATGTGATGCCATTGCCCAATATAATATTTTCAAGAACAGATGTGAGATTTTTGAAAAACAAGGCAACTGTGATACTCATAGGGTTCCAATACACATTTACACATGCAATCTTGCAAGAGTTGGCATCAATGATAGAACATTGGATGAATGGGTTTATCGCGGGTAGTGAAGTGAGGAGTAAGTTTGCTCGTGTGTTTATAGCAGTGAGTAATCCAGACATAGGTCTACCTTTGGCTGCTCGTATAGCCGGCTCCAGATGGATTTCAAAGTTATTCCAGCTTGGAGTATTAGTGAGCCAGGTTTCCTGTAAAAGGATGATGTCAAATTCACACAGTATACTCTTGGAGTTATTAATCAAATGACTGTGGCCTCGGGTGTTCCAGCTGACTATCGATAAACACACTTGCTCCTTAATTGGGTCTAGTTATACTCTTGTGATCTTGGTATGCTCTTGTTGGTACTCCCTTCGCTCTCCGTTATTATAGATTGAGATGTGATGTTGTGGTTTTTGCGGTGTTTTGAGACAAGACTTCAGGGGGTATTTTACATCATCAACTCGTGAAAGCATAAAGCCCAGGTCAAATAAAGCTTCCCGCGCAGCCCATATCACATTATGTACAATCAGAGAGGTCGTCCACACAGGTACCACACCAAGGTCATTCTTGTTTTGGAATTCAATTTGGTCAATGTCTTGCGATTGGATGTCTCTGAGTGTTGTTATATCAGAGAACAAGTTAAGCACACTCTGACGATTCAAAGTGTATTGATGGGCCTGACGACACGCTAGTAGCAAGGCATGTCTTGTCATAATTTTACCTTGTGCCTTTTTTGCTGTCATATTCGTGTGCTTGTCCAATACGCCGCTGAGTGGACCGAGGGCTTTATCTGTATCGGCCTGTGGTGACGCAGTTTTTTTTTTATTATTATCATTTTTTTTTTGTGGCGAGATGAACTGCGATTTCGAGTTTAGCATCCACAGGCGTGCAATGGATTCTTTTATTTCATCAAGATCTTTTTGTCTGTCAATACTATTGTTTACTGAATCCTGTGCCAAATTGTACTCACTCGGGAATTCTGAGTCAGCAAAAGATACTCGTTTGAGAGTTGTCTTTTTAGATTCTATGCTCTGCGTTTCCATTGACGGTATCATGATGTTAGCAAAGGTGCTTTTCGCAGGTCCATTGACTATGATAGGGAACCTAGGAGGTTCAAAACTTTGACTCTCTAAATAACGGTCAATCTCTCGTCTCAAGTTTTGCCTTGATAAATGCGTGTCGTCAGTCATTTCACTCTTACTATTTGCTACTGGATGTAATGGAGTTTGACTGTAATTTTCACCAGTGTTTTGATGTGTTAAGAGTTGAGGAGAGTGATGACCTTCAGCAAGTTTTATTAACTCATCAAGAGGAGGGTGATCTATAATTGCTCGAGGTGACTGGCAGGACTCCAGATATTTAATTTTCCTCAATTTAGTTAGTGCATCATATTTTTTTGTTATGATCCCTGAGGCCACCTGAGTGCTAGTATTGGCACGTGATAGATTGTTAATCAAATGTTTCGTTGATGACGATACTGCCATCTTTGCCGTCTTAACATTTTTTGGTTTTTTTTGAGGTGGCAACTTTTTTGATTTAGGATTTATTCCTGCTGTGTTTTTACTGGCTCTGACATCAAAGACAGAGTATATAGATTTCTCAGGTGCAGCCAATCTGTTTACTTTTTGTACTGAAGTTGTCTGAGAAGGAGCCTGAACTGGATCATGAGTCTTAACCGGTATAGAGTTATCTGTGATGATACCATCTACAAACGGTAGGTGAGTATACATTTTGGTGGGTCGCATAACCAGAGGATCTTGGTGTGTATTTCCTATCTCGACGTTGATTTCTACATTCTGATTATTTAAGTCTTTCTTTGTTTGTGTGTACGCATCTATGAGGACTGAGGTGTTGCTTACTTTTTCTTGGTTGTTTTTTATTAATGAATATGGTGATTTTGTTTTGGAACTCGCGATCCTGAGTGCATTTTTCAACAGAGTCCTTTCGGAAACCTGACAGTTTGGAACTAAGTTTGAATATTTCAGAGTTAAGCAAATCAAACCTTTCTGTAAGCCCTGTAAGTGTGCCATCGGTGGATTTCAATAACTTGGCAAGTGACATAAGTGCTATATTCATGACCTCCAGGGTTAAATTGGCGTGTTTAGGTATGTCAATCAGGTTAAGAGATGAAGCCTGTTCACCGTCCTGAACCCTGCGAGGAGTTGGAGGGATAAATGAAATGTCAACTGCGGTACTGCCATTGGATCGCTGAAACATATCGGGGGATTGTGAGAGATTTGACCTTTCCGAGCTGGCTGAAAAGGAAGAATTAGTCGAATCTAAATCAATTATGGCCTCTTCCGCATTTTCGTCTCCAGGGATGCCTGTATGCGGCGCTCCAGACAGGGCATTTCTCAACAGCATACTATCAGACATGGACACAGACAGGTTTTCATTATCAGTCATTAAGGAAAGATTACATACAGCCTGGGCAATAGAGTCAACTGTTTGTGTATTACGTTGAGTTTGTTCCACATCAGTGGTAGAAGTTATCAAAGGTTCTCTACATGCAGGGATACATGCCAATTCAGCATTTCTTAAAGTTCCAAACCCATATTTTCGTATATCTGTGTTGTGCCCCTTGCGATCCTTTTTGTTATTCAGCATTTTGGATTTTTGTCGAGAGTTCCGCTGAAGTGGCGTTGAGCACATAGTGGACACAACAGCATCTATGGTGAAGTCTTCACGGACAGGATGGGACCCAGACATAATTCTTTGCCTTTTATTGTCCGGCATGCCCGTTGTCAACCGGTAAAGACCGTTAGGACGTGTGGACATGTTATCAAGCAGGGCTCACTGAGCTACAGCGTAAATTAATAGTTGCTTAAAGCTTAAATTTCAAAGAGGCGAAATATAGCAAAATAAGCACTCACCCCTAACAGGGAGCTTTATGTGAATGTGTGCCTCGGTCCCGCGGAGCCCCGGACGCCGCGGCGAAGCGGCAAAGCAGGACTCCACGGGACTCGCTTGGGTGCACGCGCGCGGTGCGCGCGACCTCCTCCTTTTATCTGCCCGCCTCCAAAGGGTTACCAGATGGCCTAGACAGATATAAATGAATACAATATAAGCTTAGCTATTGATAGCAAGTCCATTGAGAAGTAGCTTTTTGCGCGTTAGAAATCACCTGCTGGTAAATGTAGTAACAGCTGCAATAGCCCACAAAAGTTTGTAGCTCCAGGAGCAGAGTAACGCGGCAAAGCGGGACTCCACGGGACTCGAGTTCTCTTTATTTATCAGGAAGTGCAGTATGGTGCTTATACTAGCTTACATGGTGGAATGTTTAGTGCCTTGGATCCTAGGATTCCTGGGGGTTTTCTTGGTGGCAGTTGGATCAATCGGGATAGGAGCTGTAACCGAATGGACCTACTTACCCTGCTCTCCTGATTACCTTTCCTACTATACCCCTGTAACCGAATAAATACTTCACTGTTTATACTTACCGGCTCCAGTGTCCTTCCTGCGCCTTACCTGTGTATCCTGTGACTCCAGGACACTACAGAAATTCACCAGCTAGTCAAATCATTCTCATTCTTTATCAGAAAGTCATCAGCTAGTCACCAGATGGAAACACTGGCTGGCAACAGCAGCACATTTATTTTTAGGAGAGGCAGCGGCTGGCCCCGGCTACAGGGTGTTGCTAGGTCTGTAAAAGATCTGGGGCTACACTAATGTTGGGACTGTTGGGACTCGGGGCTAGCTAGACTTTTGGTTGTAGCACCTGAGATTCTATCCGGGGTTATAACCAAAAGACCCGGGGCTATTGCCCCCTTAGACGCCCCCATAGCAATGCCTCTGCCCAGCAACGTTATTCTTTGTAGGAGATCCTCGGGCGGGCAACAGAACCACATTTTTGGAAGAGACACAGGCTTGCCAGAGCATCCTTATTCCTTTTGGATAGCCACCAACTAGCCACTGAAGCACATCCTCTGTAGAATTGAAACTGACTGTTCACAGCAGCCTTGTTCTTTATAGGAGAACCAGCGTTTGGCCAAAGTGGCACTTTCTTCTTTGGATATATAGTGGTCGACCAGGACAGTATAATACCTTGTAGGGAAGCCACTGGCTGGTTCCAGTAGCCTTACGCATTGTAGGAGAGACACTGGATTGTAACAATGCCATCCACATTTATTGTAGGTGAGCCAGTGACTGGCCACACTGCTGTATTCTTTGTAGGAGTAGCACCTGTTGGCCACAGCACCATATTCTGTAGAGGTAAGACGCATCTAATCACAGCAACCGCATTCTTCCTAAAAGAGACAAAAGCTAGCCAAAGCCGAATTATTTTCTGTACAAGAGACATTTATTTATTTATTAATTTTATTTATTAGATATTTGTAAAGCGCCTATACAACAAGTGGTGTTTCAGGGCGCCACAAGACAAAAGGGGGTGGGAGGGTAAAATACAATAACAGTACTACTACTAGGCCTTGTGACATTCAGATCGTGCAAGTGCAGAACAAGAAGTGCAAATGGGGGGGGGGGGTGAAGTGTTGGTCTGTGCAAAAACAAAGTGCTAAGGTGGGAAGGGAAATGGGTGAAGGGGCAAAGTGCAAGTGCTAAGGGAAGGCCAGAGGGCAAGTGCCAGGGAATGCAGGTAAGTGATGATGGTGGACTGGGTGGGGGGGCCTGGGGCCCTGTAGTACTCGGAGGGAATCAGGCCGCCAGTCACTGAGGCAGAAGAAGGTGTTAGCAGGGGAGGGGGGGCGAAGGAGTAGGAGAAAGGGAGGGTCTTCAAAAGATCTGGTTCAAGCCTGATAGGGGCAGGGAGACCATTCCAGAGGGAGGCTCCTGCTGAAGAGAGACATCTACCCCCACTCTCTGCTTAGAGAAGCATCTGATTCACAGAGAGTTGGAGCTAGCGGACCAAAGGGCTCTAGCAGGGAGGTATTTAGGGAGAGAGAGTTGGATGTAGCGGGGTCCTAGGCCCCAGAAAGCCTTGTGGATGGTGACATCAACTGACAACAGCTGCAGCAGGTGAATAAATGGTGGTTGAGCACCTCCCCTCCCCTTTTGGTATCTTCTAGGCCCTGCAAGACACAGAGCCTCATTACAAGGTTGGCGATGAGGGAAAAGCCCTAATCAGGCAGAGTGGTAAAATGGGCGGCATTTGGAACTACTGCCTAGTTTAACATTACAGCCATATTCATAATTAGGACTATGATTTACTATACAGGGAACACAACTATGACAACCTATAAGGGAAGAGCTCAGAAGGGGATTCACAGGGAAACACACTGGGATGGCTGGATTGCACTCTCCTTTGTGCAAATTGCAGGCATCAAATATTACCTTGGAAATGAGAGGTTGCCATACCGGACAAAGGTATATAGAAACTACGCGTAGGGCATCCAGTCGTGAACTGGTGAGGTGCAATGTTGTGTACAGACCCACGGAAATAGTCATGGTCTCCCAGATGTGGAAAGAACCATTGCCAACCTGCTTTGGGCAGGTGCTGCTATCACAGAAGGAGCACAGACGTCAAACGCCTGCTGGTGCCATTATGTGAACCGGGAGAGACTAAAACATTGGGGCCACCTGGGGTGTTGGCTGGCGACGGGTTCGTCAGCTTCCTATAGTAAGGTATAGGTTCCATTTTGGAATAAGCAGTGATATGTACAAATGCAGCACGTTGTATGATGACCTACATATGTTTGGATCATCCATATGGCAGCAGTGTTCTGTTGTCGTCCCGGTACATAACAAATAAAGGTTTTAGCCAAAGATAACAACATTATGGGATTTGCATGATAACTTGGCCCGTTTGGGAATTCGTGGATATTTGTGTGTGTCTCTTCGAAATGTTCAGCATACTTCCCAACATGCTACAAACCGGACATTTGGCATGTGGGTAGAGTTCCACGTGTGGACAATGTTAAAAGTATCAAATATACAATTTTCTTATTTTGGTTTTTTAAGGATGTTTTTTTTAAGTGGTCTGCAATGCTTGCATATGTGTATTTGTGTCTGTTCGAAATGTTCAGCATACTTCCCAACATGCTACAACCCTGTAATTTGGCATGTGGGCAGGTTGCATGGTGTAGAAATGTAAACAGTATAAAATATAAATATACCGTTGTCTAATTTTCTTTTAGTAGGCATACTTTGTGAAGCACCGGTACAGCTTCTAGTTACTCCATAAAGTACCCTGCCAGGGTCCCTTACAGTCCAATCTTCCACCAGCTGTCCCAGGCAGAAAGCTGGCTCCACTTTCACATCCTACTTCATTCTTAAAAAACAATTCCCCAAATGTTGCTTTGACGTTTAATGAGCACCGCCCATGTCGTTCATAACTCCCAGAGACATTAAAAACACATTTATGCAAGCCCTTGGCTGTTAGACGCTGTGGAGGCCGCTGGGGCAAGGGTGGGGCGGGTTGCAAAGCAGGAAAAACAACTGAGCTGTCCATAAGCCCATCGTGGCCATCCCCTTCCAGCAGGACTCCTAAAATGGCCGACATCCTGAAACATATTGTATCGCTGCACATCCTGTCTGCTCACGTTACCATGAGGTAATGCGGCGCTATCTTTTACAGCTACAAAGGAAATCCAGGATTGGACGCAGATCGCAGGCCCCATCCACTGGGAACCAACTTCTGGGGATTAGCCTGACCCAGCGAGGAAGTGAAAACTAAATGATACTCCTAAAAACATGTGTTGCCTGTAATTGCTCACTGAAACAAGAGTCGGACTTAATAGAACAAGGGTTTGGGACGTGGTTTAGAAAAAATACTTGGAAGGAAGCAATAGTCAGGAAATGTTTATAAAAAAAAGCAATTAACTCAAGGTCACTTGTGCTTTTTTTTCTTGGTTTTTTTACGTGGCTCGGGTGTTCCCAGAGCACGTTTGTGTATTTTATGTAGAATAAAGCACTTGAATTGCGAATTATAGTCATTTAAATTAACGCAGGCAGCCAGTGACATTGCAAAACGTGTATCGGGAGGGCACACGCTTTTTGTGATGTCATAGACACCGGCGCTGCCTGCATGGGAACCTTCCACTGTGCTTGTACTTTTGTGTGCTAGACAGCTGTTTGCTCCCACCTACTATGATCGTGATCCTCGGTGATGCTCTGTGACTAGACTATTGGATGCCCTCACTGTTATTTGCTCTCAGCGTTCCCCACTGCCATTTCTCTCCACTGTTATCTTGCACCTCAGTGACCCGCTGTGACTCGACTATTCGATGTCCTGGTTTATAGTGATAATTTCGAATTACATTATGTCGAAAGTCATAATGTTGAAAAAAAAAAGTGGAAAAAAAAATTTCAAATGTCTATTTTTGTTTGTTTTTTTGTTCGAAATGGGGGGGTACCCCCCAACCCCACTTTTTTGTAATTTATTTTTGTTTTACCCCTTTTTTTTTACTTGCGGAACCCAAAAATAACATGTAAATAAAAGAATAAAACATTTGAAAAAAAAATGTCGACATTTGTTTTTCGACATTATGACTTTCGACATAATGTTTTCAACTTTTTCACTGCACAACGGATGTCCTCATTGTTATTGCTCTCAGCTTTCCCCACTGCCATTCTCTCCAATGTGATCTTGTTCCTCCGTGACCCACTGTGACTCGACTATTAGATGTCCAACTGTTATTTGCTCTCAGCTTTCCGCAATGCTATTTATCTCCACAGCGATCTTGCTCATCAGTGACCCACTGTCAGTCGACTATTGAATGTCCTCACTATTATTTGCTCTCGGTTTTCCCCAATGCTAATTCTATCCACTGTGATCTTGCTCCTCGGTGACCCACTGTGACTCGACTATTGAATATCCTCAAAGCTATTTCTCTCCACTGGGATATGCTCCTGGGGTGTTGTGTTCTGATCGTGGTTTCTGCCATTATTTTGCTTCATTGTGATTTTGACCCAACGTGTTGCCAATGTCCACTGCCAGAATTTTTTTCTTGCAATATTGTATGCTCTTGAAACCACACCACACTAAAGTACCTTTGCACCAAGGTGTACCACTGCTAGGCAATCACACAGCTGCTCGTGATAAGATTCCACCAATGCCCATCGGGGTCTCCTCACTCCACTTACACACATGCCCACATTCTACTTACCACCTCTTAATCCACATGCTGACTATGTCACCGACACACAGCAATTGAAGATTTCCTCCCAACACATTCTACATCAAAGCTCTACATCTCCCCCCTCACCAACTTGTATAAAATAGTTGCAACCAGCGCACTCTTGCACTGTGGGCAAAAAAGATTCCACTTTGGATGCAGATACCCCAAGTGCTCTGTCACGACACAACTCACCCATTTATTTATTTATTTATTGGATATTTGCAAGGCACCTATACAAGAAATGGTGTTTCAAGGTGCCACAATACAAAAAAAGGGGGGACAAGGGAGAAAGATAACAACAACGGTCCTACTAGGCCTTGAGACATTCGGATTGTGCAAGTGCAGTAATAAGAAGTGCGAGGGAGAGGGGGGGGTGCCGGTCTATGAGAAAAAATTCAGTGGGGGGGGGGTGCAGGGTAAGACAGCACTAACGTTATCTTGAATGTCCTCCCTTTCCCAGTAACCAAACCCAGTCACTCTTCTATTACAGATCTGTGTGGAGGTCCTATTGCATTGCCTCCTTTTGGGACCTAGAGGGGCTCTGTGGACCAGAGATGCTCATGAGCTGTGTGAGGCGCTACCTAGAGGTGGTATCCAAGGAACTCTGAAGAGCCACTCTACATACCTTGCCATGCACCCCAATCCAACAGGCCTCCTATTAACAGAGGTGAATGCAATGCAGCATGCATTTAGTTTGGGGAACAGTACTACAAGAGGTCTCCCATCTGGTATACTGACTGAGCCTCACTCCGCCCCCTGCCCCTCCTGATGAGAGTCGCCAAAAACCTGGCACCCCCCATCAACAGAGCGAGCAACGAAAAAGCCTCCCTCGCCTGCCCCAAACCAGCATGTGTCTGAGTAATGGAGGAGGACACTGCCCAGCCTGCAAGTAGGTCAGGGAAGAGAAATAAATCAGTACTCCCATCATGCTAACTTACTTGCCGTCACTTCACTGATCACCCCTTGGTGAAAATTCCCATGCCAAAAGCAAATGGAGGTTTGAGGGGGGCGGCGAACATGAATTGGGCGTGTTTAACATGGGTAAAATATCCAATCACGCTCCGTGGGCAAAATGGTGAAGCAGATGGTTTTCATACAAAAATCTCCATTTCTTCTGTGGAATGAATTTCACCCACCCACATTGACTAAAAGCAAATAAATAAATAATGCATTTGTTGATCATTGTAAGGAGCTGAGAGCAGTGTTGCTACTTGGGCTTTATTTGTTATACTAGCATAAGTAGAGTAAACCGCTGGCTGAGGACGTGGATGCTTCTGCTAAAATAAAAGGTGTTAGGTGTGCTATGGTCCGTCTGCTGACTGGTAAATCGCCAGGCCCAGACTGCTCCTTTGCTGATTATTGATGGTGTCAATCCAAACCCGTCTAAGATTGAGAAGCACTTTGCTAGAGCTTTCTGTTGGTGGTATTACTCTCTATGGACCAGGCGAGCCTCCCAATGTCTGTGGCTTGTGCAGTCTCTTGTACTCAAAAGGTATGGCAAGAATGTTTTTTATAGGATGCGGGTGGCATTATATATTTTCATGAGTTTGCTTCTTTTTGGTGTAACCAAGCAAATACATTAAATAATCCAAATTTGGGTTGCAGATCATCGATGCCTGCCAGTATGTGGTATGTTAAGGATGTGAGGGAAAGTAACTAATTCAATGTTGTCCTTTGCTTGAGGTCAATAGAAATCGACCCTTAATTATAGCTCTTAAATTCAAGTGGTTCAGCATTCTCATGGAAAGAATGTCATTTTGCAGCTTGTGGGAGATCCGAGCTAGGCAACGCGGCAGGATGGTTTTCTATCAGTTAGCCAAGCTGTGGAAATACCTAAATCTGTCAATCAGGTCTAATGATGACATGTTACAATTTTGGAAGCTCATGAAATCTTAGCTGTTCCCTGCATCATTCCTTTTCATGTTTTCTATTGTCTGAGCGCCAAAGCAGCAAGGTGAACATTTGTGCTCTAGAAAAGTATAGGCATTGTGAGGAACCTGAGTGCATCCTCCCATCTCCTCCCCCTGGATCTTCCTCTCAGGTAGCCATGGAAAGGCCATCACTCTTGGATCCCGACCCTGGGGGTGGATATGCAAGGGAGGATCACCTGGATGGAGGGACCTTGGGGGCTGGGGAGAGGTGAGGCATGGCGTCCCCCTTTACCTTGTCAGAATGCACCCTCCCCTCTCTCTGCCTTTCTATGTTATTGACAGTCTTTCCCTCTTTCACAAATACAAAGTGCCCCACATTCATATTCCTTTAAGATTGGGACGAGCAAGAGGCAACTGGGAGTTATGCACACTTCCATTCATGCACACCATTTTGGTACTGAGACGAGGAAGAGAAATATGGAGTACCACTGCAATGATCAGGCATGTCCAACTAATAAAGTTAACTATGGTCAGGCAAAGGACTTGCACCTGTAAACAATTGAGAGGCCACAGGTGCATAAAAGGAGAGACAGGCAAAAGCAAGGGAGAAACCCACCTGGGAAGAAGATGTGGAGCAGGCTGGAGAGGGACCGATGAAAAGGACGCTGAATGCTGCAGAGGGGTGAGGAAGATGTTGAGGCCTGACCTGGTCGCAAGAGGGTCAAGAGCCCAACAGTCCCCTGTGCCGTGTGTCCACAGCCGGTGCTGTGGGACACAGAAGACTCCAGTGTGCCGCAGACCCAGCAGCAAGGCTTGGAAGAGGTGAGCGCTGCACGCCGAAGCTCCCGACAAGTGAAATGGAAGCGAGAGAATGCCAGAGAAGAAACCAAAGGCGCCCAGAGGAGCAGCCGTACACCGTTGAGTGACAGAGAGGGAACACTCATGCCACAGCACTTCAGGGGCCAGATTTGGGCAGATAGAAATGCTGATTGAATTAAAACTTATAATGAATGGGTTTGGAGACCGAATGGAAGAATTTTGACTACCGAACAAGCTGCAAAATAATTTTCAGATACAAACAGTATTATTGAATACCGAACTAGAAGAAAGATGTTCAAAGTATACGAAAACAACGCACAAGTGGAAAGAAAGTAATGTGAAGTTATGAACAAAATGAAAACCAGTGATGAGCACTTATGGAGTAAGTGAAAGCAAGTGATGAGCACTTATGGACAATATGAGAGTAAGGTAGTGAAAAGGAATAAACCCCATGGAGCAAGTTGTGTGAAAGGCACGTTGGGGCACAGAAAAGAGACTGCCAAGAAGAAACAGAATTGAAAGTTGACTAATGACGCAGGTTCATAGAGAAAGCTTGTGTTGCCAAGGATGTCCAATGAGAACATGTGAATTTAATAAAGTGGCAAGGGTTATCGGTTGCATGACCTGTAATGGGTGGACTGTGTGGTCCAACAACTGCGCTTAGACCGAGTAGCCCTACTTGGAAAGAAGCAAGGAAAGTTAAGATACTGAAGCTGTTTTGCCTAACAAGTGTTGAAGTGATTAAAGAAACTCTACGTGAACTGTTGAAAAGTCTGAAAGGTTATAAAGTTGATTTGGAATCATTGTTGAAAGCTGAGAGATTTTAACTAACTGGTTTTATAGCTGGAAGGGCTGCCCTCTCGGGAAGGGAACCCCAAGACTCTGTGAACTGTGTTGACCTTGGGGAAGGGAAACCCAAGACCTTTTGGAACCAGTGGTCAAAGTGGGCGGGAGCGGTGCTTCTCTACTTCTTTTAATCAAGTTTTACTATTCCTATACTTTGATTTTTAAAATAAACCATTCCGGAATGGTTTCATTTTAAAATAAAAGTGTAAGAAGAAGTTGAAAATTGCACTTTCACTGCAACGCACTGAATGTTCCTTTAAGCAGCAGGTGTTACATATTTTTGTGGGTTTGTATTGTGCGTGGAAGGGGGTATGTTGATGTGGTGTGTGGGGAGCGGGGGCAAGCCAGTAGGGAACATAGTTCCACCACTTCTTTTTCTACACTTCGACCACTGTTTGGAACTGTGTTGAACTTGGGGAAGGGAACACCAGGCCTTTTTGTGGAACTGTTTTGAACTTGAGGAAGGCGAAGCTGAAAAGCAAGTCAAGAGCTGGAAGAAGCTCAGAAGGTAACGGCCCAGAATTTCACCCTCATAATTGCGACTTCTTTTTTTTAACACCCCCCTTACACCACATATATATTTTGGCGGGGTATGTGATATTATAGTAATATGGGGTGATGCGGGGGGTCTCCCCCCCGCACATGTATGTGGTGTGAAGGGGGTTAAATAAATAAAAAAGTCATCATTTTCAGCCGTCGCAATTATGTGGGTCGCAGTGATCACATAGATCCGCTCAGAACTTTATGTTAGAACACTGTTTATTTTGTTGCTGACTTCCCTACACATTGTATATCTTTAATTGTGAGGGCAAGTATAGGTTCTGGACACAGGCTTTTGAGTTGAACTTGATGACACAGATTATCGTTAGTTTCTTTAGGTAGGGAAATCCCACTTTAGCATAGGGCAAGTTAGGCCTTACACTCCATTCAGACATTAAGAAATTAACCATTTTATTTAAGAAAAGTGAATCTGTTGTCTGTGTCTTACTTTGTGATGCCTTCACAGTATACATAAAATCTAGCTATATATGAAAAACAAGATTGTGGTCTTATGTGGCCATACTGGCCTACATTGGTTTAGCCAGTATGGGCATGTTTTCTCAGTGTGGCATGGCATTATTTATTGACATCAAGGTTAACGCCACCATGATGAGTGTTCTTACATGGCCATAGTGGCTTACATTGCTGCAGACAATCTGGTCATGTGTTTTTATTCTGGCATGGTATTTTTAACTGCCATAAAGGGGAAATCCAATATGATGAGAGTTCATACATGGCCATACTGTTCTACATTTGTGCAACCAGTTTGGACATGTTTTTTTTCTGTGACATGGCATTTTTTACTTGCAAAGCCAAACTTTGTATATTCGTATGTGGGGATACTGGCATACATTGGCGTTGCCAGCATGAACATTTTTTTTTTTAAATGATCAGTACTGACGTGATGGGCAAATCAAACATGAGTGTGTTCTTATATGGGAATACTGGCATATGTTGGTGCAGTAAGCATGGACATTTAGGGGCACAGCCAGCGTGACTTTTTTTTTAACTGGGATATATTTTTGAAAAGCCATCATCAAAATGAATTGGAAAACGTTCCAGTACACTGCTAATGTATAGGCATCTATTGTATTTGTTCATGTGTTACACTACAAGATCAATTGCAAATTGTGTAGATTGTAATCCATTTTTTCACAAAATGTGTGCTGTAAAAATCACAATTTTAACCCATTATTAAAAAAACTATCTTGGGGAAGAACATCCCTGAAACCTCCTTGGGTTCTCTCACTACGCATGGCTGTGCTACGGATTCATGAGAAACATTTACACCCCCAATTCTGTTGGTGACGGTGTGTGGTACAAATACCTTTAACATTAACCCCCTCCAGCTGAAAAGTTCATCAGCCACCACTGTTTATTGGATGTGCTATGTTTACCCTTTTCGGCGGTTCCTGCTACAGTTAAACCATGTGTCAGAATGTCCCATCAGAGACCTGGTCATGTTAGCACACCAACATAATTGTCCACATATAACCAAGAAACTTGCCTGCAGACAGTGCGAAGAAGTGCACACATCAACACGTGAGACCATGAGGGGTTGTGGCTTGGCACCGGGAAGGATGGCAGCCTAGCCTTTGTGCTCCCCTCCGGTGGAGTGCGTTTATATCTAAATTTTAATTTACTTACCCGTATGTGGTCCACTTACCTGTCATTTGTCCTGTGCTTTCCGCCTTCAGGTCCCGGAGGTCGAAGAAGCTTGGAAACGCTCCAGTGGCCGCCTTGTATTGAAGACATCTTCTGGGAGGCTGGGCCCTCAAGCCACGTCATCCCACACTTTGCGCAGCCGGCTCTTCTAGTCAGCTGTGCAGCTGCGACGACGGACACGGCCCGCTGTAAATCACAGGAGCTTTGCTTTCTTCTACAATACTGCTAAATGAAAGGTAAAAGGAATATAATAGATTCTGCTTCGTGATTTATTGCATTTTTATCCTTTTCCGGCTGAACTTCTTTATTTAAAAGGAGGTGAAGAAAAACAAAAAGAGACATATTAATATTCTTTCTCCCTTTCAAAAATTAAATAGAATTTTTCGGTTCTGATACCACACTTTTTTCTTCTATTTTTGCAGCATGGTCTGGTGTGGCTGTCTTCTTGTAGCCGCCCTTTCTTACTCAACCTTTAAGTATAACTCATTGTTGCTAAGGTCCATGCTTCACTCTTGGTTTGTACCCCCCCACCTCATGTCTCTCTCCCATTGTGTCATCATTTGTTATGCTGGATACATTGTTGTATTTCTTATCAATTTGCTAAGCCTTTTTGTTCTATTGGTATTACAATAGTGGGAACTTCTATATTGTCTCTTCTTATAAATACCCAATGATTCATATATACGTTACTCCACACTCATGCCTCTAAATATAGTTTCTTGGAACATTAAAGGATTACATAATATGATTAAAATACAAAAAATACTATCTCAGCTAAATAGATTGAAACCTTCAATTGCCTGCATCCAAGAGTTGCATCTTTCCAATGAGGAAGCAACTAAACTCAAACGGCATTGGGTTGGTCACTTATTCTCCAGCGCTGCAGATGGAAAAAGAAGTGGTGTTATTACCTTAATCAACACATCTCTCAAATGTAACATACTATCTCATGAATCTGATAAGGGAAGATGGGTCCTTCTCAAACTACTGATCAACTCCATAGAGTATTCCATACTCAACATTTATGGTGCAACATCTCCCGATCCTAACTTTTGGAGGTCCCTTAGAAATCACATGCTCCAGATAAATCCCTATAATTTGATCATTTGTGGTGACTGTAATAAAATCATATTCCCCTTTCCAGATAGGAATTCTACCGTTTTGTTTCACTGATACTACATCTCCTAAACTATTAATTGATTTTATATCAGAACTAGGCCTTAGTGATACATGGCGTCTACTTCACCCGACTGATTCTGAATTACATTTAATTCTGCACCCCATACATCCTTTTCAAGATTAGATTACACTTGTATTCCCAACTCCATGGCTAGCCTTCTCCTAAAAGCCCAAATAGAGTCTATTACGATATCTGATCATGCTCCCGTTCATATCCAATTACAATCTCCCTGTAACCCTAAACCCTCAAATAGATGGCGACTTTATACTAGCCTGCTGAACGATGTCTTATTTGTACCCTTTACCACCCAGCAGCATAACAATTACTTTGCCATGAACATAAACCAAGACACTTCCACTTCAAACAACTGGGACTTCTATAAGGCCATTCTTAGAGGTCATATTATATCTTTTGCTGCCAATAAAAAGAAAAAACTTAAGCAGGAGTCTGAATCTATTCTTAAGCAACTGAAACCTCTAGAGATTCGTTTTGCCAGTACGGGCTCCCCTTCAATCCTTAAAGAAGTTCTAAAGTTAAGATTTCAATATAATAAAATTGTAACTCAATATTCCTGTGCAAATATGCTCAGATATAAATAAAAAATCTACAAACTTTCCAATAAGGCGGGCAAATCTTTAGCCTCCTACCTTAAATTCAAAAAAGAAAGATCTAGAGTTATAACCCTACAAGATCATCTAGGAAATAGAAAGCATTCAGATATGGATACTCTCCAAATCTTTTCAAATTTCTACTCTAAACTATATACCTCTGAGGCTCCTCCTACTAATCCATCCATTGAGGATTTTCTGCACAATCTACATAGGAACTCTTACCCCCCCGATAGATCTTGAATCTCTTAATGCTCCAATTACCCCTGTTGAGATTTTGCAAGCCATCAAACATCTTAAGAGAGGCAAAGCTCCTGGCCCTGATGGTTTCCTAGTGATTTCTACTCCCATTTTTCTAATCCGTTAGTTCCTAAATTTAGCAATCTTTATCCTCACTTCTTATCAGAAGGAAAAGCGCAAGAATCTTTTCTTGAAGCTATGATTATTGTCTTTCCCAAACCCAATAAAGACCCTGAACTCCCTCAAAGTTATCACCCAATTTCCCTTATCAACACTGACTATAAGGTTTATGCAAAAATCCTAGCCAACAGACTTCCCCCCTTTCTCCCCGATCTCCTTAAACAAGATCAGGCTGGATATGTCAAGAGCAGAGTCTCCTCCTCCAACATTAGACTCGTCCTAGACATTATAGATTTAGATAGGGTTGAGTGGGAATTTTTATTTAGAACCCTTAAATGCAATGGTTTTGCCCCCCCTTTTCTTTTTATCCCTGATCAACATACTTTACTCAATGCCCAAATCTGCAATTTTTGTCAATGGTCAACTATCTGCTTTTTTTCCTCTTTCTAAAGGAACACGTCAAGGTTGCCCTCTTTCCCCAATTCTCTTTATTCTAGCCTTTGAACCCTTCCTAAAAACTATAAGACAGATTGATAATGTATTAGTAGTTCGATATAAGCACCTTCATAATAAAATGGCAGCATATGCAGATGATGTTCATCTCTTTCTGAAAAACCCAGAGCAAAGTGGCCCACATCTATTACAGGTGATCTCCAACTTTGGTAAAGCCTCTGGTTATAAACTTAATATTGATAAATCCGAGATCCTTCCCCTTCACATATATTGCATACCACATCATACGCTATCCTTAGGAATTAAATGGCGGCCTCAAATATCGTGGCATCAATATTTCAACCTCTGTTCGTGATATGCAGAGAAACACTATTGATATCATACTTACCAGAGTCAAGGAACTTGTAACTTCATGGTTACCCCTATATCTCTCCTGGTGGGGCCGGTTGGAATCCATTAAGATGATGATCTCCCCCGTCATTCTATATCTTCTATATATGTGACCTACTCCACTTCCCCTTTCTTTTTTTAAATCCCTAGATTCCTGCCTAATTTGATTTCTATGGGGGAAAGGAAGGCGTAGAATTTCACTTAGTAAATTAGACTTTAGAAAATATCACATGGCCTTTGTTATCAAACAAGTACAGTTGTGGTTTGTTCAGGATGAACTGGAATATCTACCCAATTGGGTACTTGTGGAGAGAGGTATGGCTTCCCTAATACCCCTGTCGGATATTTATCTCACTAAGAACAAAAAGAAACTCACAAAATGTTCTTATCTCAAACTATATATGTTTCCATCCCTGACCAGAATTTCTACTTTTACCTCTCCTCTTATATGGCATAATCCCCTCATCAAGGTAAAAGGCAAATCAATTTTGTGGAAGCCATGGGTATCTAAAAACATTAAAAATTGTAACCAATTTTTTCACAAAATGCTCCCACTGCTTTTAGAGATTTTGCTACAAAATACCAGTTACCTGCCTCTGCCATAAAACAATGTCTAATCATTATTGCTGCTCTGTTTGAAAATGATGAAATACTTAACCATAACGCCAGCACTCCTGATGCGCTAAAACTGTTTCACATACTGAAGCCTAATAATACTGCTTCCTTTTTCTACAAATCCCTGAGGTCTACTTCAGCAACTGGTGCACTACACAATGACTGGGAAGACGATCTAACAAACCTTCAATGTAACGGGCCTCCACAGTGGAAATGCATCTCGAAAATTATTTCATCAGCCAGCCTAATCCAAACCCTGTTTTTCTTCCACCATAGAGCCTTTGCTACCCCTATCTCCCTCTTCAACTGCGGCCTTTTACCTAATGACTTTTGCTGGAGCTGCTCACAAGCCCGAGGTTCTTTTAAGCACATATTTATAGAATGTAAACATGTTAAGCCCTTCTAGATTTCAGTTTGGCGAACAATCAAGCTTATTTTTAAAACCCAACAAGATATTTATTTTGATATTCTTATTTTCGGAATCTCCCTTTTACAATCAGCAATAGCTAATGTTCATACTACATTGCTCTTTGATGTATGTCTCATGGTAGCACTCCAAACCATAACCACTAATTGGAAACATTTACATTGCATTCATTATAAATGTTGGTGGAATAATATTTGTAATATTCATAGGTTGGAAAACTGTATAGCTTCTTCTCCAGCTTTACTTTGCAAGCATACGTTGAAATGGCAACCTTTTCTTGATTTTCTGTCTAATGTAGAGTAACACTGATTCTTTTAATATGTATCCCTTCATCCCTTCCCCCTCCTAATCCTATGTCTGTGTTATGTCCTGTATGTCATGTTAGTTACATGTTCTGTTTGTTATTGTTATGTCATCCACTTTCCCCTCATTTTTAAAAACCTTTTTGAAGTTAACTAGACTCATCCATTCATACATGTTTGGCATAAATGTAAGTCATGTTAATTTTCTTAACAATCTCATGGATACTTTATGTTTAATCTTGGAAGGTTGCTTTTGTTTATTATTAATGACTATTGATTGTCCTGCATGTTGACTGCTTATAATTAAAAAAAATTGAAACTGAAAAAAAAACCACGCAAGACCATATTATGCCCTCCAAATGCCAGGACAACAGAAACCACTCCATAGACCTCACCTGATGCCGCACGGGCATCAAACAGGACATCCATGACCCACAGACAGGTAGGTCTGTGGGTACCAGACCTCCTCTGCCGTGACTGCACAGCTCACCCACAACATTAAACTTAGGCAATGCCTGCCTTGCGCAGGCCTGTGACCCAGCAATCACCTGTGAAAGCATCAATCACGCATCTGAAAAGCGCACATATAGCACCTTAACAAAAAAACATGGGGCCTCATTACGAGTTAGGTGGTATTCCGGCGGTAAATCTGCCAGACTACCACCCAACAGAATTACCATTACTGCGACTTGGTTCGGTGGATTTACCGCTGGATTACAAGTGATGGTGGAGGTGTTAGTCCTCATTAATTTGTAGTCCTCAGGACTCCCCTTTGGAGATTACTGTGGAATTATCACCAGCGGAATTACTGCTGCAGTAATTCTGTCGATTTTGCCGATTTTTCAGCAGAAAGTGGGAGGATTTATCTCCAGCATTAAGCTGGAGGTAAATGCCCAATTCCAGAGTCAAACTCGTAGTATGGCGGTGCAGGAAAAGTGGCGGTAATTCCATTACTATAAAGGCAAAACTAGGACCCGGCTACCCCTCCCTTTATCGCACCTTACTATTCGCAACAAGGATAGGAAGCTATAATGCACAAACTAATTGTTGATGCACCAATCCAAGCTCTCAAGTCATTTCGTTACTCCAAACTATTTTTTATTTCGGTAGTGAACTCAATCTCTTAAAAACATATCACAAACGTGTGAACACGATTTGCAACTAGTAGTGATCAGGGGTTAGTAAAAAGGTCCCCAAAATCTAGTTCGAAAGAAAACAAGGTACTTCAGACATAGGACATGGAGAGTATTTTTAATCATGTAGATCCCAGTTTAAGTAGTCCTGGTACATTGTTTTTTTGTCCAACATGTCTGATGAAGAAAAAAGGTTCTTCAAAAGGTACTACTCCCTCTATTAAGTGTGCATTCTGCAATCAATGTCAGCACAAAAAACGGATAGTGACTGTCCACTTGGTCACATGCAAAATATGGTCACCATCCGGTTGTTGTGCCGATATTGATTGCATAGTGCGCACTTAATAGAGGGAGTACTACCTTTTGAAGAACCTTTTTACTTGTTGGACAAAAAAACAATGTACTGGGACTACTTAAGCTGGGATCCACTTGATTAAAAATGGTATCCAGTTAATATGTCGAAAAAAAAATTCGAATGACAAAAATGTCGAAAACATGTTACCGATTTTTTTTTTTTTAATATATATATATTCTTTTAATTTACATGTTTTTTTGTTTGTTTCGCGAGTAAAAAAAAGTGTTAAAAAACGAGTACACCCACTCCCCAGAAGGGGCACATGACTGATCCCGCAGACCCAGAACATGGCATCCGTGCGCCACGAGAACCTGCATATTTGCATTCGCGTTGGACTGTAAATGGCAGAGCGGGGAGAAGGGGGGGTGGGGTGGTGGGCTTTATAAATTCCTGGCAACATCGCACCGATCTGCATTTTACTGACGCGCAAGTGGCCAATGCGCGCGCGCATTTTCTTGCGCATCGTTTCCGGTCAATGACCAAACCCAGTCTGTGGTCGTATTATGATATGAACATAGCACTGCCTGATTGACAGCAGAGCGACCCCGATCGCTGCCTGTACTGTGCACGAGCTGCACCCCGCCTCTTTCTGCAGGAGTGCGAATATTTTATAGTGTATAGAACAGAAGAACATGTCCTAAAAGGGTTCGTCAAAGGGAGGGATCAGAATGTTATGGGGGCCTGCCAGGTCCCTCGAGATCCCAGATTCCCCGTCGCCCCCTGCCACTGCTTCTCGGGAAGAGGGACCGTTGAATGCTGTCAGCCTTGAGGCGGCGCACCAGGCAGACTCACACGCAGGCCACGCGGCACGCAAACTGTCGCCTCCTGCCACGACAGCTAGTGTGAGAGCGCAGCTCATCAGCAACGCTCTGAAACATTAATAGCACCTACCGTCTGAGCGTGTGATGGGAGAAGCTGAATGCATCGTGCTCGCCCCAGGGGCTCCTGTGCTGTGCCTGTGCAAGTCAACACAAGCGAGCCATTCACATAGAAAATAGCGCCTCGTGCTGAAGTCATAGCTTTGATCATGATCAAATATCAAGTTTGGAATGTAACCTTGATATTTGATCCTTGGAAGGATGAAGGGGCGAGTTCTCCCTGCCGGGATAGGAGCTTGCCAAGTGCGTCTGTCCTCGTGTCAGAGGCTAGCGCTTAAGCCGTGAGCTGGCCACCAAGCGCTTTACTACAAAGCCTACCTCAGTACTTTCTTCTAACTTTCTTCTAACCAGGAGTGTGGAAGGCGCTCAGCTGCGGGTGTCATGTGGTTGACTGTGTACTGCAATAAAGTCTAGTTATCTCCAGGGCACGTTCCTCTCTGCACATTTCTGGGTAGTGATCGTGTGATAAGTGTGTCATGCGTATTGCAGTTTGTGGTGCTGTGTGTGATGGCGTCATCTAACATTGGTGCTATATTAGAGTTCGCAGTTTACGCTATCTCGCCTGGAAGAACACGCCCCAGTCCTGAGCCTCTATTTCAGCATCAATTGCAATCTGGGAGTCGTAGTTTGGAGTCAGGCCCCCTGAAGACAATAGGCTCGAGTAAAACTAAAGCAAAAGCAAAGCCCAGGAATGGAATACAGGAGCGCGTGTGGGATCATCTGCTAACTTTAGCTGGGGATCAGAAATGCCCAGCGTGAAGGTTGGCTTCCTGTGGGATGAAATGGCAGACTCTGCTTCCGCCAGTGGCACAGAAGGCGACACAGGGCGGACAGCCCGGGTACAGATGCAATAGCTTTGTCCTGCCCAGAGAAGCAGCCCGGGTTGCCGCTAGTGGGCTAAGTCCTGCAATGAGCACAGTGGGTCTCTGGCTCAATGGTCGTGATGATAGCGGCGTGTTATTTATATAGCGCCTTCACCAAAGAGCTGTACACAGAACATTGTACATACAATATCCCCCCAACTGAAATCGGTTGCCATTTATCGACCTCGGAAGGATGAGTTGGTTTTGCTGGGATTCGAACCTGCAACCTGCAGATGACGCACAGAAAGCAGCAGCAAGCGCTCAACCGGCTGAGCTATCTTACCAGCATCAGGTATCTTAACGGCATCAGCGAACTAATGCATAGACTACAGGGACCTACATTTGACATTGAGTCCACAGGTTCGAATCCCTGCAGGCCCACTCAGCCCATCATCATTCTGCATTGGATAAATGAGTACCACTGAGTCGGGCAATGATAAACATCTGTTATATGTCAACACTGATAAAATACCCCTACGGGGTGAACAAACGCACTACAAATACACCTGTTGTGTTATGTATGTTATAAATGAGAACGGTGGGGAGTTGGGAGGCTGCCTTCTTCCCGGAAACATCGAAGTATAAAGGAGTCAAAACATTCCCCCCCTCCCCGCTGAGGAGATGTCTAGCAGGCAATGGGAGTACTGATAGCCAGAGTAGCCCCCCCCCTTTCCATTCCATTATGCCCCAGAGTCTCGCCATGGGCCGATCATAACCATTGACACATTCCCTGGCAAGCTATGCAGTCCACGTCTGTTCTTTCAGCCTCCATTGACAGAAGGGACACAGGCCTGTGCATAGCATCCTTGGCTCGACCAAAGGAAGCTTTGGAGTCTGAACTGCTAAGCTTCGTCACCCCTGCAACATGTAAACACGAGCAACCGCAGGCCTGTTTCCGCCTGGTTGGTTCTCATGAGTGAGGTGCAGTGCAATTTCATACTCAAGGCGAGCACATGGCACACATCTGGGTAAACCCCGGCAGCTTTGCATTTCATTGTTCTAAGCCAGTGGCTGCTGTTACACAAGGGGCTCAACCATGTGCAGATGAGTCCTGGCCCGGCTCCCAAAAGAAGGATGGGCTCATGCCCGGGATTACCTCCCCCACCTCCCTTCCACGTAGCGGGACTTGCGTGCCCTTCCCCCACTTGCTAACAATTAACAACTGACAGAGGACTTCGAAATGTCCCCTAAAGACACGCCCTATTAAGAATATTTCCTTTGCGCCTCTGCTTTAATTGGCAAATAGTTTCGACACAAAGAGACACGTGAGGTCATGGATCAATTGGAAACTGATTTTATTTTTATTTATTTATTTATTGGATATTTGTAAGGCGCCTATACGACAAATGGCGTTTCAAGGCGCCACAAGACAAAAAAGGGGCGGGTGTTGGGGGGGGGGGACAAGGGAGAAATCCTACTCTATAATCCTCCTACTAGGGCTCGTTACATTTGGATGGTGGAAGTACAGAGAAAGAAGAAGTGTGGGGAAGGGTGCCGGTCTGTGCACACACAAAGTGTTAGCGTGGGACGGGAAAAGCAGGGTAAAAAGGAGCAGGTGCTCGGGGTAGACCAGGAAGACAAGTGCCAGGGATTGCAGTGGTCTGGGTCCACATGCTAAGTGCGTTGATGGGAGGTGGAATAGGCAGGCAGGGGGGCTGGAGCCCTGTGCAACTCAGAGGGAACCAGGCAGCCAGTCACTGCGGCAGAGGGAGGAGTTGGCAGGGGAGGGGGAGAGGGAAGAAAGAAGAGAAAAGGAGGGTCTTGAGGAGCCTCCGGAACTTAAGGAGATCTGGCTCAAGCCTGAGAAGTGAGTAGAACAAAATTGAGTATGGTCATGAGAGTCCTGCTGCTGAAAGCCGGATGAACACACTCCTAAATAAAATCCAACTTTCACTGGTGGCAGTAAACTAATATCAATAGAAACCCCATTGCAGCCTACAATTCTGTAGGCTGCAATGGGGTTTTAATTAAATTGCAGCGGGTGTTTTCAATACACATAATCTGGATCAAAAGAGACATCAGCCGGTGTACATTTTCGAGGTTAAGTAACCAGTTTGTAGGGTACAAATGCTGGATATTTGTGGTATCAATCTATTGCTTCTACGTCCACCGGTGTGTCCTTGGGAAGGAGACCAGCGGACTTAGTGAGGTGATAGCACATTTAGCGGCGGACAATGCGTCAGAACAATGTAGGGTTGAACAACAACAACACACAAAATACATAAGGTCAACATGACAGTGTTTCGGCCAGGAGGTGAGCTAAGTGAGCTCTAATGGAGTGGCCTTCATCAGGACAGGATGATTCCATGGATGGAGGTATCTCTTGAGGTCGGATCTTTGGAGCGCAGTGGCTCGAGAAGAGGCAGTGTTTAAGTACACTGTAAGGATTTCAAGGTCCTTGGTGTGCCCGTTCCTATGGGTGGCCTGAAGCAGGGTGTTGCGTCAGGTGGGCATTTAAGTAACGCTGTGTCAATCCGCCAAGGTGGAAGACTCGAGGTCGGACAGTGGAAAGCTGCAGCAGGTAAGTCTGTAGGCATTCACGAAACCCATAAGGGAGACCGGTCCAGAGGGAGGCTCCTGCGGAGGAAAGAGATCTATACCCACTCGCTGCAAAACAGATTTTAGCACCCAGAGAGGGTGCAGCAGCAGATCAGGTGGCTCCATATTCAGGCTGAATCACAGGAACGAAGAACGGGAATGGAGCAAGTTGCATGCTGTAGATGCTCACACCTGCCACACCATCTCCCCACCTAACTAACCCAAGTCTTGCCACCTCTGCCTTCCCAAACCCACCCCCCCCATCCCACTCACTGTTTTTTTTGCATCAGCAGTACCACCTCCACACCGCTCCTGAATTCCTGGCTGCCATGGAAATAAAAAAGGGGCTCCGTAATCAGCCTCATCTTCCATTTCCATGGCAGTCATCATGGTGAGTATTTGGTTGAATCAACAGGTCGTGGTGAGCGCACAACCTGTTCATTAAATCAAATACATTGCTATAAGCATGCTGGCATATGAACCCAGGATGCTTATAGCCAGTGGTGGAAATAGATTTTTTTGAGGGGAATTCCACAAGGTTTGGTGTGGGTGCAGAGTTTGGAGAAGGGGGTTGGATTCCGAAGAGGCAGAGTTCAGAGGGGGGCAGAGCTGGCAGTTGAACTGTGCTCAAAGGAAATGTTCAAAATAATAGTTGAAAAATTGTTCAATTTCATTCATGCTGCTTTCCAATAGATATGCTGCCAAAATATAAAAGGTGCTCACAGGGGCGTAGGAGACCTATAAAATCTGGAGGGCTGGGGGGACACCTTGGGACTTTGCTTTATTTATTTATTTTGTTTTATTCAAAGAACTCAACTTAATTTTAAAAGCAGTACGTAGTAAATCACATGTATCATCACTGTATAAAAAAAGAGAAAAGAAGAAAAAAAACAAGAAAATTAAGAAAAAGAAAATTAGTTCAGAATGTTAAATCCTTCAATTTGGCGTCCCATTTCCGAAGGCTCAGTTCACTTAAAAATGTTATCACTTCCCAGGTCAAAAGGCTTTCATGACCTGAGCATAGCTCGTCTCAAAAAGATTGGGTGTCCACCCACCATTCCTGGCTTGTCCACAAATCTCACAAACTTTACAACCCTTTTAACAGGGGCTCTGCTGCAGACACAAACCACAGAGTAAAATGATCTGTCAATTATTTTGCAGTGAGTGATGATTATGAGCATTTGTTAAAAAATCTAATATTTTTTTCCGGCGTTCGGTACGCATGATAAATTGCTTTGCTATTGTTTGTATGTCGACCAGATCCATTATATCTTTGTGTATATTGCACACAAGATGTTCAACAGTTGTTACGATGCTAGAATCTACATTTTCTGGATATTACACAATTGAAACAAAATTGACTGGATTGAATAAAACACTTTTTTTTTAAAGAAATCATGTAATTACCACCTAAAATGTTTGCACTGAAATTCTGTTAATGAATGTACTCATATCAAAACTTCACTAAATAACACATCACAGGAGTGAGCCTAGGTAGTCTATAGCAATGCTCAGCAACTCAGGAGGCAAGACACATGAAGGAGGTCTGGGGGGGTGTACAGGTTGGCGAGGGAGAGGTTCAATCAGCTTGGGAGAGAGAACACATGGAGCAGGGGCATCAAATCTGCATTGGCCAGGCAGCACAAAGGGATAGATTATCCGATAAGTGGATATATATCGAGACCAGATGAGTACTAACACGTGCTTCTAGACCATTACCGGCGACACCCGACTCCAGCTCTGTCTTCGCTCTTAATACTACGTTTACTTTCAATGTTATAGTTGTATTCGCCATTTTCTTTAATGACACAATAGTTTCAGGGTGTTTAAACAGCATGGGTTATTATAACATAACGCAATGGCATTTATTTGGGATACCGCAGAAGAATAAAGCACCAATTCTATCCCCAATCGCAATCAAACCTGGGATGTGGACCACATGATCAATAGATCTTTTATGATGTCTGTCCCGAAAACACCTGCTCTCCTCTCGGGCTCCCTTCACTGGGGCAAAACTAAGGGGAAACCAGCCAAATGTGCCATGAGGAGGGCAGGCTCTGTCTGCTGTGCTCCTCGGAGCAGTCTCTGCAGCCACAGGACTGCTGTAGTGGCTGTCTCAGCTACCACATCTCATCTGCCATGGCAGACCCAGACAAATGTGACACAGATCCCCTTACGTTACCAAGAACAGTAAGTTAGGGCGATAATTGGTAAAACGACTTTAATTCTTGTATGCACTTTAAAAAGCGCGGGCGAACTTTGCACAATAAACTGTAAGAGCTGTTTGAAAAGGACAGAGGTGGGCAAATCAACAGTTTTGGCTCATGTATAGGTGTTAGAACGGCATTTGCCACCAGGCACTGCTATCATATGCCAAGGTGCTACTCGCATCACTTTTGCGGCTGCTACCGTTAATGGCCATGTAGCACCATTATGGTGTAGACTCGACAGTGCCTGCCAAATGCCCATCTCAGGCCTACACAAAATCCAAACCATTGGCACGATCAGTGCTGGTTTGATTCCAGTTGTGGTAGCACATAAGTCATACAGAAGGGTGCAGGGGGGTGAAAGGTGGGTGTTGCCTTGAAGCAGGCTTCTGGCTCTGCTTTTGCCAGAAAGTATTTACCGGTTAGAAGCATTGCCTTGAATCGAGTTTAAACCTGCATTTTCCATTTTGTTTCCGTGCAAGCTAAAGCCCCTTTAGGATTTTACTTAACAGCACCCCTCTCTCCATAGAAATCCTGTGTACAAAACCCACCACGTGTCTCCAAACTCTATTGTAGGAACACCTCTCTCACCAGCGTGCCATCTTAATCACTTTTGGGGCCCTGGGCATGGATATCTTTGAGGGCCCCAATACCAATACAAAATAATGCACGGATCAAAATATCTGCTTGTGCCCCCCCCCCCCCACTCGCTTGTCACAATCACAACCAATAGGTTGATATGCTGCCTTGCAGCATTAAAAAAATAAGCATACCCTTTCTGTCCCCATACCCTCTTCATTCTTGCTCTAATCAGAAAGATAAACAAATAGCCTTTGAAGGCCAACATTAGTAGTCTACAAAGAGGTTACTTCTGTTCTAGTATAGATATAGGAGTCTTTTTATCAATATCATCCAGAAAGATATGCAGTATGAAGTATTACTGCAGGACCATGTGTAAAAAGGTACATGTAACCCAGAATAGGCCGAGAACTCACATAAACTGCCTCACAGAATGCAAAAGTGCTCAAGCATGGATAGAGGAGACCATTTGGAAGGAAGGAGAAATCTACGCATACCATAGCATGGATAGTGGATGCAGATTAGAAGCTACCAGGAAGGTGTCTGAATTAAGACAGACTTAGATAAGAAGTGGGATGTGGTTTTCTAATAGTGTTGCCATTTGAGATCAAAGGAACAAGTGCCTGTGGTGTGCAATATATCACTGCTCACTATTATAGTGGAAGCAACACTATAGCCAGAGAAACCATGAATGAGGCTTTTATGAAGATCATACCCTGTGAAGCAAATCACTCTGAAGGGCTGACAATTTTGAAAGGTTTAGGGACTGGCAATTCTGAGAGGTTAGGCAATACAAGATTAAATGAGATGCCAAGGATTACACATTGGTTAAGGGGCGGATTTGTGCCAACTCTGCAATTTCTGCATTTGAGCACTTTCTTTTCCAGTTCTTGTCATTAACTAAAACAATCTCATTTTATAAAACTGACTTGGAAAGTACACAAATCACATTACCAAACATGACCATTTTTAAAGACAAAATATTATAGAAGTGTGTTACGCAAAATGGGAATGATGTAGCTTCATTCTCTCCATCATCAAGGGAAGTATATGCATGGGCGTAATTTTAGAGGGGGACGGGGGTGTTTGTCCCCCCCCAACTTTCATGGCACACGATTTTGTCCCCATTCATTTGAATGGGGCATTTTCTTTTCAGATGACATGTCCCCCCCAACATTTTCAGCAACGTTACTCCACTGAGTATATGAGTACCAGCATACCAATTGATTTGATTTAACACATTTAATCTGGGTTTGTCTTTTGTATTTTAAAGATTTAAATACTAGCAAAACAATGGCTTGTGACATTGTCTTTGTAAACATGCATAAAAACCTTTGACTTTTACAAAAAAGCGAACCGTTTTTTGTGTCAAACGAGCAGACCTTAAAATATGCTTGCCCGAGGCCTGCAACACCTGGTCCACTCTCTTCCAGTCAAATGGCCTGCATAGGAAGAAAGATCAAGTAATGGGCTAAACGATGCCACTGCATGCAAGAAGGCAAACCCCACAGAAGACAGCACATTAATGTAAGATATATTAGATGATTTGACCAGGATCCCTGTATCGTCTGCTGACAAAGCCAGGATACAAGCGCATGACCGCTTTTGTTCCACAGTCTTGAAATTGGACACTTATTCACCTCTTGGACTAACAGTTTATGCTCATCATTGGAGGTGAATGCCTAGGTTTTACAACACCCCATCTGAACAAACCAGTTTCTAGACCTTCACCATACAGATGATATGTTAGTTTATAGCAGCCTCTATCTGGTGCAGGTACATTGCTGATAATAGAACCTTTTGTGCTATAAAACCAAGTACATATGCAGGCAGGTTTATAAACTTCAAACCTAGGAAAGGCTCAGCCAGCTTTGCTGGAATGTGCTATTATAATCTTGCATATGTCTTCATATCTCTGCAATGAGTGCTTAACACACTGAGCTAACTTCTTAACGATTTTGAAATTCAATTCATCAATCTCCATTTCGACTTCAGGTATTGCACACGATCAACATAATTCCCACAGGAAGGCAAGAATGCTACAGAGTAGTTGTGCTGCTAGGGACACACATACCATGTATGCACAGTGAACACAGTAGGTATTACATGATGAATTCCTCAAGGCATAATGTTCTTGCCAAAACAGACGGCAGTGGGTTTAGAACCTCCGCAGCATGCCATAAAATATCCTGACATGTGTTATTTAAGTCTAGTGAACAATGGAATCTTACTTCTTTAGATCAGATAGCCTTGTGGGGCCCCCTCCAAGGTGGGAGCCCTGGGCAAGTGCCCCTTTTGCCCTCCTATAAAAACGTCTCTGATCGCCAGCCAATTCTACACACACCTCACACTCCAGGTTCCAACCATTCCACACACACCTCACTCCAGACTCATTCCACACACCTCGCTCCAGACTCCATTCCCCACATGCCTCTCTGCTGGCAGGGTGTGGATGGTGCTGTTTGTGCACCGTGTGTGGGCAGCCCCTGCCCTCCTTCCGTGCCAAGTTACGCAATGAACAGCTGCAACCTTAACCATCAAATATCTCTCCGGGAACACTGTGGCTAGAGCGCTCCTCCCCGAGCGCCTACAGGTGGCACCATTAATCGCTGGTGGGGGAAGGGGCTGGAAAGAGCCACCACACCCACACCCAAACCCAATACCAGCATCCCACCCTAACTGACAGCACGTCTCTCTCCACCACCAATCCACTGGAGCACTCCATGTCAAACACAGGAGCACAGCGTCAAAGCACACAACATGTGCCAACTGGGTCACCACACTAACTCACACTTGAAGCTAAACAGATCCCAGGTCTGCCCAGGCTGGGGCTCAAATACAGCTAGATAGAAGCCTACTGGCCCACAGAGCTCAGTTATTACCAATCTGCACACAGAAACAGCAGACAAGAAGGGCCTAGCATTTCCAGGCTTGGCTGTCCTTGTGGGCAGGGGCCAGACACAGATGGAAATAGATATTGGTCGCCTGGCATGGCATTGTGGGCTCTGTGGGGTTTTCGTGTGCATAACAAGTGGAGGATTCGCTGCGTTTACATGTGGCGGGCAGGAGTCTGTGGCGCACACCTGCACGGTTCTACAAGGGGGGCAGAGGGTGCTACCATACTGCCCCACAGCCCCACCCTTCTCAGGGCATCTCCTCTATCCGGGGCCCGTTTGGATCGCTAGCGACACAGCTGTCAGCCATGCTGGGAAAACACGTTGCACTAGCACTTCCACCAAAAAACGAGCCGAGCCAAAGGATCTGTGCCGCCGCTGGGAGACTAACGACCCCAGAGAAAGTTTCCAGAACTGGGTGACTGCCAACCCAGGGAGCACTTTTGCAAGTCTGGTTCCGATATACGGGTCCAGACCATGCAGTAATGCAGGTGACTTCCTTGCCTGTCCTTCTGGGTGTCCTGGTTCCGTCATGGCCTAGCGTGAACACATCTGCCAATGGGCCTAAACTGTATGAGGTTCCCTCTAATAAAATCTCAACCCATGCCGGCCTGCACTGCACCTGAGAGAGGGGGGACACTTACTTTGACTTATCTTAAGTAGTGCCGCTAAGCTGAAGTGAGGTCTCTCAGGGGGTCGAGTCGCAGCAGTCGGAGTCTCCACCTCGATACACACGCTGTCAGTCAGGACAGAGCATGCACCGCTTGGCTTCTCCTTCGTTCTGCAAGCTGAGGCTGCACAGCAGAGCACTGCGCACTCGCAGGGGCACGTGAAGTATGTTCCCCGGCCTGGGCATGATCCAAATGCACAGGCGCGGGGGGAGTGGGGGCATGAGCGTGCAGCAGAGTTTTTGCTTTAGCCCGTTGCTGCCTGCAGACGCATGAGTGAGCAGCAGAGCAGACTCTGCAGTGCACAGAGACACACACATTCTGGGGGGAATACATGCCACTGCATCCCCCCACTTAAAATTGTGAGGGGGGGTTGTCCCCCACACGTCCTATGCTCATGGGTGCTCACTGTTTAAACCCAGAAATCTATGGTGCAATATTCCCTGGAAAACAAAATATACAAATATGAGACAGGAGTTTTGATGACAGTTTTGTGTGGTCTTGTGAGTAAGTGTCAACACTAGGAACGTGCAACCTGGGGAAATCCTGGTAGCCAAACACTTGACATATAACCACAAAAGTGATGGGTGGAAGGTTTTGAATTAATCTGAACCACTGGCATTGCTTTATGCAACCTTCCACACCACCGTTTTTCAGCCCGTCTGCACCATTGCACAAGGGGTCCAGCCATATGCAAATCAGTCAGGTACTGCCACCAATGGTAGCAGCCCAGCCCACACTGCTGGGCCAGGTCCCCTCTGCACGGAACCACAAGCAACCCTAGACATGTTTCGCCTTGTTGGGCCTCCTCAGTGAGGTGCAGCGAGCAAGGGACCCACGTCTGGGCATACCACCCACATGTATCCTTTCCTTGTACCCCGAAAAGCAGCACAGGGTCACAATCCGGGAAACTAACTGCTCCAGTCTACAGGATTGTAAACTCCCTTGCAACATGACACCCTGGGCAAATATTCCAGACTCACTTGCACTTTCCTCACCCCTCAACAATGCTCTGCTTTATAAAAGATGGCCTGAAAAGTACACACACCATTGTAAGGTACGCACGCAAATATATATAAGGATTTATACATTTGTGTTCGTACCTTAGCATAGTTTGTGTACGTTTCAAGACATCTTTTATATACATAAGGAGGAATATGGTAGCAATACGTGTTGTGCCATTTCTCCCACTTTGACTGAGAGTCTAGAAATACCAGAATCGTTTGCTGGCATATTTCACAGAGCCCCCAGTAGCCCCTCGCCGAAGCTGGGGGCTCGGTAATGTAATCTGCTGTGTGTGTGTGATCACACAGAGCAGCGTTGATTCCTGAGCTGCCAGGCCAGGGCTGAGGCAAACCGGAGCCGGAGATCCAGTCAGATATCGGATGCCGGATCTCGGGCCCGGCAAGAGCCGGCCCATTGGCCAGCGCTGCTTAGAGCTATAATAACCGAGTGCCTGTGCTGTACGGCGTGGTAACGTCTTGGGACCCTGGCTAAAAGGCCCAAGCATAGTAAATCAGGCCCAGTGCATAACTACCTGGTACAGCCTGGGACCGGTTATTATCAGGGCCAAGTCCTACAAATTAAAGTGGGAGGGCTCATCAACAAACGCAATGGGATGTGACATTGCCAGAAATTAGCATATCAAGGTGAAATATGCACATTTCATTAAATTGGCTTTGACTAACCATCCAAATTGAACAGAACGAATGGCATTTGCCTCTCATGAAATCAACACACACAGAAAACCAAGAGAGGATATTTTCTTCTAATAGTGTTTTTGAAAACTTTAAAAGGTGTGCATGTTTTAAACTCCAAGAACCAATACAAATGTTTTCCCTGGGACTTGCAGTACCGAAATGAGACATTTCACCTCAAGTTGATTGTTATTTTTCATCAGGTTACATAGTTTAGTGGTGGATTGTCCGACCTACAAATCTGCCGGCTTTAATTCATAAATTCAAAGAGGACATTCAATATTTCTCATTTTAGCTGGAGGGACTGAGTCCACCTTCTGAATAAAGTGGGTGGACTCCGTCCCCACGTGTACCCTCGACTTGAGCCATGGAACTTATTATCAATATATTATAACATATTTTCTTCTCTTGTACCTGAATCCACCTGCTCTCTTTCCCTGCCCACAGCGTCACAACACACAGATCTTTGCTCATCCTCCGCAGATGACGTTGTGCAAAGTTCCCAGAAGTGGTTCTGAAACGACTAAGTAAAACAAATAATATATATATATAATACCCTATCTGCCTCCACCCGGCTGTGAACCACTCGCTCTTCATAACATTTCAAATAGGTCTCTTTTCCCAGTATCATTTCAGTTGCTTTAATACGGCTAAAGCTCCAATTGCATAGCTATCCCTCTACAACATGGCTGTCCCTCTACAACTTGGCTATCCCTCTACAACATGGCTGTCCCTCTACCACATGGCTTTACCCAATTCACGCTTCCAGTGTCGGAGCAATTGTGCTGAAGCGCGATTGATCTTTGGTAGCCTGAAATCATCCAAGGGAATAGGGAGAGAAGTCTGTCCATTTTCCATCTCTCATTCCTGATTGCCAATGTTATAGGGAATGGACGGAATAGTGAACCTCAAGGTGCCTAAGAGTGTGATCAAAAACGAGCGTCCCGTGCCATTGAATTTTCCACTTGCGACCAACGTCATAGTTGACTTGAAATGTGATCTCAGCAACAGTGATGATAATCCGATGCCTCGCTCAAGGACGGTGACGCGTGGCACATGAAATTGTAGTACAAAGAAATCTATAAATAAGAAATGAGACTCTATTGTCTACCTTATCCCTGTTAGAATATAGCTGCGGATGCTGACGCCAATGGAATTAGCAAAGGAGGGCGAAACTACTGTCAATTAAATGTAACAAGAACATCTTTTATGAAGGTAACTCCTGCCTTTCAAATTGCATTGAGTCGTACCGTTTCTTTGCTGAATTTAGCTGAATGAGGCAACTTTGTAGACTTTGGTGCCCCGAGGAAGCCTCTTTTGGGTAAAAACATGCAGAACGAAAGGAAAAAACTTTGTGAAATAAAGGACTATTTCTTCTGCAACTGAAAAGTGTGTCCTTGTCTCTCTCTTGATTATACTCAAAGTTGAATGGCTTTTTAAAGTGCTATATTAAGCCACTCTGGTTAATTTTTCCCACCAATCGAATGAAGCGTCATTGCAGGGTGTTCCTGAGGTTGAATATGAGAAGACAAATGGCTGCTTGAAACCTAGTATGCATGTGTTCATCCAGCTTCTCAGACTAATCTTATCAATGTTGTCATACAGTGGAGTGACGTTTGCCTTCGAGATGCCGGAACCCTATGTACATTGGCCTCTGCTGTGTCTTTTGATGTTTGAGCGTGTTTCTATCAAGCAGTGCTTTGTGCGCCCATAGCAAAGTTTGTGTTGGGACGTTCCTCTAGTACTTTTGACTTCAACTGTGTCCTCATCTAATTGTGTCGAGGAGCTGCGCGGGATGCACAAGAGACTCCCTCTTTCATATTTCCACCCAGCGTCCACATCACTGGAGTGGAGCCGCAGAAGCGTTGCTAGGGGGGGTTTAGGGGGCTATACCCCCGGGTCTTTTGGTTGTAGCCCCGGATAGAAGCTCAGGGGCTATAACTAAAAAGGTTAGCTAGCCCCGAGTCCCAACAGTCCCGACATTAGCGTAGCCCCAGATCTTTTCCAGACCTAGCAACACCCGAGTGGCGGTCTGGCATAGCATCCTTCAGCTTTTCGGGTTCAACCCCCACATGCTGCTGGTAAGGGTAGCATTGTCAAGGGGCAACACTTCATCTTTTTCGAACCATTGCTGTTGCTGGATGGCTTTTTAATTCACAGTGTAATATTCCTTCAAACCCTAACGATTACGGGCCACAGTGGTCCAAGACTGCCCGGGGGCTCTGTTCTACACTTCTCTTGACTCTCCTTTCAATGGTTAGGAGCGGAGAGGCTGTTGCTTCTACCCATTGCACAGATCCTTTTTATTCTGATTTACTGAATTACTACTATAATCCTTGCTTAGCTTTTCATAGGGAAAGTGGCCATAGGTGTATTGTATGTCCAGGAACTTTTGACCCTATTTCCATCATGGCTTTGTTCTCCTTCTGATGCCTTTATCTTGTTCGCAATTCCTAGTCTTGCCTTCAAAGGGTACCCAGATCTAGGACCCCACAAAAAACCCTCTGTGACATTACTCAAGGTGGTCCATATTCTGTGGGCAGGCCATGATATACGTGTACGCGTCGTGGAAGGCCGCAACATCCAATGTCAACATTATTTCATGGCTGCTTTGTTTGGTCCCAGCAGTCGTAGATATACACCTTATTATCTCCAGGGCGAAGGTCCAAGGATTTATGCTGCTCCCGCAGAAGATCCATTTTGGCAAACCTCCCCCTTACCTTTGGGCCAGGATTAATGTCTTTGAAGCCAAAACACCCACCCCTGGTGTTCTTTCACTGGTGGAGTCTTGGGCAGCTGCCTAGAATTGCCTTATGGTTGCACCGCCCCCGCAAAGGCTGAACCAGCAGCCTCCAGAAAGGCTCCTTGTTGTAGCTACTCTGAAGTCTATGATGGATAGAAATCCTTCTTCAGGCAGGGGACATATCTTAATTATCCACACGCCGCGACTAAGCAAGGGGAAGCAGGGACATCACATCCTAGGTTATTGAAGCAAATCCCCACCTGGAACACACTGAAAAGGGACTGAGGCAGCGGGCGATTGTCCGGTACAGATAGAGCAACGTACAACTCAAACGAAGTTGCGTTCAGGATAGCAGAATTCACAGAATGTTCATTTTAGGGTTCTCTTAGGAAAGGCGCAGGGCAAGTTCTACTCAGCCTCGCTAGGAAGGCCAGCGGCAGCATAACTAAGGGTTCTCTTTATCCATTGTTTGAGAATTTTCCAAGCCCACCATACGGTGCATCTCCAACAGGTTTTCCTCCTTTTCCTGCGGTGCATCCAGGCATGCCGTGTGCTGTGTTCTATCTCTTTTAGTGCAAGATACTGAAGGGGAATGTGAAGATTCTACTAGTGAGAAAAAGACAGCGGCAATCTCTGATGCCAGCCAACCCGCAAACCAGCAGACTATCCACACTCATCAAGCCTCACGTGCACATGCCTGCGGGGCAGTCCACACATCATTTACTTCTACATGGCACTTACATCGAAACCGAGCCAGGGACATTTGATGTTAGGGAGGGATTTGCTGTCCGGGGGGGAGTAGAGGGGGGCGAGGGAGAGGCAGAGTGAGAGAGGGGGAGAGGGAGAGAGGGAGAGAGGGGGAGAAGGGAAGAGAGGGAGAGAGGGGGAGAGAGACAGAGAGAGAGACTCTGATGGCCCTACAGCCTGTTGCAGCAGGTCAATCAAAAACCCTGAACTGTCTTTGAGAGTGTCTGTACTATTGGGACCATCTGTGACAGTGGGGATCCTAGACATGGAAAGGCTTCAAAGGGTTTGTCATACTCTTGGATTGGGCTAAAACTGAAACAGCTCTGATGAGAGACTTCAGAAGAAACTCTGCCAGAAATGCAGGTTCCAGGCACCTCTTTTTGGCCCGAGACTTCAAACCGAGACCATGGGGGTCATTACAACCCAGGCGTTAACCATGGCGCTACGCTGGAATCCGCCAAGGTGAATGACGGAATTACCGCCCCCATCACAAGGTTGGCAGGGCGGTAATTCCCCATTCACCATTGGCCCTTCCCCATTTTTGCCGCATAGGGCTCAATGGGAATGGGGAAGGCGGTAATTACGGTACTGCAAATTGCGGTACCGTAATTGCCACCAAGGTCCCTTTGCGGGCCCGTTCCTTAACGGCTGGTAACACCAGCCGTTAAGGTAGGGACCCGCAAAGGGACCTCGTAATTAGGCAGTAAGGGGTTAACGGCGCCGCCACCTTTAACCGCGCCGTTAACCCCTTACCGCCTGGGTCGTAATGAGGCCCCATGTGTACGACCAGAAGAACCACATATTTTCGATATTGCACATGCTGAGGAGTCAGGTGGCAGACTTCTACCCGGACCAGGAGACCTGGCAGAAAAGTATTTGAGTGTTGTCATAAAACCCTGCAAAATACCCCCCTCCCCCATTGCAACACCCCCAAATGCAACAATCCCACCACTTAATTTGGGACAAGTAACAGGCTGTTTTTAATTTGAATATTGTGTTTTATTTAAAATAATCAAACAAGGACTTCAATGCGTTCACCTAACTTTCAATGATGGGGAAGTTGCCCACGATATTCAAGATAAATACAGGCAGTTCACCTACAGGCAAGAAAAACACAACGTGTCTGCTATTGCCTCGCGATGTCTTCATTGCATACATAGAAAGACAATAATGTAGGCAATTAGTGCATAATTAGACTTTGCTTTGTAGATACAAACTGGCCTTAATTGTGTGATTCAAAAAGGTAAAACAGTTCTCAGAGTAAAGTTTGAAAGAAAACAATTTCCCGGAAACCATTGACAAGGATTGGCATCAGAGTATAATGTACCCTCTATGGTTCTCGGATTCGTGACTAATTGAAATATAAAATGTTGCACAGTACCTGTGACCAACCTTTGGTTCCTAGCTTTGGCATAGCTATGAGTGGGCATCTTTGTGGTGTTCAATCGGCTAAAATAAAACTAAAAGGCTTGAGGTTCAGGAATTATGTTTCTTGTTGGAGTGTGGGGACAGCAGCGCATAGCTCTCTCACATTCTCGAGGAATCAGGTTCACCCTCACAACATCACAGTTGCAGGTACTCATTAAGAAATAGATTTCAATGACTTTATTAACTATGGCAGACATCAATCACAAAGGCTTGTCATTCCTAATTTCAATGTGGGATGTCTATGGCCTCCAGAGACCCGGTATCTGGAGAAAAACATTATCACGGTGAAGCTAACCAGGTTACAAATGTAGTTATTAATCACAAAGCACATAGGCATTGTGATTCATGGATTATTTGCTATAAAAAAACAGGATTTGTGCGCCATTCTGCCCGCAAATCCCCATTAGTTAAACAGGGATTTGAGGGAAGAATGGCGCACAAATCCCGTTTTATTTGGCAAGAATTAGAGTTGAGTGCCACTTTTGCACCGTTTCCTTGATGCTGCCTGCTATCACAAAGTGAAGGAATATAATATTAAGCAAAGGCCCGATACTAAGGAGGTAATTCATGGAATAAATGTGTGCCGAAATTTGTGGCGCAAGCTGGCACAAGCGTGTAAAAGCTGGTGCACTCATGCGAATCGCATGCGTGCGATTCATGGAAGGCCTGCGCGTGTTTTTTCCGGGATTACGCCAAATCTGCGCTTACCTTACACGTCACTGCGACTTTCCAAACGCATGCACGACAGGAACGGGGAAAGCGCACAACTTCTCGCACACACACCTAAAAAGAGGGCGGAACAAGGGGAATGGGGAACAATGCGTGAAAAGGTAGGCCTAACGTGGGAAGTACCGCTGGGAAACACACGCAACGCCCACACGCTAGTGAACAACACATATTCATGGAATCGAATAGGGAAAATCCGCACACGTCAAAACACACGCACAAATACGTCCACCACACGAAAGCAGGTGGAAGCGCCCCAGCGCAGCATAAAAGTGCGCACAAACAACAAACAAGCAAATACAGCTACGATGAATGTCCCATTCCTCGCAGCAGTGATCGTGGTACACTGCAGGAGGAGAATAGCCAGGCCCCGCATTTTTTGGCCAGGACCAGCCTTTTTGGGATGCCTGATGGCCAGGTCTATGGCAGGTATAGGTTTCCACCTCATATCATCCTAGAGCTGGTCAGGGTGTGGGAGGATGAACTCACATCACCCACCCTGTGCTCCCAAGCATTGAACCCCTTGGAAAAGGTGCTCAATGTACTGCATTTTTTGGCCACTGGGTCATTTCAGTGGACAACTGCCATAGTGGGGGGTGTCTCACAGCCCATGTAGTCAAGTTGCCTACACCAGGTTTTGGCAATCATCACTGTGCGCCCCTCAGTCCGCAGGCACATATACATGCCCAGAACACTCACAGAAAGGCAGGCAATGGTCCTGGAAGTCTACAGGGTGGCACACTTCCCCAAAGTGCTTGGTGCTATATATTGCACCCATGTGGCCCTACGTCCACCTAGGGCCACTGAGCACATCTATCGAAACCGCAAGCACTGGCATTCCATCAACATGCAGGTGGTATGCGATTCCAAGGGAATCATCACCTCTGTCCATGCAAACTATCCTGGGTCCACCCATGACAGTTTCATATTCAGAATGTCCACCCTGAGCCGGGCCCTGGAAGCTGGGAAGCATTGTGACACATGACTCGTAGGTGAGTACAAATGCCTGTGCACATGCATGCATGTCACACGCAGACAAATACACAAGCCCAACTAATGACAACCATTATCACCTTACCAGGGGACAGTGCCTACCCTCGGAGCACCTACATGATGACGCCAATACGGAACCCCACCACACCACCCCAGGTAAGGTGCAACGCAGCCCATATTGCAACCAGGGCCATAGTAGAGAGCACATTTGGAGGGCTCAAGTCACGCTTCCGCTCCCGCTCCCTTGACCGCTCTGGCGGGCAGCTACTATATGCACCCCCAGTAGTGTGCAGGATCATTGTGGCAGCATGTATCCTGCACAACATTGCAACACAGCATGGCGTACTGGTGGACATGGTGGTGCCCCCACATCCCCAACCACACGCACGTCCGCTGCGCATGGGAGGAGAAAAGGCATGTGGCGAGGCAGCCCGTACCCAGCTTGTGGCCACATTTCTCACCTAAACTCCAACCCCTGCGGAGTGCACACAGGCCTGGCACATAACTGTCCCTTTTTCATCATCGATTGTGACCTGGTAACTGTCACAACCTTACCACCCTGAGAATGTGTCCACGGAAGTGCCACATTGTGTACATCCCTAGCTACTTAAACACAACCAATACCATGTGACCAAAGGGAACACATGCAAGGTGCATATCCCCACCCCTGCAAAACAGGGCATGAAAGTACTGGTATGCCACCCAAACGCTCCCAACCCCCATCTGCTACACTATACCATGGTATGCAACAGCAAAACATCAAACCATATGCACAACACATGACAAAATAGTCATGAAGTGCCACGTGAGATATGTAAATAGGCACCAGACAGTCACACCTGACATGGAATCTGAAGAAATGACTGAACAAAACCTCACACCCTGAAAACGGTGGTACAAATGCATGCCACCAGTGGTGCAAGCAACAAAAGTCAGAAAGCCTGTTGTCATGCACATTGGACAATCGTAAATTGCCATATCAAACACTGTGTTCTGCGTGTGTGTCCCCTGCAACACACCGCTCACTGGACAGCACAGCGAGTGTGCATTGCGTTGGGGAAACCCCTTGAGCATCATTTAAAAAAAGTACAATCAACCAAATAGTACCCTGTCATGCATGTACACGATCAATGACTCGGAAGTGAAAATGGATTGTCAAGACACAGCATGCCTGAGAATGCAATCTGGGTGCACGTGTGTGCATGGTGTCAATGTAGTTGGTGTGGGGCGGGGGCGTTGCCTAAGTGTTTGTGTCAGTAGGGACATGCATTGAATACATGCATGTGAAATGAAGTGAGCCTCAGTGTCCTGTATGCAGCACATGTGAATATTGCATTGTGAAGGACCCCCCTGTGTGTTAAACCCCACCCATCCCCTGACACCTCAAAATAAAACACACCATAGGATCAGCCATTGACCAGCAGAACACATCATGTACAGAGTACCCCACATCGACAATGGCAGACAGTGAGCAATCACTGATTCATTGAAAATCCTTATAGGACCTACACACAAAGTTCATCGAAGCGCCTCAATTTTGGGAGGGAACAAGGGAGAAGAACAGTACATTCCTACAAGTCCTTCAAACAGTCCACAATGTGAAAATGAACTATCAAATCAAAGTTCATATTACAAATGCCTGGAACAATAAGGGAGATTCTAGGGAGGGAATGTGGGAAAACAAAACTAGCATTGATATTGCTATGCCTGACGGCAATAGTTGCAGTGCAGGAGTCACATAAGGAGGGGAGTGAGGGAAGAGGAGGGAATAGGTGAGGAGAGTAACAAAACAAGTGACAAACTGTGGAAGGTCGACAAAGAATCAAGATAGTGCTGGGGAGGGGGAGAAGAAAGACAGAAGGGAAAGGGGGAAGAGACGACCTGTAATCAGTGGTGGAGGGACCAATGATAAAAGCAAGTGCCAAAATAATACTAAAAAAGGTGAAGGTGGGGGGCAGATGTACGCAGGCAGAGGGGGAAGTGTCTGCAAAGAACAAGCGGCTACGCATCACCATGCCTGATGGAAATTGGGGTGGTGGTGGAAAAGGACAGACAGGGGACAAGGAGGAGGGGAAAGGGTGGTTGAGAGGGAGTGGGAGGAGAGAAGGGAGGAGGGAGCCAAGGTCAAAATGCATGCAGGGGCAGATGGGGAAAGAAAGTACACACAGGGGGCAGAGGGAAAGAAGACGGTGAAGAAGTGGAGGGGATGTGATGGTGAAGGGGGGAGACAGAGGGAGACTGGCAGGGGCAGGGGATACAGGGGGACAATCAAGGGACCCAGAAGGCTGGTGGACAGGGCCTCCATTGTGGGCTTTTGGTAGTCATGTCAGGCTCCAGCCTCCTGGTTGGCGGAATTGTTACAAGGGCCAAGTGTAACCAATGGGAGGGGGGAGCAGGTCCAGGACACAAACATGACAGTCAAGTCAAAAGCAATGCGGCCATACTTCAAATGGCACATAAAAACACTAGGCAGGGCTACAAGATGGCCAAAGCGGTGCAAGCAAGGAATGGGGGGATCGTTAAAATACGTGATGACATGGATAACTCAGCATGCAGCCTTCATGTGGCATATCAAAATCACTGTGGGGAAAGTGCCCCAATTCAACATTGTCAGCACACGAGCCCTCACACCAGCAGTGTGTGTTAAACAGCCAAAGGGTGCATGGTACCACATCAGGAGGTGCATGAACATAGACAGTCAATACATAACAAATATCATAAGCAACATGATGAAATGCACAGTCAACAGAATACTCACCAAAGTGAAGTGCAGACATGCATTGGAGAAGCCATCCGGAATACCCACTAGGGGTATACACACAAGAGACACTGCAGGCTGGCCACAGATATGACGGAAGCCCAATGCCCTTGTGTGAGAAGCTGTTACACCGAGCCATCCTTGCGAGCCCATGGAAAGGGGAAGCAGGAGTAGCATATGTGTCAGGACCCCAAGCAAAACACATACACAAGACAAGCCTGAATGGGCCCAGCCGGAACACACAGTGGATGCCTTCAAATGCCACAAAGCACCACACTGTCACATGAATGCACAATAGACAAAAGAAAATGCAATAAAAAATCAGCAGAAAATAAAAATCAATAAAATAATTATTTGCAGGAAAAAAATAAAAATAATAAGTAAATAAAAAAATCACAAAAAAGTATTTTTTAAAAAAAAAGTAATAAAAAAACAGAAAAAAATAATTCAAACAAAAATTTGCAAGAAAAAAAATTAACTTTTTTTTTTTTTTTTTAGGAAAAATCAATTATTTGCAGGGAAAAAGGAAAAGAAACGTGCAGGGAAAAAAACTGCCCATGTATGACCTGGCTATGAGTCAGGGCCTGCTGGCAGGTTCCCATCAATGGGGGCTGGGTGGGTATGGGGGGCTTGAGTCGGGGCCTGCTGACAGTTGCCCGTCAATGGGGGGAACAGAGGGGGGACATGAGTCGGGGCTCCCAAGTGCATGAAATGCATGGGGACATGTGGCCTGCCTGTGGGGCATGGACTGGGATGATGGGCTGCTGCGGGGCATGGACTAGGATGATGGGATGCCTGCGGGGCATGCCCTGGGGTGATGGGCTGCCTGCAGAGCATGCCCAGGGGTGATGGGCTGCCTCCGGGCCATGGGGAGGCCAACACCCGGGAGGGCCCACACTGCCAAATCGTGTGTAAAACTCCCTGTGTACCCCCATGACCACAGGCAGCCCTTCACCCCTGGACATGCCGCGCAGGCAGCCCACATCACAAGGGGACATTTCATATTCTGGGGATGCGCGGGGAGTTTTACATGCGATTTCGCTGGTGCGAGCGGGGTACGCGTATTCCGAGGGGTGCGTGGGAAGTTTTACACGTGATTTTGCTGGCACGAGCGGGGTATGCGTAATCCGAGGGGTGCGTGGGGAGTTTTACTCACGATTCCGCTGGCGCAAGCGGGGTATGCGTATTCTGAGGGGTGTGTAGGGAGTTTTACATGTGATTTCGCTGGCACGAGCGGGGTACGCATATTCCGAGGCGTGCACAGGGAGTTTTACACGCGATTTCGCTGCAGCGAGCAGGGTACGTGTATTCCGAGGGGTGTGCAGGGAGTTTTACACACGATTTTGCTGGCGCGAGTGGGGTACGCGTACTCCAAGAGGTGCGGGGGTAGTTTTACACATGATTTTGATGGTGCGAGCAGGGTACGCATATTCCGAGGGTTGCGCAGGCAGTTTTACACATGATTTCGCTGCCACGAGCAGGGTACGTGTATTCCGAGGAGTGCACGGGGAGTTTTACACGCAATTTTGATGGCGCGAGCGGGGTACACGTATTCTGAAGGGTGTGCGGGCAGTTTTACATGCGATTTCGCTGGCGCGAGCGGGGTACGTGTATTCCGAGGGGTGCGCAGGGAGTTTTACATGCCATTTCGCTGGCGCGAGCAGGGTACGTGTATTCCGGGGGAGTTTTACACGCGATTTCGCCAGCGCATGAGGGCTGTGTGGCGTTTTTAGCACATTTTCATGGTTTGCGCCATGTACCGGATTTGTGCAATGTTTTTGGCGCATGGGGTGGGGTTGGTGGCATTACTGGCGCTGCTGCAGGGTCGCTGCGCCACTCTGCGCCATGACTGGTTATGGATGTTAATATCCATGAATACGCTGTGCGTCAAAATGGGTTTTGCTGCACGCGGCTGGCGCAGACTGGCGCACACTCACTCTGTGCACCAGCCGCGTGCGCCACTTCTGCGCTAATATCTATGAATTACCCCCTAAATCTCCCATCATGTGTAGTTTTTCTCCCTATAGCATGTCTGAGCCATGAGTGTCTGGAATTTAAGATGCACATTATATTCAGTATGTCCTGAAGCTTTCACTTGGTACTTCAATCTGTTCATGACTGGTTAATACGCTGTTATTGTCTGGTAACCAACTTCAATTTGTGGCTAGTGCTTGTATTTTGCAAATCAGAGTGCCATTTATTTAGCAGGTCTTGTGGATGCGATGATGTAGCATCAACTGATGATTAAGCACAGCTGCTCTACGCCCAGTAAAGCATCTTTGTTGATGCTTGCCAGGGGCCAAGGATTGACTGTTAAATTGTGACGTCTGGCTCCTGCTTCACACAATTATATCCGGTGCCATCAAGAACTATTTTGAGTGGTATGAAGGTGGGCTGGTCTCCTTTCTGCAGAGGCAAAGTGTCTTTGTATCGTCTGAACCCATGTATCTGGTCCCTGGCTTTGATTTATCAAAGGACGGGTATCAGGTCCCCTAGCCCAACTGGTTTCAAATGCTCTCAAGTTTGTCAAATGTAACACTGGGTGGGAATAGGGGTCTCTGGGTGACATTAAGTCATGTGGCCACCCCAGCTATGCAGAGTGAGAGATTGCAGGCTGGAAATCAAAAGAGGCTTGGCGCTGGCAGAACTGGGAAGCAAAGCAAGACCAGATCTGGCGACAGCGTGGCTTGGACCCCTCAAAAAGCAGCACCCACTTTCTCATGATTGACTCTAACGGCCTCATCACAAGTTGGGCGGTAGCCCTTAAATGTGGCGGGAACGCTCTTATGGCCGCATTTAAGGGTCTGTCCAATCTCAATTCTGGCAGCTTTTACCCCCAGCTCTATGCTGTGGTTAAATGCACCAGACAATTGCCATTTTTTGGTGCAATTACCGCGCAGTAATACTGCTGGTAGTAATTGCACCAAAAATTCCCCATTGGGTCCAATAGACCCAATGGGGAATGGGGAATTACGTTTACTGCTCAACCCGTGATCCAGCGGTAATACCGCCGGGCGGGTGGGCGTTAACACAAATTCAGTTGGGCGGTATCCCAGTCGGGATTCCGCCCAACTAGTGATGAGGCCCTAAATATGAAGAAACAGGAAGCTGCTGCTTCTATGAAGAAGTCTGCAGCAGGGGCCATGATCGCACACACTTTGAAGCCAAACCCAGGAGCTGTATTGTGCTGGCAGTAACCCACAGCTGGTAGACCCATCAGGAGAATTCTCTGTCAGACTGCAGAACCACCAAACACCCAAGGCTTGTATGTACAACTGTGCACTACCTGTGACCCTGGGCAGCTGCAGGTAACACTTATAAACCAAGTCATTAAAGCATTGGTAGCCTGAAGTGAATGGCATGACCCTAGCTATCCATCCTCTTCAGAACCAAGAGATCAGGAACAGGCCTTCTCCGAAGCATAGCCCCAAAGGGGGCTCTTGCAGGCAATCTTTCATTATGACGATTCCAGGGAATGCGTGGGTTTGCATTACGTCATGATACAGCCGCCATTTCCAGATTAAGCCATTCCCAAAGTTATAAGCAGTATGGACTTAAAATGGTAGGCGGTCTAGGAGCTCATACTAGCGGTGGCTGTCTCGAAACCAGAGTGTTTCCGAGTGTGGGGCGGAAACATGCTGAGGCTGCCGGAGCCACCGTGTCGGAGGCAAGACGCGCCATCAGTGCGCAACCTAATGTGGTTAGGCGCGCTAACCATAGACCAAATCCAGGTACTCGTGAGATTTATATCAAAACTGCACATTAAGAAAAATGTGCCATTTCCTGATTCGATAACTAATCGCAGCAACAGGAAGGAAAGACTGCAGAGCCGTCTTAATCAAGAAGGGTCTGGCAATATGTTGGATGTTGCTAGCCTGTGACGTGGGGCAAGCTTTCCTGCTCAAATGTAAAAGCTGTGTAAACTATAAACATGCTCCCATTCAGGTATCGATACGTTTCTCCCGTTGACTACTTCGCAAAAGAATAAATGCATGGTTTTTTAGGCTAATCCGGGTTTCCGTCTCTGAGCTTTGATAAACCAGCCCCCTGGGGGCCGGAGAGGGTCTTTGCTGGTTTCTTCAATTAAGGCATGTTCTCTTTGTAAATGATTTGAGACACAGTATTTATATTTTACTGTCGCAAGTATTCTTGCCGGACAGGATATTTCATAGTTATAGGCAATGTTGGGCAAAAAAGGAATTCAAAATGATATTTTCTCATAAATATTAAGTATGAATGTGTGGCATATCAATAGGTAGTAGCATAATTGAGCTAAAAATATTTGACCTAAAACATTTTTTCGAATTTTGTTGAGCTTTTTCTCGGTCAAATTTAATTAAATATATACACGGGGTGGGTAAGGCTATAGATTAAGTTGAGGTGAAGTGGGAGGGCTGTGGGGGGTCTCCCCATGCATGTTAGAATGAAAAAAAGGTCAAATCAATTTGATGAAATGCGATTAGGGCCAATCGACCCAAACCATATCAATAATCAGTGATAGACAAGCTATCTTAATGTGGCCCTGCAGGGTCCCTTTGATTGCATGTGTCTATAGCAAGTGGACTGGCCCCGTACTTCAATGGATGCCCGCCTCTGTGTTCCGTGCCCTTATGAAAAACACAGGGGAAAACATGTTGAGCGTACAAGACCAGGCCAAACAAAACTTATATTTTAAAAGAATAATAATGTAGCACATACCTGTCCCCAGTATAAACCAACTTTAAGGCACTAGTCGAAGATTTATTTTTAAACTGCATTGAGGGCGATGGACACAGACAATCATAAAAATCCACCCAGTCATAACTTAAATATCTAAACAGCATAAGAGGAACATAAATGCGAAAACTCAGAAGGGCCTGTAGAAGCAAGCGATCGAATCTAATTACTGCCTCGGGATATTGTTTTTCTGCTGCCAGGCACTCGCGCGTCTTGCCCTTGTTTTTAAACCGTGTTATTGAGCAGATAATTTCACGGACCAGATGTGAAATCTTCAAGAGATGTTCCTGGTAAACACTGCTTGTCACCCACTTCTTCTGCGCAAGACGCAAGATGCTCTCCCGCCAAGTTGTAAACACAATCAAATTCGTGCAGGTCCTCTACGAAAAGCATCAAAACAGGAAGCAGGCCCTCTGTGCCCAAAACAGGAAGTAATCCCTTTGTGCACCAAAACACCAGATGGGCCCTTTGCATTGTGACCCCCTGTGGACCAGTGTTGCCATCAGAACCGACATCAGATTGTTTCTCACCCCGTGTGACCACCAGTCCTTTCATCACCCTAAAATGGGTGGCTGGATTGGATGCATGTAAAGTTTCAATGCAAGGAATCAAAGTGACTTATTTGTTGACTAGAAACAGTTAGCAAAATCATGGACAGACATGTATTTCATTTTACACAAAAGAGAAAAAAGAAATAAAGATTCAAGGAAAGGGAGGCGTGGCGGACTAGGGTAGGGGAAAGAAGTATGGTGGGGAGGTGAAACCCCATTTATAAAAAAAAAAAGCAAAGGGACATCAAAAACAAGAAGGTCGCATATTGAGCTCATTTTTCAGGGAGTCACAAAAAGGCAAATCTAAGCAATTGTTTTGATGCAATTCTTTCCATTATATCTGTCTTTCAACAATAGCTGCCAAAGGCTTCTAAAATGAGTGAGCTATCTGCAGGAACTCATTTAGTCATTGGCAATTTAAAAAAATGAGGTTGAACAAAGAGAGCTCTAAAAATGTGACAAAATAATTGTCAACTATTGAATGTAGGTCAATGAAACCACATAGACCAGGGTTGTCCTATTCCAGGCCTCAAGAGCCGAAATCCTGGTGGGTTTTCGGGATATACCTCATTAATATTCAAGGGTATCTCGAAAATCAGTCATGTTTCCAGCCTTAGAGGCCTGGAGTTGGACAACCTTGTCATAGACCATAGCCATCACATCTTGCAATAATTTATAACTTTAAATACTGATAATTTATGTGGTGCACTTTCTAAACTGAATAATCTCTCGTTGACAAAGTAATTAAGCCTTAATAAAACAAGTGCAGGGTCACGTAGATGCGATAATGACCCACCCTCCAAGTTGTAGCCGGAAGCATAGACAATAAGTTGGTGAATGGTCTTTTTCCGAAGACATGAGAACCCTCTCCTGAGGTGAATGAGGCTATTATAGCACTGTCCTTTTGACGGTAACCTTTCTCCTTCCCGAACACTGCACAAAGGAGTAAAAGGTGCGCCCAAGAATTAACATTTCCCATCGCAAGATGGCCACTGAGCAAATGATGTTAGTCCAGCATTGCAACAAGCGCAGTTACAGAGAAAAGAAAGGGTGGTGGCCATTTGAGGTGGGACTGTAGGAAGTGATGCAGGCAAACGAAGAGAAGGTCTTGCTAAAGTGAAGAGGTTAGTGTAGGGAAGCCAGCAGCAAAATGAATCTGAGAGAGGGCACCAACAAGAGCTGGGGTACTCATAATTCGGTCAATCTCGAGAGTTATTTGGAGCATTCTGATTGGCTCAGCTAAAGGTTATATAACTCCCCCACACTGCTAACAAGTATCTTTATTACCCACCTCAGTGCATTCCTTTTAGCAAAGTCAGAAGGATGACTTGCTGGAATTCAAAGCTGTGATGCCCACAGGGAGCCCACAGCTAACTTTTAATTCTAAATACCCAATAAATATCTGCAGGGGTTTTTAATATACTAGACTATCTTAACAGTTTATGAGATCTGCTGTTGGCTATCACGGAGTATGTTTCTACAATAGGTGATACAGTCTCAAATAATCCACCATACACCAGGCCACTGAAATCGTAGCTGCCGACAGCAAATAACATAAGGCAGGCTCAGCCTGAAACATGCCGCCGACCTAAGAGTCTTCTCCGTCTTAAGTCTATATAATGTGGACAAAACAGTAAAAAATGTAGGAGATCCTCCACCGGCCACTGACAAAAGGGGCAGGCTGTAGGTTGCACACTATCTGTCCAGATTTTAGTTTGTGCCCCTAACCACAAGCAGTCAAACCGTGCTTGGGTTAAAGCCCAGGGGTCTACAGGATTATCACTATGGAGTAGATACGGCTGAATAGCATCCGTTGTTGCATACACAATATGCCTTCGGTTTGCAACAATGCGTCAGGCAGCGGACTCCCCATTTGCCACCAAATGGTTTTAAACAATTGCTTCTGTTCCTTGACCATACATGGGGTCACAATGTTTGGTGGGCAGAACTAGGTTGGCACCGTTTAACTGTCTGATGCATTTCTCAACATACCTGAGCCATGGGATTTTCTTTACTGCTGAACTGCTTAGCAGGGCTCTTATGATCTTATGTCTGTATCTGTATTTGCAAAAATGCATTTGCTTAAGTGTTTTTGCGACTGCTGTCTTGCTGTGGATTGCTGCCGGTACCTGCCAAGATTCACGTATCCAGTGCTGCCCCACGATTGCCTTCAGTGAATGAACCACGTGACCGGTGCTCGCTGTGCATTCTCCAATAGGAGTAAGCGGTACAGTCTATTGAACTTTGAAACTGTGGAACTTTGGAACTCTAATAGTAGCCTCCATAGAGACTCACCTTGCAATCATTCTTATTGCGTTTGTTTTCTCCTTTGTTTTTAGCACTCGTCCCACCTGTTTACCCAGAACTCCATATAAACAAAATGCACGCGCATTTGCGCGCACGCATTTGCAAAAGTACATTTGCTTAAGTGTTTTTGCAACTGCTGTCTCGCTGTCTAGCTGGCAAGCGGGGGCCTGGACAAGCAGGTTAAGTTTGTGATTGGGTATTTTTTTTTACTTTTCCTTATTTTTCTTTTTGTCTTGTTTCTTTGATTTGTCTTATATTCTTATATCTGGTTAAATTAATTAGGTGAACTTTATAATAGGAACCATGTCAGTTTCTAGCTGTTTGTTAAAAGCGGGAATGCCCCCCGAATACCGATTTTGAAAAAGGTATATCCACGAATTCCTACAATCATCTGAAAACGCCAGTTGTAGGCATTTGTAAATGGCGTGGGCCAAGTAAAAAACATCAAAGGGCAATCTCCTTATCAGCTAATATAAGGTTATTTTGTCACCTGGATTCGCAACGGACCTCATCTAATTCTAGATTACCAAATGCAAAAATCAATCCAACGATTGTAGATTCCTTGGAAAGCATTCCAATTATCCCAACGGCATGCCCAAGACTCTCTAATATGTCTTCAGTGTTGAATGAAGCATTCTCATATCCAACAGTCGAGATATCTGATTCCATTTTAGAAATTGCCTGTTAGCATGGTAATATTTTGTCCACACAACCTGAAATGTGCCCCAATGATCGACCTCTTCAATCTATCCACGCAGCCAGTACAACGTTATTGAAATCTCCTCCCACCTGCTCGGTCGAATTGCAACACGCTTTACGTGCAGCATATGACAAATTAACTGTAGCAGTTGAGATAGATGACGAGGCTTTAGCATTCGTGAATATAACAAGTTCCAGAAGTCCCGAACCTTCTGAAGTTCAATATATTTGCTCTAATACCGGACACCTTATCCAATTATTGGAAGGTTTCAATTCATCCCCTTCAAATTTATTGAATAATGAAGTACCACCAGTGGAAAGCCCATAAAACAATTACATCTGTGCATGAATTATCTAAATGGCCAATTTTATTTGAAAAAACGGATAAACAACCATTTAATAACGCATTGTCCTTCATAGCTCCAACTCCAAGAAGTCCTAAATTCAGTGATGTGCCGGGCGACCAACAGTTTCAGTTGCATGACTGTCAATCTCAGCGCTTCTTTCCTGAATCTCTGGCGCTAAATAACACGCTATGCGCCATGAACAGAGCTTTATTAACGATTGCCCAATTATATGAAACTCTTTGCTTGAAAATCGCAAGGCAAACAGAATTGCTACTCAATGTCATGTCTGATAATGCACAAACAAAAGCTATATGTCAACAACAAAAGTTATTGGTGACTTCTTCGACAACATATGCGGCTGAGAAACCTATGCCTGTTAAAAATGTCAAGATACTATTTGATCAAGAGACAAGAAAAATAAATGTGAATGTTGATTGAGCCAAACGAAAAACTTCTGAAGCGGAGGTAGTCCTTGAGGTTATTACTCCTGTGATATGTGATGTGGGCGAAACTTCTGATGTCTCAAGTTCGATTGAGCCAGAGATAATAGCACCTGAAATAACCATTCCTAACCTCGTAGTTGATCTAGAGCAACAAAAAAATCCTTTCAATATTTTTGCGAAGAAACAATCCACTCACGCAAAAGTGGTAAAAACATCAAGAGACACTAAGAGGAAAGGGTTGATTGAGAAACCAACCCTATTCAGAGCTCAAAGATTGAAAAAGAGACCTGTTGTTAAAATGTTGTCATCTGGTTCTGATAATAAGATAACTGAATCTGTGATCCCTAACTCACAAGTGCTCCAGGCTGCAGGTTTGAAAAATATAATGAACCAGATTCCTCTAGATTATCAACCTCTAACTGATATTGTAGCCCTAGTAGGCAAAGATAATACTCAGGATGGCTCCATGATTTTACCAAACAATACTATGTTTCCAACTATTGACCCTAAAATCTCAAAAGAACTAGAAATAACGAGTGTTCAAGTATTAAGAGAAGAAATCTGCAATTCAATTGGGCAATACATTGAAGAATTTCAAAAAATCAAATGATAAAAATGTTGATTCAACTTTACACATACCTCAGACATTATATATGCCACTTTTGAAGGGTCCCTTGTGCCTTCGGAGAGATGAGAACCAAACCCAAAAGGCCACTGAACCAGCTAAATTAACCCGACGGCCAAGTGTGGCTCAAAGGTTTATACAATCAGCCCACGAAGACTCTAAATCAAATATTCAGTCGAATAACCTTAATCCGAAATATAAGAACTATTACAAATTGATAATATGTTGTCGTGATCAACCATGTGCTCAATACGATCTAAAGTTGTATATTGATTATTTTTTTAGATATTCCACATCTGGCTGACTTGTCCTCAACTGATATTGAATTAGTAGAATTTACAGATGACAAGGACCTAACTTAAGCTAGATTATTCATAAAATCCAGACTTATTGCTAATTCTTTATGGCAAGCGAGAGTGGCCTTGTACAATTTGGGTTTCAGCCTCTCCGATGACACGACTTCTCATGACTCGAATAATTGCCAATACTCTGCTCCAGTAATGATAACATATAGAAATTCGGTTCATTGCCAAGATCTTGACCTCGCCATGAGCGGGAAGCCTGAATGTTGGAACCAACAGCTGTCATGACCCACAGAACGGGCCCCTTCTGGACTTCCTGGTCCTGATCGCGGTGGGGCTTGCATTCATTGTTTCTCCCAACATGGCCATATCACGTGACACGCCTCGCACCAGCCTTCACGGCGGACGTAGTACGTCCAATAAATATGCCACGCCCCCGCGGCCCCACGCATCTCAACGCTATCAACAGGTAGTGACTAGACATGTACTTCGCAGATTGGCGAACCCTTCTGTTATCCAAGTTCCTGGACCCTTATTCCCACTCCTTCCAACCTCTCCTTTCCACCCTGTTCCTTGAATCCATGTATCCTTGCAACCACTTCTTCCTTCCTGGACATCCTGAACCGCGAGTATCCAGGAACGATGAACGCATGCTGGAGTCGGAAGAGACTTGTGCAGGCCTGTACAAAATCCGATCCGCCCGCAAGAAGAATCTTCCTGCGGATCCCTGCAAGAAGCGATCTCAGGTGAGACGGGGGAGATTCACAACAGTTTGAGACGCACAACGACCAACATTGAAACTGATATGGAAAAAGCCGTCCAGGATCTCATGCGTGGCATGCAAGAACTAACAACCGAGTTGCAGAACTTAAAAGCGGAGAATGCCGCATTAAAGTAACTCGTTTTGTCTCGCGATTCCGCTACAAAAGAGAGTGTGTTACTGGGTGGTGTCGTAGACAAGTATGATGGGTCTGCAAAATCCCTTTGTGGATTCCTGGACTCCTGTTTGGTGCATTTTACCTTTAAGCCCTATTATTTTTCAACTTCCAGGGCAAACGTGGGCTTTATAATCTCGCACCTCGCAGGAAATGCATTGACTTGGGCTACTCCCTTAGTCAATTCTGGAGATGCCCTCCTAGATGATTATGACGGATTCATACAGGCTCTCAAAACCATGTTCTACCACCCAGAACAGGTTTATAGTGCCCAGGAATGCCTACTTGACTTTCAGCAAGGATCCCAGGACATGCTAACGTATGTTACAAGATTCAAACAATTTGCCAAGGAAGCAGATTGGTCCTCAGAAGCAAGTTTCACTCTATTCCGTAGGGGCCTAAACGAGGATATAAAAGATGAATTAGCCAGAGTGGCTTGTCCTAGCTCATTCCAGGCTCTTATGGATTTAGCCATGCAGATAGACTTTCGTACCCAGGAAAGAAAGGCAGAGAAAAAAAAGACCAAGAGGCCCTTCCAGAAAAGTTCTCTTGAGACTTCAGTAAAAACTGATCCTGTTCCAACCCCTGACACTGACCCGGAACCCATGCAAATAGGAACCTTCCGTGGGTCCATTTCCCCACAAGAAAGGATGAGAAGGATCCACACAGGCTTGTGCATGTATTGTGTATCTGATAAACACCTGGTTAGAGAATGTCCTCTAGCCCCTCCACGGCGTTCGGGAAATGCCAGCTTCCGATCCTAGATGGAGCGAGGTGTCGGGAGAGAGATGTTTGCTCCACAGCTATTCCATCCTTGAACTCTCCTGGACAGAACAACCTAGTGGTTCTACAAGTAGTCTTATCGTTATCAAAGAAGGAGACCTACCTTATCCTGGCCTTGGTGGATTGTGGGGCTATGGGAGTATTCATTGATCAAGATTGGGTCTTTAAGCACCACATTCCATATGAAGCCCGGAGTGTAATGCAACCTGTGGAAGCAATTGATGGAAGACCCCTCAGTTCAGGACCCATATCCTTGCAGACCAAGGAAATACAACTTTCAATAAACCATCACCAGGAATTGTTCAAGTTTGATATCATCAAATCAGCCCACTACCCCATGGTACTAGGCATGCCCTGGTTGCAGAAACAAAATCCATACATCAATTGGACAGCAGGATCCTTGATTCTTGGTTCAGAGTATTGTCTCTCTCATTGTTTATCCCCGGACCCCTCCTCGATATCGTCTGAAAGTAATCCAACAGATCAACAAGAGGCACTCATGGTTTCCAATATCATTCAGGTCCCAAAGGCCTATCAAAGTTATGCTGATGTGTTTTCAACTGCCATAGTTCAGGCTCTACCCCCTCACAGACCTGAAGACTGTGCCATAGACACAGAGCCTTCAGCAGTGATTCCCTTTGGGAGGATGTTTATCCTATCCAAACCTGAAAAAAAGGCCCTCCGAGACTACTTGGATACCAACCTTGAAAATGGCACCATAAGACCATTGAAATCCCCAGCTGGAGCCTCGCTGTTCTTTGTTCCCAAGAAGGACACCAAGGAACTTAGACCTTGCCTCGATTATCGTGGTTTAAATCAATGCACCCTCAAGGACCGCTACCCCTTACCCTTGATCTCGGATATCCTGGAAGTGGTGAGAGGAGCTGTAATCTTCACGAAACTGGATCGCAGGGGTGCCTATCATCTGATTCGTATCAAGGAAGGAGACGAAGGGAAAACAGCCTTTAGAACACCTTTTGGACACTTCGAATATCTGGTCATGCCATTTGGACTTGCTAATGCCCCTGCAGTCTTTCAACGATTCATGGATAGGGTGTTCTCTGACATGCTGTTTCTCTTCGTCATCGTCTACCTGGACGATATCTTGATTTACTCCAAGGACCTTTTAAAGCCTGAAGAGCATGTAAAGGCAGTCTTACAACGACTATGTGAACACAGACTCCTAGCCAAAGCTGAGAAATGCCTGTTTCACGTTACTTCTGTTCATTATCTAGGATTTGTCCTTAGCCCAGAAGGAATTGGTATGGATCATTTGAAGGTAAAGTCCATACTATCTTTGCCGGCTTCCCACTTCCGTGAAACAAGTTCAATCCTTCCTGGGGTTTGCCAATTTCTACAGAAAGCTCATACCCACCTTTTCTGAGATTGTTCAACATATCATCACTCTGTTGAAGAAAGACACTCCCTTTCTCCGGTCTGTACCTCAAGACAAGGCATTCCAACGCCTAAAGACAGAGTTTACTCAAGCCCCCATCCTAGCCCAACCCGACATTAATCGGCCATTCCTAGTGGAGACGGATGCCTCTAACTACGCCATAGGAGCAGTCTTGAAGCAAGAATTTGAGGACAAGTTGGAACACCCCACTGCATACCTTTCACGAACCCTGACTCCCAGTGAGAGACATTATTCCGTCTTGGAAAATAAACTGTTAGCCATCCGCCAAGCCTTCACAGAATGGCAACATCTACTCCTGGGAGTGAGACATCCAGTCCAAGTTCGCACAGACCATCGAAACCTTCAAGTTCTACAATCCTTGGAGTGTAGGAACAGTCGTCAGGCCCGTTGGGCCTTCTTCTTTGCCCAGTACCAGTTCCACATCAGTCATGTTCCTGGATCACAAAACATAATTGCTGACGCCTTATCTCGACATCCTGATTATGAAAATATTGAAGATCGGGCCTATCCCAAGATGTTTCCCCACACGATTTTTGTAGCTCAAGCAGTCAGTCTTTTGGAAAAAGTCCGGATGCAAACCCAATCCTCTGAGCTCTGGAAGGATATTTCAAGGAAGAATCAATGGAATCTGAGAACCTAGGACGGATATTTGTTCAAAGATAACGCTCTAGTCATCCCCACACAGAAACTACAACAAAAGATAATAAACCTCTGCCACAATACCCTCCACTCCAGACATCGTGGCATCACCAACACTCTCCGTCTTATTCAAAGACAATTTTGGTGGCCTAGAATGAAGACTGACGTACAACTGTACATCCGAGCCTGCTCTATCTGCAGTCAAAACAAACACGATAACAAGAGACCGGCTGGGTCTCCTACTGCAACCTACACTACCGACAAGGACATGGGAATTCATTGCTACAGACTTCATTGTGGAATTACTACCTTCCAGGGGATACACAACTATCATGGTCACCATTGACTTGTTCACTCATATGGCTCATTTTACACCCCTGTACAAACTACCATCCTCATCAGAACTCGCTGGAATCTTCCTGGAACACATTTTCCACCATCATGGACTTCCTTCCAAGATCATATCAGACCGAGGACCTCAATACGTCACACAATTCTGGAAACATCTGTGTCGGATACTAGGAATCCAACGTGCTCTTTCATCAGGTTATCACCCACAAACCAATGGAGCCATGGAACGTGTAAATCAGACCCTGGAACAATACCTTAGTTGGTTCGCCACCAAGGTACAGGATTCTTGGTCGCTCCTTATACCTGTGGCTGAATTCGCCTACAACAATTCCAATCACTCATTCAAGACCAGCCCCTTCTATTGCAGTCAAGGATTCCACCCGTCAGTTTTACCTTCTGTTCTTCCATATCCTACACCAGTACCTACCGTCGACTCCTGGATCGAAACTCTCATCAACATACACAAGGAAGCCAAAGAACATTTAGATCGGGCCCAAACACACACTAAGCGTTATGCGGATTCCAAGAGTAGACCAGAGCCTTCTTATTCAGTCGGTGATCAAGTCTGGTTGTCCTCGAAACTACTACCACAACGTTTATGACCAAACAAATTGGCCCCCCGGTACTATGGGCCATTCTCCATAAAAGAGGTCATCAACCCAGTCTCATTCTGGCTCAAGCTACCAGACTCCTGGAAGAAAATTCACCCAGTTTTTCACACTTCTTTATTGAAACCCTACATCCGATCCTCCCGGAAATCCTGCAGACTCAATCCTGTGATTGTGGACGACCAACTGCAATATGAAGTATCCAGAATATGCGATTCCAGGTATAAACGGGGTCAACTTCAATACCTGGTTGAGTGGAAAGGATATCCTCCTAGTGAAAGAACCTGGGAACCAATTTCTAACCTGAACACCCCTCGATTGCTTAGACGATATCATCTCATACACCTGGGCAAACCTGGTGGAACAGATTTTCGGAGGAGGCATGCTGTCATGGCCCACAGAATGCGCCCCTTCTGGACTTCCTGGTCCTTATCGCGGTGGGGCTTGCATTAATTGTTTCTCCTAACATGGCCGTATCACGTGACACGCCTCGCACCAGCCTTCACGGCAGACGTAGTATGTCCCATAAATATGCCACGCCCCGCACGTCTCAACGCTATAAACAGGTAGTGACTAGACGTGTACTTCGCAGCTTGGCGAACCCTTCTGTTATCCGAGTTCCTGGACCCTCATTCCCACTCCTTCCAACCTCTCCTTTCCACCCTGTTCCTGGAATCCAAGTATCCTTGCGACCGCTTCTTCCTTCCTGGAAGTCCTGAACCCACGAGTATCCTGGAACTCTGAACGCACACTGGAGTCGGAAGATCCGTGCAAGAAGCGATCTCAGGTGAGACGGGGGGAGATTCACGACAACAACTTCAATTCAAAAACTCATAACAACCCGAACATCAGGAGAGCATCAACCTCGTATCCTGGAACACAAGAGGTTACAGACATTTTATAAATAATGGAAATAATAAGCTTTATACCTCTGATATTGTTATGCTACGGAGACCTGGTTGACCACTAATCCAATATGTGATATCTTTGATGTTCATTCGGTTCCTGCGCTAAAGAATGAAAGAGGCCGTCCCGTGGCAGGGCTTCTAATTGGCATTAAGAAATCCAAAGGCTTTGTCATTGAGAACTATGATTCCATTAGCCCCTACATACAGATGTTGAAATTAACAAAAAATGGATCTACAATGGTAATTATAAATATATATTGGAGTCGATCACAGCTGGCTCCAAATATATTTTTTGAAAAGATAAATATGTTATTGGATTTAATTGCTTTAGACATAACAATCAATCACACAATCATCATGGAAGATCTAAATCTTCATCTAATTGCAAGAGCTACAGTCCTTTTTAACCCGTATGAGTTACGATGGCTGATTGTAATGAAATCCAGGAATTTTTAAATCTTAAATGGTTCCATTGCAGGAGATATTCCGGCAAACACCACTTGGAATAGAGGTATCTTGGAAGCTACATTAGATTATATGTATTGTAATGTCAAATCCTTGAATCTAGCACAAACACTATGTGTGGAACCAAATGCTCACAGCGATCATAAACAGTTACATCTTCAATGGCTCTGGCCCAGGCAATATCATCCTGTACACAAAAATTCAAATTTAGTAGCTATGCACATAAAAAATGAGGGGAACCGTATGAACTGGACAAATCATAAACTATTAAAGTTTGTTCAAATGCTTATAAAAGAATGTACTAGTTATAATTTCTGTTATATACAAGCAATGCAAATATTTGTACAAACGCGAACACGTACTGGACATTATCAACATAAACACCTGCACACACCTGATATGGAGGTGAAAAAAAAGAAAACAGAATTGAGACAAACCATAAAATCGCTAAGTAATGTTCCTTTAGGATTAAGACTGAGACAAGTTAAAACAGTAAAACAAATTTACCACAGATGGGTACGAGGAAGGAGATCACTGATGTATTAGAAAGATGGGGAAGACATGATGCATCAGATTATTCAGAAATCAACAGGAGGTATCTGGGCACTACTTAACAATGCATTAGATAAATCACAAATGGCTATTCAAATCAATCCAATTCCAGAGGGAACCTGGCATAGTCACTTTAAATCAGTTTATCAATCCCCCTATCCAAATTGTCACATCAACTTCGACTCGATTCATCTAGACCATAGGTTACCTTTTGATCTGGATGATATAAGTTTAGGTATTCAAAAGCTTACTAATTCAAGAGCTGGGGGTTCCGGATGGGCTACATAATCATACAATTAAGGAAAATCCACAAGCCTGGGCCTCGATACTATTTCAAATATTTAATCAAGTTATGCAAACTGGCAAGATTCCTAAATCATGGAAGAAAACGTACATCCTTCCAATTTTAAAAAAAGGCAACAGAATGGATCCCAATTCATACCGACCTATAGCTTTACTGGATTGTCCTGGTAAACTATTTGCTCGGCTTGTTCTAGCCGAATTCAACAAATGGCTATCGAACAAATGTTTGAGAGATCCTTTCCAGACAGGTTTCTTGCAAGGTCTTGGAACTGGTATTAACCTGATCACTTTACAAGCCATTATTTCACACAAGAAATGTCGGAATCAACCCTTGTTTGTTGCATTAATTGACTTTAAAACCACATTGGATGCCATACCTCGTGAACTTTTATTTAAAAAACTACTAGACAATAAATGTCCATGGAATATTTTGAAATGGATAGTCGAATTACATACTGGAACCTCAATTCAGATTTGCTTGAGCCAAGAAGGATATTTAACAGATTCTATCTCAACTGATCATGGTCTAAAGCAGGGTTGCCTACTGGCCTCAGATCTATTCAATTATTTTATAGAAGATATCAATATCAGCTTTAAAGAAATGAATATTGATGCACCAAGGATTAGTGGGAAACCGCTACATATACTAATGTATGCAGATGATATAGTCTTACTATCAAGGAAACCACAAGGCTTAAAACCCCTTTGTTAGCGCTAGAAAGGTATACGACTAATCATCTTATTACAATCAATACTGATAAAACCCAGATTGTACAATTTGGGAATAATAGTCAAAGGAATGTAAAACAAAGTGGATCTTACAGAGCATCCCATTGCAAATAGTTTTGAGTTATAAATATCTAGGTCTATCTATTAATAACCATCCACGAGATACACCCTATGAAGCTACTATAGAAATCAAAGTGAGAACTGCTATATCTCAGTCATATATAATCAGATCCAAGTACTGTAAATTTTCAATATCTCCATTAATTACATATTACAAACAAAAAATGATACCTATTGTCCTTTATGGTGGCGAAAGTAAATCCTGGAAGCCGTATTCTTATTGGGCCAATCTTATAAGCAGCTATTGGAAGGCGGCCATAATGCTACCGAACTCAGAGCCTCTGGCATTGATTCGACATGAATTGGGTTTAATTTCTATGCATGCTATATATAAATGGAGGATCTGTTGCCTATATAGGAAATTTGTTATGAACGAATATACAAATGGTCTATTGATACTAATTGCAAAATATATAAAAACATCTAATGACGAATTTGCAAAATCCTGGCGACATAGAGCCATGAAAATTTTGTTTCATGCTGGCATATCTCTTGATATTTCAATGAATAATCCAGAAAAAGTAAAAAAAAAAGTTATATGAACTGGATTGGTGTCTAACATGCGATTGTTGTATGACATATGTGAAATTTAAGCAAGATCCATTCTATCTGAAAAAGTTTGGGGAAACAGCAATTGATCTATTTTTTTGCATTTTCGGTTGAATTTATGGTACACCAAGGACCTAATGGTAAAATGGAAAAGGTTAAATAATAGTGATATACTGTGCAGATTTTGTAATTTGAAACATTACAACATTTAGTAGTTGATTATAAGGAATTATTGTCATTAAGATGCTTCTATTTTAAATTTTATTTTGAGCATGATTACTTGGATGCTATACAGCTATGGGAGGCCCTATTTCATACTGATAAGTATCCAATTAGATATGCAGTCACACATTTCCTACGTAAACCTGCACTTAACACCATTGTTGATGGAGAAGTAATCAGACACAGATAATGTAAAGAAATGTATGAATTTTAAAAACAGATTGAGAATGGCGACATAGAATAATCAAGATGTATGTTGAATATTTTTAATGGGTTTTGATTTATTTTATTCTGTTAATCTCTGTTTTTTACTTTCGTTTAAGTAACTAAATGTTGATAACGAATTGTTTTGTAAAACAAAATTATTTTTATATTTTGTGTTGAAAGGCTAACTTGTGTTGGCCAAACAATGGTAAATAAAAAAAAAAGATACAGACTAACACGTTCAAATCACTTAATGCTGCTTAGAAACAACGCCTTTCTTAGAAAAAATGCCTATGGAAAACATCTCTCATCACTATATCAAAAATCAATTTGTAAAAACTCAGGTATAGGGAAGCCTATAGGTATAGGGAAGCCTTGTGTTACACAAGCGGTAAATTACAAAAAGAACCACGACTAAACAGCCCTCAAAAAGCAAGTAATTAAGATGGAGACAAATTAAAAAGGAGGGAAAGGCGAAATGAAACCCAGAGTTATTATTCAAAAGAAATGTTTACAAATGCATTGCATTTGATTAAAAAAAAAAGACATTCTTCTGAAAGAAGAAAATGCGATGTTGTAATAGAGAAAAAGAAGTTGGCAACCAGCATAAGATACAGATCATCATCTTGCCCTCCATGAACAACCAAAACAAGTCTGACTCACTATCGCTTTATGCTTTTTTTATGCATATTCAAACAACACGTATGGCCCCCACCATACTCCAGTTCCACAAAACAGTAAAAACATGGCTCTTTCAGCAATACCTGTCGAACCAATCAAAATCCCTGCCTCGACCATAAGTACTGCGCTACTGTGTAAAATGGCAAGCCCAATTCTGAAAACCCCCTCTGCCCCCACTGTAAAGCGCTCCACTGCTCTCGAGCATAGTCCAGCATTCCGAGTTAGATGTTGTTGGTGTAGTCTATTTTTGATATGACGACGGAGATGCCGGCGGATGTTCTACATGGGAAGGTGAAGAAAGGTAGTATTCTGCTTGATTGTGCATAGGTGGGAAAAACACTTCTTATAAGTGTGTTGGCTTGCAGTTCGAGTGTTAATTCATTCTCCATTAGATTTCCCATTTTGGTAGGCCTTGGAATGTGGTGAAAAATGAATGCGACAAAAGTACAATTGTTCAGATAGTATACCCATAAGACTGTCCAATAATGTCGTCTCTAATCGCAGCGACAATAGCACACAAAGCAGCCTTCAGGCCTTGTGGTTCATCACAAAACCTAGACCTCTCCATGACACTATAGGAACACAATAAAAGTTACAGGTTCTGTACCCTCTTTTAATATGACCTATTGTATGGTATAATTCATTACCACCTGTTTCTAACAATCTCCGAATAATGGGCCACAAAGCATGTACCTTTCATTGTATTCCAGGAATAACACATGCAGTACACACTGCAATTATCCAGTTTGAATTCTCCAAATTGTTTCCTCCACCCAAAAGGTGGCAGTAAAAATATCCCCTCTTTTACCCCATATGAAAATGCTTCTGTACTTTTGTGAAAGGACAGATAATTGTAGGGAGTCTCTGAAAGTGAGTGATAATGTCATCATGGCTGTACCAAATGTATTCCTATCCCGCAAAGAGGGATAGAAAAATATATTTTTAAAATGTTTAAGGCACATGACCCCGGAATTAAGGGAATGCTGCAGGCAGATGATTTCTGAAATACCACAAATACCCTCATTAGAAGTAGTGGTTTCTGCCAATTGGTTTATAGAAGTTGGGAAAGATGTGGGGCAGAGGTAGAGTGGTGGCTGAGCTCCCATCAGCAGTTCTTCTGCTGGTAGCCCCACCTCCAAATTGTGTAAGACTTGTGTTTTTGTGACAGGGTAGCAGATGCAAACCTCCTTCCACCAACCAATAAATCAGGGCCAGAGAAAATTAAAGCAGATGTAAAATGCAAGACGCGTAGATCTTTGAGTATAGGGTGCTGTGGTTATATGTGCTTTGACCAGATATCAGTCACGCTGGGGTGTAAAATACAGCCTTTCGGGGAGATGGTAATGTTGGGTAAGCAGTGTACAATGCATTTTCAACATCAATGTGAGAGAGCGTGAAGACTTGAATTCTCGAGTGGAGGTTGCCAGGGCGGGAAGAAAGCGTTGAACCTGCAAAGAGTGTTGAATTGGGACCAAGACATTTGGAATTGATTTTTATGCACTCTTTGATCGATCAGGTGGAGTCTGTATAAAATCTCAGAGGCATGGAATAGGACAAGAGGGTGGGTGGCGATGCCATTGAGGTGCATGTTGGCCAGACAGTCCTCTATTTGGGAAACGTTACCCCATTTATGAGGTACAAGACCAACATACAGGTTTGAAAGATCTGAAGGCAATGGGGGGGCAGAGAAAGTCCTCTACCTAGTACACATGAAGGAATGGTTGTGCGTCATCAGTTCTGAGTTAATGTCCTGCATGGTCTGTGGTGCCAGCAGGCAGTCGCACACAGAACATGATCTCATGCTAGAGCTGATGGACCCTTGGGGGACTCTGCATTTAACGAGATAAATCCACATGCACAGGTTTCTGGATGTTATCAAGGAATCACGTCACCCAAATGGGTGCAGTGACTGTGACGCCCACACATGAGGTTAGGGTGGAGAGCACAGCCTGGTGGTCATCAGTGTTAAAAGCTGCACAAGCATGGAGCCAGCGGAAAAAGGTTTCCATGCCCCCTGGTCCTCTGCAGAAGGCGCTGCAGAGGACCAGGAGGCATGGGCTGTGTTTGCTGGTGGTCATCGACATCTTGAATAGTTGTTATTTCTGTTCTACATAGGGGGCAAAATTTGGATTGGAAGGCAGGAAGCAGTTTGCCAGGATCAATATGATCTTGGTGTTATATTGCTGTACTCTTTTCGAGGATTTTGATGAAGAATAAGAAACTGGTGATGGGGTGCTATTGGGGTTCTTTGAGAAGTGATAGAATAAGGCCCAATTTCAGGGTTGATGTCCGTGCCACGTTAGATAGTGATGATGTTCTGAATAGGGGGGTTACGCGACAGAAGACATTAATTTGATGATCGATAATGGTAGCATCTCTCATATTTGACTGTTTTTAATTCCAGTAGGGGAGATGTCTTCAACCTTTGGCGTCACTGATGTATTGGACGCCCACTCCCATCAGCCAAAGCCAGGATAGTTATTAACAACGAGGAATCATGAGCGTCATAGTCCAAAATGCCTGGAGAGAAGCAGGTTGCACATCCCAGCGATCACTGCAGAAACCGAGGCCTGCATTCCCCTGAGGGCATCGAGGAAGGGTCAGTGCTGCTGGTGACACCTTGTGCTAATTCCCCCAGATATTATCAGACCTAATGTAATGGGACGAGAGGCGCTTGCTGCAGCTCTGCCTCCCCTAACCTTCTTACAACCTACGGCAGACAAGGCCGCCTCTCACGACTGCATCACGCCTCCCGGATATCTGTAGACACCGGAGAGAAGCAGGAGGAAGGCGGCCTCAATATGCAGCAGCTCGAATCCCTAGAAGCCTGGAAGATGCGCTTCGCTTGTTGTTTTACAGAAAGCGTTATTAGAGTGCTTCGGGACGCAGAGACTGTGTGAGTGGGAAACCTAACTGAGGTTGAGTGGATGGGGGTATTTTTTAGGGGTATTTTTTTAGTTTAAAATCTAAAGGGTTGAAGAACTAAGGAGGATAATGTTTCGAAGCAGGAGGCCAACTATTTTCCTAGGTTTTATGATAGGTGGCAACACTCAGGTGTGGTATGGTGACAAGGACAATGGTATTGTACGTGTTGTTGTGAGGAGGGAAAATGCATGAGCAGGTAGGGAAACTGCTCTGAACCCCTTGGTATTTCCTATGGTGTGTATGGGTGCCCCCAGACTCATCTCACCCCTTTCTTTGCAAATCCCTGGGCACTTGTGTTGGGGGGAAGGAAGGCCTACCAGCATCAGGGAAATGTGTCATCCGAAACACACAATTGTACACGGGTGGCCATCAACACAGGGATATTTTACACCTCAGCGTTCTGGGGCACATCCTCAGGGGTGGACTAGGAACCAAAAGAGGCCCTGGAAACGTTTTTCAAAGGGGCCCCATGATACACAGTATTAGCAAGCCCAACCCCTTTCCCATGAGAACATGTGGAACTAAAAGAGGTAACCGCCCAAAAGAGGCCACTGAGGCAGAGCCCCCCCCCCCGGGAAATCTCCAGAGTTCCATGGAGGCCAGTCCCCCCTGGACATCATGGACAACCCAAGATTTGAACTAGGGGTCTCCAGTGTCACTCGGAACGCCTCGGGGGAAAACACTCGCACTGTTGACAAATACCCATTGCAAAGAAATACCCATTCTCCATGCAATGCACCGTTGGGGACACATTATTCTGTATATATTGAAAATCCACCATCCCTCATTTTATTTTTACTTCTCTTAATAAGAAGACATGTGCCGCCATGTTCCGCTTATTGCTTCATCAAAGCCGGACCCTTTCAAGTCACAGTCACTGTGGGCACTAGACAGCGGGCACCTGATTTAGGGGTCACCCTGTTAAGCAAGAAGAGCAGTAATAATTGTGAAGAGTACACATCAAACCATTTCTGTGCACAGACTAGACCTCACAAACAGAACCAAAGAACGCTTAGTCGAGGGGCGTGCATTTGTTCAGCTTTTGCTGGGTTGTAATGGAATGGTCTTGGACAGGACGTAATGGGGACCAGGATCTGTTTGTTGTTCTGCCCAAGGCATTGCCCGGATACTTCATAGAGCCATGAGCGTGTGTTTCCTTAAGTCCAGGCTATTTTTGTTTCACACAAGGACATGTTTCCAAAAGTTCCAGGCAATTGCCTTTTACAACTCGGGGCACAACACATGTGTGAACCACTGTCTGGAAATGCAGACAGTTATGTTCGACAAGAGAGGAAATTGCATGTTAAGCAATGCGAATATGCATTGATGAATGGTGATATAGCGTTGCGTGCGATTGGCAGCCCTCTAGAGCATGCCCACTGCAAGTGCAATTTGCTGCACACTTGCTTTCCAGTTGCACGCTTCGTGTAACAGAGCCTTGGGAGTGTGTCCGGTCTTCTCAAGTCGCTTGCCACGCCTGCTTAACCTGGCTAGACTTCCCCACACTATGTTGCCACATGTTTGCAATTGTAGTATGCTTCTAGCATGTGTACTTTTTTTTTGAAACTTTATTTACAAAACTATAAAATCACATACATTACAATACACTCCATAAGACATTTAAAGTACTTGAAACCATCAAAACACATTTTTTTTAAAACCACTAATTACATTGAAGCATATAACCACACATAGCCCCCAGCCTAATTCACCACATCCCCAGTCACCTCCCCCCAGCCCCTATTTACATAAGTACAACAACAAGTCTAGTATAGCTGAAGAAATTTACCCCAAATTTTCTCAAATAAAACCAATTTCCCTTCCCTTCTGTAAAGTGTCCTCTCCATAGCCGCCAAGTCATGCATTTCAGTCAACCACGTCTCAATATTCAGAGTCAATACCGACTTCCAGTTCCGCAAAACAATTTTCTTACCGATCATTGCCCCTCGGAACAACCACTTCTTCTGATTCTGAGTAAGATCCTCCGGAGACTCATCACCCCCCAATATCACCATTTTGAAATCCAAAGTAGGTAAACCCTCAATCACCACATCGCACACCCGACCAACCTCACCCCAGAACAATCTCACCAACCTGCAGTCCCACAGCATGTGCTCCAACGTACCTGCCACATGAATACACCTCCAACAATCCGAGCTCTCCGACATCCCCCTACTCACCATTCTCTCCGGTGTCCAAAAAACCCGATTAAGAATCTTTATCTGTCTCGACCTCTCCGTGAGCCCCAAAGAACATAACTTAACATTTTCACACATCCTGTGCCACGAATCCTCAGAAATATCCGAACCAATTCTCCTACCCCACTCCTCTCTCAGCAAGTCATTACCATTGTAGTGCGACACAATCTCTTTATAGACTCGACTGGCCAGGCCACCTTCCCTCCCAATCGGTTTCCTAGTAAACAAACACAGATCAATTTTACTGTCAAAGTCCACAACCCCAATTGCCCGTTTCAGCTTCATATAATCTGAGATCTTAAAATTCTCTATGTCAAAGTGCCGCTGCAATTCCCTTGCAGACATCCAAATACCATTCTCAAACAGATCAGCCACCCACCGCACTCTACCCAAAACCAATCACGCCCAAAAAACCACATTACCATTGATCCGAATAGCAGGATTAAACCACAACGACACACCAGGTTCTCTAAATGCGTCCACACCCAAACATTCACCAATACCTTTCCATGCGCTCCTCAAATTCTCAATCAGCGGATCTTTCCCACACTTCTTTTTTGAAACCGAAGTCAAGACCGCCCGCGGAGTCAACGGTCCAACAAAGCTAGTCTCAGCCTCCAGCCTCCACCCACACATCATGCAATTCATCCACGAACGGAACCAAAAAATCAGACATGAAGGCCAAGTGGTAGGCCCTGAAATTAGGAACCTCTAAACCACCCTCATTTAATGGCAGTTGTAATTTCCACAACTTTAATTTTGGAGGCTTCTTATCCCACAAAAATTCTTGAAGCATCCTGTCCAAATCCTTCCAAAATGAAGATGGTAACACCAAAGGAAGCGTACCCAGAACATAATTAATCCTTGGGGCTGAGATCATTTTCAGGGCGTTCACCTTGCCCCACAGTGAGAGATTCAATAAACCCCACCTGTCCAGCTCAACCCTCAACCCACTGCATACTGATTTCGTATTTTCCGAGATCAAGTCTCTAACCATGGGAGATAACCACACCCCCAAGTATCGCATCTTATCAGGACACCAACGAAATCCCAGGCCCACCATAAATCTGTCCACAAAAGGTGTCAAAGGCATAATCTCCGATTTAGTCCAATTAATCTTAAATCCTGAGTACATCTGAAAATCTGCCATAATCCCTATAAGCACCGGGACAGACCTCTCATGATCATGCAGAGCCAACAGCATATCATCCGCAAACAGCCACATTTTTTGTTTCAAACCCCAACTTGAAAGTCCCACCACCTCATCCGCCTCCCTAATCGCCTCAGCTAATGGTTCTATGGCAATCACAAATAATAGCGGCGACAAAGGGCACCCTTGTCTAGTTCCTCTCTCCAGCACAAACCTCCCAGATCGCAAACCATTAGTATTAACCTCAGCCCTGGGAGCAGCATGCAGCAGCCTAATCCAAGACACACATTTCGCGCCGAAACCCATCCGTGACAAATCCCAATTTATTCTGAAAGCTTTCCCAGCATCCAACGACAACATAACACAATCTCCCTGACGTCCCTCCGATTTTGAAATAGTGTTCAATACCTTCCTAATGTTACTAGAGGTCTTCCTACCTTTTACAAATCCAGATTGGTCAACATGAATCAGTGTCGGGAGCAGATTTTCAATCCGAATTGCCAATAATTTTGCCAGAACTTTGTTATCAACATTTAAAAGACTAATAGGTCTGTAACTCGCGGGCAGAGTATCATCCTTTCCTTTCTTCCGAAAAACAGAAATCATAGCATGCCTAGTAGAATCTGGTAGGACACCATTATCAAACGACTCCAAATACATGTCTCTTAAGAGGCAAAGTGCCGATTGAGGGAGCAATCGATAAAATTCAGCTGGAAACCCATCAGGGCCGGGGGATTTTCCCACATTTAACTTACTAATAGCCTTCTCAATTTCCTCAACCGTAACATCTGCCTCCAGTAGCGCTGAATCACGGTCACCTATCCTCGAGAGATCCAATCTATCCATCAAAGCTTCACCCCTCCCGGTCACTTCAGATTCATTCTTGTACAGATTCACATAAAAGTCTTGAAAAACCTTATTTATTTCACCAGGATGATATGTAATCTTACCATTCCCATCACGAATCGCCGGTATTGCCCTTTCAGCATCCCTCTTCCTCAGTCTACAAACCAACCACCTATCACACTTCTCACCCTTCTCGTAGTAAGCATATTTAAGATAAAAGTGACATCGGTCTGCACGTTCATTTATCATTGACTTCAGCTCTCTTCTCGTCTTTTTCAATTCTGCCATCACTTCAGCCCCAACCTGGCCCGCCATAACTCTCTTGGATAGATCATTCAACTTTCCCCCCAGCAATGCCTCCCTGTCATCAGCCTGCCTCTTAAGTCCACTAGAAACAGCAATCAAGTGCATGTGTACTTGATGGCTGCACCGGACCCGCACAGCCAGGTGCCCCGAATTAGGTCAAATCAGGTGACCTTTGGAATTTACTCAAAGCTTCTTAGTCTTTCCTTGCTTTCAGTGAACACCAGAGGTCACCTCATATAACTAAATTCAGGCATCCCTCCTTCCTCGTCATCTTCACTACTCTTTGAAAGATATCCGCATCCCTTCACAGGCAACACTCCAGTGTCTCCTGACACTTCTATCTTCCCTAATGAAGAAATGTCATAGTCCTCGTGCCCCGATACTTGACCTCTGTAAGTTTCCTTCATCTTATACGCCCCCATGATTCTTGTTCATTCTCTCGATTTCTCTTCTGATCAATTCACTTAGAGCGGTCAAAGGATGCAGAATCCTTCAAAGACTAATGATGTGACAAAGAAGAATAGGACTAATGGGGGTTAGCATACATAATCAGGCTATTTCAGCTTGCAAGCCCCAAACCTTCACTCACTTGACCACGCTGTGCCATGTGTTCAGTTGCGCAACACATGCACCTCCGCAGAGGGTAAAATCATCCATTATCATTAGCCTATCCATCATACCTCTGCTGCATTGAAGGCTAGATTTAAGAATTCATATTCTAGCCCGTCATTGTTCAGAAGACTGTATAGAATCGGGAATATGGGCCCCGATTGGCCATTGATCCGGGTTTCATTGAGTGATTAAAGTTCATTTGTGCATACATATCTGTTGTGTAGGTCACAGCTGATCTGAGATTAAGAGGTATGCTGTGGGAGCTACTGGGGATGAGATAGGAGTGGTGCTGCCCACCATGACGTTTTGCACTGTAGATGAAGGTTATTTTTCATTTGGTCCACGTTCTGTTTCCGTGCCAGTGAAGACATATTTCTTACAGTGTGCTCTTGGTATTGTGATGGGCATACAGAACCCAATCCAGAGTTGGTGTGGGCCTGAAGAGTTAAAGCCCGTTCAAACCAGAAGCTTGATACATTACGTTTTGGTTGCTGCTGATGATCTCTGGTGCCCGGGTGACATTCTTGGGTGGCTTTCGCTTTTCTGTTTGTTGCTCATGCTGTGCTAAGGTGAGGTTAGTGGGATTAAATGCTGCCGTTTGGAGTAGTGTTAAGGTGGGTGAGGCATGCTGTGAGGGGTCAGTAATGTGAGACTCTTGAATGTATTGAGTCTTCTCAGGATTTGCCATTTTATTACACACAAAAGAATAACAGACATCCTAACTAACCCTACTCTACCAGGGGATTTCCTACCTATTCTAAAATCTATGGGAAAACCTCATAGTATTCACAAAATGAACTCTCACCTTAAACCAGATATACATTCAAAACAACATAAATACAACATAAATAAAAGGTTACCAAACACCCACTGTCTTGGATGAATTCCTGTGATCCTGGGCAGCTCTTGCTTCCCCAAGAATCACCAAAAGTCAATGTTCTCCAAGGAACAAAAAAATGATTAACCAAAGTCTTGAAAAGTTCCAAAGAAACAAAAAGTTCACAAAAATAAAATCCACTGGCCATAGTCTCTTCTTTGTTACAGCTCCACAAAGAATTAACAGCACCAATGGAGTTTCTTGGACGACTTCCTTCCAGAAAAGAGTAGATGAAGTTGACAAAAGTACCTTCTCCCACTTTGACAACCTCTTCACCTTCAGCTTCTGCTGTGTCTTATGTACAAATTGTCAGGATGTTACAGCTTGAGATTTACTCCTCTCTCAGCAACTTCCTCCTGCGATGTAACTGTGAGAACAGGTTCCTTTGCCCACAGTTAGCTTCAACAGTTCTGACAAATACTGACAGCCACAGTCCTACAACTGCTACTACAACGTCTACTGCTTAGTAATGTGCTGATACAAGGGCAACTTCAAGAAGGGGCAACTTTTACCTCCACAGGCTGGCAAGGCACTGTTCTTTCTATCCTTAAGAAAGGGCAGTCCATTTGCCTGTCTTGCAGCTACCACAGAATCTGCTTTGGGCTTCTACGCTATTTCTTATTATTCCAGAGATTCTTTGCCATAAAGATATAGAAATGACTTTGGTGAACAAGTACCCAGCTTTGTATGCACCTTGCCTCCAAATGGTTGCCCCAAAGCAGTTGTGCCCCTCTCCCAGCTTTGGATGAAGGCTCTTGAGTTACAATACACTCAACTTCAGAGCACTGGTATACAGTTCTTACATGCGTGGGATTTAAAGTTCATAGAGATCCCTCTATGGGCTTGGGTAATGCTTGTTCTGGCTTCAGCGTCTACTTCTTCAATCTCCTTCTTCAGCCTTTGAGGTGTTGCAAGATGTGTTTCTTCAATTGAAACCAAAATTGTGCACATGCGATTGCGTTTCAGTATTGAACTGCCACTTCAGAGAGAGACGCGTTCCCACCTTCCAATCAGCACTCAGCATCCAAGGTGTCAGGAAACATTGTCTCAGGCGCGTAGTCCCTTTCAACAATACTTGCAACTCTACAGGAAAGTCTGTTTAGCTTCAATTAGGCTACCAGCAGCGTTCTTCGTGTTAACCATTCAGCAACAAAGTATTATTGATGTTAAGGAAATAAAGGCTTTTCATCGCACACAAGCGTTTCAGTTATGCGCGTGTTACTTCCCGATTGATAAAAAAACGTCCCACTTCTGCAATTTATTTCTACTCGTTTGTACCTTAACGCAAGTGCCATTAAAATCTGGCTACAGTTACTGGCAAGGAACTTTTGCTTCTCAGGAATAGGGAGCTACCTCTTCTGACTCGCAATCACAACGACTGCGGGCTGCTGCTTCTTCCTGACTTTTTTTCTTCTCCTGGTAGTACTGCAGGCACTCTTGGGATCCACACCCCTCTACTCCACGGGTGTCTCCGATTTGGCCTCATTAAGGGAGAGATTCTTACTCTCCAGTTTCCCTCTGCTTGATTCTGCACACAGGCCTTAGGAACAACTGTAACTTCAGCTCTGCAATCAAAGCATTGAGGCACACCTGGAAAGACTGCCTGCTGCTTTATTTTCTCTCAAATACTGCCACAGCTATTCAGAGTTTGTGAGCACAGGAACAACTCAGAGTCTGAAATTGGAATTTCCCTCTCTGCTCCGGCATCCCTGTTGTGGTCACACTTCCTTGTGATCTGCTGGCTAAGTGTTCTGCTTCTTCTGCCTCTGCTAGCTCAGAGCTTCCAGCTCCTACCCCCGCTTCTTTCTACTGCTTCTCTCTCAGGCAGCCTTATATGCCCCTGAGGTGTACTGATTATAATGTCTTCCCTGACCTTGTTAAGAGTCATTGGGCTTCCCTGCCCAACCTGGACTCCAACCCGCCTCTTTAGCCCTATTCTCCTTCACAGTCCTTGAGGGATTCTGGGACTTGTAGTTTGATTTAGATAAATGTAATTGCTCTAATTCTTCAAAGGATATTAAAAATGATTTTCTTCCCCAGATCTTATTAAGATATGAGTTATAAGGCAGGGATGTTATTTAGGAGTCGCACTTGTGACCCCTGAGGTCTCCCTTGCTACCCCTAAAAAAACTTTTTTTTAAAACAAAATTAAGCTCCCGGGCTGTGGCCAATGCCATGTGCATCTTCATTTCTAGAGTGGCTGGGATTCTTGTTTAGGCTTCTTAAAACAAACAGAGGGTAGCACAAGTGTAACACCTTGAGCAGTGACTCTAAATAAGAAAGAATAGGAATAACAAATAATTTGTCTTTCTGGAATTCTATACAGTAATTGCTAGGCTCATTAAAGGTTTATTTCAGGCACTCTTCAGGGGGCGAGTCACTGATTTATTCTGATTTTAAACACCTCAAATTCACAATGCAGACAAAATCCTCCAAAAAACATTTAGAGTAGAATAAGCATACATTTCGGACTATGTATTTTGCTTTTCACAAGTTGCAGTTATAGCGTGTTTTTTTCTGCCAATACATATGGTGATCCATTCTTGTATGAAATGTATATAACGTTACAGTGATATTGTAACCATATTTTTCATAGTGTACTTAGAAACAATGCTATGTGATGCCACTTCCTGTTTTGTCAATAGGTAAACGGTCGTCTTCCATCACTTCCAGTGATGTCACTTCTGGGTGGGGGCAAATTACATCTGTGATATCATCAGAGGTCAAGGGTCATGTGATGTCACTTCTGCTACCTCTGGCATTTTGGTGAAATGACGTCCCTGTTAGAAGGTTTTAACCCTTTTAGAGACAGAAGGAATAAAAAAGGTTACATGTTCATCATTCCTATTGGAATACTTTTGATCTTGTGGAGGGTATGGAAAATGGAGTCACTCTTTACGTTTTACCCTTACTAGAGGATTAGGATGTACCAAAATGGCAATAAAACAATTCCTCCTTTAAGTTTGGGTTAAAAGTATTCCTCTAAGGAAAAATACAGTGTCTCATCCTGGCCAATCTCCCCACTTCCCTGGGCCTGGTCTCCACCCAGGTGATCCTCCCGCAGTACATCACCCCCAGGATTGGGATCAGGAAGCATCTGCCCTCTCCTGGCCCCCTGGGAGGAGGCTCTAGGCAGGGTGTAGTGGGGGATCCGCAGGATTCTCCACAATGCTTACAAGTTTTTGCTTCTTCCAGACGTGTTTTCTGAGTGTGTGGTATGAGAATCTTGTTGTGGCGAATTTTTTTTTTTTTAAAGTGGAGTTAGTGGATTGTAGCCTTGGTGCTTGTTGCTAGCACTTGACCCAGATTCGAGATGTTTTTGTGGCCATTGCTTGTCATATATTTGGAGCGGCATAGTTTTACAACGCCTCTCCTAGGCTTAGTTACCTGGAGGGTGGTATTTGTTCTGGCCTTGTTTTGCGTGCCGTGGCTAGAGGGTATCCAGCATTGACACTATTTACTTCCAACATCTGGCATAAATTACACTGAATTGTCCATAACTAATATTTTGTGTAATTTCCAGTAGGGGTAGCCAATCGGTCACCCCCCAGATGGTTTGGCCTACAACTCCCATCAACTCCAGCCAGCACAGTCAGTCGTGAAGGATCATGTGTGTTGCACGCCAGAACATCCGGAGGGTGAGCAGTCGGATACCCCTGGTTTACTCAAGTAGTTAAACCAAGCATCTAACTTTGATTAACCACAATCCACGTTAACATAATTAAATATATTTTGAAAGCTAGTGTAAGTGTTAGATGCCCATGGGTTATGAGCACTTTACAAATGCACAAATAAATAAATAAATAAAGTGTTCATTGTGCAGCACCTTTCAGTACATATGACCTGCTATCTAGCATTGTTCACAAAGTAGTGAAGTGTTGTATCTGGCACTTCTTGTAAACCTTTGGCATAAAAAGCATTACAGCTAGTGAACACTATTACCTTTACGGCGTTGCTTTGCTAGAACACTTCATGATGATGCTTGGCCTGGATACTGCTGCGGCCTCATTGAGGCTGCTGTGCCTGGTATCTGGCATTGCTGACTAAAACACCAAATCTAGCATCTGGCAGAGAAAGGGCTGCCTTGCTTGCTAAGGCTGTTAACTTAAGCATTTCACTTGATCCGAAATTTTTTTTGTTTTATTTTTTTTGTTTATTTTATACGGTTTTTACAAACCTTTAAAATTTTACATACATCAACACTCCTCATAACACTGTATTCAGGATCGCCATTACCACCTAATTTTCCCACCTTTCATCAGCTTTCTAGATGGCCAAATGGCCCTTTATCTATTTCCAAGTCGTCAGAAACCATATTCAACTGATGTTCAATTGTTGCCAAAAATTGTGTTAGCGGAATTAACAGTTTACGGTCAATACCATTAAACATATGACCCCACCATTCTTCCGCACACAACGAAGGGCGATTGGCCCACCCATGGTCCCAAAAGCAATGTTCTGTTGTTCCGAAAGCTGTTACAAAACAACACTAAATGATTCAGCGTCTCTGGTGCTTTGGTACAAAATCTACATCTGAGGTTTATATTTTTGTTGCATTTCCATGTTTGCAAACGCTCTTTCGTTTTAAACAAATTTAAATGGAACAACATAAAACGTCTTCGTGCGTTTGGATCTGGAAACAGCCTAATGTACCCTTGAGGCGTGTTGAAAGAGCAAACTTCCAAGGGGGCACTCGACATCAGTTTTGCCATCGATCTTTCAGAACAAGTTTTCTCCCAATCCAATCGCCAAATTTTCGTTTTAGCAGCGACTGGATTTTCATGGAGCAAATTGGGCTTAATGTCAAATTCTACCAGTAAGCTTTCGCATCTGTGCATCCACAAGGCCACCAAGTTCTGCCCTTGCGACGTTGCGTTTTGGAGAAGTTCAAATTGCAAGATGTTTTCTCGCACTCAAGTCTTTCGATATAAATTCAACAAATTCCACACAATCCTTGCATGTAGTGAGATCAGGGATAACTCATATCTGATACACGAGGTTGTCGTCCCTCTAGGAAGACCCAACACCTTTGTCCAAAATTGGTTCTCCAGGGAGGACCACAGCTCATGAGAACATCCCAGAGCATTTTCCGCTCCGTATATTAATACCGGCACGACTTTTTGCTGATAAAACAACCGCACCGGCTCCAATGAGAATTTCGTATATTTCTTTTTCATTACCAGAGCTTGGTTTGCTAGTTGAGTGCATTTTCTTTTAGTATCAGCCACCCACGGGGCATCAATAATGCAGGAACTTAACACCATTCCCAGATATTTGACACTTTGTGATATCGTCATTGGAATCCCACTCATATACCATTTGAGATTTTTTACTTTCATTGAAGTTGCTCCTTTTAGGTTTTTGAATACTAGGACTTCGCTTTTCTTTGCGTTGATTAACAAGCGATTCTCACATACATAGGCTTGGATTGCATCTAGTTTGCGTTGCAAGCCGACCGGTGTTAAGTCCGTGATCACCAGATCATCGGCATATAGAAGCCAGCTTACATGCGTCTTATTTACCTTTGGTGGATAAGAGGTCACTGCATCTAGTGAGTATCCCACGTCCGATATGTACAGACTGAATATTGCTGCGGCAAGCGGGCACCCTTGCTTGAGCCCCTTGTGTGTCTTAATTGTCGTTGACAAGGATCCTAATTGATCAAGTCGAATCTTGATAGAGGTGTCCGTGTGGAGTTCTTGGATTGCCGCTACTAGCTCTTCTGGACACCCCCACCGGCGTAGTTTCGACCATAGTAAATCGCGGTCAACGGTGTCAAATGCACTAGAGAAGTCAATAAAGGCCAGGTAAATAGCGGTGTTTGATTTCAAAGCCTCCATTTTTAACAGGTTGAGTAATAATAGATTTAGAGAACAACCCACCTGTTTTACAAATCCAGCCTGACGGGCATCAACGTGTGCCGTTTCAATAGCCCATGCTACCAATTTTTGTTGCAAGACAGTAGCATATATCTTGCCCAGGACATCCAGTAGAGCCACTGGTCGATAATTTCCAGGGTTTGATCTGTCTCCTTTTTTAAATATTGGTACTATGACCGCCGATTTCCATGATTCAGGGGATACTCCCGAGATGTTTATTCTTTTAAATAGGGTTACACACAGCTCGGCCCAGATCTCGGGGTGTTGTTTGATAGTATAGTTAGTTAACCCGTCCGGACCAGGCGCTCTCGAGTTGTTTGACTTCAAGATTATAGATATAATGTCCTCCTTACAGTATTCGATTGATCGAGGGGAAACATCAGAACGTGATCGTTGTCAGCCCTCTTGTGACCCTTATATAGTTCCTCAAAGTGGGCGATCCAATCTTTTTCCATCACCGGACACGTTTGCAAGGCCTTTTGTGGAGCTTGCATGGTGTTGATAATCCTCCAAAATTCACCTGATTTTTTATTTTTCAGTGCCATCAGCATAGATTCCGCGTCCTTTTAGATGGTCAGATGTTCATGGGCCTTTAACCAGTTTTTATACGTCTGTTTGGCCATTCTAATGGCCTCTTTTCGGAAACACTGGTCCCTCAGGCTGGCCTGACGAATTGCTTGTCTCATCTGTCTTTTGTGGATCTGTATCTCTTGATCAAACCAATCTTTACGCACCATGTTTAACTTGATCCAAAATGTTTATAATGCGCAACACTACAACTCAAGTGCCTCTCTGGGCACAAAGCACACTTTGAGGAGAAATGAGGTCCACCAGAACTGCAGAATGTTGCAATAGGGAAAAGCCAGGTCTTTAATAGTTTTCGAAGAGACAGGAAGTTGGACTTCAGGCAAATATGAAACAGGAGATTTTTGTCCCGTTTCGGACAGGGGATAATAAAGTATCTGCCATTTCCTATCTATAGCATAGGTGGAATTACTAGTTGGCATAAAATGGCAGCACAGAGGTTATGTCCTAGCAAAAGAGATAGGGTCCCGTTACTGGCCTGGAATATGCTCATAGGTGAGGCAGACATCTTGAAATGTATTCCCGCCCACACTGGCATCCATTGCATCCTCTTCAGCAAGGCAGATGCTGGCCTGCTTTCCCTGCAACCAGCGTTGGTCAATGGGCCGGCTCTTGCCGGTTCCGAGATCCGGCATCAGATGGCTGGCTGGATCCCGGACCCGGCCTGCCTTAGTCCTGGCAAGGCTTCACCGAGCCCCCAGCCGCCATTCACACGTTTGCAGGCTCTAGTTCTTACGGCCTGAAAGGGACACCACTATTGTTTTCCAAAAGTGCATCTTACACTTTCATCGAAATAAAAAAAAAAGAAGTCATTTCCAAACTCAAAAATGCTGCTTAAACTTGCATTCACTCGTTTTTTTAAATGCGTTTCTTTTTTTGTCGGTCTACCACACAAATGCCCAGTAATTTGTGTGCCCCTTTCTTTGTGTTTTATCACAGGGTATATTTATAAATATGTTATATGCTTGCCAAACTGCTTAATCACAAATACATTCTTCTGTTATGCTGACAGCAGTTATCAGGAAATTAAACTGTGGTTTCGTGGGTGCCAACTTTTGATTTTCACAACAGGGTTGAAATACCCCCAACTCTGCTCTGAATATAAGCAAGTGACCAGCCCAACCCATGCTCTGGCCAAACAGCACTTGTTATTTATAAGGAATTGCAAAAATTCATAACATTAAAAAACAGTTTTTAATACATAACATCTCAGCAACTGTCTCTCAACCTGCTGAGCTATCCTGGTAACCTTCTACTGTAGAGCGTGTATATGGATCCCTTAATATATTAAAAATCACTGCATTATCAACAATATTTTGGATGCACCACTGCCATGGAGGTGATTTCAAGTGGAATCGATTGTACATTGTGGTGTTTGGAAAGAAACAGCCTGAAAGAAATTGCCCCCCTGTTTTAACTATTATTTTGAACATTTCCTTTGATTGGAGTTCAAACGCCAACTCCGCCCCTTCAGAACTGCGCCCCCTTCTCCAAACTCCGCTCCCACCCGGGCCCCTGTGGAGTCCCCTTTGAATGTTTTCCAATAACACCACTGCCTGCGACTGCTTCATTCTGCACCAACTCAAGTTAAACAAGGATCGCACATTAGCACCCGGGGAGAGTGTGCACCCAAGTCAGAGGACATGGAATGCATCAGAATATGTAACTAACCACACGTGTTCTCTGTGGCCATCTGCCCTTCACACAGGGTGGTCCACCTTGTTATTTCCCCCATCAGTCCTCCTCCTGCGTCATCACCCCACGCCCCTCCACACTCCCACTGGTGTCCCACTCCTCGCCCTGCCCTCAATTTACCCGTCTGCCACCGCCGGTTCCTCGCTCCTCTGCACCACATCCTGGAAATGAACCACTTCCCTGACTTTTGCCACATCTGATTTTTTTCCCCTGAGCCCTTGCCTCACTCTGTGCTGTTACCGGCCCTGTCTGCCCCCAAACATGGGGGTTATAGCTAACTTACCCCTCTTCCCTTGTCCTTTCTCCCTCTCTGCACTTGCACGTTCTGAATGCTCACAAGGCCTAGTAGGCCCGCCTCGTTCTTTCTATTCATTGTCAGTATATTTGCCTTTCATTCCCGCGTTCCCTCCCTGCTGCCCTCTGTGCGACTTGAAATACAATTTACTTGATGCATAAGCGCCTTACAAATGCACAATAAATAAATACATAAAATCCAGCTTCAAAACGTAGTGTCCCCACCACAGATGCATGAATAGTAGCTGGCATAAAAGGCAGCCATGATGTATGGCTGCGAACGAAGGAGCAGTGACAACTTCTCTGATGACACACTTTGTCCTGAAATACTTTGTTGCACATAATCTTAAAATGTGTTACATCGTGTATAGAGGCAGAGAGGAAACCAAAATGTACTGATGAAGTGGCATCACATTTAGGGCACTGTGGTGGTGGCACGGCGCAAGCAGCAGAACCTCTATCTTGACATCATTCAACTTTAGGCTTCTGACAATTATCCTACACACGGAGCCCACCGCGCCGCCCGCCAAACCTCCCATGAAATGCAGGCATTGAAAAACATAGCATAGGAGGGGGCACCCCTGTAGGGCAGAAGTGGAGGTGATGTCCCCCAATTCCATCCTCTGCTCTTGGGCAGACTGCTACAGAATTGTCACGCTTCCATCACACCAGGATCCGCAGTCGCGGGCCATCACGCCATGTTTCACACGATTGTTGCGGGCCAACGGATACCGGTGATCAAATGAACATTTGTTAGTATAAAATTATCCAAACATGTCCTTAAAACAAGTTGAGCCAGTGGCCATTTGTCCAGTGTTTCGGCCACAGCAAACCGTAGTCATAGACCAAACTTTGGGAATCAAGAAAGGGGCTGCAAGGGGGATCCTCGGAAGCAAACTCACAGTATAAACAAGTGCCTCAATCAGGAGGAAAGATGACCCCTCACGGATTCTCGTCCCCCGTTGGTTCATTTGATTGACTAACTAGGGCTGTCCAAATCTAGGCCTCGAGGGCTGCCATCCTGACGGGCTTTCGGGATATCTCTCAATATTTCTGAGGAAAACGAATGGCATACATTTAGAATCATTGTCTGCACATTTCTCTCACGAATATGAATGCGGGATAGCCTGAAAACCCGTCAGGATTCCGGCCTTCGAGGCCTGGAGTTGAACAACCACAGTCTGTGAGGATCAAGTGATGAAGCCATACACAACAGGACGGGAGCCAATCACACCACCACAAGCGAACCAATTTAGGCACTGGAAAGTATTTCTCTGCCTGGCCTCCGCCTGGCATGACAATACGCAAGACAGTTCACATCACCCTCTGGATAGTTAGGTCAGGCCAGGCATCAAAACGCATCCAGCTGCTCCCGATGGGTCATTTCTGTCATGTATGGCTCCCATAGGAAACCATTAGCAACTACCTCCCATTCTGAATGCTTTATTATGCTGCTGTGACATCACAGCACGGGGGAGCAGCAGTTCCCTCCAGGATGTTTGGTTTCTCATTGCGGGGTGATGGGAAAGGGATCCTGGTATTTGTTTATGTTCTGTGTAGTCCTTGCCTGCCTCTCCTGTCCACCCTTGCCATGTTGGCCCATTGGACAATGCAGTGAGTGGAAAACTGATGCAGGAGGAGGCACACACAACATATTAGCCAATGGTAGAAGTGGAACTCTGGTCTCGGCAGGGGAGAGGGTAGGCAGAAGCATAGTGCTACATGTGACAAGGTGTTGCAGCCGGAAGATTGCAATAGTCTAAGTGACTAGTAACTAAGGCTCCTATTACAACTTTACACTTGCACAGGGACATGAATGGACACATCCTCTGTATAGAATGGTGAATATGGTCGCAAAAAGAAGAGGACTGGTAAACAGAAAAAGGTAGTCGATCACTGAGATTAGCATTGTTCGACTATGGTACATATTTCCTCTCAGGGGTCCAAGTGATATAAGAAATTACCTAACAGTGGCTGCCGATGTACCCAGAACCTCTCAGGGGAATATATCCCAATAGTTGATCGCCACACATCTTAGAATTCTATATGTTCCCTTTTCTGGGCGAGTTCTGTGCATCCAAAGAGTGGCAATGGGAATATTTTTTAGATGTTTTGTCCTGAATGTGGCTGCTATCCTAGCCAGGAATACAGAGGGGTAATTAGGAGTATTGTGGCTCTTTTATTGACATTTTGTATTGCTTCTCATTACAATGACTCCCCTTCGACCAATGGGTGGCACAGAACTTTCCAGAAACAGATGATAATCATTTTGTGGTTGATTGTGACGGGTTTTTGCAGATTGGTCAAAGGGAGTGCTTTAAGCGGAGCACAAACTATGGGATAGGAGAACCCAAAAGATCAGTTTCCCATTCACACTCTTAGAACAGGAAGTCTACAATCTGTGGCTCTCCAGATGCCTTGACTACAAGTACCATTATCTGTTATAATCGACTATGCTGGTGGATGAATCTGGCAAGCCAACGGTTGCAGGCCCCTGTCTTAGAACCACCTTTGATAATTCAGCAGGTACCTGGGCTGTAAGGGCAAGAGTGCATGGCCATGGTACAACATGACAGAACCAAAGCAAACAAAACATACTTTTTTGGTCAAAAGAGAAAATATGTCATCGCTCATGCTCCATACCATATAATACAAAATGAAGCTATAGGGATTGTTAGAAGCATCCCTAGGCAGGGAGCATGTGTCTAATCACAGGAAGGATCTTCACTGGCTCCCTGTAGCAGCCAGAGTTCCATTCAAAATGAACACCCTGATCCATAAGTGCCTCTATGGTACAACCCCCTCCTACTTGAAAGAATGCCTGATGCAATATGAACCCAAAGGAGCCTTACGCGCCAGTAACACACGATGCCCGGTGTGCCGCGTCTGCTCAAGCAGCACTCGCATGGAACTCACTCCCCTTGAATCTGCGACAGGAAAGAAATCCCCCCACATTTAGTAGACAACTGAAAACTCACTTGAGTAACCTTTCGACCCTTGACCGCCTGTTCGCTTCTTGTCCCGTCGCTTCTCTCTGTCGTCTTGTGTATATGTTACGCCTGATGCCCGCGGGCTGTGGTGCATTACAAAGAAATACAAATAGAATACAAAATTAGGATCATAGAAACACAATGAAAAGACTTCAGGTGAAGACTGGAGACTTAATGGGTATGACCCAACACCTAAAACCCACTGTACATCAGACATTATGACTACTAGATGGAAACAATGCTGAGCTCGTCCGCCCACATTTTTAGGATACCTGCAATGAATACGCATGATAACAATGAACATTCCAGGAGGGGATTTCAAAGAATAGTATTTGAGACTATTTTTGTTCATTCTTAAAAATCTGCAACTGGGTGTGGTCGATAAACACAGCTTTTCTCCTATTGTGTACTTACCCCCTTCTATGGGACCTGCACCCCTTCACAGTCCCCCCCCCCCACCTTGCAACAGGGTTCAACATACCAGGCACCAAACAGCTTTCAATTGGGAGGTTGTTCCAGGTTAATTGGGGCCATGGATTTTAAGGTAACACAGAAGTTCTAGAAGCACTCCCGATGCCTGTGGTGCAGAAATGTTTTCTAATTCCAGAGCGCTGTCTGCGATGTGTGGCATGCTAAATGTTTTGGACTACAACTCCCATGAGCTACGGCTCTCCAGATGTTTTGGACAACTCCCATAATCCCTCGCCATTGAGTATGGTGGCTAGGGCTGATGGGAACTGTGGTAAAAAAAAAAAAAACATCTGCAGAGCTACAGGTGGTAAACCCCTGTTCTAGATCATGACAAATCCGTCACATGAAGAAAAAAATGGGTATCAGTGTGAGAGGGTGTTATAGTGGTTTCAAAGTGTATTTTTTTTTTATTTTAATTTTATCGGTTAATCAAAAACCTTTAAAATGTTTACAAACAAAAACACAACACACAACACATAATAACGTCATCCTTTAGGAATACCACTCCCATATTCTCTATCAAACAGTCAGTTCGCTATCCTCATTACTCATCAACCGACAATGCATTCAGGCGATTTTCGATTAACATTAGAAAACGAGTCAATGGTAATATCAATTTCATGTCCAATCCTTGAAACATATTGGCCCACCAATCGGCGGCACAAAAGGAGGGGTAATTTAGGCCCGAAGGCCCCAGGTGGATTGTCCTTTCTGATCGAAGAGCCGTGCAGAATAGCACCAAATGTTTAAGGGTTTCCTTATCCTTAGTGCATAGTCTACACATTAGATTTGAGACTTTATTACTTTTCCATGAAGCCAACCGATCTTTAGTTTTAAATACGTTTAAACGCAGCATCATGGACACTCTTCGAGCCTGAGAATCTGGAAACAACTCGATGTAGCGTTGAGGAGCGTTAAATGCCCGTATTTCGAGCGGTGCGTCCCTCATCATTTTAGCTCCAGCTCGTTGTGAGCAAGTTTGCTCCCAATCCGCACGCCAGATTTTTAGTTTGGCAGCGTTCGGGTCATTATGCAGCATGTCCAGACTAATTCCATATTAACACAAGATCTCTTCGCATCTTTTAGACCATAGTGGCACCATGCTATTATTTGTTGGCGTCAGATCATAAAAGATGTCAAATTGTGGTATATGCTCGCGCTGGCGAGTTTACCGAAACAAACTCACCAGAGACCAGCATACCCTAGCATGGAGCGAAATGAGCGACAATTCATATCTCACACATGATGTCAGAATTCCCCTTGGGAGGGACAGGACCTCAGACCAGAAACAATGCTCCAGCGATGCCCATGTGTCGTGACTGCAACCCAAAGCGTTTTCAGCACCATATAGTAAAACTGGGATTACTTTTTGCTGGTAAAAAGCTAGCACTGGTTTTAGTGAAAATTTCCCAAATTTCTTATGCATGATGACAGCTTGACTTGCCAGTTGCTTGCATTTCCTTTTCTTTTCAGCAATCCATGGACCATCGTTGATTGATGAATTTATTAACATGCCGGGGTATTTTACGCTCTGGGCTATCTGAATGGCCTCCTGACCCAGGTGCCATCTTAGTTGACTCGATTTTTTTCGGCCTTCATTATTCAGGTTCATTAACACCAGAATTTCACATTTTTTTGTGTTTATCACCAAATGGTTAGATGCCACATATTGGGCAACCCCATTCAGCTTCCTCTGAAGGCCGACAGGTGTTAGGTCCATCAGGACCAAATCGTCGGCGTATAACAACCAACTTAGATGGGACTTAGCTACTTTTGGTGGAAAAGAACTTACCGAGTCGATCACTAACCCTATATCAGATATGAATAAGCTGAATATTGCGGCAGCTAGGGGACATCCTTGTTTTACCCCTTTATAGGTTTTGATTGGGGCTGTTAGATTTCCAGATCGATCCAGCCGGATTTTTATGGAGGTTTCGGAGTGTAGTTCTCGAGTTGCTGCTACTAAATCAGCTGGACATCCCCAACTTTGTAGTTTTAGCCACAAAAGAGGCCGGTCGATGGTATCAAATGCACATGAGAAGTCAATGAAGGCCAAATATATCTTTGTGTTCGACTTTATAGCCTTCATCTTCATCAGGTTCAGAAGTAACAGATTTAAAGAGCAGCCCACTTGCTTTACAATTCCAGATTGTCTTTTGTCTACGTGATTAGACTCAATTGCCCATGCCACCAGTTTCTGCTGCAACATTGTGGCATACATTTTCCCCACAATATCCAATAATGCCACTGGGCGGTAATTTTTTGGGCATGTTCTGTCCCCCTTCTTAAATATAGGGACAATAACAGCAGATTTCCAGGATTTAGGGGTCCTGTGGCACTTACTTATTCTGTCGAATAAAGCTACGCATATGGATACCCATAGCTCAGGATGTTTGATCGTAAAATTGGTAAGACCATCAGGGCCAGGCGCTCGGGAGTTTTTAGCCTTCTTAATTATTGACACAATCTCCTCTCTTGGAAACAACAAAGCCCACGGTTTCAAAGATGTTTCCAATGGGATAATTCCATGATCTTCTGCTTTGTTAAGGACTTCAAAATGGGCTATCCAAGCGGCTTCCGAGACCATACAAGACTGCAATGCCATTTGAGGAGCTTGAAAGTTATTAATAAGTCTCCAGAAGTCCCTCGAATTTTTGTTCCTCAATATGGCTAGCATCTGCTCCGCATCATTTTGCACTAGGGTATTTTTGTACATCTTCAACCAGTTCTTATATTTTTGTTTCATCACCTTTATTTCCAATTTTCGAGTGGCAACATCGAGGGACTTAGCTCTCCTAAGTGCAGCACGCATCCTTCATTTTTGGATGAGGATCTCACGATCGAAGTGATGAGCTCAAACCATGTTAGGGTTTTTTAAGCCTACCTTTACAGTTTTGAATTATGTCAATAATTGATCGTATTCTAGATCTGCACTCAGATGACAGTACTGGATCATCACAACGTTGACTTCACTCTCCTCCAATCTTAAACGAACTCTATTTGATTCGACCTGGCGTTGGTGTGCCCACTTTGGCCTTTGGGCTGATCCAAGTATCGCAAATTTCATGTGTAACATGTCATGATCACTATTTGCTTTTTCACAGATCCTCAGTGAATGGATCCTAGGATGCAAAGCTTCGGACACGAACATGTAGTCTATGGTAGAAGATGAATCCGCACAATGCCCTGTGGGAACAGATGGTATGTCGCCACAGGTGCTTCCATTCAACATCTGGAAGTTACGTAGACCCATTTCAATTATCCATGCTTGTGCCAATATGCCTGGATCTGTGTTTGCTTCCTTAATTAGGTCGATGTTTAGGTCACCACAAATAAGTATCTTGGACGAGTCTAATGATTCAACTCGAAGATCAATTGATCCTGTTATCTGGTCAATAAACTCCATTTTTCCTGCCCGTAGATGATTCCAATACAAGTTCAGTATTACAATCCTGTCTTGCGTATGCTCATGTCCACCAACTCTTTCAATGGCCGTCTCCTGAATATAGGGGGAATGGTTGACAGAATTTGTAATACGCCAACCCGATGCTCTTCTCACCATCGTTAGTAACCCTGACATAGGGCGCCCATGCTTCGATTTTATGGCCGGATTTATTGCAATCTCAAAGTCCGAATTTACTGGCAACTCGCTTAACCATGTTTCTTGTAAACACACAATGTGTAGATTGTCTAGCCAGATTGTATTAAACAGGTGTGTAAACCCTCGTATTTTGTCTTGGCTTATCGTTGGAAGATATCAAACGCGCTTTGGCATTTTTAGTATGATCCGGCATAACAGCACAAGTAAACCACTGACCCGCCGGGATCGCCTCTCCACCAAGCAGCCCTCACAGCAGCACTGAAATGAGGCAGCACTGTGAGCCACGTGGCCTTAGCACTGTCAATAAAAAGGCAGCCGGCATTTCCAACAGCTAAATGAATACACAGAGAAATTGAAGAAACAATCCTGTGTGTGTTACAGAATACGGCCATCCATAACATACTTATAATTCCTGGCATGGGCTTTTCCAACCCCAAAGCACACCTTCATCATTATTGACTCTTTGGTGACCACACCACACGCTGCTTGCAATGGATTTAGCCTTTATAAACCAGCTCGCGGCTGATAGTTTGCGCAGTCAGGGAGGTATTAAGGGATCTTTGCATGCATGCAAATGCTGATTGCACACAATTATGAAAGCAAATGCACTTATGCTGTATTTGAAGTGGCGCTCATGTGTTTGTGGACATGCAGAGGTGCCGCCTGTAGTGTCCTATGTTTATGTTTTGCATTGGAGGAAGCGGCCTTCTCGTCCTCTTTCCATGTTGGTCACCAGCCCGGGGCAGGGGTGTTGCTAGGTCTGAAAAAGATCAGGGGCTAACCTAATGGTATACACACATTTCACCGCGGTATTTGGCATCGCGGGTTTTTTCATCGCCGTTTTTATTTCGAAAAAAACTCATCTTTTTTTTTGGGGGGGGTTAAAAAATGTAATATATGGTTGTGGGTGTAAGGGAATATTAAAAAAAAGGTGGGGCTTGGGGGTTAACCCCCCCAAAAAAATAAAATAAAAACGATGAGTTTTTCGAGAAAAAAAAACGGTGATGAAAAAACCTGCAATGAAAAATACCGCGGCAAAATAACGTAGAACCAAGCTAATGTGGGGACTGGCGGGATTCGGGGCTAGCTATATCCTTTTGGTTGTAGCCCCTGAGCTTCCATCCGGGGCTACAACCAAAAGACCTGGGGCTATAGCCCCGTAATCCCCCCCACCCTCCTAGAACGCCTCTGGCCTGGGGACTGAGGAAAGGGAATCACGTGTGAAGGCGGGGTTACCGCCTAGAGAAGGCATTCTGTAACAAGTTATTAAAGAGGCAATACCTATACTCCATGCCTCTGTCTTTATTGCTTACTGTGTTATTGCTTTCGAGTGTCCACATAACACTGTCGACAAAGGATTTCCATTCCTGCTCATGCCGCAGGTTACAGCCAGCAATATTGCTGGTGCCTGCTCTTGCTGAGCGCACAAGAATCACCCCATCAGGCGGTCCGACTGCTACATTTATTTATATGGGCCTACCCGCACCGGCGACGCTGAGCGGCCTCCAGCAGACGCGATCCCTCGTCTGCATCGTGACCGCCGCTAGGAGAACCAGGTCAGGTGCGCACCCGTCAGGAGCCGTTCTGCACTGAGAAGCCCGTCGGCCCCTCTTTGCGACTGTAGTCATATGGGCGGAAGCCTCCCATTCTCCGAGGCGGACCGGCCTCATATTTAGAAGTGCCGCCGCAGATTCAGGTGGGGAGCCTGCTGCTTCCAGTGCACGTCCTTCATTTCCCACAACTTGCTTGACTGACTTACAGAGCTGCTGCATCGACCAGGTCACTGGGTGCTCGAGTTGTGGCCCACAGCACATACGTGCACACAGGAAATAAGGGCCCAGCATTCTTTGGCACCAAGAAGGTGAGCGTGCATATTGCTCACTCTACATCTGCACCAACATGTCAGATGGAGAACGAGTTAGCAGCGCCACAGCTCCGGCTGCATCGCCACGCACTCCCAATCAATCGACAAGAGGGGAGGGGAGCCATGCCTCTCTACAATTACAGGCGGTTCCGCCTTTTGATATATCGGACACCAGTAGTCTTGCTCCACGCTGGAACAGATGGCTCCAAGAGCTCAACATATACATAGATGCTACTAGGGTGCAAGAAGAGCGCTGTCTTAGAGGAATTCTAATGCACTCTCTAGGACCAAAAGTAAGGGAATTTGTATTTGAAATGACTGATGGGCACCATGGACACCTTCCAGGGAATCATTGACTCTTTCAGCAACTATTTTGCTCCATCTGAAATGTAGGTTCTGAAAGACATATTTTCCAAACATCCACCCATGAGAAGGGTGAAACCTTGGACAACTTTGTTATGAGATTGCGCAAAAGGTTCAAATATTGTGACTTTGAACACTATTCTATAAATGAAGCACTCAAATCCCAAGTAATTGCAGGATGTGAATCGGATGAATTTCATAAAAAGCTATTGCAAAAGTCCAGGTCATTAGACGAAATATTGCAACTTGCAAGAGTTGACATGGCGCTCTCGATGCAAACAGTCGTTAGGCAACATCAAGATCACGTAAACACCGTCTGCAGCACCTGTCTGTCAAATGCGGTTGTCAGATAAATCTGGCAAACAACAGCAGTGCAAATGCTATCGTTGCAGATATAACTTCCCTCACGTGGGCCCGTGCCCAGCCATTGGTCACTCCTGTGAAGGCTGTGGTGGCCTTTCAATCAGTATGCAAAAATATTAAATACATTCAGAAGATGGCAGAACGGGGGGAATCAAGCAGGAGTGCCGAAGGTTCTCAACACAGAAAGTGGAGCTCCCCCACTACCAGACAGAAGCGCTCGTCCAGCAGACAACAAGGATCCCTCACAGGACAAGGCAACATAGAGAGAAGTGGAACTAACATCGCAGGTCGCCCACCCCTGAAGATACGGGAAGCCGGTCAACACATCAAAGATTGAGATACATCAAAGCCACGCCTTGCTATTACAATGAATCCAACTCATCATCATCAAGTGGAGATCGCAAGCAAGTATATGTTCCCACCATAGGGAACAAAACAGCGACCAAATACAGCCCGACTTTGTTACTACAAATAAATGGCAACACCAGAGAATTTCTAATTGGCACAGGGGCTACTGTTAACGTAGTCGACGAGGACACATACAGAGGGCTCGGACATAAGAGCCAACTTCAACCGGCTGACATTGATATTTACCCCTACAGAGCCAACACTTCTTTAGAGTGCAAGGGCATGTTCCAAGCCACATGTGCATAAGAAGACAAGGTCACCAAGCTCACTATATATGTATTAAAAGGTGAAGTGCCTGGAGGCAATATTCTTAGCTTTAAGTCCACCATACAAATGGGACTAGTCCACATCATGTACCAGATCATGACAGCGTACACAACCGACCTGAAAGACATGATGATCAAAATGTTCCCTGCACTATTTAAAGGTCTAGAAAGACTCAAAGATAAACAGATCAAAGATCAAATTACACATTAACCTGGACATCAAACCCATTGCGCAGCATTACTGTGGGATTCCATTAAACATACAAAAACGAGTAGAAGATGAACTCCAATCGCTCCTCAACCAAAACATCATTGAACAGGTGACAGGACCCACACCATGGGTATCACCCATCGTCCCGGTTCCTAAAAAAGAGAATGGGAAGCGAATTTGCATTTATGTAGACATGAGGGCTCCAAACGTAGCTATTGAGATAGAAAGACACCTTTCCCTCAGAATGACAGACATGATGCACTTACTCCATGGAGTGTAGGTTTTCTCCAAATTAGATCTGAACAAAGGATACCACCGAAAGAAGCTGCATCCTGAGTCATGATACATTACTACATTCTCCACACACATAGGATTGTTTTGATACAAGAGGCTCTGTTTCAGGGTTTCCTCTGCAGCAGAGATATTCAAAAATGAGATCCATCAAGAGATCAAACACATACCACACTGTCTAAACTACAGTGAAGACATCTTAGTTTTTGGGGCGACACAAGAGGCGCATTATGACACACTATGTTGCATATGCATGGCATTGGAGAATGCCAATACGACATTTAATGCAGCAAAATGCAAATTCAGCAAATCGACACTCAAATTCTCTGGACATATTTTTTCACAAGATGGACTACAACCTGACCATGACAAGGTACAAGCTCTCATTGCTGCATCAACACCCACAAGATTTTGCATCAGTAAGCACACCTTTACGGCTCCTCACAGGGAAAGGACAAGAATTTGCATGGTCCAAGGAGTGCGAGGAAGCGTTTCAAAAAATCAAAACACATATTTCATCCGCTTCATGTATGGCATATTATAACCCAGATTTAGAAACAGAGTTGAAAGTGGGCACAAACCCTGCGGGTTTAGGTGCCATCCTGGCTCAATTCAAGTTGGGTTCCTCCTCGCCCCACCGGATTTTATCGTATGCGAGTCGCAGTCTATCAAACACAGAACGTAGCTACTCCCACCCAGTAAAGGAAAGCCTGGCAGTAGTCTGGGCATGTGAACAGTACCACCTGTTTTTGTATGTTTGAAAATTCACTGTTGTCACAGACCACTCACAACCATTTATGGCAAGCCAAATGCCAAGATAGCTCCCGTATTGCACACCAGGGACTCAGACTGTAGGAATATTCCTTTGACATTATCCACTGCCGGGCAAGGACAGTAATCCACCTGATTTCCTGTCAAGATTCCTGCTGCCTGCAAAGGAAGAAACGTAATCGGCCAAAGCAGACCAATACATCAACTACATCGTAAGCAGCGCCCTCCCTAAGTCATTAACCATCCCCGAAATCCTCAAGGGCACAAGTGCAGACCCAGTGATACTGCATGTTAAGGACATGGTATCTTCAGGGAGGTGGCATGAGTCACACAAGGATGAAGAGACACTTTTGGAAAGTGAAAGGAAGCTACTAAAAATGTTCTGTCTTCTGAAACAAGTACTGTCGATCTCTCCACAAGGCATGCTACTGAAGGGAAATAGAATTGTCATCCCTGTAGCACTCCAAGACAGGATAATCGATGTAGCACACACAGGACACAGAGGGATCGTCTCCAACAAGAGACAACTCTGAACCAAGGTATGGTTCCCTTGGATGGACACCAAAATACAGAAATAACTGGAAAACGGTGTCGCATCCAAGGCCGTAACACCACAGACTTTTCCTGAACCATTAAAGATGACACCCATGCCACTTCAAATATGGGATGAAGTAGTGGTCGACATGTTTGGGCCTCTGGCAAATGGAAAGCAGATTCTGGTCATTATAGACGAGATGTCGAGATTCCCAGAAGTACACCTGGTCCACTCCATGGCGGCCCATTCTGTCATTGCAGCACTTGCAGATTACGGCATACCCAAAATTGCAAAATCTGAAAATGGCCCACCTTCTGGCAGGTATGACTTTGCAATGTTTGCTTAACACCTGGGATTCCAACATTGACAGGTCACACATCTTTGGCCGCAGGCCAACAGTACTGTTGAACGGTTCATGGCCAACTTGAAACACACGGTTCAAATATGTTCCATCACGAAGGGGTCGTTCATGCAACCGATTTGCAATCTATTAAGGGACTTTCGAAACACCCCGTACAGCTTAACGGGAGTGTGTCCGTGAGAACTGATGTTTGGCCGGAGCATAAAAACGACTCTTCCTCAAAGGCTGGGGTATGGATCTGTTGAGTCAAGAGCTCGCCGTAATGATGAGACAAGCAAGGCGAAGATGAAGAAGTACGCCAACTCCCAAAGGGGGGCCAGGGAACCAGACTTGCAAGTAGAAGATGTGGTTCTCGTGAGGCAACCACAAGAGTCAAAAGGGATGCCTGCTTTTGGTCCTGAACCTCTGAGAGTGACCTCAATAAAAGGGCACATGGTATCGGCTGTGAGCCCAAGTGGCAATATAGCTAGAAATTCCTCCTTCTTCAAGAAAATAGGCAATGTACCATGCAACGACGATAATTACGCCAGCGTGGTCAGTTCATCCTAGAGCTGCTCCGACTTCATGGATGGAGACATAGACACTGATAACAGTGACAGTGAACAGGGAAATGGCATTCCTGTGTCCCACAGTCCATCGAAGAGAATTGTTTGGAGACCCACAAGATGGATTGAGGAAATTGAATAAATGGGACCTGTGCCATTTAGTAGGGGGGGAGATGGAGTGTCCTATGTTTATGTTTTGCACTGGAGGAAGCATCCTCCTCGTCCGCTTTCCGTGTTGGTCAACAGCCTGGATACTGAGGAAAGGGAATCACGTGCGAAGGTGCGGTTACAGCGTAGATAGAGCATTCTGCAACGTCTTATTACAGAGGCAATACCTATTTCCCATGCCTCCGTCTTTATTGCTTACTGTATCATAGCTTTTGAGCGTCCATATAATACGGCCCCAACTGTCATTGTTTTTTAATGTTATTCTGTTATGCGCTGTGGATTGTGTTGCTTTCCTAATTTTTGGCATGGAATGGGCAACATATACATGCATCTGCAGTTCTAGTTTGTGGATGCAGGTAAGAGCGACAAATAACAAATAGGCAACCCTCTCAACACGACAATGTGCGTGTACTTGCCTCATAACGAAGCATGCTATTCCCTGTGCGGGTGCATGCAGTGTGTGAATTGTGGATATACTGCCAGTCGCCGTGCCCTCTGATCTAAGAAGGTGCACAGTGTATAAGGCACACCCTCCCGAGGCAGAGTACACACAGCAGGCCACTGTGTGAGAGGACAGGCTCGCGGTCACGTGACAGGCCGTGTGTCTGTGCCGCTTCTCGGCACGCTCCTGGAAACGCCGCAGCGCCCCCACGTTCTCCTCTCTTGAAAGGCGCCATGATGGATCTTGTGCAGCTGGCCCCGCGTGCGCCACAGTGAAGCATTGTTGAGACGTTTTCTTAAGTCCTCCAGTGAGCTTGGCGCATTCATCGTGGGCAACAAAGGGGGCATAGAGCGCGTGTGTGTTCCCAGCCCCCACAGTTCATGTTCAGCGCGGCCCTTCTTGGTTCATTGAGGAGGGGGCTCCTCGCTTGGCTGTCATTATGGTACTTCATTACAAAAGCTCAGTGAAGTCACTATATGTAAGGCCCTTTTAAAGGCACAGACGGGGGAATAATTGATATCAATGCATTGCAGTTGCACACGTCCAAGTGCACGGTAGTATGAACCTTCAGTAAAATGCCCCCCCCCTTTTGCCCAATTAAAACCATCCGCTCCGATTCCTAATAGTAAGGTTTGATGTGCGTAATGTACATAATTTATAAATGCATGCCTGCACGCGATTGCAGACACGACTTGACGTATTCACAAAGAAGTAGGTTTGTGTACTTATTTAGGTTTCTTTGTTTGCAGAGCGCTTACTGCAGATCGTAATTGCTTCTTGGCGCTTTTGGCAGATTCCACTCGGGCTAGGGGGTTCCTGCAGGTGTCTTATTAGGACAGCAGTGTCTTGTGTTTTGCCCTGAAAGACATCAGGTAGGGGGCCTGGCAAGACTTATGCCTTTGGGAAGGAGCTAGTGCAGAGAATTGTCATCCTCTTCAGGGCTTGCACGCAGTGATATATGATACGATATTTTATTTATATAGCGCCCACACACAATGTGCTTCAAAGCGCTTTGTTTGGGATTAGCAGGGGGTTGGTCCGTGCAATAGATGCTTCTATGTGATTTTAACAAATGAAACACATTTCTTTGGTGGGGACACCCCGTGAAACCCTGTTTCCCCATGTTTAAAACCACACCCAAAGCCCCTCCCCACCCGTTTTAACCCCTCATCCCACACACATACATATATATATATATATGTATATATATATTTTTTTTTTTAATTAGGTATTTTTTCATTGTTTTTTATTTGTTTAAATTGTATTTGTTATAATCACTGGATAACCAATCGATGTATACATTACACCTACCAGAACATGTATATCGATCGATCCCAAAGTAAAATGCATTTATACCTGGCTCCCTGACCCCTACATTTGTGCATAGAGCGTGCACTGATATGATTGGTTATTTATAAAACGCTTAATACCCAGAGGTTTCTAAGTGCGGAACCGGGGATAGAACCTGTGGTGCACTGTGTCGTCTTGCTTCCAAGGCGAGCGGGTTGCCCCTGAGCTATGTGCACGAATGTATGTGTGACAAATGGACTACTGCCTTGCAGGTGTGCAAGGATGAGCAGTGGGTTCTAACGTCCCAGAACAGCAATGATCTGGTAAAGGTGAAGCAGGCGCAGCAAGAATGCCCCCCGCCATTGCCTCTTTAAGCATGAGCTGAGGGCAGGCTATGCACATTAAAGGGCGTGAGACAGCATGCACATATCCACAACACCACCACCACCACCACAGTAAGTACCAAAATAAAACAAATGTTCAGTGCAGGTTCAATACAAAATAAGACTGTAACTAAGCTAAAAGAACAGAGAAACCATCACAAATACCAATAACCCACCCCTGCAATGAGATGCAGAGAGAACGCTGGCTTTGGGAGAAAAGGGCACTCTATGGATTGAAGAAAAGGGGCACGCATGTAAATGGTCTTCTAGAAAAGTCAGACAATTTCAAAAATATGTATATCAAGTGGGATCTTACTTGTCACTAGAGCCTATAGAACAAGGCTAGGGGGTCAGAACCACAGATATACACCTTTTTGTTTTCTTTCCAGGTCTCAATAGCATCAGGATGAGTTTCTGATCACTTTCCCATGGGTCAAGTTGGCTCAACAGGAATCAGCACAGCAGTGCGGTTTGACAAGCAGCAATGGATCAAAAAAGCTTGGGACCGGCAAGCGACGTCAAGTCTGTCTAGCTCGACATGCTCTCGATGTCTGGAAAGCAGAGATCAAGCTTCAACAGTGAGCTGGTATGACTGGATCCAACAAAACAGTACAGTTTAGCAAGCTGCAACAGCAGGTGGCTTGAAGAAGCACGGAACAGGCAGCAATGTTCGGGTTGGTGTAGCACAAAGGTTCGGGAAGCAGCTCCAAGTTCAGAGTGTATCAATGTCAACTTAATTGGGCTTTTGCAGTGGTTTGAAGGAATTCAGAGCACTTGCAGTGGCTCAAAATAGCAGAGCGGGCCAAAGGTCCATAGGGTGCTGTTGGACCCTTCACTGGATCCCAGAGGAAAAGTGAGTCCACCTTCTGCTCTTCCCAGACAAGCAGTTTGCAAGGAACAGTGGCAGGGCCGCTACTTCAGCCGGCATAGTTATGCTATGTCATTTGATATTTGTATAGGGCCTACTGCTATTGTTATGGCTTCAAAGTGCTGTGGTGTCCTAGGTACCAGGTCTCAGGTGCAGTCAGGCTTTCCCCCAGTAGGTCATTTCAAAAGTTCCCCTGAAGCGGTTAGGGAGGTCTGCACTCTCCTTGGAAATCCTTGTCTTCAACCAATGGATGAGAAGTGTGGGCAGCTTTTCCCCCAGCAACATTGCAATTAAATCATCTTCAAGATGGTTCTTCCAGATGAAGCTGTAAGGGGCCAATTCTTGCTGTTGTAATACAGCTTTAAAGATTGAGGGAGGAGTCGTTATCGCTGAATAATGACCCGCAACCAAGTTATGGCCAGAGGCAAAGCTGATTTAATAACTATGTCCATGTGCTAACAAGGGTTATTCCTTGTGATGTCAGCTCAGAGTGTCTTGTCTACAGGAGATTAGTAGGGTTCCCAGGAAGAGGGTGTAGCCTGGGCATTTCAAGGTGGCTTGATCTTTCTTCAATGTATGAGTCCTCTCATAGCTACCACACTTTATATCTCTCCTCACCCCACCTGCCTCAGATCAAAATGGCTGAAATAATGATCTCCTTGGGGTGACTTCTCCATTGTGCATCAGAAGCCCTTTTGAAGCTCGCACCCAATCCCTAACGTCCCTGCAACTGCAGACTGAGTGGAAAGAATGAACGCCAGCAGATGAGTTTCGTGAACCTGAACTGTACTGCCTCATCCGACACTATATCAAACCTTGATACGGTTTTATATGTAGCAATACACTAATGAGATTATGCAGCTAAAGGCCAATTGAACATGGGCGCCAGAACTTTTAAAAGCAGCCCATTTAACGGGTTTGGTTCCAGCAGGCTGTTTTAGGAAGGCACACGTTACTCTATAGTTACATTGCAGGTCACATGTCTTATCAGCACGGAGTATTTTCCAAGTGAGGCGTGTTTAGCAGTGACCATTTTCTGAAAGAGAAAACCACATCATTTTGCATAACGAAGGACAGAGCGCCCAGCATCACGCAACCCCACAGATGTCGTTCTGTCACAGCAGGATACAAGTTTTACCCTGGCTCCCTTCATTCGAACAGTTCCCACACGAATGTAAAGGAAATCATTTAACAAAATGGGTCAATTGGAAAGGGACTTCACACACGCAGCACCACAGACACCCATAGAGCACGCCGGGGTGGCACCTACAATACGTGTGGATACCAACACATTGAAAGTGGGTGGGGGTTGATCAATATTTACAATGTCCTCACTCAAACCCCTGCCTTACAGGACTCTGGGGAATGGTCGCTTTTGTAGATCTAGTAGGAGTTTCCGTTTCCGTAATTGAACACCGCTTGCATCCTTTGTCACTAATTCATCATTTTCGCATGTGCAATTTAGGGCATTTTTCATGTGTACGTTTTGCTGAGGCCTGGCAGAAAGATGGCTGCAGTGTTTTTAATTAAAACAAGCCTGTCACTCACACATACATCATGCAGACTATGTAAGTGTTTTCAAATATGTAGTCAAAAAAGGCATAAATATATGTACAATAAAAGTGATGTATAACGAGACAAATAATAAACCTTTCTCATGGTAAGTCCATTGTGCCGCTTGTGTCCCCATTTAACCCACTGAGTGCTTGCCTCCCCAGTGAACCCACGGTGTCTGGGAGGACTTATGACCCTGATCCCAAATAAAGACTTCTTGTGACAAAGCGCAACCAAATTGTTAAGGGGCGCGTGTATATTCTTTGAAAAAAACTTCAGGTAATACAAAGTTAAGATAAATGAATTTATCACATCAAAACCTAGGAAATTCAGCGGCTCTGGGAGGGGATGACAATCTTAACTCTTAGTCCCCCCCCCACCCCGAAGGCCGGCGTAGATGTCACCCATGATGTCATGTGTGATCTCATTGTTGATGCCAGCTCTGATCTCATTTATGCCCTCAATGGCTGAGTAATGGGGGACTTCAGAGATAAGACTGTCATAACTTTCCGCACCCTCCAAATGTCATAGGATTAGATGCAATGACTTGTTTTATCTTAAGTCGGTCTTAACTAAAGTTGTTTCACTGAAGGGTTTTGTTACGCTACATTCTTTTCAGGCCCACCAGCAAGAGCCTTTGGCTGTGGAACTGTCCAATCTGCAGAAATGAGGATAAAAGGCTGCGGGTCATATCTCCCTCGCTGGTAAATAGTCAGATCCCACTGGCCATGGCCTTCGTCCGTGGCTATTTTCCACATTGCAACAATTAGGCTAAACGATCATGGCTCATATCTGTCATGACCCGGCGAAATTGCCCCTTCTGGACCTCATGGTCATTGTCACGAAGGGCTTGTACTCCTTCTTCCTCCCAACATGGCCGTACCAAGCTCCGTGCTACGCACTAGCTTTCACGTCGTGGCACGTACTATAAATTGGCCACGCCCCTGCGGGTCCGCGCGTCTCAACGCTATCTTCGGTAGTGACCCGACGTGTGCTTACTCTCTACATTGATTTCCTTGATCTTCTTGCTTCCTTCCTTGCCTTTATCCTGTTCCCGGATTTCCCCCCCTACTTACTCGTTCTACGCTAATCCTGGATACCCTGGAACCACGAACTTCCCGGAACTCTGAACGCGTCCTGCAACCTGACGAGGCTCGGGCGAGCCTATTCAAGACCCGAACCATCCACAGGAAGAGTCCTGCGGCCGAACAAGGGAGATACCGATCACAGGTGAGACGGGGGGAGATTTACGACAATATCTCCTTTAGTTGTAAATTACTGTCTCAATAGCAATGGCGTTCAGCATGTCCCATGCCATGTGCACCCATTAGGTTAACAACTGCCACCCACCAGCCATGGCCTTTCGCTCTTGCTGGTGGCCAAGGCCTTCAGCCGCACCCCTCCACCATTTTGCACCAATTAGAGTCATAGATCAAATTCCACGCTCGGGCTGCCCTCTGTCACACATTACTCTCAAACACCATGGCCCAAAGCTGCCACCCCCTTTTTTGGCTCCATTCATTCCTGTGATATTTCCCCACAAAACATTTCCCCCTGAAAGATGACCATGATCACTGTGGTACGTGTTGGAGCGAGCATGGTTACCCCGGAAACACAGCGTTCTATGATTACTACAGTAACACGCAAACGCTAAAAACTCAAAATGTTCTCTCCTTCTCCACTGCACTCCACACATGTGCTCCCCTCCTTTTGATGCATTCACACCTTCACTCTCACCCTGCCTCCTGACCCGCTCCTATATTCCCCTTGCCTTGGCGCGTTCCAGTGACAAGATCTCGTCTTGCAATTTTCCCATCAGACAGTAAGAAGAAACTGCCTTCTCCAAATGGGATCTCCATCCCCCTGCCCCTCGCCTCCCCTCCCAAAGTGCCCACCGCACCATTTGGTCCTCTTTCTCCCTCTCCAACCCCACCCTGATGTGAAACCCTTTCCACTTTGACCACTGTTCTTTTTCACGCTCCCGTGGGATTATCATAGACATTTCTCGCGGGGAAATCTAGAATCTTTTTGTGGACGGGGGGCATCCCCTTCTCCAAATGAATGAAAAAATGATACATTTCTCTAGAATCTCCTGTTTGGGAGTGGGGGACCATGCCAGGCAGTTTTGGGGGAAAATGTCGGACAGGATCAGTCTACTGAGTCAAAGGATATTAACAATAGAATGCTCGAGAAAATCAATGGGTTACAGGCTTCATCGACCTATCCTTTTCATTTATACACACACACATCAAAATATACTATCATACATACTTTAGCCATCAAAGTTAAAGTGCAAACACAATAACATTGAAAGGAGCAGTGATGTGTGTGAATAAGGTGTAAAATGCATAGAAGTGCACGCGGAATAAAATCTGATACCGCGGCCAGATTACAGGGATACATTTGGCATAAAAACCAGAGCAAGCTTTAAAACACACACAAATCATGCTGTTGTAAGCTGTTAAGAAGTACCAATTGAGTAACAAATTAGCAGTCTTGCTAAAATATTCAATTTATTTAAACTCTAACATTTCAATTGTATTCATATCCAGGGGTGTTGCTAGGTCTGGAAAAGATCTGGGGCTACGCTGATGTTGGGACTGTCAGGACTCAGGGCTAGCTAGCCTTTTGGTTGTAGCCCCTGAGCTTCTATCTGCGGCTACAACAAGACCCATGGCTATAGCCCCCCCAGCAAGGCCTCTGGTCATATCGGTAGAGCAGTCTTCCATTGCGGACTCTCACAAGGAGAAACAATTTCAGAGTCGTTTGTAGAGGATCCGGTACCTACACGAAATGGATGTGCACAAATAAGACTTGTCCGGTCCAAGGATGCTCCGAAAAGTTCATGTTACTGTAAAGGCATGCACATTCCCTAATTAATTCCATGCAAGCAACACAAATCCATACGTGCTATATTTAGAATCTGATGACATCCGGTGATAGCAGCAAGGTTAATAATAAGCAACGCCATTTTGTGTCACTTGGTCTTAATTAGCATAAGTCCCTTTTGATTGCGTGGTGTTCAGTAAGCATGCTGACTCATTATTACAGGGGGGTCAGTCCTCAACCAATTGAAATGTTTCCCAGAATTCCAAATAAGTAGACAACGAGCATTGGGAAAAAGCATCATATGTAGCGCTTGTATAGACATTTGGCCAGCATTCTCATATGCTCGGGTACTTAACACGTTTGCCAACTTTTGTCATCTTTCGGTGGCACAACTGTGAGGTGCTAGAATGAGTCAAGGTGGGTGGTGGGGTTGTGGTGGTGGTGCGGGAATGAGCTTGGGTGGGTGAATACTGGGGTGAGAGTTTGTGGGTGGGGCAATGCTGGGCTGAGGTGGGGGAAGCTGAGGCCTGTTGTTTTGATCTACAGCTGGTGGGTGGGGTTTAGTACGGTGAGCTGGTCTGGTCGGGAGGGTGTTTGCTTTGGTTAATGGGGCCTCAAACTAGTGTTTGTTCGGGGAAGAGCTTGTTAGGGGGCTGGAGTGAGCCTGTGTAGGGATGCGAGAGTTATCTGGGATGGGTGCGGCACTGGGCTGAGCCAGGGTAGGCTTTTGGGATGTTGGCTGGAGTGGGAGAGGTCCGTCGGGTGATATAGGAAGTGTGGTGGGGGCTGGACATTTCTAGGGTGGGAGGATGTGGTTCCAAATAGACCTAGGAGTCAGTGAGGTCGTTTTGGGTGGGATTAGGCAGTGGGTTAGGCATTCTGGGGAAGAGCTGATGTGTGTTTGCTTGGATGGGATAAGGTTTAGCCAGGTGAGGTGAGTGAAGCAGAGTTGTTGGAAGGGTCGGCTAGAGGGCGCCGTGGCGCCGGGTGCTATTCTGTGACCATTCATAGCACGCACTCCCTTATTACGGCTTATAATAATTGAAACTCAGAAGCCTCACTTCAATGAGGTCATTTATGGCGATTGTGCTCATGAGCAACACAAGCACAAAACATCAGATAGTTACTTTTTTTCCACTAGCGATTAAATTCTTTATCCTAGAATCACAATTGCATTTGGCTGCCTGGCATTTAATCTATCCTTTAGTTTCCAGGACAGACAGGCGATCAGTCTGCATCTTTAAATCCACGGGAGAGGATATTTCGTTTTTGTCGAGAGGTTGGGTGGGTGGTGTGATAGAGGTGGTGGTTTGGTGTGGTGCAGTGAGGAGGCGTGAGGCGTTGGGGTGAAGTGACGGGAAGAGGATTGCTAGTGAGGTGGTGCGGTTAGGATGGGTGGTGGGGTGAGGTTGGATGGGTGGGGTGTGGTTTGGGGCTAATGTGAGGTGGGGTCATGGAGTGAGACCATAAGGTTAGGTGGGTGGGGGCAGAATGGATTGTGAGTGGGTGGGGTAGTGGATTGGTGGTAGGGTGGTGTTTGAGTTACGTGGAGGTGAATTTGAGTGGATGCGTGGTGTGAAGTGCTCAGGTAAGGCTGGGTGGGTGGGGTTGGTGTGCTGATGGGAGAACGGGGGTAGGTTTTGGGGCTTGGGTGAGGTGTTGCGGTAATGGTGATGGGTGATGTGGTGAGTTGCAATGGGGAGGGGTGTTGAGGTGTGGGGCTGAGGTGGAGTGGTGAGGGGTCCTTGTGTCTGGGTGTCTGGATGGGTGGCATATGTGAATATGTTTGGGTGAGTGTAATGAGGTGTTGTGTTGATGTTTTGCGGTACGTTGGGTCTGCAAGCAAGATGGAGAGGGTGGTATAGGTGTACTGTAAGGAAGGGGGAGGAGCTTCTCCTTCCCCATAGCCCAGTGCCTGTTTGCGTACACGCAGCCACCTTACTGGCCATTCCTAAGAAGGATAGGCCGATACTAATATGGTTATGTCTTAGACCTAAATGACCAGCATTTGATACTCAGGGCAGTGGCGCAAATCATTGAGCTGAACGGGCTGTAACCGCCCCGCGAAATGTTAGGCTATGTTGAATAGACCTGGCTGCCCTACAGAGCCATGGTCGGACAGAACAGGACACAGACATTAAACGCGCCTGGGCTTTGCTGTTAACAAGGGCCCAGCAATTAAAGCATTTCATTGTTAGCACCTGCATTCATGTGTATTTATCGTTATCAGGACATTGAAATTGTGATGTGGGAATATACTTGCATGCCAGGGGAATGGTTGGAATTAAGGGTGGGGGAGGCAGGAGAACGCTCATTCTTACAACACAGAGGAGGAGAGAATTAACTGCTTGTAGCATTGATGTGTACTAGACTGGTCTCATTAGAATACGTAAACAAGTTAGATTCCCACATACAAGTAAGACCCCCCAACAGTTTCTGAAGTTAGTGACGCTCCCAACATTTGAAGGGTTAGCCCTCCGCCCCAAAATTTTAGCCAAGATGCACCCCTGGAGGGAACTGATGTGCGCACTTACTTTTTGTTAAGTGAAGAGGTGGGGTAAGCCTTTCCTGAAACTTGCGGCGTTAAAGTTTTACTGTATTCGTGCAGAATAATGTGTTTGCAAAAAGGCAGCTAAGCTTTAAACCTAAACGCTTCCCTCACCCTCTCTGTCTAACAAAAATCAAATACCCACATCAGCCAGCCCCCTCCCCACAATGCGGGTCAACATATAAAGTATGTGCTCTTTCATAGGAGGGGGCTAATGTGCGCACTTGCTTTTTGTTACATGTTGGCTCATTATGTATGTGTGCAAGGAGTGTATATATGTATTATGTTATGTGTGTGTGAAGGAGTGCATGATGAATAGGGACTGGGTGCACATGTGAATGAGCGAGTCTATGGTGAATGGGACCTGGAGTGAATGGGGGGGTGTAGTCTCTAAGTTTGCCCTGCCCAGTGTCTGAAGTGGCTCCTTCCATCACCAGTTAGCCCGCCCAGCCCTCCCACCCCCCTGAAAAGTAGGTTTCGTTGCGCCCCTGACGCAGGGTACAACAAGCTTAGAGTAAACCAACACATGACTACAGAAATCCTTAAACAGTTCTGTAAGACTCGGAAGATATTCAGTGTCCGTTACTTCCCTTCGGGCTCTATCTATTTGATTATTTGTTTTAATACTAAACATTATTCTTCAAATCATGTGTTGCAACAGAGCTCCCAATCCTAAAGTGCGTGAGAAGTGAGCCCACCAGGCTCTGAGGTGGTCTGGTTGCTACCGGATGTACCTGGAGGGGGGAGGAACACAGTAATCAACCTTCACGGGCGTCCCACTGTCCTTTCTCTGCAGAGATCTGCATTTGCGAGAATGTACTATCACAACACTAGCCTGTCTCCGGGCTGAAGCATGAAACAAATGATAGTCCACTGCAGTGGGTTCGCGGGTTTGCGGCCTTCACGGACCCGTTCAGGTTATCTTACCCCAGTAAAGATGAACAGCAGGCAGCTTGCCAAGGTGATGGTCCTGCTTCTCCACCACAGGTGGTGCCACACACGGAGACAGACTGCAGAGTGCTGCTGAACCGCTCAACTGCATGAGAGGATTTCCAAGATGGCGTTGCATGCTGCGGATGCTCATCGAGGCTTGCTGTTCTTAACTACATCTTATATGAAACATTACTTTGTAAACCAATCCTTGAACTCAACTAATAATGATAAAATGAAGACCCTTAAGACCATTGAGCGAAATAACCAATCACTGGTAGGGATACAAGAATTCCACAAGGTTGACCAATCAGAGATCGCCTTAGAATAGGCCCTACAGCCAGCTAGGTATAAAAGGGGCTGTGGAAGACCTGGAGGAAAAATGCAAGTTTCCATTGGCTCCCTTGCTACTAGGGGAGACGTGGAGACCATAATGCTCCCCTGATACCAGGGGAGCACGCTGGAAGGTGTAATGGTCCCTTGATACTAGGGGAGACACTGGAGGCCGCAATGCTCCCTTGACGCAAGGGCGGACCGCTGAAATCTATAATGGTCCCTTGATACTAGGGGAGACGTGGAGACCATAATGCTCCCCTGATACCAGGGGAGCACGCTGGAAGGTGTAATGGTCCCTTGACGCGAGGGTGGACCGCTGAAATCTATAATGGTCCCTTGATACTAGGGAGACACTGATCTGATGGTTTATTTTTATAGCGCATATACACAAAGGGCCTCATTACGACCCAGGCGCTAATGGGTTAACAGCGCCGTAAAAGGCTGCTGCGCCGTTAACCCATTAGCGCCTAATTACGAGGTCCCTTTGCGGGACCCGACCTTAACAGCTGGTGTAGACCAGCCATTAAAGTAGGGACCCGCAAAGGGACCTTGGTGCTAATTACGGTGCCGCAATTTGCGGCACCGTACTTAGCACCTTCCCCATTCCCATTGAGCCCTATGGGGCAAAAATGGGAATGGGGAAGGGCCATGGAGGAAGGGGGAATTACCGCCCCACCAACCTTGTAGTGGGGTGGCAATTCCCCCTTTCTCCATGGCGGAGTCGGTAACTTACCAGCATGGACCATGGTGCTAATAGCACCATGGGCTTCCGCCAGGGTCGTAATGAGGCCCATTATGTTTCAAAGCTCTTCACAGCAAGGGAGGGAACAAGGGAAAATACAAAACATTCTTACAGGCCATGAACAACAGAATGTGAAAATAACTACCACACTTGAGCTAGCAACATTTCAGATTGTGCACGTGCTGAGACACAAACAGGAAGGAAATGGGAAACAGACAGGCGACTACCATACTAGGCCTGACAACATTTCTGGTAGAGCCGGAGAATTACAAAAGGTTACGGAGAGGGGAGGAGAAGGGGTGAGAGGAACAAAACGAGCGGCTATCATAATAGGCCTGACAACATTTCTGGTGGAGCCGGAGAATTACAAAAGGTTACGGAGTCCCTTGATACTAGGGAAGACACTGGAGGCTGCAATGCTCCCTTGAAACGAGGGACCACTGGAAGCTGCAATTGTCCCTTGATACTAGGGGAGACACTGGAGGCCGCAATGCTCCTTTCACATGAGCAGAGACCACTGGAAGCTGTAATGATCCCTTGATGCTAGGAGAGACATTGGAGATCATGATGCTCCCTTGACACAAGACGAGTCCATTGGAGGAGAAAAGCTGGAGACAACCACTGCCCGGCAGAACAAAAATAACAAGTTTGGAAAGCAACTGCCTGAGAAAGGCACAGCCAGTAATGAAGTCTTGGAGAAAGCTTCTGACTGCCTGGACAAGAGGGCTAGCCAGATTACTTACAAAGCACTGGAGATAACCCTGGGGAGCTGTAAAGTCAGAGTATGGGACTTTCCTCCAGCAACTCTAAAGGGGGGCAGAGAGGAGTGAGGAACAGACCTGTAGCGCAAGGGTTAATATTGTCTCTTTGACAAGCACCCAGATTTAGAGACAGAGAAATATAATTTCCAAAGCACTGGTGGAGGACTGGTGAAGCAAAGATGGCTAATACGGGTCAAAGAATTAAATGTATCCTACGAGCGTCGTAAGAAGAACCTGAGGAGGAAAAGCGTGAACGTTGCAATCTGTGAAGGCCAAGGGCATTGGTGAAAGCAGGATGACGAGAGGAAAGCTGGACTGCTCGTAACCCTGTAGGGGACGTTTCTTGTTATTTATTTTTTGGGGAATAGGGCCAAACTTCTAAGGGCAGTATTTGTGAATTTTTGTGGCCCATTCTTGAAAAACTCTTGGCTTGCGTCGTAGGGTAAGGAAGCCTGAAGGCCCTCTGTTTGGTTGGTACTTTACTTTGTAGAATAGGGTTGTCCTAGGAGGAGAAGGGTTGCATCACGGTATCGAATTACCGAACACTTTCTGTTGCCCCAATCTGATACAAGTTTGACTGAGAGCCCCTTTATTATTTCTAGTTTCTAACATAGATCCTGTAGGCCTTAAACACTTTTCCTTAAAAGCTCTGATAATACAAGCTCTCTGTGTCACTGGCCGACTATCCTACTGTGTATTATATATTACACTTTGTTTGCGTGGTTTTTGCTCTGTGTTGTCACTTTTCTTTAAAAAATGAATTTAATAAAAATGGATCTATTGATCTTCCCAAAAAAGTCTTATTGTGACCTTTAAAACCATTGCTTTTCTTCTGTCAGTCTTGTCTGGTTTCCACATACAAATGCTACCTGGAACCCTAAATAGACCTTGATCTTCCCGATGCTAATTGGCAACTTCTATTTATCGGACCTTTAGGTGCTGGCCTGGAAATTTAGTTACTATGGTAAAGGAACGCTAGCGATGCAAATGAAAATCATATTTTGGTGGTGATTTCGGAGAATACTCCATTCAGGTAGATGTATGAGACAAATTATTGTTTTTAAAAAATTAAAGTGTCCACCTCGGGACTGTTAGGGAGAATTCTCACTTCTGTGCTAATCCCCTTCAACCTTAGAGACCCCCAGCTCTTTTGCTGGACTTTAGGACTTTTCAATTTTTATCCTGGAGTGAGTGAGAGCTTTTTCTCACTCATTTATTTTGATCCAATTTGGATTCTGCATTTCCATTATTTTTGGAGTCTGACAAACTCCACAGGCATCCACTTTTTGTATGGTGACACACATCACCTTCAGTGCAGCGTCACATATTTACATTTCTCTTAATGTTTAAATACCTTCTCTTGGAGGCACTACTGTTCCCAAGAGTAGCAAAGTGAAATTGAATTTACTTACCTTTTTCTTATGTAGGTCCAGCACACCCCCATCTTATGTGGAGTGCTGTGGGGTTACTTGGTAGCCCCTTTTCCTGCTTATGTAACATTTTTTATGTTACCCTGACTACGTTAAATAGCTGGTGGCAGGGATTTAATTTTCCTACCATTGTGCTTTTCTACAGCAGGCTGAATCCTCAGCTGCAGTCTAGCACCCATGGGTGACCATTGTGTCAAAATGTCCCGGGTCATCTTTTTTCACCATTTCTTCTTTGTGAGGTCTTTCTAGGGTTTAACTCTGCACGCCAAACCAGGTTTAACCCTTTTGATTGCATTGCTTTTGGCGGACTTCTGTACTGAAGCCCGCCTCTGGCTCCAGTGTGTCTGGCAGGGCAGAAAGCGAGGGAGGTGCCCGAAACTCTGTGTCCTTAGTCTCCTTGGTAACCTGAATGCACCCAGTCATGATTGGCTGGCTGGCAGTCACCCTGCTGTGTGAGTGAGAGCTGAGCTTTGCATGAATGGGAGAAACATGCATAAAAGCGGAGGCTTCTTGAACAACAGAGTACAGAGTCGACCACTGGAAGAAACATCCGACTAATGAATTGTGAAGAGAAGCTCGCTGCATCCTCCTGGACCATTGAACTGCCCAATGAAGCCCTGCTGCTGTGCTGAAACTCCTTTTCCGAACTGACTAGAGAAGCTCCAGAGAGGACGACTTCTTCCCTTGGGTTAGTGGGACCAACCAACCCCAAGATGAACTTTGCTGGAAGACCTTTCCCAACTGGCTGTACTTGTTTGCTGCTGCTGGAATCCAGTGCCAGGGGTCGAGAAATCCGTAGTCGAGTGAAACGTATGTAAGCTGGGCCGAAGCTCCAGGAAGATCCTGAGGACCCTCCCGAAGCAGGCCAACCCAAGCTCGAGTCACCTCACCAGTGTGCTGGGCTCAAGGAGTGAAGGAAGCCCATCCAGTGTCCAAGATCGGTGGTAGTGCTATTTACCAGTAGCTGAAACAGCAAAGTGCAGCTGAACTGAAAAGAGCCCGTAGCTGCCGCTAACCTTCGAACTGTAGCGCAGGAGTCCTCCAGACGTCCTCCCTCTTATTCCCACGACGGAGGCCCAGGAACCCAGGATCTGCAACTCTGCAACCAGGACAGAAGTCAGCTGGATACTCTTCTTCTAACTTAAGGTACTGTTCTGACTAAGGGGTACTTACCTCTTTGTCTGCAGCTTGCTTTTCTCAGTCGAGACGTGCAGTAGCTTCTTTTTTTATATATGTTTTATTTTGGTTGGCTAAATAAAATTAACCTTTCAAAACAAATGTTTACATAGAATTTAAAATTGCAAATCACATCACATCAGGAAGAGACAATAACTAAGAAAAAACAAGAGAATACAGGAAACAACACAACAAGTTACTTAACAAGCTCAGTACAAAATATGAAAATAAAACCACAGAAAAATAAAAACAAACATATATAACTAGCAAATCCAGAATGAAGTAAGATTAAGCAGCAACATGCTACTCCTGAGCACACTAAAATCAACTTTTTCACTGGATGATTAGTCTATAGACAATACTGAGCTTATAAATTGCATCGTAGCTATTCTTAATGAAATTTTAGGTGTAGCAAATAGTTCATGCCATAATTCATCATCTGAACGCATCAGATAGTGTTTTTGGGTCAACTTGTGGAAGACAGTTTTCCTTTCTTTCCTTAAGGCAACACACACACAATTAGTATGTGTTTTAAAGTCTCTCCCATTCCATCAACTTTACAGAAATGACAGTGCGAAGCATCAACATGGATTAATCCCCCTCTCAATAGGATTTGGTTGGTTGGCCATAAATCCATGCAAAGTCCTAGGATTTGACTTCTAAGTTCATGTGAAGGACACTTCAATAGATCGCTGTTTGACAGAATTCTTTGTGACCAAAAGTTAGTCTGTCAAAATATCTTAACAATTAACATTTATGTAGGGTGTAGTGCCAGTCCAATTGATATAACTTAAGTTTGGCTTTAGATGGATTATTAAGCAAAAGGTCTAACAAGATGTTAGCTTCAAACAAATCAGAGAGAACACAATTTCTCCAATCTGCTGGAAAGGAGTGTGGAGACAGCAATAAATGATTAGCCAATGTTGTAAGCATATTGTTCGCGGCAAGACCCAATAGGCATTTACAAAAGAGACAGCATCTCTTCCAAGATACTTGGATGTGTATTGATAGGATACCCAATTCGAATCGCATTTGGCGTTGAGTTGGGAAGCTTGAGCACCTTTTTCCAAAATTGGGCCTCAGCTCTATCCCAATACAATTGCTTTTGGGGAAGCCAGGTCTCAGCTCCATAGGTAATGATGGGAATTACCACCTGTTGAAAAAATGTTAGTACATGGGCACAAGAACATTTACCAAACTTAGCCTGGAGAACCTTGGCCTGGGAAATTAAGGTGGACAGTTTTGCAGATATGCTGCATTTATGAGGGATATTTACTGGAGAGTTACTGAATGTAACACCAAGATATTTGTAATCATTAACTATGGCAAGTTTTTGATTCTGAAGGAGCCGATCAGTGTTTTGGTTGATTCGTTTTCCTTTTTCCCCCAATTCCATGACTTGTGTTTTCTCCAGGTTGTACATTAGATTATTTTTAGTGGCAAAGTTTTCTAGTTGGTTAAGTAAGGTCTACAGACCACTTGGAGTTTGTGAAAGAAGAACTGAGTCATCCGCATAGAGAAGCCATGCGATGACTTGGTTACCAAGCTTTGGAGCATCATTTATTACCTTCAGAAACTCAACTCCCATGTCAAGGATAAATAAATGTAACAATGTTGAGGCTTGTTTAAGGCCGCGTTTGATGTGAATTATGTCTGATAGTAGCCCACTCAGGTTCAATTTGACCTGCATCGTTGTGTTTGTGTGAAGGAGGTTTATGAGCGAAACAACAGAATGTGGGCAGCCAAATCCCACCAATTTGTTAATTAGCAGTTGGCGGTCCGCAGAGTCAAATGCGACTCGAAAATCCACAAAGGCCAAGTGCAGGGGTTGACATCTTATTGCATAGGCTGATTTCATGGCATGAAGAGTAGTGATGTTAATGGAAGTCCCAAGGCCTGCAACAAAGCCAGTTTGAAAGGGATCTCTACGATTTTCTCTAGTGGCCCAAATGTTGAGATCTCTCAGAATGATGTGGTTGTAAATCTTCCCAGGCGCATCAAGAAGTGCAGTCGGATTATAACTGGCCGGATTAGTGCAATCTCCTTTTTTATATATTGGTACAACTAGAGGTTGGCACCAGGATGTTGGAATGCATTGCTTCAATTGGATGGAGACAAAAATGGTATATAGAATATTTGCCCACAATTCAGGATGCTGTTTTAGAACATAATTCGAAAGGCCATCCGGTACAGGAGCTCTGGAAGAGTTGGGCTTATTTATATAATATAACACATCTTCTCAATCAAAATTAAGATGGAGGGAAGGATTGATTGGCTTGCACGGCGCTAGGTCAGAGCTGGATTGGGGGAGAGCATAGATGTTTGTAAAGTATTCCACCCAACTTCTTTCTGGTACACCGTTAATTTGGGAAAACAACTGAGAACAAGTTGTAGCCGAATTTATTAACTTCCAGATCTGAGTGGTGTTTTTTCCCTGAATTGTGTGCAGCCACCGCTCGACATCCCTTTGAAACATATACGCCTTTGGTCACGTATCCAATTCTTACATGCAATCTTCAACTTGCGTAGAGACAGTTCACGATAGTGAGCTGGTAGAAGCAGAATCTGCCTTTTTTGTCTGTGAAAGAGAGACTTCTGGAGTCTGATAGATTGGTCAAAACATGGGTTGGGTGTTCATTATTGGGTATATTGCCTCTAGTTGTGACAGGGGAAGCAAATAAATGCATTTTGTCACGATATTCCAGGGTATTATAGCCCTGCTCTAGGAGGCGATGATGGTCCTCCACTAAGTCATGATTGAGAGCTTCCAATGCAAGGTTGGTCCAATGCAGTCTAATATGCTGAGCATTTATGGCCAGAGCTCCCAACCGTCGCTGTCGAAACTGTGGTTTGGCTTGAGCATGAACCACGATTTCAACCGATAGAATCAGATAGCATCAGATAGTTCAAACCGAGGCCATCACGTGGATCAGATCCTTCCTTAACGGTAGAACCATGAGGGTCTTCTCCCCCACGGTGGCAGCTGACCCCATACCCATCACCTGCGGTGTACCTCAGGGCTCCTGTGTCTCCCCCACACTCTACAACATATTTACCAAGCCCCTTTTCGATGATTTGGATCATCTCGGTATCACCTACACCAAACTACGCAGATGATACCCAGATCCTCCTTACGCTTTCTGGAGATTATGGAAAGGATTTGGCCTTGCTAAATAGGGTGTACATCATCATCCAGGCATGAATGGCCAAGCATGGACTATGCCTGAATGATGATAAAACATAACTTATCATCTTAGGTACCACTTTTAGCCTAAAGAAACTTGGCCCGCTCTACAATTCCTTCATGATCGACGGGAACAAAATCAAAGTCGGTCAGGAGGTCAAAACACTGGGATTCTACCTGGATACCAGCTTCTCTTTCAAAAAATAAGTGCGCTCCCTTGCATCTTCCACGGCCTACACGTGTAAACTAATCCGCGCAGCCAAACCTTTCCTATCGGACTTTAGCTGCCTCACACTTGCCAGAGCCCTCATACTGTTTCGCCTTGATTACTGTAATGCCCTCTACTTGGGATCCTCCAAGGCCACCAACACAAAACTGCAAAACCTCCAGAACACCGCTCTCAGAGCTGCTCTGGGCACATCCAGAAGACAACACATCACAAAACTCAGCCAACAGAACAAATGGCTCTCCACCAGAGATAGAATTCACTTAAAAACTGCATCCCTCACCCATAAATTCCTTAATAATGCTGCACCAACCTACCTGATTAACAGATTCCACAGACATGCTTCATCAAGACCCGCCAGAATAGCTTATAAAGACTGCTTAGTTGTTCCCCACTACAAAAGCACCTCAATAGGGGGTAACAGCTTTCAGGTAAAAGCAGCCACATTATGGAACGCTCTGCCTCCAAACCTCAGAGCGGATCTCCCCTATCTGAATTTCTGCTCCAAGGTAATCACTTGGCTGAAATTGGGGGCCCTCTAAGACAACAAAGTGCCTAACTCTACACGCACAATCTGCTAACTCATGTGCCTTCCTGCCTTTATGTAAATAACAGCCTGTGTACTTCACTGCTATGTATATCATTTTGATGTACGTTAGTATTGTATTGTTTATTTTCCCTGTGTACTGTAACTAAGCTTAGAAAATTCTTGTAAAAGCTGCGCCCCGATGCCCCCGGGTACGTTTGCGCATTATAAATAATAAAACAAACAAACAGATGACCACTAAATAAAGAGGGGAGGATAGGAAACTTGGGGATCTGTCTAAATAGCGCTCTGTCAACATATACATAGTCAATAGTAGCTTTACGTGAACCACTTGACCACGTATGGGAAGGAGGGATGTCACTTTTAAAAGCTCCATTCAACATGATCAGATCCCATGTTTCTATAAAGTGAGACCACAAGGTAGCCCGTTCAGAGTTCTTCTTGGATGACGCAATTATCTGAATGTTCAAACCGCCAGCTAGAATAACGTGCGAGATATTAGGATTAACAACAACCTCTTCCATAAGTGAATGAAGGTCCTTAAAAAAAAGTAGAGGTTGAAATCGCAACGGGATTCCAGTAGAGATTGATAACTGCAAATTTGATTGTCTGAATGTAAATTGCAGTGCATTGCATAAATGAGTTCAGAGGATGGAGAACCTCTGAGCGGGTCATGGTGCAAATATTAGAAATGGTTGCAAGACCGGACATTGGTCTACCTCTTTGACCCTCCAAAGCTGGTACCAGGTGAACTTGGTAGTTGTCCCAATATGGAGCTGACAGTAAACAAGTTTCTTGCAAAAGAAGTAAGTCATAGTTTATTAAAATGCAATTTGTTTTGTTTAAAAAATGCTTATGGCCCCTGGTGCTCCAGCTCAGAAACACTATTTTATATGTCAGTGGGCATTGCTCATCTAGTCCTAGTTACAGATTATGGCAACAGCAACATTTAGTAGATTTAACAATAGGCACTACAATCTCATATGTTAAACCTGAAGGACGAGTTCTTGCGCCATCGACTTCTTCAGGCTGCTGAGAGATCTCATTTAAGGGGCTTTCACTAGAAGTGGCTGTTAATCTAAAGCCAAGCTGAAAGAGGGCGGATCTTGCTAACCAAATGATGTTAAGGATAACACATGATCTTATCCAAAGACAGGACACGGTTGAATCTTTACCATCAGGAAGTTCTACCTGCTCAATGTCTCCAGAAGCCATATCTTCCAGTGCTGGTATATCAGAAAATAACACCATAATGCTCTTTCTATTCATAATGAATGCCGAGAAGGAGCCACCACGACAATTTATGAATATTGAATAGGGTTGCAGAGACTTTCTGTTTTTGTCACCTGATGCTGTTGGAGCCTCCCTTCTTTCCTGAGGTACCTCTGAGGAAGGGTTTGAATTCTTAACCTCTACTGGAGTTTTGAATGTAACACACTTGGTGCTCCGCCTCTGATCTAAAGAAATTAGAGGATTGGAGTGAGAGCCATGAAGAAGTGATTTCATAGAGGACTTCAGGGCCTTCTGTTCCATAGTTAGAGATACAAGACAATCTTTAATAGAGGATAGGATATTATCCTGCGCATTTGCTTGAGATGAAAGGACATCTGAAGTTAGAGTCATACTCTCTGTGGCTATATTATTCTTTTCACATATGGGGGAGAAGTGGCTGATCTAGTGTCTGCTTGACTGCTCTGCAATGGCATTTACGAGCTAATAGGTACAAGTTGCATCAATGGGTGAGTCACTGCTGGCGCCGAGTTAAATTGACGCATATAGTCATCCACGGCTTTCCTAAGTTCTTGCGTATTATGCATCAGATCAGAGGATTTGGAGCTATTCGGAGAGGTCCCCTTAGGTGGCAGTACGGGGCATACCTCAGGAGGTGGACCCTCAAGACCCACTCCAAGCTCTTCAACAGCCTGCACCAAATCATCCAAAGGAGAGTGCGTTGGAATCAACTGGATGTTAGTGGACCAGTTATTTGCAATTCTTTTCTTTTCTTGTGCCAAATTAGAGTATTTTTTGGTTATGGCCTTAGAAGCTAACATTGAGCATCTGACTGGTTTAGAGAGTGATTTGAAGAACTGTTTCGTCTGAGCATTAGAACCCACTCCTTTGGATTTTTGATTTTTTGTTTTTTTCAACTTCAAGTTATGTTCAGACCCAGAATTGGATGCGTTCATCAAACCTTTTTTGGGTTTTTTGGCAAAAATGGTGTATGCCTCTTGAAGAGGTGGTGCAATGTTTGCTACAGTTGGTTCGTGAGCAACCACCAAAGTGGGTAACAGTAGTATCGGAGCCACCTGCATGGGTAACTCACAGATGATACCGTCGACCAAGGGAACTGCAGCCATAAAACATTGTGTAGCCTTGTCAGAGGTGCATAACTCAGGCTGTAGTTCAGGATGCTCATTTGCCACTTTAATCAAAAGGAGTGACCTCGGGAATCTGAATTGTCAGCGAGGTGGCATCCCTACCATCAAAAGCCTGCCTCTGGGCCAGGGAGTCTGTGATTGATTTCTGCCAAATGGCAGTCTCTATTAGGCTCCCTGCAATAGAGTTTACTTTGTCATCAAGAGCTTCAAACAATTTTGCCAAAGACATTAGCGCTATGTTGATAACTTCAAGATTAATCATGGGGGGATTTCTTTGAGAATGACCCCGAAGTTACGGCTGAAATTTACCGGAACGGCCTTCTCGGGGTTGGCGGAATAAAGGAGATCGAAATATCAGATTCTGAGGGGCTTACATTCAGAAATAATACAGGGGATTTGGAGAGGCCATGAACATCTTCCCTGGCCGAAAAACACGAATTTGATGAGTGTAGATCTATAACAGCATTTTGTAGAATCATGGCATCTGATAGCGAAATATTACAAGGCAATTTGACAACCTTATTGTTAACATTCGAGTCCGATACGGACAGTGAACTCATTAGAGGAGGATTTATAACAGAACATTCTTGATTGATAAATATCGGCTGTGCTTCAACATTTGAGACACTTAAGTTCGTTAAGGCCGGCATCTGCGCCAAAGGTCGAGATGGGCGCGAAATGCCAAACCCAAAGTCTCAAATGTCACCTGCTGGGGTATTAGAGCAGCTGCGTTTCCTCCTGGCTCGTTTGTCCAAGTTGCAGCCTTTAGTAAGAGGACGGGAGAACTTTGGAGTTTGAGGAGGTCCTTCCGCACTCGGGGAGTCACACAACGCACGCAATCGTGCAAAGCAAGGCATGTCCGTGCCCAGTGTGTAAGTTCTTGCTCTTTGGTCAGCCATAGCGTAGCAATGATCAGGAAAACAGAAGGAAGGTTAAAAAAGGAAACTTGGTGTACGATGCCACGCACAGAAAAGAAAAACAAAAATGATAAACAATTCAAAGAAACACCTCACACCGAACGCCGTGGCGAAGCAGCAAAGTGGTGCTTCAACAGTGCTTCGCTGGTGCGCGCGGATTCATGTTTTTATAAACGTGGGTCAGGGGGCGTGGCCAAAGCACACAATCTTAAAAATAAATACAAAAAAGGGTATTAACAAAAGAAAACTAAGAAGGTTTATAACAGCACAGCTTTCAGTCACTGAAGTAGAAATAGAATACTGTGTTGATTTAAGGAAACAGTCCACAAAATAAGCACGGCAAGGAGCAGCAGGAGGCCAGCATCTGCGGGCAAAGCGATGCTTCAACGGTGCTTCCTCGGAAGCAGTAGCTTCTTTTCTAGAGTTGATTCCAGCTCTAACTTTTCACAAGTGTAACAGCTTGTGGCCCAACAGTGATTTTCTACAACAAACTCTAATTTTGTGCAAGACTTTTTGCTATCTAAGAAGTGCCTCAGCACCATAGACTTTGCTCCAATTGACTTTGGCTGTCCTGGCTCCCTGCAGACTCTTCTAACCCATTGACTTTGATTCTAACTGTCCCTCATGGGTGATACATTGGTTTTTAACTAATATTGCTGGGAAAGGTTTTATCTAGACTTCATTGGGAAATTTAAAAGTGCTCACATGCGCTGAGAAGCTGTGGACCTGTTAACCTTTTTGTTTCTTCCCTTAACCTTTCCTTTCCACAACGTCAGAATTTTACCAAGTACACAAGTGATACACAAATGCCAATATTGTCCTACTAATTGAAGTCACCCCAGGGAGTAGGAAGTGTGTATGAAGCATCTCTAACGAGTATCTACTTATCTTGATCCTGAGAACATGCTATGAAGTGTATTTTCATTGTTGCACATTGCCCTTTATTAAAGAAGGCGTATTTAAAACTGACCGTTAAATAATCAGTTTACTAGAAACCCTTGAGTGTAAGTGTTATTTGGATACTTGTATGTCTGGATTTCGATGCTATAGCTCTACAGCTCACATTTACCCCTCTTGAGATAAGTCTGGCTGCTCAGTCACACTACCAACTTGTGTAGTACAGACCTGTAACCAATGGGTGGGTTACCTAATAACAAGAGGACAAGACTGGTGCAGTCTCCCACAGGGTTACTGCATATAATCTTGCCTAACAAGGACGAGTGGCTGAGTGAGTGCTGCCGAGAATTGAAGCTGCGGGTTACACGAGGATTACAGCAGCGCAACCTTTTTGTTCTTTATAGATACTTTGCAAATCTTTAGAATATGCACCAAAAAAGAAAGAAAGAAAACTGTGCACAAGTGTACCTTTTCAACATGAATGTATATTTAGTATTCTTCATTGGGAGAATTGCCTCCTGTGTTGCCCCATTTCTTTTTTCAGTTTTAACGCTACACAAGCTCGTCGCTTTGACAACTAAAAGCCAAAATGTGATGCGCTGTTAATTGACGCATGTCCAATCAGATCCACGGAACAGATGGTGACTCTTAATTCTGTTATTGGCAATAAAATATTCCAAGATCCATATCATCCGCAATGAAAAAGATGTATTGCCTTCAACCGCATTTTTTTCTTTTTGCTCGAAAATCTTTACCATCTGCACCCCATGTGTCTCTGCTGCCATTTAAATGCAATAACCATTAAACCGCCTTTTTAGTCCACCTTCTTTAACTCAAACACTTCCAAATGATTTCCATTTCTCTACACCTTGGAAAGGAATTTTCTTCTGCCATTGTCGTTTCAGCTATTTCTTACACCTGGTCATATTTAAGGAGTCGCTTCCTATTGGGGCCCTATTTGGTACCGTTCACATGTGCAGTTGCCTTTTTCCTTTATGAAAAAAAAATGCAGTAGTATAATGTGAAAATGGGAACAAATTAAATAATTGTTTAATAATGAACATCTAAACACAATAGTGGAAGATCTGGTTTATTGTTTGGAGTATGCGTGGTCTACAAATTACTGTCAAAACAGCAAATGCCTTACTGGCAAAATGGCACCGCTCTTCAGTTGACTACCAGTTATGAGGCAACTAAACTCTTGTGGCCATATATTTTTGTTTAAGTTTATTACCTGTTCTTGGGTTATTTTTTCATCTTTCTTTTATTGATTAAGGCCACATGTTACTGAAAATGTGTTACAAAAGTTAAAATACCAGACTTGGCAACTAAACACAAATTCTACATCTATCAAATCCAGAAAAGGTATTTCCGTAAAAAATAAAACATTTCTTGTTCTTTGGGTCCATCCTCCTACACAACTCTCTTGGTAACCCTGGGTGGGCATTTCTTTCATTACTATAACCTCCTGCACAACTCTTCTATTAATCGGGTTGTCTAGTACTTTCCTTCTTTTTTATTGTAAGGGAGCCTCAGGTTTAATAATTAATAACATCATACGCGTCTAATGTGTCGATGAGAGGCGGTGGCATCGAATCCCAATTACTAAGTAATTGGGGCCTCCTCTGAAGACGGCTGAAGGCTGGTGAAGACTGATAACGTTGGGTGTTATACATCACAATGTGAACAGACTCTGGCCTAGGAGAGTCAGCAAACAGAGCTTATCCCAGACTTGCATAATAGCCTAGCACTTAAGGGTTAACCAAGTCATATGTACTATTCCCAGATCTCTGGTGGGCAGCAGAGTAAAGATTGCCTTAAGGGGGTGATGGAGCAAGCCTAAAAGCCCATAAGGTGATTGCAGCCATAATCAGATATGGAAATGATAGAGGGGTTTGGCGAAATTCACAAGATTGATTTCAAAATTGAGGGAGGAAAGGTTGAGTGTGAATATTGAATAAGGCTACAGAATTAATGTATTGGGGTGGGAGTTTCACTTTGTAGGGGTTAGGGGGGGGTCAATGCTCAAGAGGTTTTCAGCGATCCGGCATTGAATAAGGTGATACGAGACCATCAATGTCTCGCAACCTCTGCTCCATTCATGGGCCCGTGAGCAATCGGTTCTGGGCTCAAAACTGAGACGAGGAGAAGTGATGCCACGACCCCAAGGGGTACAGGAAAACATCAACAGTTAATATGAGTCAAAAAAACCACAACTATTGCAGCGCAAAGGTATCGATTTTCTGCCTGGAAGATGTACCTTCAATGAACACAAGCAGGCGATCTGCCAGGCAGGAGAAGAAAGAACCCAAAATGCAACAAGGCACAGAGGGGAAGGCGCTCCAGCCAATAAAACAGACATGGAGACTAAGCCCCAAGTCCCTTTGGATAAAGGAGAGGTAGTTCACAGTACCAACTCCCAATTCACCATCCAGTGCTTCCAAGATGTTCGGCCATGTTTGCAGTCCAAGGAAATTAAAAGAGAAGAAGCAGGTAAAGACAAAGCAAGGGTACATTCTCGAGAGACAATCAAGGCAACCACAGAAGAGCAACTAAAAGAGGAAGCAGTTCAAACCTGGTCATAAGGACCAGAGGCAACCAGGTCGTGTTGTGGAGTGGAGACCTCCTCAGATATACTGGCTAAATATTGATGGTTCGCTGAAATGGCCAGTGAATTGCACCACTCGCTGCTGGAGCTAGCGTCAGAATGAACATTGAAGCAGCGGGCTAACAGACATGACTGTAATGGACATGCTACACCTGTGAACATCAAATGCACGCTCTCCTGAAGGTAAGGGAGAGGAACAGCGCCGCCCCTGGAAGGTCCGCAGCCCCTCACAGGACGATACGGAAGTTGCCCTGGGGGTGACCAACACGTGGTAAACTCTGAAGCAGAGTTGGAAGCCAAGAGAAAAGTGGGCCGTGTGGCTTTGAGGCAGAGGCATACACAAGGGCAAGATCTTTCACCTCGCAATGTTCTTACTAAAACTCCATGGGGAATGTGTCCTTGAATTATGACTCCTCAGTTATCAGCCGCAATGTGCAAAAAGAGCACTCAAATGATTGTGTGCATTTAGATCTTTTCAAGATGGATGACCAATATGTGAATCTTCGACGCAGAACTTCTGTATCCTTCAGTTTCATGGAAAAGTTGACCGTGTGAGAACCAATGCTTTTCCTGGTGGTTGTCTAGTGTAAACTGTGGGCTTTGACTCACCCAAGACTCATTTTTGCACTGACTTCAGTGAAAGCAGGCGGGCCCTTTTTAGCAGGTCTGCCAATAACAGCAAGCCACAGACGGCATGACCTCAGAACATCTGGAAGCAAGGAATGATGCACTGCAGTTTTCCAAGCGCATGAACCCCGTAGCCTAACAAGAGTTTGCAATCTAAAGACATCCAGATTGCCATACTAAACAATTCCTTGGAAGAGGACACTTCGGGGGTTGAGGTCTCAGTCGGCTTCACTTGGAGGCTCTATTATGCATAGTCTTCTCTCACATGCTGTAAATAGATGCAAAGCAAAAGAGCTGATGGCTGGAAGGTTTAGAATGAATCTTAACCTCTGGCATTGCTCTGGGCAATCCGACAGAACATTGTTCTTCGCCTGCCACGTCATTATACAAAAGGGGAAAGACCATATGCAAATCAGGCCTGGTCACGCCCCAAAAGGGGAAGGCCAGCCCGAACTGCTAGTTCACATCCCTTCTGCACAAGACCACAAGCATCCCCAAACATGTTTCCGCCTCGGTGGGCCTCATCAGTGAGGAGTAGGTTGAGACTAAATAGATGTCCATTTACACTAGTTCACACTTACTTTCAGAGATATGAAGCAAGAGAATCGATTGGTCTAAAATGAGTAGCGAAAGGCCTATCAGAGGGTTTGTCCCGCATGTACAGTGCTATGAGGTGAGCTTTCCCCGCAACAAGAGGTGAGCTTTCTATTGTATTTTACCCATGTACCTGGTATGTCTCCATATATACTCTGATGTACTTCCCCGCAACAAGAAGTGAGCTTTCCATTATATTTTACCCATGTACCTGGTATGTCTCCATATATACTCTGATGTACTACCCCGCAACAAGAGGTGAGCTTTCCATGATACTTTACCCATGTACCTGGTATGTCTCCATATATACTCTGATGTAGTTCCCCTCAACAAGAGGTGAGCTTTCCATTATTTTTTTTATTTATTTATTTATTTTTTTGCGTTTATCAATTTTATGATTTTGCAAAGTGGTTTACTTCATTCTCTTCACTTCTATGTACTTTAGTTTCAGTTTCAGTGTAGACATTTCATGTCATTTTTGTGCATTCATCCAGTGCAGCTTTTAAAATGTTTGTCGTTGCTATGGACCACAAAGTTCTTGACCCACTCATTAAGCGGGCCCACCACACTTCATCATCGTATTGGGAGAAAGGTTCAAGTAGGGGGCCAAGAAAAGCTTTTCTCCATTTGGTGGTCTTTGGGCATTTTAAGAGAAGGTGTTTCACTGACTCCTTTTCAGATTCGCTTTTGCACAAGCGACATTGATTTGTGTCAGAAAGGCCCCTTATCGCCCGGATTTCGTTGGTTGGGAGTAAGTTCAACCTTGCCCTAAGTAGGGTTGAACGTAGAGCTTTGTCTGGAAATCTTTTGAATATTTCGAGCGTGGCATCCAGTTTTTTAGGTTGAGGAGACAGGTGGTTTAGAAGTTTGTTTTTTTCAGCTGTAGTGTGGGTTTCAATCCAGTCTTCTTGGTCCATTTTCTTTTTCACTTTGGTAGGGTTGCCGATCAGTGTCTCTTCTGAGCATTTCCATTATATTTTACCCATGTACCTGGTATGTCTCCACATATACTCTGATGTAGTTCCCCTCATCATGAAGTGAGCATTCCATTATATTTTACCCATGTACCTGGTATGTCTCCATATATACTCTGATGTACTACCCCGCAACAAGAGGTGAGCTTTCCATGATACTTTACCCATGTACCTGGTATGTCTCCATATATACTCTGATGTAGTTCCCCTCATCAAGAAGTGAGCTTTCCATTATATTTTACCCATGTACCTGGTATGTCTCCATATATACTCTGATGTACTACCCCGCAACAAGAGGTGAGCTTTCCATGATACTTTACCCATGTACCTGGTATGTCTCCATATATACTCTGATGTAGTTCCCCGCAACAAGAGGTGAGCTTTCCATGATACTTTACCCATGTACCTGGTATGTCTCCATATATACTCTGATGTAGTTCCCCTCAACAAGAGGTGAGCTTTCCATTATATTTTACCCATGTACCTGGTATGTCTCCATATATACTCTGATGTACTTCCCCGCAACAAGAAGTGAGCTTCCCAGAAGTATGTACTTTCCCGCACTTAGGGCCTGATTCATGGATGTGTTTTATAATGGCGCAATCCCATAGGTAAACGTTCTGTGAATTGGGCCCTGAATGTCTAATGTTTACCTGCACAGTAACTAAGCAATTGGTTCTGATCTCTGCACTTGTCACTGTAACCAAAGCTAAAGCGCCTTGAGACCTCCGGGTTTTGGGTGCTATATAAGAACCAAAAATAAATAAAAAATAAATGATGCATCCCAGCTAGGTTTGTGCTTTATAAAACAGATATATACAAACATAGGCATAGCGTAAAATGTTCATAAAAAATGTTCCGATGCAAAAAATAAGATCGAATTTTAGCTAGACATACAGCTGTTGACGTCAGAATTTGCAATTGCTGCACCTGGGCATTGAGCTGTTTTTCCCAATATGCCCATTTAATCAGCATTTTTATTCCCTTACAGGCGATCCTCCAGCGATCTCCATATATAATTTACTAGGTGCACGTCAATGGCCTTCTGTATTGAGGCACAACATAAAAAAACACAATGTACGTGTCGATGCTTTCAGCCAGTGTCAAGAGTGCTCCACAGTTCCTTGGGTGCCCTTTAGAGCCAAGCCCAAGATGGCTGCCGTCAGTCCGGCCGACCGACTGCAGCAATAGTTACTAAGAGTAGACGAACTGCTACTGTTGAAGGGCTAGTACACTCAATGTACTTTTTGTTTGGGTACAGAATTTACTTTGTTCTTCATTAACAAAGCTCCCTTTCATTTTTTGTTTTGTTTTGGGCCGGGCTGTGTTAATTTGAAAATTATTGAGTACCTCACCAGCCATTGCATTACAAAAGAGAAAAGGGCACTTTCCAGAGCAGAGCCACTCCTCCTTGACTTAGATTTTTTATAACGCTCATCAGGCGGGAATTTCAGGGCCAGGTATCAGTGCCATGCGGAATTGCCAGTCACAGCTCAAGTTCGGGACACAGCAGGCCCTTGACCATTGTTGCATGCGAGTCCCGTTGTTCGTGCCCCATTTGGAACTGTCCCACAGACAACCCTGCTGGTATTGAAGAGGACTGTACAGCACAGAGCACGTGTCCTTGCAGTATGGATGTGGCTGGTCACCCTAGCCCAGGTTGTCACTCCAGGAGTAGGGCACAGCAGAAGGTTTCCGTTCGGTGCAGTGAGGCAGTCGCTTGGTGCTGCTCACTGAAGAATCTCCACGCGCGAGCTTGTCGCACCATCAACATCTTGAGGCATTATTTGCTAATAGATCGGGTCCCGCGGTTGGCCGGGAACAACTGCAGAAGGAAACCTGTACCAATCATTTTCTCCAGAGGGCTGCAAAACCTGGAGAAAATGGCGGCAATCGCGGCACAACTCTGAATCCATTTATTGCAAGTTTGCATCTCTGGTGCCACAGAGTCTAGCTATGTAGGAGGAGGCCCTCCCCAAGTGGTTCCCGATAGGTCATGTGCATATGCAGCCCTTCCTTTGTCTGACATAATAAGGGTGTAATACGCCAGTTCAGTCCTTGCCGGATGTGCGGCTTGCATCTACACACAGTTGGCTGAGACTCTGAGGGCCCTCGGGCACCATAGCCCCAATCTTTTTATTTTCCAAAGAGACCTAGGGTGCGAGTGAATCTGGACAAACGGGAGTCCTAGCCATGTGGTTCCCGCTCAGTTTGCTGCAAGTTCACTTCTCTGGTGTCTCAGAGGGTAGACAAGTTAGAGTCTCTAGCGTTGCGGCTCCAGCCCTGATTGAGAGCCATGGTTTGCACTTGTGGAAGCTTGTCAAGGTGGCACTGACTTGCAACACTTACACCCTTACTTCTGCTAAATTCAGGCAAGACCTTCACACTACAGGACTTTGGTTTTCTTGTCTTTGTATTGAGATGAATCACTAGATGTTGCCACTCCTCCCCGAGCAGGAGGGCTTTCCCCATGAGGCCAGGGAGGTGCGGCAACTACCCGATAGTCCCCCTGACAGTGGTATAATGCAGGAGGATCTCATGGGGAGGGACTCCCCCTCTAGGGATAAGGACAACCACCAAGGGTACAGCCCTTATGAGAACATCACACACCCACATACTCTAGCCCATGGGTGCACAACTGATTTTGACAGAGGGCCGAAAGTACCTTACATGAGGGCTATAGTGGGCCGAAAAGTAAAAGTGGGCGGGGCAGTAGACGGGACATGTCAGGAGGCTTTTTCAACCCCCATTTGTATTAAACACATGGAAAAAGATATGTTTTTGAGGGGTAACGATTTTTATTGCATTTCAAACTTACATTTTGTACTACACATTTTCCATTGCTATCATTTATTTCGATTTAGTTATTGTATATCGTCTGTTTAAATTATATATATTTTATTGACCCTTGATTGGACATTCCGTTATTTTGGACTGCTATAGTTTGCTGTTTGGGTTACCCAAGAGGAGTATGGCCTTCGTTGAGTCAGGTTTCCTCAAAAAAGCAAAGGATGTACATCTCCTAACTGTGTCTGTTTTAGCTTTATTATTGAGTTCACTCTTGGAGTGCAACACTATGCCCCATGGCTCCCATCCCCAACCAAACACTATGCCCCATGGTCCCCTCACCCCCAACCAAACACTATGCCCCATGGCTCCCATCCCCAACCAAACACTATGCCCCATGGCCCCTTCACCCCCAAGCAAACACTATGCCCCCTGTCCCTCACCCCCCCAAGCAAACACTATGCCCCCTGTCCTTCACCCCAAGCAAACACTATGCCCCCTGTCCCTCACCCCCCAAGCAAACACTATGCCCCCTGTCCCTCACCCCCAACCAAACACTATGCCCCCTGTCCCTCACCCCCCAGGCAAACACTATGCCCCCTGTCCCTCACCCCCCCAAGCAAAACACTATGCCCCCTGTCCCTCACCCCCCCCAAGCAAAACACTATGGCCCATGGCCCCCTCACCCCCAACCAAAACACTATGCCCCATGGCCCCCTCACCCCCAACCAAACACTATGCCCCCTGTCCCTCACCCCCCAAGCAAACACTATGCCCCCTGTCCCTCACCCCCCAAGCAAACACTATGGCCCATGGCCCCCTCACCCCCCAAGCAAACACTATGGCCCATGGCCCCCTCACCCCCAACCAAACACTATGCCCAATGGCCCCCTCACCCCCAACCAAACACTATGCCCCATGGCCCCTTCACCCCCAACCAAACACTATGCCCCATGGCCCCCTCACCCCCAACCAAACACTATGCCCCATGGCCCCCTCACCCCCAACCAAACACTATGCCCCCTGTCCCTCACCCCCCAAGCAAACACTATGCCCCCTGTCCCTCACCCCCCAAGCAAAACACTATGGCCCATGGCCCCCTCACCCCCAACCAAAACACTACGCCCCATGGCCCCCTCACCCCCAACCAAACACTATGCCCCCTGTCCCTCACCCCCCAAGCAAACACTATGCCCCCTGTCCCTCACTCCCCAAGCAAACAATATGGCCCATGGCCCCCTCACCCCCCAAGCAAACACTATGGCCCATGGCCCCCTCACCCCCAACCAAACACTATGCCCCATGGCCCCCTCACCCCCAACCAAACACTATGCCCCATGGCCCCCTCACCCCCAACCAAACACTATGCCCCCTGTCCCTCACCCCCCAAGCAAACACTATGCCCCCTGTCCCTCACCCCCCAAGCAAACACTATGGCCCATGGCCCCCTCACCCCCAAGCAAACACTATGCCCCATGGCCCCCTCACCCCCAACCAAACACTATGCCCCATGGCCCCCTCACCCCCAACCAAACACTATGCCCCATGGCCCCCTCACCCCCAACCAAACACTATGCCCCCTGTCCCTCACCCCCCAAGCAAACACTATGCCCCCTGTCCCTCACCCCCCAAGCAAACACTATGGCCCATGGCCCCCTCAACCCCAAGCAAACACTATGCCCCATGGCCCCCTCACCCCCAACCAAACACTATGCCCCATGGCCCCCTCACCCCCAACCAAACACTATGCCCCATGGCCCCCTCACCCCAACCAAACACTATGCCCCCTGTCCCTCACACCCCAAGCAAACACTATGCCCCCTGTCCCTCACCCCCCAAGCAAACACTATGGCCCATGACCCCCTCACCCCCAACCAAACACTATGCCCCATGGCCCCCTCACCCCCAACCAAACACTATGCCCCAAACACACTCAAGCATGCACCCATACAGACCTGAACCCCCCACCCCCCAAATCAACACACACACAAACATGCACCCATACAGACCCCAACCCCCACCCCAGCACACACACACACTCAAGCATGCACCCATACAGACCCGAACCCCCACCCCCCAACTCAGCACACACACAAACATGCCCCCATACAGACCCAAACCCCCCACCCCCCCAACTCCAAACCCCCACCCCCAACTCAGCACACACACAAGCATGCACCCATACAGACCCGAACCCCCCCACTCCCCCAACTCAGCACACACACACAAACATGCACCCATACAGACCCGAACCCCCCACCCCCCCAAATCAGCAAACTCTCAAACAAGCACCCATACAGACCCGAACCCCCACCCCCCAACTCAGCACACAAAAAACATTCAAATCAAAACATTCATACACATCCGACACCCCCCGACCCCCGCATCTCAAAATACACACAAAATACATTCAAATACAAACATTCACACCCCCCCACATCTCAACATACACACAAAATACATTCAAACACAAACATTCATACACATCCGACACACCCCCCCACCCCCGCATCTCAACATACACACAAAATACATTCAAACACAAACATTCATACGCATCCGACACACCCCCCCACCCCCGCATCTCAACATACACTCAAAATACATTCAAATACAAACATTCATACACATCCGACACACACCCCCACCCCCGCATCTCAACATACTCAAAATACATTCAAACACAAACATTCATACACATCCGACACCCCCCCCCACCCCCGCATCTCAACATATACACAAAATACATTCAAACACAAACATTCATACACATCCGACACACCCCCTCACCCCCGCATCTCAACATATACACAAAATACATTCAAACACAAACATTCATACACATCCGACACACCTCCCACCCCCGCATCTCAACATATACACAAAATACATTCAAACACAAACATTCATACACATCCGACACACACCCCCACCCACGCATCTCAACATACACTCAAAATACATTCAAACACAAACATTCATACACATCCGACACACCCCCTCATCCCCGCATCTCAACATACACTCAAATACATTCAAACACAAACATTCATACACATCCGACACACTCCCCCCACCCCCGCATCTCAACATACACTCAAAATACATTCAAACACAAACATTCATACACATCCCACACACCCCCCCACCCCCGCATCTCAACATACACACAAAATACATTCAAACACAAACATTCATACACATCCGACACACCTCCCACCCCCGCATCTCAACATATACACAAAATACATTCAAACACAAACATTCATACACATCCGACACACCCCCCCACCCACGCATCTCAACATACACTCAAAATACATTCAAACACAAACATTCATACACATCCGACACACCCCCTCATCCCCGCATCTCAACATACACTCAAATACATTCAAACACAAACATTCATACACATCCGACACACTCCCCCCACCCCCGCATCTCAACATACACTCAAAATACATTCAAACACAAACATTCATACACATCCGACACACCCCCCCACCCCCGCATCTCAACATACACTCAAAATACATTCAAACACAAACATTCATACACACAAACATAAAGCAAAACAAACCCGACACACAAACACAAACAGACCACTTAACGGAGACGTGCTGGAAGGCAGGCAGGCAGGCAGGCAGGAAGTCGCTGGAATCGCACTACGGCTGGCGTGGTCCAAGGCTGAAATGCCTTCCGGCATCAAGCCTTATGGACCACGCCAGCCGTAGTGCTGGCCCTCCATTGGTGCAGCACACACGCATTACGTGGCTCGTAGGAGCGACGTGATGCGTGCTGAGCCAATGAGGGCCAGTGTTTTCACCGGCCCGGAAGGCAACAAAGACTTTCCTAATGGAGGGCGGCTGCGGGCCGCCCTCCATTAGGAAAGTCTTTGTGCCTCGCGGGCCGGTCAAAAGGGCATGGCGGGCCGCAACTGGCCCGCGGGCCCTATGTTGTGCACCCATGCTCTAGCCTCTCCTCCCTCTACTAACCTCTTTGTAGACAGTATACCTATGTACTGTTGTAAGGCAGAGTACTTTAAGCTTCTGGAAAGTACTGGGACGAAGAAAAACAAAGGTAATCCAAGTACTGGAGTGAGTTGGCCCCATGGAGCACTAAAGATAAAACATGTGAAAGAGACAAAGGACTTATACAATGAGCCCAGACACTGCTGGCAACACTATAAAAAAAGTGCCAATTGGATAAACTTTGTTTCTCGGGCAGCCATGGAGGATGGCAGATGTGCTGCGCACCGAATGTGGGAGATTCAATCCTTGGTCACTGATCTGGAGGGGGAGAATTCAAAGGACACTGGCAGTCTACCACGTCTGATGGTCGGGAGGTTTGCAGGAGCAGACTGGTGCACAACAGTGTTGAGAGAAGGAAAGCAAGCTGAAGGTAGCTGGGAACGCCGTCGCAGAACCGCAGGGAAAGCAAGCTTGTGGAAAAGCCGATGGAACGCCTGCCATCACAGGAACCCCCGGGGACCTGCCGAAATCCTCAACAAGGTAAAGGGTGGCACCAAGAGGGTGCATGCAGTTATCACTAGGCCCCTTTGCAACCATAATGCTTGGGTGGCACGGCAGGGGCAGAAAGCCTACAAACCTTCTCCTCATTGCAGTGGTGGAACCAAGCCCGTTGATCACCAGGGAAGGGTTGAGGGCCCTAACTATCATGAAGAGAACTTGGGAGGGAGAGTCCCTCACAACAGTGGCAGGAATAAACCCACTAAATGAGATACAAGTCATCTTCCTCGTGGCAGTACTTGGCAGGGAAGTGAACCAAGTCAGCCAGGTCAAAGAAGAAGAGAAGCCAGGGTCGCAGACCCTCAGAACACCCAGAGTGGGTGTTGTAGGTGTGCAACCTAAGGATAAGGAAGACCAGGGGAAAGGAGTCATTCCCTGTTGTTGAAAGGAACTAATAATAAGATACCAGGAGAAAGGAGTTCTTCTCTTGGTAACACAAGGCTTGGGTTTTCCATTCCCCCCGGGCTATTGGTCAAAAGAAGGGTGACACTCTCCTGGCCCACCAAGAAAGTATTGTGTGGAACTTTGCTATCAGGGCACGGTAGCCTTTCCCCTGAAAACATGTGAGGCATGAGACTGTTCTAAGATTTGGGAAATGTTTCAACTAACCAGGAACCATAAACCAGGAGAAGGGAGTCCTTCTCCTTGGGCCAGAACAGAACTGCCTTGTTCTTTAGTTTCTAGTGTAAGGGGGAGACGTAGAGTTTTCTTGACACAGGACGGTGGACACCTTTGAGTTGACAAGAAATCCTGACAGACACCTTATCTTTAGTTGATGCAGGGGAGATCCCCCCTCTTAGGAATAGGGATAGACAGGTCTAACTTGCTTTCTTCTTTAAATCAAGTATTTAGCCCCAAACCTGCCACCTCGGTGTCAGTCTTCTCACCCTAACAGTATACTATATAAGGGAACTTTCATCAATTATTTCGAATCTGCCTTTCACCCTCTCCAGAGGCTATTATTGCCCATTGGTGCCAGGAAGAGCGGTGCCAGTTTTGGACTACGCATCATAGGTCCACCCTACTCAGTTTCAATGGGCATAACGAAGGGACTGCATTCGCAGCGTGTGCCATATACAAGGCAATATTGGCTCGATAAAATCGTGGCTTGTCTTGACCTGAACCCGTTCCCTTAGATCCTACACTCTTGCTGTGCTGCGTTCCACTAGACAAACCTTTATTCACACACACGCCTCTTCTTCCTCTCTTGCTTTTTCAACAAACCATGATGTTCCCAATGTGAGCTGAAATGTCATTCAATCCAGTGCATGGTTGCAACCAACACCGGTGCCCAAACTGTTGACGCCACCTTCTTCATTCAGTCATTTGTTATAGTGCATTTCACCATAATTATGGCCCTAATGCACTTTTGATTGAACGGCCTCAGAGGGACCGAAGTCCAAAAATGTGGGAGGTGCTATTATGTGTGTGTGCATTTCAGCCATTAAAGTTATGGATGGGTGGCCAACACCCTGCTTGTCGCTGATGTCTAAATGTAGTGTGTATGGGTGCAGCAGAGATAAACTATGGATTAAAGGGGGGATTGTGTTTAAGAAGATAGAAAGGTATGTGGGTTCCCATGGCAGAGTTGATGTGCAACAGTGTTTTTGTTAATGTGAGCGCAGGGTGTGTGTAGTGAGACTGTGCCTTACACTAAGTTGTGAAGGTGCACTGTGCGAGAGGAGAAACGGGTTAATAATAATTTTGCATTTATATAGCGCTACAAACCGCCAGGCATCCGAGCGCTGCTTTTGGTGTGGTGCTCATTTATCGACCTCGGAAGGATCAGAAGCTGAGCTCTGCCGGGATTCGAACCTGTGTCTGCTGACTGCTCTGCACATGTCAAAGCGAGCGCTCTACTCGCTGTGCTATCTGACCGGCTAAGTGAAGTTCGCTGTAAAAAAAAATATTGTCTACTTCCTGGGTTCCATCTATGCACAAGAAGCAGTGCTCCATTTCACACACAATCTAGGTGCTAGATGAATGCATAAGACTTACCCTCTGATGGTTCTTAGAGTGAGAGATTGCCATCCCTAGTTCCTTCTAGTGCGAAAGCAAGGTCCCCATTTCATGATTACATGCAGCGGCCTGGCCTGCCCTCCTGAGCATTGGAGTTACAGCATTGCCAACCACGAGCGAGGGGTCCGAGGTGCCTGATCTCTTCCTACGGGATGATCAGCATGATTTTCCCAAAGTGCATTTTAAGTGCAATGCATTGTCTACCCACCAAACCCATATGAGAGCAATACCAGGACCACCGTCAGGATTCGTTCCAGGTGCAAGGTGCTGGAGTGGCTACCAGAGTCCTCCATGGATGCTTGGAGTTCCACAAAGAAGGTGGGCGCGATCAGGAAGTTGGGGGGAAGGGGAGAAACAGCCAGGTTTTGAGGGCTTTCCTGAATGCCAGTTGATCCTCTATGAGGTGGATTCTGCCCAATACAAACAAAGGGTATACCAGAAGGCACTCCTTTAAATAGGTGCGGCAATTTTCACACAGCAGATAAATGCTACCATTCTGTACACAAAGGGACCATCACCCATATCACAGTTCAAAGGAGGCAAACATTCCTAAAATGTGCCATACCACATTATGGTATCATTTTAAAACCATTTACTTTTTAAATAGTCATATTAATATAGAAAATATTTTTCTTACATTGCAACAAGAAATTACAAGGAGTTGACTCTTTCCACATAGGACACGCACAGCGCACATATATAAATGCGTTTTGCTATTTTCACAAATTCTGTTTCATCAAGTGTATATAAACAGTGGTTTGGTCTATGGTTAGTTCTCGACCTGCTTCAGGATGGCAAAACACAGGCATTTCCCTACATTTAGAAGATGCGGCTTTTGGGTGGAGTCTGTACTTTCTGTGCATTCAGACTGGAGAAATCACTGTAAAACGATTATGATACGGGTGATTATAATGGTTAAACTCTAAACAGAGTATCAAATGATTTAATTATTTTTCCACTAATGAAAAGCTCACCACTTCAGAGTCTTTTCTAAAAACACTGTGACATAGTGCCATCTGGTGAGGGCAGATACCCCAAGCTTGTTTTACATTTTATTTAACATAAAACGGTGCAAGTAATTCTGTTACTGAAAGGGTGGTGTCTAATCAGACCCAGCCCATTCAAAGTTCTCTATGACAAAAGTATAGTGCACACATATGCCTTGCTGTACCATTCTCCCGAAATCTACAGCACCAGATGTGCAGTGGCACAGAGCAGATTCCAGGGGCACCTATGCATTCCTGACAACTTCTGGAACACAAAGTCCCTGCAGGCAGAGGTGGCATTTTAACTTTATGCACCTATGATCTAAATTCAGATGATTTCCACAGTCTGGTGGCACGTAAACCTGTAAATATAAGCCATGCCTGGTTTGGCATGGTGACTGCTACAATCACACAATTATAAAGCCACAACTGTTTAATATACCAGTGGCAGCTCTGTGAGCAGGGCCCAGTTATGATCAGACTCATGTACATTGGTGTCTAGGCTGACTGTCTCTGCAGCTGGCACATGGAACAGTAGCAGGGATGATGCCCCTTTGATTCTCCAGCAGGAAGGGACACAACTTCCCCCAGGTCTCCTGGGAAAGGTGCTCCAGGGGCAGCATGGACATTACAAAGCTAGCCTCACACCATGGTGCTGAACAAACTGAGTCCTTTTGAATCCAGCAGGCATGTGAAGGGGTGAGGTTAGAGCAGCCAGATAGGGTAGACCTGGAGAAGGGGACCACGGCATTGCTTTCTGTTAGCCTTCTCTTCTTTTACCTGTCCTCACCATTTACTGCAAGCAAGGCAATGTGGGTGTGATGTCATAAGGTAAAGGGCACTTGTTACAGGGAGGACCTCAGCCTAATAGCCCGAGCCCAACAGAGGTAACACCCACTCGACAGGCAGTGGAAGCTCAACAGGAACAAGGTCTACCTGGAAAGCAGACACACTCAAACTCACCACTATGCTAACACTCTACTCTTCACCAACAAACGATAGAATACAGCTACACCCCTTAATTAATTCAGCCTAGCTGCACACATGCTTGCACACCTCCACATTCACCTCAACAGTCTTTAGAACGCAGCTATACCCCTTGAAATCGGCCTAGCTGCACACACAGTCTCATTCACAAACACCAGCATCGTCAAAATGCAGATACCCAAGACCATTGGTGTTGCGGCACACATTCTACTGATCTCCCACAACCACTGCATCCCGGCTAGCGCTAGTATGCAGCCACACACCACCTATTCCACATTGGCTGCTCACATGCCGAGTGCACCCAAGCATGTTTTACTACATCACTCTCTCCACTGACCTGGACTGCAGCCTCCGACGGCATTCTACCCACAGCTCTTTGGAATCATACCACTGGTAAAAGGCGCTATACAAATGCCCCATAACATAACAAGGATTGGAGGGTTAACCCCTAATTCTTTGATTCATCTGTGGACCATCAAGAGAAGGAGGATACACTTTTGGACCTCTGTTAGGAGTGCAGCCCATTCCAAAATCCTATGTCATAGAGGTGAAGGCAGAAGGCAGCGGAGAGCTCTGTTCCCTAACCATCCCCATGGAACAATGGACGTGACTGCAGTGGGGCTAAAGCCTCAAAGCTGGCAGCACTGGAACCAGGACCCTGTTTATCTCCAGGTCTTGCTCGACAGCGAAGCTCCACCATCTCCACATCCGACACCTGCTGAGTCCTTTGGCACCCCCAACTCGACACCACCAACCGGTCGCAAGCTTCTTCGACCTACAAGCAGATACCACTGAAATAATCGGACACTGTCTAGAGCCAGCCATGCCATCACTCTGCAGAAGGCCAATGTTCACTTATTAATATCTGAGGCAGTGGAGTCTTTCAGCGCCACTGACCTGACATCGCCTTCCATTCCCAGCATCTTCAACCACCAAGCCGTTGCTGAACAGTACTGCATCGTTGGACCTGGTGTCGCTTTTCTTCGCCTCAACTCCTGAGCGACATCGAAAGCACTCAAACTCCTGGTTCAATGCCGAAAAGCCAGGCTCATTGCTGTTGAGCCCCAAAGACAAGAACATAAGGTACTGTGACGAGGCAATGTACTTCTGGTCCACTTTTAGGACCATAGTGACTTTTAAGCCCCTCTTCTCTACCTTGTTCATGAAGATATTCTTTGAACAGTGGCATTGTTTCATTCTTGTGCCTGAACACCCACTCATGAAAGTCTGCTTCCTCTGTGTTTTCTCTTACAGGGGTGTAGCTTTTCCTGTGTTTTCCAGTTACTTGACTGTATTTCGTTGTTTAATTAGAAGTCTGCATTTTCACAGACACTTGATTGGACATTTTATTTTGGACCACTGTACTAATGCTGTCTGGGGTCCCACTGTCACCAGCTCATACGCCTCCTGAAGATATAGCCTGCCATTGGCATTTGCATAGGTATAACTTTCAGGCCTTGGCGGTTTCATTATTATGATCAGTGTCACTGCTGCTTTAGCAGCGTGAGGCTGAGTAGGTGCTTTTGCAACTACTCATCCCTGTACTCCTGCAGAGCAGTAGTCATTTCATCACATGCACACTATATGCTATTTAATTGGGAGGGGTGATATTATATATGCAGCTCTCCATTCAAAGGTTAAATAACCAAAATAGACATGCCCATGATCACAGAGCCACAATGCATGTGTCCTGAGTCAAACAACTGTATCCTATTGACAGTGAAGCATGATATGCAGCTCAACATGTAACCCTGTGCTGCACTATCACATTTGTAACCAATCCTTCATATCTAAACTCAGCTATGGGATAATGTAACCTAGCCACCTATCTAAGTGATGCAACTAAGCCATGTTATCTTGTGGGATAATGTAACCTAGCCGCCTATCTATGTATTGTAACCAAGCCATGTTATCTTGTGGGATAATGTAACCTAGCCGCCTATCTATGTATTGTAACCAAGCCATGTTATCTTGTGGGATAATGTAACCTAGCCACCTATCTAAGTGATGCACCTAAGCCATGTTATCTTGTGGGATAATGTAACCTAGCCACCTATCTAAGTGATGCAACTAAGCCATGTTATCTTGTGGGATAATGTAACCTAGCCACCTATCTAAGTGATGCAACTAAGCCATGTTATCTTGTGGGATAATGTAACCTAGCCACCTATCTAAGTGATGCAACTAAGCCATGTTATCTTGTGGGATAATGTAACCTAGCCGCCTATCTATGTATTGTAACTAAGCCATTTTCTTGTAACAGAGCCTCGATGCCCCCAGGCTGTGTGTGCGCTATATAAATGCAAATAAATAAATAATGCTGCTAAACTCGTGGGTGGATCACCAATATTTCTCTGCATTCAGAGGGCAAAAAACGTACTCTATCCACTGCCTTTACCTATTCTTCGTATAAATAGGTTGCAGTGCGGAGGCGGTCCCCACACCCCGCAGCAGCCAGGCTGCATCTGGGGCAACTGGCTCTCAAGCCTATTTATGCCTTGTTGAAATGACGTTGTTGAAAGCATCTGCAGGGGCCGCCTTGCTTGTGATGCGGGAGCTAGTAGCCAGCTACTACCCAGCCTTGCCTCACAGAATTACACCCCAACCAAGTACTCCAACTATTTGCTTGGTTAGTAGTGCTAACCCTTCTACCCTTATGAGGAAATGCATGCAACCCCCTTATGCTTTAGGTAAAGCAAGGCTCCCCAGCGGCACCTGCTATTTGAACCAGTGCATGGCTCCGCTCCAACACCGATGTTCAAATAGTGGTCATCCTCCCTTGTGCACATCCACCCTCCATACCCATTTGTCCACAGAAGACCCCTAGCTGGTCTATAATGCTTTATCCAGAAAAACCGATGTGTATCCTGTCACCCTCACCCCATTCCGTAAAAACTAGACCTTTTATATTTTTTTATATTTATTGTTGTCGGTTAAAACAAACCTTTAACAAATTTTAAATTCAGTAAAGAATAATTGACATTCATTCCCATATAAATTACAATAGAAGATAGAGTAAGAAAATAGATAAAACAACACACAGTACATAAGCATTTATAATAAGACTCATTCAAGGGATACGATTTCTTTCAAGAAGTGGAGTGCCTCCCAACTCCAACCTTGGTTACCAGTAGAGATTGTGATATTCTCCCTCAAAATGCTACATAAAAGCATTCTGAAATCTTCTAAAAAGTGCTTAGAGTAAAACATTCGCCATTCCATTAGGGGCCGACACTCTACCAGCCCGTGGAACAGCGAAACAATGTGCCCTTCCATTTGACAAAAACGACAAGTTCTCTGGTCCCGCTCCACCTTTTCTCTTGCACCCATGATTTTCCTAGTAGGCATCAGGTTTAATCTGAAACATAGAAGCCTGGACCGCCACCTATCGCTCGGGAATTTAAAGAGATAACGAGGATATTCAACCGATGGTCTAATATCACACAAAATTCCCATGTACAGATGGTATTTTCAAACTTCTTGGATTGAGTAAATCCAGTGCAATTCCAAGATCGTTCTTTTCGCTTTATGGGGCGAGAAACAAATCAGCTCGATTGTCACATTATAGAGTATCATTATTTCTTTACAACGGGCCACTCATTTGTTTAAAGGTCAGCAGGTTTTCCTGTCCATTCGCTGCTTTAGCTTCCACCAGATGGTATTTCCTTCGGCTGAAATCATTTTTGACAACAAAGTCAGGTTTCTCCAGTGAGCACGAGCTTCTATGAAGGATTGAGCCAGTCCATTCCTGATGACAGCCGCTGACATTCCCATAGGAAGGTTCAGAACTTTCCTCCAGAAGCAGCCCTCAAGTTTGGTCCAACTAGTTGACAACAGCATGTAGAATTATCGCTGCACGATAAGTGACAACCAGCAACACAACCTTATATAAAGTTCTTAAATAGGGTTCAGTGAAAAATCACTGTATTTCTTATTTAATTATACCACTTGAGCAGCTAAGGCTGTTATTTTAGACCTTTAATATGAGTAAAATGTGTTATGCTTAAAAGTTTCATGCAGATAAAATCCTAAGTATATAAAATTGCTGACACGTTCTAGTTCCGTACAGGCGAAAACCCACTTAGTAGTGCAACGTACTTTCCTTCCTGGGCAAAACTGGAAGATCTTTGTCTTGTTTACATGGACACTTAAGTTATTATCATTAGAATAAACTTCCAGGCCCGTAAATTGGCATTGCAGACCGATAGGTGAAAAATCGAACAATGCAATGTCGTCTGCATACACGAGGTAGTTCATGGATTTATCTACCAGACGGGGGTGGGAAGCAGCGGGTTCCCTCAAAGGCCAAATAGATATCAAATAAAACAACTGAAAAGAAGAAAGGCTAGAAGGCAGCCTTGTTTGAGTCCTCGTCTAGTTTGAATTGGTCTAGAGAGTAAGCCTTGTCTATTTAGCCTCACTACATTTTTAACAGAACTAAAGAAACAACTTGATCACTATCCAAACCAAAACATGCAACCCATCATACACCCAAGTTGAGTTCACAACATAAAAGAAGAAAACAAGAACATAACCGACTACAAGCATTATGCATAAATTACCCATCATTCATAGGGGTAAGAGACATAATTGCATAGGCGTACCAACTTATAAAATTCAGAAACATGAAGAACAAATTGACATAAAGACAACATTATCCAGATGCTAATAGACGTTTGATGCCATTGAAGGTGCGACCTGAATAGGCTATTACCATTTCAGTAGTTTTACAAGGGAAATAAAATGACGATGTGGGTCCCAGGCTTGCTGTGCCTAGAGATCCGATCTACACATCATGGATGGTACATATGAGGCCGAAACATGTCTGGCGTCACTTCTGGTCCCATGAAGGAATGTGAGCAAGCAGTTCAGGCTGGACTGCCCCTTTTTGGGGTGGGATCAAGCCTGATTTGAATATGTTCTTTCCCCTTTCTGTGATGGCTTGGCAGGCAGGTTACCCAGAGTGATGCCAGAGGTAAAGATTAATTCTAAACCTTCCAGTCATCACTTCTTTTCTTGTGTCTAAGTTACCCTGAGTGGTACGGGTATGCCCAGACGTGGGTATCGAGCCTGCTAGGCCTAGAGATTCAAGCTACACGTCATTGATGAAGCCCATCAGGCCGAAACATGTCTGAGGTAGCTTGTGGTTCTGTGCAGAAGGAATGTGACCAAGCAGTTTGTGCTGGACAGCCCCATTTGGGGTGCGATCAAGCCTGATCTGCATATGTGATTTCCACTCTGTAAAGGTTTGGCAGGCTGAAGAAAGATGGGATGGCCAGAGTTGTGCCAGAGGTTAAGATGAATTCGAAGCTTTACAGCCATCACTCCCTCTTGTTTTGTGCTAGTTGTGTTAACATGTAATTCAAATCTACTGTATGAGGATATAAAATTAACTAATTGTGACCATGCACATACAGAAAATACCCCCCAAAAAACGAATCAGAAAACAATGAGGCCGAAAAGATCAAGTTTCTTGGTCTAATTTGTGCAGGATTCTGCACTTTTCTTAAAAATAAATAGATGTGGGGTGGGGCAAGTGTATACATTAACGTGCAGGGATGTTGGCGGAGTATGCAGGGGGTCCCCATCGCCATTTAACAAAGTGCAAAAAACCCAAATACATTTTTGCAATTTGACTAAAAATTGAAGTTATTTTCGGCCTCCTTTTTTTGTTTTTTTAACATAGAACCCATAATACATAGTTCACCTTATCGCATAATCAAATCGCTTTCCACTTATTGGCAAGTGCCACCCACTTCACATGAGCGCAGCAAGTTACACAGCAATACGGGCACATAGACGCTTACGGACAGGCGATGTACCCCCATAAGACATGTCAGAAGAGGCGCAGACAGTGTGCTTACCCGCCACCTTCCCCGAATCAGCCAGGGCCCCCAGGCATGCTTTTTTGGAATAATGTTAGTTTCTCAAGCTTTATGCCAGCTTGAATCATCCTAATTCAAGGTAGAGTCCACAAGAAGGGGCATCCCGCACTAGCAGCACGCCCCCTACAGACAGTCTGATGAACTGGCATTCCAGAAACCCTCGCTTACTAGAACATTCCACTCGCTCCCTCGGGTCAGTGGTCTGCAACCTTTGGCTCTCGAGATGTTTGGGCTACAACTGTCATCAGCCCCAAGTAGTCGATGTGAGGAATCATGGGAGTTGTAGTACAACCCCCCCCCCCCCTCCCTGGAGAGTGACAGGTTGCAGAGCCCCATTCATCCATGGAAGCTGCTCCTCCGTCACATCAGTCTGTCCAAACTGCGTTTGTTTTTCCTTTCCACGGAGCATGAGTCATGAACCTGTTCCATAGTGGTGTGCACAGAGCATGTGTATGTTATGTTGTTTGCGCACAAACTTACTCTATGGGATATATGCATTTAGTTCAAAAATATACGGCGAATCACAACTGTATTTATTTTATCGACTTTTACTGCAAAATGTGGCGGGTGACACCGCCCCCCCTAAACCCCCCCCCAATCCCTCAACATCCCAGCCCTTCCTCAGCTATCTCTATATACCCCTTCTTTTATATGCCTAACACCAACGCACCATCTATACATTTGTGGTAAAATTTAAAACATATAAATGCAGCAAAATGTGAGTTTACAAGTCGAACAAAATGGGGGATGCCATCGTATGTTCAACATAACTATTTTCCTCAGGGCCTGTCAATAGAAAGGTTTCACCCTAACAGACACAGAACGTAGACAAAAACGTCGAAGAACTGCCCACATTGTCCCTTATCTGGTTAATGGCGGACAGAAGTTCAAGGTCTATGGCAAAACCAACTAGTCATAGACAACAAGCAAAAGAACGTCATTTCATTGAAGTGTACATAGCTAATGTCTATGTTTCATGTGTGGATGCCCTTGGCACTAAGTCATGTTGACACTTGTATTTATTTTCCTAAAACCGTCTTCATAGACTGATTTGCCCCCACTGTGTTACTTCACCTTATTTTATTTACATGCACCCATTTCATTTTTAATTCATTTAGGCCCAGATATTTTGAGTAAGAAGTCGTGTCTCCTATATATTTAAGCAGCTGGTCCATCACTCTGGGCTTTCCTGGGGGCAAATGAATGGGATAGTGGCAAATTAAAGCAATTACACTCCATTTACAAGAACTAATGGCATTAGTCATAGCGTATGGTTCACATGGGGGCACGGTCTCTAGGGACCGTGGCCAGTAACGGATGGGGCCGGACTGACTTGTTAGTCACAATCAACGTCCGCGGCGTCAGGGCTAATCCTGCGCTTAATATCCAATCAGGAAGATGATTAGACGCGGAATACAAATGGGGTGGGGAACAGGGCGTCATTTACATATGGCAAACCTATGAACTCTTTTATGCAGACTTCCTGTGAACTCGGATTCACCAGCGGGCCAGCTGCCATTTATTTTTAATCTGGGCTATTAGCTGGCACAGTAAACACTGCCCACAAGCCAAAAGCATCGTCCTGGGAAGTGAAGATAGGAGAGAGATGGAATGTAAGGAGGGACACCTAGCCCGCAGGTTCTTTTTGTGTTTTTTTTACACATCCATGGCCATATTAGTCTCTATAGCCATAACCAACCACAACTCCCTCCCACCCCGAGGGTCTCTCTGGGCAACCAATATGCTTTTATGGGGATGGCAAGCAGTTGTCCCAAAAGTAATAGGTTAATTGCCACTAAAAGCCAGACCGTGGTGTAATAAAAATGTCTCAAACAAATATGCTTTCAGCCACTTGATTTATAAGAAATATGTGAGCCCTTGCATCTGCTCCTTGCACTAAATTCCTGTTAAAAACAAACACCGTCAAAGCCATACGTTTGCCTCTCATATGCCCAGCACTGGCATAAAATGCGCAGACACAAACACACTTTGCCAGCAGTTGTCACCTTATGGCCAGGCAGCATCATTATAGCAGGTGATGAGAACAAGAAGTTTGGAGCCCTAGGAAACTCCAAGATGGTGGGACTCCTCTGTGGACTGATGCATCTCTCGCGGCTACTGTAGCTATGCCCCTTCCTCTGTCATGCTACATAAACGTGCCTCTATGAATGGCCACCCTAGTGCGAGTTCCTTTGGCCTGGCTTTTGAAGCACAGAACCTCTCCCAGACCCCTGAAGACAGTTTGTGTCTTGATGAAAGGCGAGAATCTTTAACCAGGGAAGGCAAATGGTGCTATTTGGGTGGCACTCAGTCACAGGGAGACTTGGCCAGGAGGGTCACTATAAACCAAGCTGATAATAAAATGACACCAAATGGTTTTGGGATATAGTAATTGTGGAGCCCCAGGGATCACCATGTCATAACCAGACATTGCTTATATTTAACTGTGCCGTCTGCCACCAGATCCTGCGACCCACAATATCATCATTTAAGTTGGGCACAGGTGTGCTCATTGCTAAAAGCAGACTCTGGCTCTTGTATGTTTGTTCCCAACAGCTGCTGGCAGCAACGCACACCACCTTGAGTCTGCCATCTTGCCAAACCACCAGCCAGCTGCTGGGAGGTGTCAGTAGACAGGCTCAGCAGAGGTACATGTGTGCTCCATGCTTTGTAGCATGGAGCATTATGGAAGGGGGGTCTGATTAGCTGACCTCACTTTCAGAGACGGACCTACCAGCATCCTTTGATTCTAAATTCAAAACAGTGCAGGCTATTCTGTCACACACAATGGAAACGAAACGCCAAGCAATCTGCTGCTATGGCATTTCCCGGGCAAGGAAACAAGAACTGCAAAAGGTTGCACGCAGAATGGCTTTCCTCACTAAGACCAGTAATATCTGTTAAGACGTCCTTTCATCGACACCCGTTTTTACGATGGGCGTTTTTCCACTGAATTTTAGCTGAAAAAAACTTTTCGAATTTTTTTGTTGAGTGGGAAAGGGCATTTAAAGGTTTGGGGGTCGGAAATAAAATAAAAAATAGGTAAATGACGGGGGGCTTGCGGCAGGGAACCCCCCCCAAAAATAATGTTAAAAAGAATTCGTAACATTTTTTTCTGCTAAAATTCCATGGTAAAACACCCATCGCGAAAACGTGTGTCGATGAAAGGACATAGGGCCTAATATGTATCCTAAGGTACCTTAGTTTCAGCACTTGCAGTCCAGACCTCGGTTTTTAATTTTTTGAGTTCCTGAGTTGTGTGTATGTGTATATACACACGCGCCTTGAAACACTTGTGTATAGGTGTGTTATAAATATCATATCATACAACGTAAATAGCGAGCCGTGCGCCACTCCAAGCCGTAAGGACCACCTCCCGCCCCCCACCCCTGTGCAAAACTTAAACCCACCATGCATTGGTCCCACAGGGAGAAATGTGTGGAAAGTGTGTGTGTGAGGCTGAGAGTAAGTGCATGTGGGGGTGGGCTTGCTGGCTTGTGCTAGGAGTGAGTGTAGGGCATGTGTGTTAATGTGTGAGGTGTGCTGTGTCCATACATTGGTCCCACAGGGAGAAATGTGTGGAAAGTGTGTGTGTGAGGCTGAGAGTAAGTGCATGTGGGGGTGGGCTTGCTGGCTTGTGCTAGGAGTGAGTGTAGGGCATGTGTGTTAATGTGTGAGGTGTGCTGTGTCCATACATTGGTCCCACAGGGAGAAATGTGTGGAAAGTGTGTGTGTGAGGCTGAGAGTAAGTGCATGTGGGGGTGGGCTTGCTGGCTTGTGCTAGGAGTGAGTGTAGGGCATGTGTATTAATGTGTGAGGTGTGCTGTGTCCATACATTGGTCCCACAGGGAGAAATGTGTGGAAAGTGTGTGTGGGAGGCTGAGAGTAAGTGCATGTGGGGGTGGGCTTGCGGGCTTGTGCTAGGAGTGAGTGTAGGGCATGTGTGTTAATGTGTGAGGTGTGCTGTGTCCATACATTGGTCCCACAGGGAGAAATGTGTGGAAAGTGTGTGTGGGAGGCTGAGAGTAAGTGCATGTGGGGGTGGGCTTGCTGGCTTGTGCTAGGAGTGAGTGTAGGGCATGTGTATTAATGTGTGAGGTGTGCTGTGTCCATACATTGGTCCCACAGGGAGAAATGTGTGGAAAGTGTGTGTGGGAGGCTGAGAGTAAGTGCATGTGGGGGTGGGCTTGCGGGCTTGTGCTAGGAGTGAGTGTAGGGCATGTGTGTTAATGTGTGAGGTGTGCTGTGTCCATGCGTTGGTCCCACAGGGATAAATGTGTGGAAAGTGTGTGTGGGAGGCTGAGAGTAAGTGCATGTGGGGGTGGGCTTGCGGGCTTGTGCTAAGAGTGAGTATAGGGCATGTGTGTTAATGTGTGAGGTGTGCTGTGTCCATGCATTGGTCCCACAGGGAGAAATATGTGGAAAGTGTGTGTGGGAGGCTGAGAGTAAGTGCATGTGGGGGTGGGCTTGCGGGCTTGTGCTAGGAGTGAGTGTAGGGCATGTGTGTTAATGTGTGAGGTGTGCTGTGTCCATGCATTGGTCCCACAGGGAGAAATGTGTGGAAAGTGTGTGTGGGAGGCTGAGAGTAAGTGCATGTGGGGGTGGGCTTGCGGGCTTGTGCTAGGAGTGAGTGTAGGGCATGTGTGTTAATGTGTGAGGTGTGCTGCCTGTGTCCATGCATTGGTCCCACAGGGAGGAATGTGTGGAAAGTGTGTGTGGGAGGCTGAGAGTAAGTGCATGTGGGGGTGGGCTTGCGTGCTTGTGCTAGGAGTGAGTGTAGGGCATGTGTGTTAATGTGTGAGGTGTGCTGTGTCCATGCATTGGTCCCACAGGGAGAAATGTGTGGAAAGTGTGTGTGGGAGGCTGAGAGTAAGTGCATGTGGGGGTGGGCTTGCGGGCTTGTGCTAGGAGTGAGCGTAGGGCATGTGTGTTAATGTGTGAGGTGTGCTGTGTCCATGCATTGGTCCTACAGGGAGAAATGTGTGGAAAGTGTGTGTGGGAGGCTGAGAGTAAGTGCATGTGGGGGTGGGCTTGCGGGCTTGTGCTAGGAGGTGTGCTGTGTCCGAGTCCTTTTCTGGCTTTGAATAACATCAGCTGCCCTAAGAGTGTGAATGCTAGGCACAGCCTATCTGCCCTCCCCCACCCTCTCCCCACAGAAATTCTAAGGTTCCCATGCATCTACATCATTCGAATGATGAACGCTTACATTCAGCTGAACCACGTGGATATAAGGACAAGTTTTATGTGCTATGTAAATAAAAATTCAAGGACTGAAACCCTGCGTGCAAACTCCACCCTAATCCGCTGCCCAATTGTTTTGCATTTATGTTTTGTGCTGCTAAATGCTATTACCCAGGGCCATTTATTGCTACATGTAGGAATGCACAAGAGCACAGCTGCCAAGATATGTGTCCCCACCTTCAGCCATTCCTGGCTTTGCAGCCAACCACACACTGCATTGTGGGACCTGTAGATTGCTTTCCCTATGACAAGTATGGGCCTACAGGTCCCAGCATGCAAAGTGCTGCTGGCTCTAAACGCCATGCTTGTTTTTAGATGTTACTCATGACCGTGTGCCACTTGGCAGCTATGATTTAATTCTAATCATTTTGATGTCTAACAAATTTTGTCACTTTAAATAAAAAAACAAATCGTGATAAAATTCACACATGCATATTATTCACAATTAAATTATCAAGGATAGTAATAAATACAAATATTCCAAATTGAGCAACAATGATTCTACTCCTAGAATCTCCACTTTCTTTAAAAAGTTGCCAGATATAAAATGCAGGGGTAATTCTTTTCATATACTCTGCAGCGAACAGTGCTCCCCAAAACAGATCCCGTTCCCACATTTTCAACTTTTGCCAGGATATGTCAAATGGGTTCGATTTCTGTTTCGCATCGATGGCGCTATTTGGCATTCCTGGGATCTCTTTCCATGCCCTCACAACCTGGAAAGTGGGGTATTAATTTATTTAGTATTGGATGTTTGGAAGGCGCCTATACAACAATGGCGTTCTAAGGCGCCATGCATTAAAACGCATACGTATAATACAATCACGGATCTTCTTACTCTGACAATTCACCAAATAATTAAATAGGTAGGGAAAGTCAAACCTTTCCCTCACATATTCCGAAAATGTACGCTTAGCAAACTAATATTGCATTAAAATGCTCCTCTGTCCCCCAAAATCCCGCTTTTCCTTTTAATTCCCTTGTCGCATGTGATAAAAGAAGGGGACTCTCTACTGAAACCCCAATTTCATCAAATGTAAACAGCATTTTGCAACTAACTTGCATCGGCTCCAGAGGTAGTTTGGAAGGAGGTAAAACGTGCCAAGGGCCTCTGAAGTGACTTTGGGCCTTCAGAAGGAAAGTGGGCTATAGGAGATGTCTGCCCGAAATCTGGGGACCGTGATATTGGCCGCGGTGCGCGGAGTAAATCACAATAACGCAACCAGTCTCCCTCTCCTTAGTTCTAAATACCGCGGGTTGGCCGCGTGAACCTGCAGGACCGTTTTGCATTAAGACCGTTTCAAGGGTTGCGGTAACTTTCCCCCGGCAATGGAATTCTTACTTTTCACGTTCTCTCTGCGTTTCTGCAACTACTTCCCACAATTCATAAGCCAGCTGTGACCTGGTTGACCTCTGTCTCGCTCCTGGGGACTTGCTCATGGGTCCCCGTTCACAGCATTGATAAATCACCCCAGATTGCTTATAAAAAAAAAAAGATGAAGGAAAGGCAACAGGAGGCTTACAATGAAGGACTAAACAAGTTCAACAAAGTAGCAGCAGACACTGGAGCAAAACAGTACAGTGTTCAGGGAAGACTAGACCGGTACTGGATTGAACTGTGAATTCTGGGACTTATATCGGGAGGATAGCTCAGGGGCAACGCGCACGGAGCAACACAGGTTCGATCCCAGGTCTGCCCTTAGAAACCTCTGGATATTAAGCGCGTTATAAATAACCAATTACAATTACTTGTAGTCCTGGGCTTTTAATGGGAAAATCCAAAACTGCAAGTCCCAGAATTTTAAGTTTAAAACAGTACTAGACTAGCATCTCCCGACTAGAATCTGATTCAATCGATATGTTTTCATGTACAACATCGCTAGAGTTTGGCTGCTTGTAACCACTGAAGATACAGACTGGGAACAGCCACCGGTACAATAAATACAGCCGGATGCGCTGGCGTGGGTTTTGGGAGTGCTCACTTACGTGAGACGTCCTGCACTTCATTCCATTGCTTGACCTTGTGACGTAGGACATGTCCCCCGCATGAGGTGTCCCACATCACAACACCCCTAACAATGTCTTTAGCTGTGACCTTGTTCCATAACAGTCCCTCAGCCTGCTTGGCCTTCTCCTTGCATGTCGATAGGGATATCTGTGAATGTCCTCCGAGCCTGCAGTTCCAAGCACGAACGCCTCTTAGGGCTTGGCCTGTCCTCCACTGAGCGGACCGCACCGGTGGAAACCGGATGTCTGAAGGAGTCTTCTGCTTCATGTTCTCCACTGCTTACAGTTGCTGGGTTTTCTGATGGAGGCCTACCAGTGAACCTACAGTACCAGCTGCAGTTCAGCATCGTCGATGGACCATTTTCTCGCTGCAAGGGTCCACGGGTCAGTTTTGTGGTGGAGACGGGGCTTGTGTTGTGGCCGTTGATTTCGAATGAGCACAGTGACTCCTACATCCACCGGGGAGTCCTGGAGTGGTCCTCTTTTGCTCTCCTTTAGATCAACTCGTACTTGCATCCGTCGCGTCACTTCCACATTTATACCTTCTAGGCTGCGAGATTCCTGGTATCAGGAAGTGCATCTTGCGACTCTTCGGTAGGCCATCAGGAATGAGATTAGTGCAGACTCCAAACGTTGGCTCTTGTCATGTCTTTGTCGGCCATTGTCAAACCCTTAATGAGGGTCCTCCTAAAATACACGAAGTCCCTGTTAGCCCAAGGCCACCCAGGCGGGATACACTTGTGTTATTGCCATAGAACTGAAGAAAGTGCTCAAATACTGCCCTTGGAACTTATCCACGGTCAGACCCAATAGAGCTCGAGATACCATCTGCTGCAAATAGGACCTTGTGGATGGATATTAACTCTGTAGCAGTGGATGTCACACACTTAACCACCGGGTACCTTGTGCATTCATCCGGCACCACCAGGAGGTACCAGGTATGATGAATAGTCCCCAAGTCAAAGCTCAGTGCCTGCCAGGGCCCACTGGCCCCTTGGGGAAGGATATAGGCGGAGTGCAGGACAGGGCCAGTGCTGCTTGACCTGCCAGGGATCATCAGCCCCTTGTGGGGAATGATACACCGGGGGGCAGGACAGGACCAGTGATGCGTGACGTGCCAGAGACGACAAGCCCCTTGTGGGGGACGATACACCGGGGGAAGGACGTAGCCAGTGTTGCTTGACACCCTATGAAGCGGGTCAACACCTCGTCCACTTTTGCCTCAAAGTTCAGGAACCAGAACCTTTCCCTCCGAAAGGCTTGTTTTATTGGCAGCTTGGCAGATTGCTAGATATCACAGCTCAGGAGGTATAGCCAACCAGGATCCCCACAATAGGACCCCTTCCATCATAACCGACATGTTGCCACACACGCTGCACATTCTTTGCATGAAATTCTGCACTCCCACCATACTGCAGGGATTCTCAGCCAAGAAGGTGCACCATTGCCCTGACTGTCGTAGCACTATCAGATCCGGCATGGCGAGCCCTATCATGCGCGATATACTGACGGGATATCGATTCAGATACCATCACTCTTGTTTTCATGTTGACCAGCTCCTCTGTGCTGGGATACACTTCCACCATCTCCTTGGCCTCTGCCAAAGGATGCAGAGATAGGTAGTCAGTAAGGTCTGCACCCAACGGGAATTACACCACCACCCCCATAGTCCTGGAGCTGATGGAGCCATCTCTTAAACTGGTGGGGGGGTGGGGGTGCAGACCGCTGCATGATGGGGTTTACAGGCTTGTGGTCCATGATGACAGTGACCAGGTGACCAAATATGTAAGGTTGAAAATGTCTGCAGCACCACAGAAGACAAATATCTGCCAGTCATTATGGGAGTACCTTTGGTCAGTCAGACTAAGTGCTTTGCTGGCATAAGCATCTGGCTTGCAATGACCAACCGCTCAGTGAGCAAAGATGTGTCAAAAAATATCATTGCCTTTCAGCAAGCAACGCTGACTTAATGTCAATTGCTATCAATTCTCTCACACTCCAAGTTCAGTCATACTCCTTTTCATTACCACTCGCAGGGGTTCGGGGAGTAGGACAATGCCTGGAATTAAATGGCTGCAGAAGTTCACCATTCCCAGAAAGCTCTGCAACTCCAATGGTGATGATAGTGGTGCGGCTGCCTTAATTTCGTCAAACATGTGTGGATCCACGAACAGGGCCCGCTCCTGGAAGACAAACCTGAAGAAGTCAAACCTGCATTGTAGCAAACGACACTTGTTGCGTGTGAGCACGAGGCCCGACCGTCTCAATCGATGGACCACCACTGAAAACCTCTGCATGTGTTCTTTTTCAGATGATGCACACGAACAATCACATTGGTGACTACTTGCAGTCCTGCCAACACCCCTTGGATCTTGTGCCGAAATACTTCGGCAGCAGAGGAGACACCGAATCCCAGGCTCTTATGTCCGAAGAGCGTAAGATCAGATGAGAACAATATTGCTCTCAAATCCACATGAAAGGGCACATGGTGGTAGCTGGCATTCAGATCTATCGCCGAGAAAATTGTACCACTCTGAAGATGAGCCATATCATCGTCGAGTGGGATGTCTCTCCTGTCGTATAACCCTGTTTGGCAGCATCATGTCCACACAGATCCATATTTCCTCTGGTTGCTTGGGCTAATGGTCACTACAATCTGAAGTGGGACCTTCGACCCTCTCAATGAGGACGTTTTCCTATTGTTTGTGTTCAGTTTAAACCTTTTTCCATAGATGAAAAGGGATCCGGTGGTGTCTCCCTGCTATGGGTTGAACAGTGTTGCCAATGTGCAACTGCGCCTTCCTGGTCCCGCAAACACCCGATGCCATTGAAGAGGTTTTGGTACGACTTGATGAGGTTGTTCAATTTGAAAGACCCTCTTCCTGTGCAGTGTCATAGCTTAGTAGTGTATCCATGGCCACTGAGGTAAGACAAAATGGGGCTGACGACAAACAATGACCATATTGTGCCCTCCTATGGAAGGTGCTTTCTAATGGACGTGGCCATGATCTGGCATATGTGAATATACAGTCTTTCCGTTTCACCAATGGGCTGTTGAGTGAAGCAGCTGGAACTGGGCTGTTGGACCGTAATCTGAACGGACAGAATCTTGACAGATTAACAGGGTTGTCTGCTATGCACCCACTTCCTTGACACACGGCCGACACTAAGAAGCCATCTTCAATATTATCCTCCTGATCTTGTCCTGGACCTGGCGGTGCATCCTCATTGGTCACTGTGTACACTTTGGCCACCCGAGGCCTCGTCCCTTGAGCTCGGCACACCCTGACAAAATGATTTTGTTTGTTGCACCTCCAACACGTCTGTCCAGCCGGCAAGGAGTTTCGGGGTGTGGGAGAGGGGCAGTGGGTGTCAGGGATGCTCCACATGCTGTCCATCTGTCCTCATTTTCCCAGGGTTCCGATGGTCCTGAGTGGCCACCCAACTTGTGGCGGGGCCACAACGGAGGCTTTGGTACTACTCAAAGCATGGGCCTCTTTGAGTGCATCTTCCATGTATGTCAATTGTGTTGATGCCCTGCCCAGCTCTAACAACCATTGCCCTAATTCTGTATTTCTCATCACGCAAGGCACAACATAGCAAGCTGACGAAGTCGTGGATGAAAGGCATCTAGCAACTCTGTTCGACCTTGATGAGCTTGTCGCCGACTGAACCTCTCATGGTCCTTGCTAACGAAAGGGTAGAAGTCAGTCTATAAGGCCTCCTTGGTCACCCTTAGCGATCTATCACCCTCCGACAGCGTTCTGAATATTTGCTGGACCTCTCCACCGGTATAATACAATAACATGGACTTCATGTCTTGGTCATTCCCTGCGCCGCTGTGAAGAACTTTGCCAGACACTCGACCTGTGCTTCCCACCTTGGCCCTATTGTGTCCAGAGAGCTACACGCATCAATATATGGTATCAGATTGTCGGGAATGCACATGGGCCCATAACACTGGATCCAACATGGAGGACCTTGAGCTTCTGCCAGGTGATGCTCTCGATGACACCACCACCTCTTCCTCAAACCGATCTATGCTGTGGGCCATGACCTGGCTTCTGTGGCGCAAGGTGTGAGAATATAGAAATCTGTGGGTGTGGCAATACATGCCAGCTAATGATGATGCAGCAAACCTTTGTAGAGAAGTGGTGGTAGCCCGGTACTTTGGACGAAAGGGTGGGTCTGCAGGAGTACACTGTAATGGGCCGCTACCCCAACCTTAAAAGTGTGGATGAAAAGCCAGCATGGTGCCTAGCTAGCGTTGTAGAGTGGAAAGGCTTAGTCCACCTTAAACGATGGACGTCCTTAAGAGCGAGGAGAAAGGAGACAACACGGGGAATGGGGGAGGAAGAGGAGGGACTGCTAGAGCCTGGGAACAGAAGATGTAGAGGAATAATAGAGAAGGTTGTACCTTCATAGTTAGCTACGTCTCCTATGTTGGGTTTCCCACCCAAGCGGCCCACAGAGTATTGCTCTGCCAATGCCCACACCCCAGTGTCCAGGCACCAACCACAACAGGTAGTTCTGGCAACGGGCTTGCAAAAACCTCACTTGTGAGATGAAGAGTATCATGTTGCCTGCTTCAAATCGCCAGGATTGTTCTGCAGTGCCAGACAAGTGCACCAACAAACATCTGTGGTGATAGGAAGAGGGGGTGGAGAAGCAGAGAACATGCCATCGCCCACTTTCTACGGAGTGTGCTCTCTCTCTCTATGCTCTCCAGCACACCCTGAGGGGACGCATGCTGGGGTACCGCACTTCCACAGTGTAAAGAGTAGTGCCCACCACGGTTCCGCTCGTTGGGATGCCTGCAGCCGCTGGAGGCTGGGGCCTTGGGAGCAGCCACCAGTACAAAAAATACAGCTGCGATAGTGTGGTTTCGGGAGTGCTTGCTTACTCAAGAGCTCGCCCTTTATACCATTGCCAGCAGCTAGGCCAGGTGTTGAGGTCCGCATGGTTCAGAAGATGTTACCAGCCCAGTACTGCATAATGTTATGCAATGAAAAAGGAGGACTTGGAGGCATTGGATCTCTCTAGAGATGCAAAATGATGGGCACAGTGAATTCAGAGCTTCCGCGTTCTCCGGTGTGTGATCTGGGTAGATCACACCGCCCTGATTGTGTGTGCATCCTTTAATTGCAATGTGAAAAACAAAACTACAAAACCCAGATTGTAAAGAATGAAAACAGGACTGGGCGAGTTACCAAAACACCTGGCGTAGGTCTGCTTGAGAGATAGGTAATGTTATAATTGCCACACAGGAACACAACTCAAATGAAACAAGAAGTATTAGAACTAGGATACAGACCCCACTAACCCAACTTCAAATCTCTGCATTCCCAACTCACCCAAAAACTCAAACAACCACCTCCCACCCAGCAATCCACATGCACTTTACCACACTGCATCAACAACATACAAACAACACAACACCTACAGCATACGAGGTCTCGCCCGCTCGGATACTCACACCAAATCTCAGCGCATGGTGGTTACCGAACTGAAGCTGCCAACAGCACACCATCTCTCTTACTCTCCTATTCACCCTCCACCCAACTAACCCTACCCGCCCTCCTCCTCATTTACAGATCCACCAGAGCGCCTGGGTACCAATTCAATTGGTGACGGTGCGCCATATAAAAACCTTTAACATAATATAACATTTCTATAGCACCTTTGCATGGTCTCAAAGCACTGTAGGTGAACGCCGTTGGGGACTGAAGTCCAGAACATGGGAAATTCGTCAGATGAGTTTAGAATGCGTGCGTGGATTTTAGCCCATATGAAGGGAGGTATGGTGGCCAAGGTCCTGCTGATGACCAATGTCAGTGAGCTTAAGTGTGGCTAAGGACTCTCGAGTGGGTACCTTCCCAAAGAACAGGTCATTTAGCCGTGTTCATGCTCAAAGAGGGGCGCCTACGGACTATTTTTTGGAAGGTATTTATTTTAGCCGTTTTTTGTATCACCAAGACGGTAAACTTGTGTTGAATGAGGCGTTTGAAACATGAGGTTTTTGGGTTAGGTTTGTGGACAGCTCTACCCGTCTAGGTTTTGGTTGATGTGCTTACCTTGTCTTGTAAAGAATTCTCTGGTCATATTTTCCTTCCACGTGCAAATCCCAAGTTCTCTGGCGGCGACACTGGTGCTCCGGAGGAGTGGCGGTAGCTTGGGAAGATAGTCCCATTTATGCCACCCAATAGCCATCACTGCAAGTTCCCCTGCAGCTCAGAGCCACATGAGCAGTGCAATGTTTGCAAGCAAAAGCTCTCAAATGCAAGCCGTCAACTCCAGAAAATGGGTGGTCTTATATGGCAGTGCTATTTTACACTTTGCATTCTCAGTACAAGACAGGCAGCTCTCAAGGGTACAAGACAGGCAGCTCAAGGGTGCAAGACAGGCAGCTCTCAAGGATGCAAGACGGGCAGCTCTCAATGATACAGACAAGCAGCTCTCAAGGATGCAAGACGGGCAGCTCTCAAGGATGCAAGACGGGCAGCTCTCAAGGATGCAAGACGGGCAGCTCTCAAGGATGCAAGACGGGCAGCTCTCAAGGATGCAAGACGGGCAGCTCTCAAGGATACAGACAGGCAGCTCTCAAGGATACAGACAGGCAGCTCTCAAGGATGCAGACAGGCAGCTCAGAGCGATACAGACAGGCAGCTCTCAAGGATGCAGACAGGCAGCTATCAAGGATGCAGACAGGCAGGATGCAGACAGCTGTGCACACGATCCTCACTTCTAAATTACCCCAAGTGATTATTGTCTGACATCCGTGTGATTGGAGCAGGTTTACCAAACACCAGAAAAGTTACAGGTGGATTATAAAGGTGTGAGTAAACCTTCCAGCTGCAATGAGACAGTAGAATCAGCCATTTCGGCGAAGTCATACCTGCAACCGTATTGCTGGTATTCAGAATTGTTTGCCTTCCTGCATTCGCATTTTTCATTCACACTTTTCCCATCTTTGTAATTCTTCATGAAAAGTGACATGGGTGACATCAAGCATTTCTGAGTGACCCCCCCCGCATCACAGGGTTCTTATTGGTTGGGTGCCTGTATTCGCTCAGTAGAGGGATGCCAGTTTCATGCTGGAGAGAGATTGGCAAAAAGTGGCAGGGGAAAGAGAGGGAGTGAGAAAAAGGAAGAGGCAAGGGGAGAGAGAGAGAAGGGGCGAGAGCAAGAGAGGTGGGGGCACAGGTAGGAGGAAGGAAAGTCTTGGATGACTCCTATTGCCTCCCGCTGTGTCTCCCTCTCAGGTAGACCACTTCGGATGTAACCGAATGCATGTATTGCTGTGCAGAATACAGCAGCAGCAAATTAAGAGGTGTGCCTGGTCGAGAGTTCCTGGGCCCAAGCTTTCTTCCCAGCCGCCATTTTGACTGCCTGACAAGAAAATGGGAATTGGTAATTTGTGAAAGGAGCAAGAGCAGTAAGACTGTATGGCAGCTAATGACCACGCCCCCATCACCGATTTGTCTTGTGGTGCGATAACGGGGTCTCAGCTCAGAGGGGATGAGGCAAGAGTTCGGCCACACTGGCCACTGGTCCAGGTAGGGTATTGACTGCCTGGGGTTATTGGAGAAAGAGCCCGATGCTTGCTGCTTAAAGACTTGGTGCGATGGCGTGTCCTAGAATGGGGCAGGTAGTGAGTGCTGTGTTACTGGGCTTCTTAACAACCGAGCTTCTGCCTTTGCATGTTGGAGCCGTTGAATTTACGGAAACTTGCGGTCAGATATTTTTCTACTCCACAAGCCAGCAATCAAACTTGCGTACACGGGGTGGGACGCGCCTAGTCTTACCTCAAGGTTTAGAAATTAAACTCCCTAATCATTGCGCCAAGGTCCATCTTCTGACTCATTTTCTTCCCGAAGAGGCTGAGGATCTTTAGAGATTTAGCACCTAGACGCCTGTATTAAGCACACATTGCACTCTACAAATCTCCCGTAACACCATGTTTCTCTAGCGCGCATCTACACTATTGCTGCACATCACTCCACTGTTTGCTAACTTCATTCAGGGATATGCAAATAAAGCATATGCTCTGGGAAATCCCAGCAGCCTCCACTGCGCGACTCGGTGCCAGCCTCATCATTTAGAGCCACTCAAGGCTGCATGGTATAAATCCCAGTTACAGAGCAAAACACCAAAATAAACTAAGTTTGGTCTCCCTCAATATTTCTATAAACCAGGCGAGAAGCCAGGTTGACGCCTTTCTCCACTGTTGAACCATCAGGATTTTCGCCATCGCCTTCTAAATTAGAGCCATGACTCGGAGAGAAATATTAAAGAGGCGCAGCTCATCCACCAGTGTTAGTTTCCGAAAATGAGCTCTGGGAAGTACGGAATAAAATATTCAGAAGTGTAGTAGGCATACCTAGATAACGATCATGAGTAGGCACGTCGCGGGATAGGGCGAGTGCTTTCAAGATGACCCCGTGCTTCCACAGGCCGCCTACAGTCTCCCCCAAATAGGAACAACGTGGGCATGCCTGGGAGTAGTAGATACAATTCTGGTTGTATTGTTTTTTAGAACTTGAAGATGGCGCAATAAGTCCTTACTGATACAGAGGAAACATTTGTCACAGTGATCTAGCTTGGCTCCGGTTACGGCACTTGCAATGCTGGCGCTGTTGGATTCGGATAAAAGTGGGCGGATCTGACCTGGAATCATTAAGCGATACGATGAAGAAGTAATTATTGCTTCCACTTGAGGTGCCGTAGATCGTTGTGTTCAAGGTGACGCCCAGAGATGGTAATCTGGCCAGCGTGTCAATACTTGATTGACAAAGAGCAATACAGAGATTTAACCTTTGCTTTAAGAGGTTCCAACACAAGAAGCAGAAACTCTGTTTTCGTCTGGTTTAGAGGCAGCCGATCCTCTCATATCCAGAACTCAATGGCATCAGCGGGAATGAACACGGTTTAAATTACCTGCAGGCATTACCCCCCCCCCCCCCCATGGGTCATCCCCATAGTTGTAATTCAACACTCCTCTAATCAGCATGATATGGCGAGGTTTAATATAAGCATTTAATACCATCACTCATTGATGGTGCATTCCACGAGTGCCGAGTGTGTTTCATGATGGACGGGTTGCACAGTAGAACATTCGACACAGATATAAGCGAAGGCCCATTTTCTGGCCAGCACGTCAATTTTGTCCTCGGACTAATCCATCTAATAAAACTTGATGGACATCTGCGCCAAAGGCGGGATGATATAGCCGGCAGCATCAGCATGCCAGACCCATTGGCCTCCACCACATGAAGCTAGTTTTCACAAATGTCTAAAAGGACAGTCTCCGCCACAGTAGGATCAAGAGTTGCAGCAACGCTAGTTGGTTTACGGTATTTAGCAGGAAAGGAACGTTCGATATGGGTGTTATTGGCACGTGCAGTGGAGCACGGCAACCGTTTCTGGAACAGAGGTATGACCTGGCCTTCTTAAGGGCGTTCGGAGAATCACCTTCCTCAAGAACATTGTTAGCAACGGGGGCAACTAAGGAAGCTTAGGCTTCATGGCATTACATAACAATAGCAGGACGACAGGGGTCACCGTGGCCACAGGTCAACTTCAGGTCATTTAATACAGAGCACAGTTTATCCGGGGACTGGATGAAAAGTAAACTCCTGTAATAGGCTAGAAAATAAATGGCTACTGATCAAAGCCTCTGTGGATCCGGGTGTGGACGCCTCATGTTCTACGTGAAGTTGAAACTACAAGTTCTATCAATCTTATGGTAAAACGTCACGCCATGCCACAAATTAGAGGCCACAGGGCCTGCTGCTCCAAGAACTTCCACTGGGCCACTGCTGCTTTTCTTTCGTTATATTCTTTGCAGCCGATATTATAACTTCCTGCTCGACCTTAACAAATAGTCCATACCAGGTGTTGATAGCCTGCCTTCGAGCAAAGGGGCAGGTGCAATCATTGGTTTTAGATGCCTGGGCCAGCCCATATGGCCACAGCTTTACCCATAACATTCTGTTTGCCTGCAACAAGATTTCAATAAACCCCTCCCCTCCCTCCCCCGTGGGCTTTTGGAGCAGTCGCATAAACGTTCCAAATTTCCATACAAAACTAAAGGCCACTATATGCTGCAAGGTCAGAGTAGCCCCCGTTAGTCTTACAGGTAATATTCTACTTTGCCGCTCGGCTATACGAACGAATATTAGATTGGTGAAAGATCCGACAATCTACACCTCAGTAACTAAAGATCCATTTTGAAAAAGGATCTTTTAGTGCAACCTTTACCATACACAGTTTCTTCTAGTGCACCAGGAGTCAGCATTTGAATAGACCGTGCAGTGCAGATCTTTCATTTCCTCCTAAACTCGGGGCCTGGCGGAGAGCATAACGCAACCATCTAATTCTGGCTAGCTCAGATGATGGATAGGTCAAGTGATTCGATTTGTTTTTCTCTGGGCTGCCTGTGGGTTTCTGTTTGTCTTGTTTTCATCAGCTGTTCTCTCATGAAAGCAAATAAGGTAAAAATAATAAACTGCTGTGCAGAAAAAAAAATCATCTGCTTTCTTTTATAATCAACCAAATTCTGCATCATTGTTTGCTTTCATTTATCATTCCGGGGTCATACGTCAACATGTTGTATTTTCTGAGACTCGCGTGCTTGCGCCACGTTACCAAAAATCAGGACGCGGCGAGGCATTTGCAGGCCCCCTTAAGAACACAAAGTGCGCTTTAAAACTGGTTTCCTTATTGGTTGCAGCATGAACACTAAAAAGGTAAGGTTGGAAAGAAAGATGGATGTATTGTGTACATATGAATTATGCTAAAATACACAGCATTGCAAGCCGCAATGCCTTGGTGGGCAAATAAATGTGTGTTGTGCTCAAATGTATTCCAGATGTCCTCTAAAGGCAGAAGATAAGATGTGTGGTGGATGGGGTTAGCACACTACCTTGAATTAAGGTATGTGGAAAATGGGTGAATAAAATGTGGTAGGAGAATGGCCATTGGACAAGACAACATTGTCTAGGGCCGGAACATGTACTGCCCGAAGGTGGACCACCATTGATAATCCACTGGCTACTACTAAGTGTCTAATAGAGCAAGGAATTGGAAGGCACTGGTCGACTAGGAAAAGGACAAAGGGCGGGCGGGCGGCCTGCATGAACACGGCATACGTAGTGTGTTCTAGAGGGTGAGAAACAGCCGTTCCCGGAGCGCAACGGAACACAGCGCATCCTTGTTTGAGTGCATACTTCAGCTACATTAGTTGTCAAAGCTTACCGTTTAGCATGTTCCATCATGAGAATGAGCCAATGAGAATCGTAGCCCGGGCTCGGAGGCAGTTCTACGCTCATGGCTGTTGGTCATTCATAAGATCGGAAGCTGATTAGAGATAGTCTGAGGTCTTAAGAATGTGAGGGAACACTTGATAACTTTAAAGTGCTTTTCCGCCCCACTTAGAGGAGGTAGGTCTGCTGTGACTCACTTTCCCAAAGGATGCTGTAAGGAGTTGGAAAAGAAAACTGGATACAAAGTTGTCATGTTTTTTGTTAAACACATCACAAATGGGGTGGGAAAATGTGTCCCTGGCCCTATTCTAAAGAGAAACTTCACTACCTAGAAACCAAAAACTAAGGATGTCTCTGTGTCAGAATGTCAGTAACTGAAAAGCCCTCCTTGTGTCCAAAACGTCCTATCCTGACCCTTGCGCTATAAATAAAACAGCAGGGTGCAAAGAAATGTCTTTAACTTGATATTGGCAAAAGTGTTCAAAACCAAAAGTATAAGAATTACTCCAACAAAAAATGTTCTCCAAGGTAAAGACCTTTGGATCCAGCGGGTGGTCCCGTTCCCCCAGATTCTTAAATAAGCATGTCTCTTTAGCCAACAGTTCCTTGTGTCGTCACTGGACTGACAAAGTTCTTGCTTAAGCAAAAAGCTCCAACAGTTTTTCTGTAGAACTCCTTGAAACTTTTCAGATCGCCTGGTATACTACCCTACCAGGAATCTTTATACAATTTCAACTGCCTGGTGTACTCGCCTGCCAGGACTTATGCGTGTCACTGTTCTCTGGCTATAGCACAATAGCAGATACTGTGCGGTGCTTGGTATACCTGTCTATTTGTATTTATTTAATATTTACATATGTATATAGCGCCGAAGCCCACAGGCATCAAGGCGCACAAAAAGACAAGACAACAAAGCTCCTGAAAATAAATTGTCTGATATCAGGGCAGAGGCGTTCCAGGAATGTCAGTATAAACAGCAGGGAAGAATATTATTCAAACAGGAAGATTTGTATTTGTTTCCAAAAGAGGAGGTGATGCTCTTCCAGTTCAACTCAATGGGAGAGCATTCCATACTTGGGCCGGGAGAACAGGAAAAGAGTGTCCATAACCTTGCATTCTTTTGTATTCAGGGATAGCCAAAGGTCCACCCGGACTAGAGCAGAGTGATCTAGAAGGAGCGTATAGTCTTAGGCACTCTAAGATACATGGGCACATCCCCATAGAGACACTTACGGGCCAAATGGAACCTTTAATCTGACTCTAGTTGGTACCGCTAACTAGTGGAGCTTCCTTCTTGCACCCGAGACATGCTCTGATTTAGGCAGGTCACAGACAATACAGACACCCTCATTCTGTAGTACCTGAAGTCGATCTTGGCAGCTTTTATTTGCTCCAATCAGCATGGCATTACAATAGTCTAGGCATGGCATTACAATGGCCCGGACTAATGTGTCTCGATTTTTTGATGACAGAAGACATTTGGTGTGTACTCTTAAATGGCAGTGTGATTTGACGATGACCCCGTCCACTTGTGCCTCTGAACTCATAGATGTCTCCAGACAGATCCCTAAAGTCTTAACCTTGTTCATAACTTTTATGCAACTTCCTTCCATATTCATGTGTTTCTAGACCAAATTTAATTTAATTTAGCTGTGGCTTGTGAAGAGCCAAAGATCATCAGCTCGGTTTTATAACCGTTTAGACGCATCCAGCTATTGGACACCCAGTTCTTTAGTGTCATAGATGGGCTCAAGTCTGGCAGAGTCAGTGCTGTAGCAGCCACCCAGCTCCACTTGGAGCGGAGTGTCATCAGCGTAGTTGGTAAAAATGAATTTCTGTAGATGTGAGAAGGTTGCACAGGGGTCTAATATACAGAACAATGTTGGGGGGCCAGGCAAGCTCCTTCCAGAATTCCACAGTGTATTAGCTCAGATACTGAGCTGGTGTCTCCCCAGCATACCCTTTAGGACCTATTACTCAAAAAAGAGTGGATCCAACTCATGGCTTCCTGAGAGCAGTCACCTGTAGTCACTAGAGTATTCAATAAGCACCTGTGATCCAGCAAGTCAAAAGCAGCTGATAAATCTAAGAGTATCAGCAGCCCTGACCCGCTTCTCTCCATATCCTTTAACATGCGAGTCTGGAGGTCCGGGAGGGCACTTTCGGTTCCTTGATATACCCAGAAACAAGATTGTTTCGAATGAAAGATGCCTGCGCTTTCCAAGTGCTGCTGGAGCTGAACGGTTGCTGTTTTTTCTATGATCTTCAGGAGGAACAGTGCATTCATAATGGGACGCAAATTATTTAGGCCTCTTGGACTTAAGCTAGTTTTTTTTTTAATCAAAGGTGTCACAACCACCTGCTATGGCAATATTTTCTCAAACGTTTCCCCCACACTGGCATCTCATGCATCTGTACTTGATTGGGATTTGCCTTTGCCTTGTCTGTATTCAAACATTCTTCTTATTGGATGTTGCATTTTTACTTTGCCTTCAATACATTCAAATAAACCGGGTATTTTCAGCCTCAGCAATTTCGTACTATTCAAACATTTGTTGGCACTCTTGTCGGAATGCCCCAGGGTCCACAGCTGCTTTGGGCAGACCCACTGGTTCCTTCCAACATCTCAGATTCTGCGTGAGCCTCAGCATGGGCTTTAAACGTCCCACGAACTATCTTCAGTGTAAAAACTAGCCTGCATGATGTATTTCGAGCTTCTATCACTTTGCACAAACTCCCTCATCATCCTCCGCCTCGTCTCAGTACCTGGTTGGTTAAGGGAGTTGGATTCCATGGATGTCTTCGAACTTTTAACTCTTAGATGGTTTTTCTCAGAGATTTCACTTAAAAGCACATAAGAAACAAGAAACAAAAGGTGTGATGTGCAAGTTGTGGGTGTTTGGGTCATAGGTGGGGTCTGGCCAGAGTAGTGTGGAGAAAAGTTTTCTTGACTTCTTCTAAAAGGGGGAACTTTTAGCGGACAATAGACCATTGAGGTCTTGGTTGTCAGAGGGACTTCTTCATGGGAAAGAGGGTCAGGGGTACTGTCTCTCAGCCAATGAAGTCATGACATCTCCCCAGTAGTTGTCTCGTTCCATGTGATCCTCCCCAATATAGCCGCCTCCCGGGTCAGGATCAGGTATTGGTGGTTTCCCCCTGGCCACATGGGAAGGGAATAGCACTGGGAAAGCAGTGATAAGGCCATCGGATTCATCACAATGCTCTGGGCAAAATGTGTTGCTAATGATATAGAGCGGTGAATGTGTGATGTTAGGGGTGGACCCCCCCCCCCCCCCAGGCCCAGCCGAGCTGCTACAGGGCCCGCTGGATTGAGTCAGTGGAAGGCCTAACGCATTCCCTTACTTCTAATCAAGAACTCCAGCTCCACACAAGAGGCAAGGACTACTGTGGTTTTATTATACAAAACAATCCACAAGGATCACATACATGGATGGGCACCCACAAGCTCTCATCAGACCCTGGCTCGCAGGCCAGTTTTGTCACAAAGTGGCGCTGTGGTTGGTGTCAGCACTGGGAACTGTCACAAAAACCTATCCTAACTTGGGATAGGCTGTCGAGTAGTAGATTCCCTATAGAGACATCTGGAAGAATTTGGTTATTGGCCCGGACAATGTCAGTGGTATGCTTAGCCATTCCCCTAAAACTGTTACTATAAAATAGTTACAGTGACTGGACCCCATGATTGGTTGGCAACCCTCACCATCCACCCCGAAGGTTCTGCACCCTGATTGGATAAACCCTGAGACCCCCCCAATCCTAGGAATAACTCTGTTCTCAGGCCGTGAACAATACTTTGTATACTTGTGTATCAGTAAGGTGAAACTATGTGTCGGCATCATACAGTGGGTAGCCCATAGCCCTGCTGAGTGCGCTCTGGTTCCCAACGCAGTGTTTTGCTGTTGCCGTAACTATTTTGTTAGTTATTATCTAGACTGTGGAACAGGTGGCTCTTCTCAGGGTGCACTCTTGGCAGCTCCTCACCATGGTCTGATCACGTGTTATGTTATGTTATTTTGCATTTGTATAGCGCCTTATGTATCATTGGTATGATCGCAAAGCGCTGGTAGGTTGAACGCCCTCGGGAACCGCAGTTCAGGTCAGTTGAGAGAGAGTGTCGTAAAGTGCATGGGCACACCAGGTATGTGTGCAACTGGTGTGGTTGTTGCATGATAGCTGCTTCTTAGCGATATGTGTGGTGCTGAGGAGATCAGCTGAATGTGTTCAGTCTGGAGGGTGGACACCCAGACTGAGTTCTGGCTGTGTTAGGCCTGAGGAGACGCCTAAGCTAGCCGGTGTGTGGTAGCTGGCTGTGTTTTATTAGGATAATGGGTAATCTGATGCGTCATGTTAGTATGAGAACAGCTTTAACAAATGTGTCGTAGTACTGCTGTGTTCTAGTTGAATGGTGGTGTATAGGAGACAGTAAGCATAGTAGTGTGATATTGTGGTAATCAGTAAAGTGTATGCGACCAGGCACACTCAATGATGTTGGAAATCGCTTCCAAATTCAACTTTTAACAAAGTGACGCTATTAGGGTACATTCAATGCTGTTGGGAATACCATCTAGATTCAACATTAACACAGAGATGCTATTACGGCGCACTTTGTAGATTCAACATTAACACAGTGACGCTATTAGGGCGCACTTTGTAGATTCAACATTAACACAGTGACGCTATTAGGGCGCACTTTCTAGATTGAACATTAACACAGTGACGCTATTAGGGCACACTTTCTAGATTGAACATTAACACAGTGACGCTAATGGGGCACACTTTCTAGATTGAACATTAACACAGTGACGCTAATGGGGCACACTTTGTAGATTCAACATTAACACAGTGACGCTATTAGGGCGCACTTTCTAGATTGAACATTAACACAGTGACGCTAATGGGGCACACTTTGGAGATTCAACATTAACACAGTGACGCTATTAGGGCACACTTTCTAGATTGAACATTAACACTGACGCTATTAGGGCACACTTTGTAGATTCAACATTAACACAGTGACGCTATTAGGGCACACTTTCTAGATTGAACATTAACACTGACGCTATTAGGGCACACTTTGTAGATTCAACATTAACACAGTGACGCTATTAGGGCACACTTTCTAGATTGAACATTAACACAGTGACGCTATTAGGGCGCACTTTCTAGATTGAACATTAACACAGTGAGGCTATTAGGGCACGCTTTCTAAGTCCGGCTTTAGCACAGTGACGCTATTAGGGCACACTCGATGTTGGGGATACATTTTAGATTTGACTTTAACACAGACGTTTTAGGCACACTTTCTTAATTCACCTTTAACACAGTGATGCTATTGGGCACACTCGATGTTGGGAATACCGTCTCGATTCAATATTAGCACAGTGACGCTATTAGGGCACACTCAATGATGTTGGGAATACCATCGTGATTCAGCTCCAAGACAGTGACGCTATTAGGGCACACACAATGAAGTTGGGAATATCTTCTAGATTCAACATTAACACAGTGATGCTATTAGGGCACGCTTTCTAAGTTCAACTTTAACACAGTGACGCTATTCGGACACACTTTCTAGATTCAACTATAACAGTGACACTATTAGGGCACACTTTCTAGATTCAACTTTAAGACATTGACGCGATTATGGCACATGCTATTTATCACAATTGTGTCTAGGTGTGGCACATGCTAACATTCGCAATTCCGTCTAAATGTGGTGCATGCTGTTTTTCATAATTCCATCTGAGTGTGGCACATGCTATCATTCACAATTCAAGCTAAGAGTGGGACATGCTAACATTGTTACACCCGTCTCAATGTGAGGCCGGCTAATTTTCACCATTGTCTCTGGGAGTGGCAATAGTTAGTAATGCAGGACAACATTTACAGTCCAGCCATGAATTAGGTTGGTGCTCAGATCTCTCTAGGTGTGCATGGTGTAATTCTTTGGCAGTTTACGTTATGGGAAGGTAAGGTAGAGTGGCAGGGGCTTTGTGGAGTAGAGTAATTGCTTTACACCCCAACCATGCCACACTTACAGTTTTGTTTGTGTCTGTTCACTGCTGGCTTCACTGGATTCCCCTGCTAACACCTGCAGACACTTTGTGGAACCGCTACTGTAGGAGCTGCCCTTTGCCTTGGGCCCTTAGCCGCAGGGGGCTGCCCTGGGAGGGTCACTTATGATTGTGGAACAGTAGCCAATCAGAGGGTGGAGGGCGGGTTCAGGAGGTAGGAGCAGAGCGAGGAAGTGGATGCTGGGAAGGGTGGGTAGGCCGCTGCACAGAGGGTTAGTTGACAGCAAAGAAATGCAAATATGGGCCCAAGGGACTCAGAGGATGGTTCTAGCCTCACCTCGGTGCGAATCGCTGGGAGGCAGGGGGATGGAAGGGGAATCGGTAAGTCGGAGTGGGCTGGGAAGCAGGGACACGGGCTACAATGGGGCCTGGGATCGCAGGAAACACGTGCAGACACTCACCGTGCTCCGGGATGGGAAATGGAGCCGGTGTAGTCAGGCAAGCCGGTACACTCGTACCAAGCAGTAGATGGACCAATGGGAAGGCAGTGGGCGGGTCGGGAGGGACTGCAGGAAGTAGGAAGAGGGAGCGAGGAGGGTCACGGAGGCAAGGGGACCACAAACAGGGGCGCAGACCTAGTATCAAGGCAAAATACACCAAGGAAACAGGCACCTCTCACTTGCAGACACTCACGGTGCTCCGAGACGGGAAATGGAGCCGGTGTAGTCACGCAAGCTGGTACACTTGTACCAAGCAGTAGATGGACCAATGGGAAGGCAGTGGGCGGGTCTCCAAGATGGGAAATGGAGACCGTAGTTGTGAGCCTAGGATAGTCAATTGATTCTGTATTTTGACAGATCTCACTGCTCCTGCGGCCGGTGTTACTGCAGATCAGAAGAAGGAATGCCCCTTGCAACATTACGAACTTGGCAGTGGCTTCGCTGCTGTCTCCCCGGTGTTGCTGTGCATGATCCTGTGAGGCTTTGGGTTCAGTCTCTAAGCTGATCGTGGCTTACTCGAGTTAGTGAGCCATAGTCTGGCTTCTGCTGTACACACTAATTCATCTAAAAGTTACTGCATTATGGCTGTCGGGTCCCTTCAGTGCTGTCATGCCATGGGTTATTTGCATATGAGCATCACCAAGCTTGTGCACAAACTCTCCTTGTTTCTTGCATTACTGCGATGCTGTAGCTGGCCTAATGAAAAAACAATAAACATGCAGACAGTATGTATGTGTCACCGTCCTCTAACTATAGAACTGCATGTCCGTATTCTTCATGTAATTAAGTGTGTACGTGTTAATGTGCGGGTGGAACGTATGCTTCATGTCTTAACATGGCTACATCATCGTGAGGTCTCCAATCACAAGTGACAGCTTCTCAGCGTTCAGTAAATTCGGTCCATGTAGTCGTCTCCAGCTCTGTCATGAGTCTCTTCATTCACTCTGGGTAAGATCTGCACCACTGCAGGGTTACAGGGTCTGCTAGGTGAATACCTGCCGTGATAGTTTTCCATTGCGGGTACAGAAGGAATGGGTGTAAGTTAATATGATCAGCAGCTATATTGCCCCGAGCGTTTCTTCTTGCTGAAAGGCCTTCTGGGACTGGGGGCACGTTCTGCTTTCCCCTCTTCAGTGATCAACATGGCAGAGTTTGACTTGTCTCGTAGGGCATGCCCAACATTAGAGAGGACTAGAAGGGGCCTTGGGAGCCTAGCCAGAACATTTACTTCTGGAGGGCAATCCACCCACAAACGTGCATTGATAAACAAATTATCAGGGAAGAGGTGTGGCCACACTAGCTGAATGGCTACATTTGGGCCAATCGGGTCACTGATGTATTAAAATATATGCCAGGTGGCCAATGTATGTAAAATAAATGGCATTCCGAAAATGAAAAATCCTGAATATTATTGTTTTGAAAGACATGCACACTTCCACATCCTAAAATGTCCACCACACAGAAAAATGTTCGAGGGTACCAGATGTACATGTTTCCCTAATAGGAGACAGCTTGAACTCCCTGATGTTCAGACTCACAGTGTCAAGACACCCGGAGTCTTCAGAGTTGCATGATATTTCTCAGGAGAAATCCGCCATCAATATTCCCAATCATCATGCTTAATGATATAAGGTATACAGAGAACAACATCCTAACCTTTGGTAGGAGTGCAGAATCCTGCAACACAGAAAGCCAAGAAGGGCTTATAGAAGCTCCAATTGAAGCCACAGATAATTAAATATATCTCCATATTTGCATTTGCCTTCTACCACACACTAACCTGAGCCGTGTCAAAGGATCGAGAAGGGCCGGTGCACCTTGAGAAAATAGGAATCAAACAGCAGCCGGCTGCTGTCACAATCCTGATTATTAGCTGCAGTAAAACCTGACTGGAGCAACACTACGAGACGCTAACGTATCCCAACGTTCACCTTGTAAACAGCGGCACCCCTCTCGTGCAAAGCGGTTGCAAAGACAGTAGATCCTGAGATACAATTCGTATTGTTCAAGGATGGTATTTTGACATAATGTGAATCCGCTCATTTCCTGTGCCATGGGATATGCCAGCACCTACACTTTGGTGGCTCTTCCCTCCTCTACACACCCTTCTTCCTTCAGCCTCAGGGTTGAGGGGGGAAATTGCATAATAGCATATCTGGCCTGTGAAGGTATTATGCAAGGAGTCTGCAATCGTTGGCTCTCCAGGTGTTTAATGCTAACTCCAATAAGCCCTACCCAGTTTACCCAATGATGGGAGCCGTTTTCAAAAACACATGAAGAGCCAAAGGTTGCCTTATGCTTTGATACTTTAGAGCTAGTTCCCTTGGACCGGCCTATAAACAATCAGGGCCACCATGTAACATCTTTGGCATGCATATTGACCTTCTCCCCCAACCCCCCCGACCCGCCCCCCCCACCCTGCCAACATGGCCGTGCCCATTGATCCATGCCCTGTGACTTGATCATGATGCTATATGTTACTGGGTTTGGTGGCAGGGACCAAGAGCTGCCATCCTTCCCAGAGCAACAATCTCACTTGTCCACTCTGTTACAAGTGAGTTTCTGCTTCTCCTCCTGGACCTCCAAGTCAAATTCCCATACTAAGGAGTGTTCGTTTTGTGCCCTAGCAAACAGATGTTTGAGACAAAAGGAAACAAGATTGGTTAATACATCAAATATTCTGGACCGCCCACCTAATCGGTTTTAGTTGCTGGATGTGCACATCATGGCATTGCTGTGGGCAAGACCCTCCACAGGTCTCATCCTGGTTATAAGAAACCCACATGAACCTAGCCTAAGCATTACCAAAAGAAGCACAAAAACAGGCCATGTTTATCAAGAAACACAACTAAAAACGTCAACAGGAAACCCATATCGGTTAACTATATCCATCAGCCACAAACATCTGAGCTAGACCCCTTCTAGTCTTAAATCAACAGAATCATCCATTGAAACAGCATGCCATAAGCAGGGTCTACCAGGAGTGAATAGGAACTCTGCGCTGTAGAATGTATCCATGACGCAAGGTGAGGCATGCAGCCTGGTCTTTCCTTATATGGCACATGGCTTGCAAGGGCTTTAAGGCAGTCTAACAATGTCATGGTGCGATTAATCCCTGCATTACTAAAATATTCTGATTAGCAACAATGCACTTTTACACATTACATTGTAATGTGAACCAATAAGTCATGCTCAAAATGTGTCATGACCAATGGGTTGTCTCTTAAAGAATGAAGTCAATAACCAAACCAACAGTTCTGGGAAGACTGGAGTAAGGGTCATTGCGTAATCCCTTTAGCTACTCACCCCTTCCCTCTATACCCAGTACATCCAAATCAAATTTTTATTTTTGTATTGTTGGTCATTATGTAGTAGCAAGCACAACCATGCACCAAAGGGCCATTTGCAAATTGGCAATTTACCCAACAGCTGCAAGGAGAGAGAGGGCCCAGTGTGGGGTGATGGGGCAAGCGTGACAGAGGGTCTAATATGTTTAACAAGGTAGCCAAGAAATCCATGAATACTCACACTACGCAAAATACACTCCATAGCTTCAAACATTTACTAATAATTTTTAGGCTGCCCTCTGCCACCTCTCCCCTCCCTCATCTCAGATTGCCTAACTGCCATTCAAGATTGGTGTGCCGCCAATGATCTTTGTCTGAATGCTAGCAAGACTGAGATCCTCCTCATCGGCACACCTTCACCATCCTTTCCCCTCACTCTCTGGCCGGCCTCCCTTGCCCCTCCTCCTACCCCCCCACCTCCAAGGCTAAGAACCTCTGGGTCATCATCTCCGTCCAACATCTCTGATGTCTCTAAAAAGTCAAACTTCCTACTGCACCACTTCAGAGGTACTCTGCCTTTCCTCTCCTTCCCCCAGAAGCTCACCGTCTCCCAAGCTCTGGTTCTCTCTGGGTTGGCCTATTGTAACAGCCTCTTTCTAAATCTATCTGCCTCTACTCTCCGCTGTCTGCAGCTAATCCAGAGTAGCCCTGCAAAACTTGTCCTTGGCCTCAAACCCTGGGATCGTATCTCTCCAGCTCCGAAATCTCTCCATTGGCTCCCAGTGGATGCAAGGATTAAATTCAAAACCCTTTGCATTGTCCGCAAGGCTTTATGGGGTCTGGGTCCAAAATACCTTCAGCTATCCCTCCACAAATACCTCCCCTCTCAAGCTCTTCTCTCCTCTACCTCCATCTCCCTCAGGGTCAGTCGTTTTTCAAAGAAACAAGCTGGGGGTAGCTCTCCGTCTCTGGCTGGGGCCTCCCTCTGGAACATCCTCCCTGCCACTCAAAAACTGGAGAACCATGTCCAGTTCCGGAAGCACCTCAACACCTTCCTCTGTGCTTCTGGCTTCGCTCCCCCCTCCCCTGCTGATCTGTTCTCTTTTGGCACCGTGGACCTGGCCAAGGAACCTGCTCACTCTGCCACCCTCCCACACTGCCTCTGGGCCACCCCTTGCACTGTGGACTGTATCTGTAAGCCATACAGTACCCCCTTTTTCTTCCTGCACTTATCAGACCTACCCTGTCTGCTGCCTTAAACCCAGCACTTGCCGGCTGCACTACCACCGTTTGTTGCCTTTACGATGTATTTATTATTAATCTTTTTCTCCTTTGCTTCGCACTTTCCACTTCTTTCCCCTTCCATGCACTTTCCCCCTGCCCCATGCACTTGCACGTCATCGATGTCACTAGGCACAGTAAGATCATTGTTTTGTTCTCCCCTGTTCCCCTCCCTTGCATTGTCGCGCTCTGAAACACTTGTGTACAAGCGTGATAGAAATAAAATAATTCAATTAACAGCTTCAACGTTTTAGTTCACCTAAAGATCCACTTTATATGGCATTCATAGACCTCACACGATGGCATACGGCAGTGAATAACTAAACTCTGGGACACACTTAGAGAAGGGGGAACCAGACTCCTTACTTTATACGTTTGTATTGCTTCATAAAGAGAATGCAGTAGTGGCAAGTTTTGGAAGATGTAGAGTGAACTTCCACATTTAAGTTCACCATAGGAGTTTGTCAGATGTGTGTTGGCACCACTCCAATTAATTTTATATAAGTAATATTCAAGCATGCTAAAAGCAACTTTAGATGTACCTATGATAGGGGGGAGGTGATAACCTTCAGACGTATGCAAGCAATGCAGATCTTATGGCAGGAACACAGATTGCTCTTCAGTGCCTGAAAGAAGCATATATCAATTGTATGGGGGAAAAGATGTTATGTTAGGTGACTGCTCTCACTGTCATCCCCTCTCCAGACCTATGAACCCTTCATTACTGTCTCTCTTCTCTCTACTTTCTCCTCCTCTCCCATTAACAGTGACAGTAGGTGGGAGGTCCCATTGGCCCCCATCCACTCCTCCAAGACCATCATTAATGTCTATCTGAATGGCACCATCTTGGTTTCAGGGCCCTCAGCCCAATCTCCTTTTTGATAGGCGTTTTGCGTGTCTTCTCAACTTCCTCCCTTCTCCTTCCGCCACTTATCTGGCACCCTCATCTTCCTCCTCAGCCCACCCTTGGGCCCTTCAACCACCTCCGCAGGCTGTACCTCAAGCCTGTACCCCTCCACAGAAGTCTTGCAAATGTGGCAACCTGCTCCACGTCGTACTCTCAACTTTTGTTCTGCTGTCAAACACTCCTCTGACATCAGTTACCTCATCGAAGAACTCAACCTAGATGTCCTTGCTCCCACAGAGACATGGTTTACGGCCGGTTTGGTCACAATTTTTCACACTACTCCCTGTGGGCTACAAGATCCTCTGCAAACTCAGAACCAACCATCCTGGAGGTGGAGTAGCCCTCATCTTTCTGGAGTGGGCCCGGACTCCGTCATCCCTATGTAGGCATACTCCTCCTTTGAATGCCTGGTCTGCAGACTCTCTTTTTCTTCTGGCCTCTCTCCAACTGTGGCCACCATCTACAAGCCACCTGGCCAGATTGTCCTCTTCCTCTCTGAATGGGCCGACCTCTCCTTGACTCTACTTCTCAACTTCTCCTCAGAAATCTTAACATCCACCTGGATGCTTCGAATCCATCCTCTGGGCATTTCCACAACCTCTGAAGCACTCTCTCTTTCCATTCTGCCCTCTGGCCAGACACACTCTGCTGGACATACTTTGGATGTTCTCATCACCACAGACATCACCCTCTCACCACTCCTCTTTCTTGGAGTGACCACTTTCTACTCTCCTCTGAAACTCTATCCCTCAAGCAAAGCCTCCCATCCCCTGCACTGCTCCCGCCCTTCTCGGTCATTCGGCCCATAAATTGTGTGTCACTAGATGCCTTTGCCTCTACTTTCTCTGCTCCTCCTACTCCAGCGGCTAACACCCCGACAGTCCTTTCTAACCTGCATCTTTCTATTTCCAATACCCTGGACATCCTTGCCCCGGTCATGAGAATTCTGCTGAAGGGTGTCTTCAAGTGCAACTCTTGGTATGATTCCGACTCCGCAAGTGGATGGTTGCTGAGAGGAAGTGGAGGGCTTCGGGGCATCCTCTGACAAACTGGCCTTTCGCCTGCCCCAAAGGCAATACAGACTCCAAGAAAAGAGCACACATTCAAGCCTGCAACTCTGCGGCCTCTAACATGGCCAAACTCTTTAAAATCTGCAAGGAACTGGCCAATCCAGTTGCAGTCTCTACCTCTCCTGTTCCCTCCGAGGCCCTCTGTATGGCACTAGCCTCTCACTTCTCCACTCAAACTCAGGACCCCTGTCCTCTATCGCCTCTTCCTCTCACTCTTCTTCTCTCGGCCCCCCCTTTGGCCATCCCTCCTCTCCTCCTTTCTTCTCTTTCTCCGACAACACCTGATAAGGTTTCTAGACAAGTCCGATCTATGAAAGTGTCATCCAAACAGGCGCTACCCTGCTCTTCTAGAACCATCAAGGAGCATACTGACACTCTCAGTCCAGTCTTGGCTGATTTCTGTAATCACTCTTTCACCACTGGAACGTTTCCCTCTCGCCTTAGGCACTCCCTTGTGCACCCCCTCCTCAAGAAGCTGTCTGCCGATCCTACTTGCCCGGCAACTGATCGCCCAATCTCCATCACCCCGTTCCTGGGAAAACTCTTGGAAAAGCTGGCCATCTCCCAGCTTACTCTCCACACTGAATCTGTTGGTTGTCTCCATGACCATCAGTCTGGATGCAGAGCTGCCGGAGGCACGGAAACTCCTCTCCTGAAAACCCATGAAGATCTGCTCTTCAACCTTGATTCCAGAATTCCTTAGGTCCTCATCCTCGATCTTTCCTCTGCTTTCGACATGGTCAACCACGCCATCCTGAACAATTGACTACGCAAGAACCTGGGTATCACGGATCAGGCCCTGGAGGGACTGACCTTCCTCTTGGACCGCCCCTCCCAGGTCCAACTTGGTCCCATTCTCTTTTATCCTCTCAACCTGGGTTTTCAACCTCTACTTGGCCCCTTTGGCCCACCTGATCTCTACCTTCTCCACTAACGATCAGAGTTATGCGGATGGCACTCAGCTTTCCTCCAGGTGCTGCTCAGCCTCATATCCTCTCTCACGCATTCCTGTCTATCCACGGTTCAGGATTGGTGGGCCTCCAACGATCTCTGCCTTAATGTAGTAAGACTGAGATCCTTCTCATTGGGACCCCTGCTTTCCCTCTCTCCCTCTGGCTGCCCGCCTTGGGCCCTCTTCCTTCGCCTTCCTGTGAGGCAAAAAACATTGGTGTCATCTTCGACTCCAATCACTCTCTTTCTCTCACATCTCGGACATCACCAAGAAGTCCTGCTACCTCATCAATGGGATTCTTCCCTTTCTCATTTTCCCCCAGAAGCTCACTGTCTCCAGAGCCCTGGTTCTCTCTAGGCTGGACTACTGCAACAGCCTCTTTCTCAATCTGCCTACCTCTACTTTCTGCCTTCTGCTATTAATCCAGAACAGGACTGCAACACTTATCCTTGGCCTCAAGCACAGGGACCGTTTTCTCCAGCCCTGAAATCTCTCCATTGGCTCCTGGTGGCTGGCTGCAAGGATCAAGTTCAAGACCCTTTGCATTGTCCACAAGGCTTTCTGGGACCGGGGCCCGCACTACATCCAACACTCCCTTTCAAAATACCTTCCTTCTCGGGACCTTCGTTCAGCTACCTCCAACTCTGTAAGGGTTAGATGCTTCTCCAGGGAGAGAGTGGGGAGTAGATATCTCACCTCCACAGGTGCCTCCCTCTGGATGGCCTCCCTGCCCCTCTCAAATTTGAGCCAGACCACCTGAAGTTCCAGAAGCAGCACAGAACTTTCTGCTTCTCTGCTTTCTCTCTCTCTCCCCTGCTGACCTACCCGTCTGCTGTACCGACTGGTTGCTTGGCTACCGTCAGAGTCTCACTGGGTACAAGGCCCTTTCTTGATCAGACACCCTTGCACTGTCTCCATGCCTACCACGCACTTAGGGACTGCAACTGTAACCCTGCAGTTCCTAGTTCTCCTTTCACTACCCAGAGCCGCGCTGCCCTGGCTGCTCTTACTCAAAGCATTGCTGCCCTGTTTTCCCCTCCCCCTTGCACTTCTTGTTCTTGCACTTGCACGATCTGAATGACAAGAACTAGTAAGATTGTTTTCCTTGTCCTCCATATGTCTTCCCTCCCTTGTCGGTCCTAGAAACACTTGTGTACAGGTGCATTATAAATGACTCAACATATCTTTTACAGTGCCAACTCACCAACGTAGTAGTTTCGGAGAAGCTGATCCTGGTCAGTGACGTACTGTGACCCGGCCCGAGTGTTTTTCAGACTTTTGAATGCTTGAGCAAAACAGAGGAACACAAGAGAGGAGAGTGGGAAAAGGATATTTGGGCAATTGGCAAAGGGAAGTGCTTTTTATAAGGATGGATGTGTGTCAGTCCATCTTAAATGTAATGCAATATGTTTGTTAAGAAAGCAGGAGTAATTTGGTCCCAAGGAAGTTTTGGAGAGCTATGAATTAAGTATTGATTAGTGTTAGAGTGCCAACAGTTAGCAGTTCAAAATCAAGGCATAAAAGTTGGCCCCAAACTGTGTACTTGATGTAGCTTCCATCTTAATGGCATTTCCCAGTTAAGAGTAGGAGAATAACTACCGGAGTGGAGGGGGTGTGTGGGGGTTTTGGAGGATCAGGCCCCATGAAAACAGACATTTGCGCACATTAGCAAATAGTCCATGCCTATGAAGCGGGTCAATGATGCAATGGACAGGTGTGCACCATTATTCAATAAAAAATTGATAGGTTATATAAAAGAAATATAAAAGGCCAATGAGAAAAAGCCCTTTATGGCCGTCAAATAAGGTGTTAGAGTAGTTGTGGACCCAAAAAAAAGCAAAAATATTCTTAATAAAAAGATGTTGGAAAAATAAATGCCACCAATTGCATTGCACAAAAGACAAATTGTCCTTTACAGGGATCACGGGTAAACAAAAAGCTTTGATTTGTTGAAGTTATATTTTTAAAACAAAATACATTTTTGCATCTACCTATGCTTACTACTTAGAGCAGAGGTCTTCAAACTGTGGGGGGCCCCAGAGCCCAGCATGAAATGAGGAAATGTGAAGGGGCAGCTCACATGGTCAGACTGGACCATAAAAAGGTCTTAGGCGCCAATGAAAAAATGGCCAGCTGTTGCAAATGGATATTCAGTCCTTTAGTCACAGACTGTTTGAATAGTACCCAAGGGGTCGTTTTCTGTTCAAATGTAAACAAATTGTGATATTTAAAGAATATTTATTTAGCAACAATGGTCAAAACTACTAGCTGCATAGTGAAGTAACTCCTCAAACTGGACCACATTGGCCAAAAAAGTGGGCCATTTTGACTGGCCTACACTAGCATTTTGCATTTTTGGTACGATCATCGCCCTATAGGCCAGTCCAAGCCTGCCGGCTCATCCATAATGGGTGAGGGGGTGTCTACCCACTGGCCACCTCACCCATTATGGTGAAGCCAAGGAGCCAGCCCAGTGAAACACTCAGCACTCCCTTCAGCTGCTTTTTTCCAGCTGAGGGAGTGCTCCTGGGCTGGCTGAACTGTCAAAGGGAAACACGGTTTGCCTTTGACAGTTCATGTCCCCAGCCGCACATGATCACAGAGTTTTGCTTCGCCAGCCTTGCATAGCTTATTGGAAATGCTGGCTGGGGCACTGCATGTATGTATGTATGTGCGAGGGGGTGCTCCTGCACATCCTCGCACATACGGGCATTTTAGCAACCACGCGCAGGCCCCTGCAGAAGGTACGTTTATGGCGATTTATGTTTTATTTAAATGTGTATGGATGAGTGTATGATTGTGTTATGGGACTGTTGGGGAGCAGGATGGGCTGCAGCACTGGGATAGTGGTGGGAGTAGGGTGGGGAGAGCCCAGGGTCTGTACTGGGAGTAGGGTGCGGTGACGGCACGCAAAGGTTCATAGCGATTTCTACATACTGTCTATCTGGCACTTTTGGGGGGGGGGGGGCCGGCCTGCCCAAACTTTGCTCAGGGGGGCCCCCAGGCCAAAAAAGTTTGAAGTCCACCGATTTAGAGTATTCCTTTACTGAGGATAAGGGGTGATTCACCCAGAAACAATCACAAAAATAATCACAGTAAGCAGGACACACCTCAGTTGTATAACCACTGCAGAGAAAGAGCAACTCAGTGGATGATGGTGAGGGCATGATAGTCAAACGGGGCAGAGATCCAGTATATGACCAGATTTGAAGATTTTATTGATTCTGAAATCCACTCAAAACTGGAAATATTGAGCGCAGTATCGGTCATCTGTAGAGTGCATCTAACTGCTCCAGTTACCGCAGTTTACCCAATCGGTTCTGTGTGCCCCAGTGTAAAGACTCCCATGGGCTGGAGACCGAGGAATGATCAGCACGTTAGCCGAACATTGTCACTGCAGGAGCTCATAATTGTATCAGTGGCTGGGGCAGATGCGGTACTGGAGCATGGGCTAGCAGACGGGTGGAGGAGCTGGGTACACCCCCCAACATCATAGGAACTAAAAGCAGCAGCTGTGGCAGATACAGGAGCTTGTGGCCCATGTGACGTTCTTCTGATTAGTCTTCGCCTGCCTTGCTGCTAGGCCGCCTGGTGAGTTCCTCATGCAGTCCCGATGTCTCGCTCCCCGCTGCCTCCATGTCGCTCTCCATCCCCTCTATTTATTCTAACTGCTACTCTGTCACCTATGGTACCTCTCGAAGTCTGGAAGGAAAAGGATTAAGAAAGTGCTCCTAGTCTCCAACCCAGGCCTGGCCATCATCGACAACTACGTCAATGCTTCCTTCAAGCAGACTATCACTGACATCCTCTTTGTTGACCCCTCTCCTGACCTATGGACTCCCCATATGGCCTCAATCCTCTCACCTCTCTCTGGTTTGCCCATTAATGGTGGAACCAGATAGGAAGTACTCTTGGCACACTTCTCATTCACTAGGTGTGTAATGTCTATTGGAATGGCCCTGTCATGGCCCAAGGCTCTCAGCCCAACAACCTTCTCCCTGATGGGCATTTTCCAGCTCTCCCTAGCCCCTTCACTACCATTGATTGGCATACCACATCCCTGTACCCCTCCTTAGAAAACTTTCAAAGATGGCAACCAGCTTCTCTTAGCTAGTTTCAATGCTTGTTCTGCCATTAAACACTCCTCTGACTTCTACTTTGTGAAGACTTTGACCGTGAGGTTCTCATCCTCAATGAGACATGGTTCAATGCAGACAGTCACTGCTCTCGACACACTTCTTCCTGAAGGCTACAATATACTCTCCAGGCCCCGATCTTCCCTGAATGGGTCCCTGCTACCATCATACCCGCTCAATCCTTCAAATGCCTCGTCTGCAGGCGTGGCGTCTCTCCTACCCTCTCACTTACTCTACCCATTTACAGGCCCTCGAGCCCGGTCTCCCTCTCCTCGCTGAATGGGCTGACCTCCCCTCCTCTCTCCTGACCTCTACCTCCAAGCTTCTCCTCCTCGGAGACTCCAACATTCATCTTGACTCCTCGAATGCGGACACTGTACTCTTCAGCAACCTCTGACTCTTCCCCTTACCATTCTTACTTCTGGTCCGACCCACTCAGCTTGCCACAGCTTGGATGCGCTCATCTCAGCAGACTTTCTCATCTCTAAACCTCTCATTACACCCCTGTCCTGGTCGGACCATACTCCATCCTCTGGAGCTCCTGGACTCCCTGGCTAAGCATCTGCTTGCACTGCCAGTCTCCTCCTCCGTCATTCAACTGATGAAGCCAGTGTCAGTCACTGCTTTTGCTGCCACTTTCATTCCCCCTCTCACCCATTCTATTGACTCTCCCACCGACACAGCCCTCGCCAACCTTCACCTCTCCATCACCCTTGCCCCTGTCATGAGGATCCACATGCACCCTGCCTCCAAGCGCAACAGCTGGTTTGATTCCGACGTAGCCTCTCAAACGCAAGTGCAAGGTTGCTGAAGGGAAATGACAGGCTTCAAGCACATACATTGAAACTGGCCTGTCGCATGCTCCAAAGCAAATACTGTCTCTTCATCCGCTCCAAGAAGAGGGCCTATATCCAAGCTTGCATCTCTGCGACCACCAACAATACAGCTGAACTGTTCAATAACTTGCCAATCCAAATGCAGTTTGCACTTCTCTTCCATCCCAAGTGCTATGTACTGCACTGGCCTCCCATTTCACAATCAAAACCCAGGAAATCCTGTCCTCACTATTCTCTACCCTCCTCCCACACCTGATCTCAGGCCTCCCTTGCCCCCCTTCCTCCTACATACACTCCTCCTCTTTACCCATAGCACCGGATGAGGTCTCCTCCAAACAATTGCTCCCCTGCTCCTCCAGAACTATCAAGGACAACATTTCCTCTCTCGCTCCTGTCTTGGCTTATTTCTGCAACTGATCCTTTGCCACTGGCTCCTTACCACGATCCCTCAATCACTCCTTTGTGCGCACACTCCTTTAAAAAAAAAAAACAGTCTGCTGACCCTTCCTGCCGAGCTAACTACCGCCCTATCTCCACCCTCCACCCCCTTCCCTGGGCAAACTCTTGGAGAAGCTGGTCATCCCCCCAACTGACCTACCATCACCATACTGAATCTGTTGGCTGTCTCCATGACAATCCGTCTGGCTTCAGATTATCGAGAGGCATGGAAACAGCCCCCTGCTCTCAATCCTCGATTCCAACTCGCCTGTTGTAATCCTCCTTGATTTGTCCTCTGCCTTTGACACGGTCAATCATGCCATCCTCAAAGCCGCTTCACAAATCCCTTGGTATCACGGACCTGGCACTGGATTGGAGGACCGCCTCCATATCCAATTGACCTTCCGAGGTGCAACTGGGCCCTTTTCTCTCCTCCTTTACACTACCGGCAGTGTTCCTTAGTACCCTGTCCTATTGCCATGGCTCTTAAACTTCTAGCTTGCCCCTCGGGCCCACTTGATCTCCTCTCCTCTTTTCCAGCGTTATGCTGATGACAGCACTCCTTCAAGATTCGCTCCACTATCTCCTCTCTCATTAGTGACTGACTGCTATTCAGGCCTGTTGCATAGCTAATGATCTGTCTTAATGCCAGTAAGAGAGATCTTTCTCATTGGGACCCCTGCTTCCTTCCTACTCTCTGGCCGCCCACCTTGGGCCCCCTCCCCTCACCATCTTGTGTGGCTAAAAACCTTGGGGTCATTTGTGACTCCTCTCTCCTTCTCACATTATGGACATTGCCAAGAAGGCCCACATTCGGCACCATCTCCTGAGAGGCATTCTCCCCATCCTTACCTTACCCCAGAAACTCCATGTCTCCAGAGCTCTGGTTCTCTATAGGCTGGTTTACTGCAACAGCCTTTTCCTCAATCTCCCCCTTTCCTCTCTTCATCTCTTTCAACTAAACCTAGAGTATGACTGCGAGACCTATCCTAGGCCTCAAGCCCATGGGACTGCGTCTCTCCAGACCTAAAATCTCTCCACTGGCTCCCGTTAGCTGCAAAGATCAAATTCAAGACCCTCTGCATCATCCACAAGGCTTTCTGGGGCCTGGGACCCCGCTACATCCAACTCCCTCTCCCTAAATACCACCCTACTAGAGCCCTTCGTTCCTCTAGCTCAGACACCCTTCAGATCAGATGTTTTTCCAAGCAGAGTGTGGTGGGTTGAGCTCCCTCTTCAGCAGGTGCCTCCCTCTGGAATGGGCCCCCTGCCCCCTCTCAGACTTGAGCAGAACCTGCTTAAGTTCCAGAAGCTTCTCAAGACCATCTTGACTTCTTTCCCTCTCACCCTACCTTGCTAATGCCCCATCTGCGACCGGTCCCCCCTCAGTCTTACAGGGCACCAGGCCATCCTTGATCAGTTTTAACATCACCCACCGCCCCCAAATCAGCACTGCCTCTTCTGGGCGCCCTTTCCCACCTAGCCTGGTGGGTTAGGCATCCCTTCAGAGTCTGCCCCACTCCCCCACTTAGCCGGTGGTCCGTCCCCAGCACCCCCTGGGCCATGTATTTCTTCCCTGAACATACATTACCACCCACTTAACCCTGCACTTCCTGTTACTGCAGTTGCACGATCCGCGATCTGAATGCCACAAGGCCTAGTAGGACCATTATTGTTTATCTCCCCTGTCACCCCCCCATTTTTTGTCTTGTGGTGCCTGAAGACACCTTTTTGCTGTATAGTGTGCCTTATAAATATTTAATTAATAAAGTGACTATCTATATACAGGTTAAAATGTACAGTGAAGAGGGGAATGGAAAAGTAGGGGTGACGTGGTAGTAGTTAAATGGAGTTTCTTCTGGACAAGGTGGAGCTTTAGAGAGAATTTCAAAGAGTGGGCAATACATTTTTTAATAAAGGTGGAAGGCGCAGACGTTCAAATGTGGAGTGGGGAAAAAAGGTTAAAGAGTCGAAAAATGGGTTTTGTAGGCATGCTTTGATTACACAACACACATCACTGCAAAAATATAAATCCATTCTCCTTGATCTCGGTTTCATAATCAAGTCTTTTCTGAAACGCTTTATGCAAAATGAAACCAACAAGGTGTACATCAGACGCGTTTAAGGGACCGGAAGTCAATTATGTTAACTGCTCAGTCACCATGACTACTAGGTTGTGCGCCATTTGGGCTATGAAATCCAAAAGCAGTTTTTTTGCATTTTTGTGGGCAAAGTGGGGACTATTGAGACGTCTTTTACAAGAAGAATGAACAAGGATGGGTCAGCAACTATTGCAGAAACACAATCTAAGCTAGCATATAGACATTTGGTTTTCACATGCAAACAATTGGTGATTAATCCTGAAAGTGGAAGGGATTTGTATGGATAAAAATAAAAACACACAAATGGGTATTTACAGCCTGCTCGATCCATAGCAATGGGAGGAAATCGTTTTTTTTTCCTTTCCCACTTTCTATCATCAACTGGGGATTTTTGCCAAGGTCATACAACTTACAAAACTGTTGTATAAGGAGAATTGCAATTTGGTTGGGCAATGAACACAGAAACATTCCCAACCTTGAGACATTTTTGTGAAGGTTCCAAAAGATAATCATTTAACAATAGTCTTTTTGTAGGCTACATTGGTATTAGTCATGCGCCATAAAAAGTCCACCATGTAGTGGATGGTCCTTGGTATTACCACATGTTTGACAAACAGAAGTTGATAGGGGTGTTTGTGTAATAGTAAAGCAGTTTATATATAGAGTTATTATGACTCGGTTACTATTGCTGCATGTGACTCTGTAAAGAAAGGGGGTTTAGGGCTATAAGTTGGATGAACGGTAAAACCGGTGCGTAAATGTGAGGTTGATAAGTGCAGTCAGGAAGCGTCTATTACCCATGTGCCAGTGTAGGTTCTACTGCATTCAGGGCCGAGGTGGCAGGCGCAGTAATGGGTTAGCAGCAAGGACAATTCCTGGTTTAAGAAAGGCACTGGGTGCATTGCAGTGTCAGTGTTGATAGCAAATATTTAGTTTAGGAGTCTGTTTAATACGATCAACCTTGTGGGTCATATGAAGAGATTAATGAGGTCTAAAGCTGAGAGATTTTAGCAGGGATGAGTCAGTGTGGAGAATAAAATGGGAAGGACGAATGGGGTAGGTGCCTGGAGCCTTCTTGGGTGAGGCTTCAGAGTCCTTCCTTTGTTTTGTACCATTGCAGCAGAGACGTGGGCAGCCGGAGGAGGTACCCTTAACAGGATTATGTTCCCTTGGGCAAGCTGTAAGCAAACCAAAATCCACTGTAGAGTTGCTTAATGAACTACATGACTGGTCCCTGTACTAACAGACATAGGTTGCTTGTGTTTTCTTTCAAGTTTATCTTGACTGGCCGCTGTTTATCCAATTTAGTTAATTGAAGAACCACGTCCTCACCTCTTTTCTGAATGTCATGCGGTTTACCTTAATGTATACAAATGCTTTGGTAGTCAGTAGGGAGAATAAGGATCCTCATCCTTCGTTGTTGAAATTAGGAACTGAAAATAGAGGGGCGCTACTGAACCTTAGTGTCCTGAAAAGAGGGCAATACTAGAAATTCCTTGTGAAGAATGCTGGGCCCTCTGCAAGGTTGGTGTGGTGGGCGATGTTGAGGGTTTTGAATTTTATTGTTTTGCTGGGAATCCAGCAAAGCATGGAACGTGCAGGGGTGAGGTGTTTAGATCTTTTCATCCTAGCAGTAGTCTGGCCACTACATTTTGTAGGTTTTGTAACTAGGCTTTTTGCATAGTGCAACAAGGTCAGTAACCAGACCATAATGAGGGGATAGAAAGCCATCTCAGCACGGGGTAGGTGACTTGCTAGGGTAAACTACAGCCAGTCCTACCCTAGAGTTAGATGGTGGCAGCTAAGGGTGCCATGCCCTGTCCCCTACAAAAGGGGCCCGTTTATGTGCATTACCAAATTGCATCCGCCTATACAGTGTGAAAAAAGTGCAGGCCAGGTTATCTCTTTTCTATGGCCACAAGAGAGGCAGCAACAGTACAGAGACCATCCACAGGATGGCAACTCCTCAGCAACCCACACAATTTGCCTACAGTGATCGGAGTCATTCAGCCACCACTGACGTGCCAGTGAAAGAGGAACTGGAGATCTTACATGGCTTTTTTCACTCTTGGGGGCGCAGCACACTGCTCCACAGCACCAGCTAACACAGACCACCTGGGACCTTAAGCAAAACACATTCGCTCAACAGGACTGCACTTACAATGCGTGTGGGCGCACCATACCCCCCTACAGGAACAAATACTTTACAGCCCAGCGTGGAGTAAAGGGGCAGGGCTTAAGCTATTTGCAATTTAACATAAATTTAACGTCTGGGTGGGGAAGACCAAGTAAGAGTCAGTAATACAATCAGAGAACGAGGGAGAGGATAAGAGGATACAAGAAGTAGGAAGTTTTGAGATGTTTGGTTGAGGACAGAGGAAGAGGTGTGACAGGCCAAGAGACCATCAGGAGGAAGGACTGTGTATTGGAGTCTGGAGAAAAGGGGAGGTATTGGTTGGTGAGAACAGGTGGTACTGTGTGGTGAGTGCATGCAAGATATGGGAGTGTTAGGGGGGTGTGGATGAAAGTGGTTATGAGAGTGAAAGGAGCGGTAGCAGGGCAGAGGGAGGCTTGAGTAGCAACACTGAAGAGGCAGGAGAGATGCACATTAGGGAACAAAGAAGGAAGACGTAGGGTGCAAAGGCTGGGTGAAGTTCGATGAAGGAGAGTAGTGCAAGGAGAACATAAAACGGGGGAGGGGGGACTATGTACACGTGAAAGGAAGAAGCCAGAGTCGGGCAGCGTATCTGAAAGCAACACTATAATCCTTTTGTGTCGACTAATATTGATTTGCTGTGCCAGCTGCACTGGCTTCCCATAAGGAGCCAGAATGAGTTTAAGATAGTGTATTGTGCATCGTTCTAACATAATGCTGGCACTGACTAGCTTTGCTCTCAGCCGATGCTTATTAGGCCTGCCAGAGTTCTTCCATCTTCACATGTTTTGTTGAGAATACCGAGATATCATAAGGATCGGGCTGGGGACGTTCTTTCTCAGCCCTGGCCCCTACACACTGGAATTATCTTCCTGCTTACCTTTGAGATACTGGTGATCATTTTCAGTTTTCCAAGCTTCTGAAGATCTCTTTTTTGATTTTCAGGTGTCTCCTGACCGTTTGACTGTCTGCTTTTTAGCACCTAGATGACTTGGCCTTAACTCACGCTTTACAAATATCATAACATTGATAGGGTACATTTAAGAATTCCTGGTGAGGCATTTGCCTGTAGGACCTCACTGAAAGGTAAGAATTGAGCCAGTAGGGGAAACCATCTATACTGACTAGTTTAGGGCGAAGGACGCCTGGGCTAGGGTGGGAACACTAAATCTAGATGAGTGAGGAACAGTCCTGGCACACTGCTGAAAAACTCAAAAACCTTTGACCCTTGTCTGGGAGTTGGGAGTGTTCCTTGAGCCATCTGTGACAATCGTCTAGTCTGATTAGGTCTAGTGATTTCACAGCATTTGTCCTGCTGGTAAAGAATCTGTAAGTTCTGATGCAACGTAGAGTGTTTAGTTGGAACAATCAGCTTCTCACAATGTCACCCAGCTATGGTTCAAGCATGAGGATTCTGTACATGGTGGTTACAAACTTCCTTACCTTGGCGGTTAGGACCAGGCATGGGCCAAACTCACGTGACCAAGTATTTGAGGTGCTGTTAAGAGGGAGTCAAAATGTAAAGCATGAGTTCAGGATAATATCAGATAAAAGTATACGCCAATTACATGTACGTGCAACCCCACAATATTCTTTCCAGGCCGCAGATTGCACATTTTTACTGATGTGTAACTATATTAAAGCCTTTCTGTATAAGAGGTATTCTAACCTCTTACTCTGCTTTTCTCTACCCAGTCATCACTGCATATGTGTAAGTTATATATAGTATTGACTAACAACACTGTAGCGCTTTCTGAAGTTTAATGAACTCCATGTTACAGCCTTACATATGGTATCAAGTTGCACCTCAGCTAGAAAGGCTGGGTAGCTCTAGTTGGCATTGTTGGTCAGGCCTTTGCAAGTATAGTAAGCTTGTTGCTGGCTCATAACATTCTTAAGTAGAAAGCAATATCCATCTTGCAATTTCAGTAATGCCGATAGGATATCCTTACCATGCTTTGTATAATGAGAGGCTCTTTTCTTCTAAGCAGTCCTATTTTATTCTGATCTTGTACAATCTCCCCACTATAGACGTCACTTTCAATCTCTTTCTCATCCTTCTCCCTACTCAGCCAAATAAACTAACTGCACATGATTTCGCTACTTATTTCACATCTGAAGTGTTTAGTCTTTGCTCAGCAATTGGTCCTTCATCTCACCCCCATCCCCCCCCCCCCCAACCATCGTCTTCATTAACCAAGGTTGTCATATTTTTCTCAGATTTGTAACGGATATCTCTTCTTTAACGGGACCCTACCACTCCCTCACCCAATGATCCCATTCCTTCATCCGTTACCCTTGAAGGCTATCCTTCTCTTAATTCTCATCTTACTAGCCTTTTTTAACAGTTCTCTCTGTATTTCTAGGTTTCCTCTTTGATTCAATCATGCCATTATTCTTCCTATTCTAAAAAAACCTTTAGATCCATTTTCTCTCTCAAATGGTGACCCCATTTCTCATCTTCCCAATCACTCTAAGATTCTGGAATGGCTCGTCTATGCTCAAGTTTCTTGTTTTGCCACTGAAAATAAATTCTATTCTTCCAGGTTTTCAGTCTTGGTTTCGTCCTCTTCACGCTACTGAAACTGCTCTTTCCGGCTGCGAATCATTGCGTTCTGTTTGAGACTCTAAGCATTACTCTATTCTCATAATTTTGGACTAGTCTGCTGCTTATGACACGGTGGTCCATGTGCTAGTCTTAATCTCTTGTTTTGGGTTCTCTGGATCTGTGCCATCTCAGTTTCATTCTTATTTATCTAACTGCTCCTATTCTGTCATATGGTCTGGGTCCTGTTCTGAGACTTCTCGATCATGTTTCGCAAGGTTCTGCTCTTGGTCTTTCTTTTACTCTCTTTACACGGTCACTAAACAGCGTCATAACAGTCTCTTGCATTTGTTGTACCATCCCTGTGTATCAATGATGTTGCTGTGAAAAATCCCTTTAACTGCCGAATAATGCATTGCCCAAATATCAGTGCTAAGGAACTCTGGATGCAAAGTTTTAGCATTTTATGGTTCCATTTGTGACCAATGCTCTAGTATGTTCGACTTGGTTAAAATGCTTTAGTGGGTCCTGAGATGAAGTACCCACTTGTGGTTCTGTTGCATTGGTCCGAGTTGATACAGTGGCCAATTTAATACCCAGCGGATTCCACTGTGCTCCATCTCCAAGGACCACAGACAAATCTATTTTGCCATTTTTGTCAGGTTCTCTCCACGTTGTGCCCTCAGCCATTCATATTAAGCATCGCAATTTTGTTGGCCGAGCTTACTAGTACATGTCCTCCCCATTCCCCTCATGATGTGTGCCAGTGTGATCGCCATTTCGTCATCTGATGTGCAAAGTCTTACTGTTGGTTGAAATTCCCTTCTACTTTGATGGATGGGTGGAGTCCTCCCCATCCTTATCAGACCAACAGTTATCCTATTAAGTCTGCCATGTTCTACTAGTTGGGTGATTGGACCGGTTGTCTAACAACCACACCTTCTATTACCCCCACTAGATGATGGTACACAGTGCCACGCTTGCAGAAGCCTCCTGTGAGGGTCATTTATGAAGTCTTCTTTTATCCACCAACACTTTGAACTAAGGACTTTGAATCTTAAACTTTCAGCACAAGGGATGCATTCAGTAATGAAAATCTTAATCTTTCATGTCAATAGCAGTCCTTTAGTCGCCCTGCTGAGACAATGGAAGGATCCCTTGAAACATCATTTTTAGGAACTTTTGAATTTGCACTAATTTGTTAAGCATTCTGAGATCTAAAATTGTTCATGTCCATCTTACTTTGGAATAAGTTAGCAAGATCAGTAGAAACCCTGAGTCGATCCTCTATGGCTTTCTCAGAGAGTTTTGACATGTCCCACCTTAGGTGGTATGTTGCACCCTCCTGGAATTTTATGCAATATCCCAGTCTTACTTTGTCCTTCACCCACTATTTCGAAGGTGATTTGTGTGCAGTTGTGGGCATGCTCTGCAATACATTTCCGTTGTGGCGAACTATGGGCAAGAAACGTCCTATGGACATTGTTGCTTTATTGTGGGGCTTCGCATTATGGGTACGCCCCAGTCTTTTCCCTTTGCTCCTTGTGTGATGCTGCCCTTGTCTGTACTGATCCAGTGCATACGGCTGTGGAATTCACAGTGTCCATGCTCCATTGCTGACCGAGAAGTTAAAGCCCAAAGGCAGATCACCACAGCGACCATTAACTGACTTCCGTTATCTAGACAAGACAGTTACTATGTTCACATTACCTTTTCTAATGTTTATATTTGGGTTAACTAGTGCACAGGCTCCACCAATCAAATAAAGCAACACCGTTTCATCAACGAGAGGCCAAGAAGATGGTTGTTACACTGCTGTACTTGACAGACCACCCTATGTGGTGGTAGACAGTGGTCATTGGTACTTTACAGCAACAAGCACTTGGAAGACGAAAGCTGTCAAAATACAACGCTCCTTAATGTAACCCTATTATTAATGTTATATGATTTCTGATGGCCCAGTATGAAAAATGGGGTTCTGGAATATGTAAATAAAAATGTTGCAGGATTTACCTCAGAGGCAATGCAGGCCACACTGAGCCAGCAGTCATGTCCCATGCCACTCCATTTGCACCCACGCACACCATGTCCATGGATTTTTCAGTTGATATGCCCAAGATGTAAGGTTATGGCACAGCCGGTAGTCGTGGTCGCATGGCACAATTGTAACATTTCCGTGCTTGCCCATGTAGTCTACCCAAAAAATAATGCCACCTTCATGGGGTTCTGCATTGCCCTACTCAAAACAAAGGACCACATGTTCCTCCAATTTTTTTCAGGTAATGGAATTTTAAAGAAATGTTCTTCACTTGGTCCACAGTTTAAAGCCATAGTTTACCATTAAAGCGCCAGGTTTTGAAGCAATATCTCTGCTGCCTCTTAGAAGGGTTAGAGACTGCTTAGTTCTAGCTAGTATGGTTGGCTGAGTTTACGTTAACACTCCAAGGTTAAAACTAAAGCACCCCCTTCTTTACAACATATGCTTTCCATCAACCCATGTTGCCTTCTGACCGACCTACATCAGATATTAAACCAGAAAGGCCAGTATAATTATAATTACTGTTCTTTTATAATGCGCTTATAATACCAGAGATTGGTTTCTTTTTTTTTTTTAAACGTATTTTTGGTTTGCAAATCACATCACAGCTGTTCCACATTATGACTGATTTTGAAGCATACAATATAATACATAACTCCTACATTTCTTATATCTAGACAGCAATCAGGTACATTTGCACATTTACAGAGTTTTCCGTAACAAGAGAATTTCGGGCTATCCGATCTTGGGTAGAGTCTATTCACCATCAGAGTTCTCTTCGTCGGATACGGTTCTATTCAGGTACGATCTAAACAGAGTCCAAATGTTTTTTGGTCTACTTGTTATAGGCGTCATTCCTATATAAGTTTCTTTGCATTCATTAATGTATGTTAATCCTTTAAGGAGGTGTTCTATGCAGGGGGTGTGCCTTCTTTTCCATGCTTGAATACATTTCTTAGCTACTACACACGTTGAACAATCTTTTAGTTTTCTCTGGTACTTTCCCTATATCTCCGAACATGTATTTTTGGGGGCTGAGATGCGCCGGGATCTGTGTGATCTCTAGTAGTCGCGCAACCTCACGCCAGAACCCAGTGATCAGGGGACATGCCCAGTACATATGGAAAGCGTTCCCTCTGGGGCTTCCGCATTTCGGACAGTCTGCCAACAATGTGTTTTAGAATTTCGCCATTTTAACAGGGGTATTATGGAGCTTATTCAATATTTTAAATTGAATCAGTCTGACGGCGGCTTTCAGAGAGACTTTTTTTTTTAGACAAAAGGCACTATCCGGACCATTTCCCCTCTTCTATGGTTATGCCCATCTCCAATGAGGCTTTGATGTTATTCAAAGATTTTGAGTGTGTTTGAATTATGTTGTAGAGCTTCGACACCCCTGTACCAGATTGTGAATAAAGTGACTGGAAACATGCATGTGTGGGTGGTTCTTCTGGGTATGTTGGCCATCGCTTCTTGAAAGCTGCTTTCATGCTGTGGTATTGGAGGGTGGCCAATTGGGTTCTCCCTACTGTGTCTGCGAAGTCTTCTGGTGTAACGAATCTACCATTTGGAAACATCTCATTTTGATTTCATATTCCAGGACCCATGTCTTATGTATACTGGTATCATGAGGGTTTGATGCCTGGGAAATTCCATAGTGGGGCCTGCGAGTCATAGGGTGTGTATTTGCAGTCTTTTACTGATCGCAGCCCACGCTGCGATCATGGAGGTTGCCGGGTCCAATTTGCATTCATCCCTGTGGGTTTAATGTTGTTCGATGGGGACATGTGGTGTTCTATCTGTTGGGTCCTGCCAATACTTAGCATATTGTGCTTGTGCCACCCGGTAGTACAGCTCGAAATCGGGTGCAGCGATGCCTCCCATTTCATAAGGTTCTAACCATTTCTCCCACTTCATTCTGTTAGTACCGCCCTTCCATATGAATGCTGTTGCCATGGATCGCAAGTTTTCAAAAAAGGGCCTGCCTGGCCATATTGGGACATTGCTGAACACGTACAGGAGCTTGGGGAGTACCACAATTTTGAATATCGCGATGCAACCGATGAGTGATATAGGGAGTCTTGTCCATATTTGTAGTTTAGTAGGGATCATTTGTAATAGGGATTCATAATTGTCGATGTATAGTGACGTCCTATCTGTAGAGACGAGAAGTCCAAGATATCTGATATGGTTAGGGGACCACTTAAAACCATGCGTATGTGTAGGGCACGTGGTGGCCGGTGTTAATGGAAAATCTCAGATTTTGTGGTGTTTATTTTGTAGCCCGAGAATACCGTGAATTTTTCTATCACTGCCAATGTGGGAGCTAGATTTTTCTCTGGTTCGCGTATATACAATAATGTGTCGTCCCCATATAACGATATAGATTGGAGAATGCCGGCCATCCTTAAGCCCCTCTGTTCCTGTTCTAGTCTGACCGCTGCCGCAACTGGTTCCATCGTGAGAGCAAAGAAGATGGGAGAGAAGGGGCATCCTTGCCTGGTTCCCCTATTTAATCTAAAATATGGTAGAGTATGGTTTGTGAGGATCCTGGCTTTGGGGGAAGTGTAAAGTAGCCTGACACTGTGTGAAATATGGACCAAATCCAAATTTATCTAGGACCTCAAACAGGTAGGCCCAAGAGACCGAGTTGAACGCTTTCTCGGCATTAAGTGTTATAGCCACTGCCTGTACCCCCGCTTTAATTTGTGCCATAACTCCGAACAGTCTGCGCAGGTTTAGGGCTGTGGATCTTGTTGGGACAAAGCCGTATTGATCGGGGTGTATAAGGGTAGTCATTTTGGGTAGTAATCTGGTTGCAAGCACCTTTGCATAGATCTTGGCATCTGTATTGATTAATGAGAGGGGCCGATAGGACAGTTCATGGGGAGGGCACCTGGGTTTTAATAATACTGTGATAATAGCGTCCCTCATTGTGTCAGGAGGGAGCCAGTTCTCATAGCCTCCTCCCATACAAGTGTTAGTATTGGGGAGAGTATTGCGGAGTACTCTTTGTATAGTTCTGGACTCAACCCACCTGGGCCTGGGGCTTTTCCAGCTGCCAAGGATTTGATCACTTCAGCGATTTCTTCACTGATTATCTGTTGTTCCAGAGCCCAGTTGTCTTCTAGTGAGAGCCTAGGGAGTGTGATCTTGCTTAGGTACCCCCTCAGGTCTTCCCGAGTACATGTGCATTTGTTCGCATATAGGTCGTTCTAGAATTTGGTAAATTCTGAATTTATCTCATCTTCCCCATTTACGGCCGCCCCATTTCCCGTTACAATACTTGTGATGCGTGTGTGGTTAAACTTATTCCTTAGTAACCGTGCTAGTAAGTGTCCTGCCTTATTGCTTTCACCATATCTGCGTGCCCTGGCTGGTATAGCCATGTACTGTTCTATACAGAGATTGGTTTCCAAGTGTGGGATGGGGAATCGAACCTGTGTTGCGCTGTTCCATGCCACTCCATTTGCACCCACGTACACCATGTCCATGGATTTTTCAGTTGATATGCCCAAGATGTAAGGTTATGGCACAGCCGGTGGTCGCATGGCACAATTGTAACATTTCCGTCCTTGCCCATGTAGTCTACCCATTGACCAGGAAGCAAAAATAATGCCACCTTCATGGGGTTCTGCATTGCCCTACTCAAAACAAAGGACCACATGTTCCTCCAATTTTTTTCAGGTAATGGAATTTTAAAGAAATGTTCTTCACTTGGTCCACAGTTTAAAGCCATAGTTTACCATGGCTAGTCTGCTTTGTTCCGTCTTGCATACATCCACAATATAAAACAAACAAAATAATTAAACTGACACATATTACAAACGTACACAGCCCCAAATTACAAATTTGGCGACAGTCTGACTATGCACTTAACACATTTCTATGTTAGACCAGTGCTCCAGTTCCGACCTTGCATCAAAGGTAGTTTGCCGTCATCACGACGATCCGTTCATAATCCATGAAATCGGTAGTCACTCATACTATGCTGAGACACAGTCTTTCATGCATGTTAAAAGCAGCTGCAGCATCACTCCATACCACTTTCACCAACTTTGATGTACATGTAGACCAAGAACTATGCAAGTGATACTTATTTCATAACAACTGAGTGGTTAAGGGTGAAGGGCCATAGGAGAGGGCTTGGGAACCCATTGTGTGTCTAAATGTTCGATTAATTAGGGCTTTTCACATTCAATACCCTCAAACCTCCACTGACATTCTCAGCCATGTCCTAATTAGAGCATCAGAAAGGTTGCAGCGGAAACTGTAGTTGGTTCTTCTCTTCTTAAGAGGTGGAGGTTGTCACCTGAACAAAGGAAGTCATGATGCAAAGGCACAAGGTAAACCATAAATGAGCCAGCACTTGGTGCACCGCCTCCTGCCTGCCCTAAAAGAGCACGTTTTACTTCATCTATGTGGTCCCAGCTAGCCACCACAATTCCACTGTGATGGGACTGTGGAGAACGGAACTGGGCCTGGTTACGTTCCACTACACAAAGCCAGTTGGCTTCATTTGGTACAGAAGACTGACTTCGAGGCTCTGACAGAAAGAGCGCATCTCCCACAACAGTGGAGTGGAGAGGGGAGTAAGAACCACACTGACAAAATAAAGCGCCGCTTTCTTGAGACTAAAACAGCCTGTTGATTCTTGTCCAATGAAAACTGGAAGATGAAAGGCTATTGCAGGAGTCTGTCTTCAAAGACCTGAAAGAAAAAAAAAATAAAAGGGGCAGAATCCAGCCAGTGCTGTTAAGGACCCAGACAATGAAGACATAATACATGAGACAGGTTCTAAAAAGTGAAGCTAGCAGCATTTAAAAAAGGGCTTCATGGGCGCACGAAGAGTGAGAGGCACCTACATCAGGCCCCTCAAGGTACAAACAAGAGAAAATCCTTGAACTGTGAGCTATTTGAGGGACAACAGTTGAGGAACACAAGGAGGTGCATAAAGGCGTGGAGCATGTGAAGCCAAGTTTTAAACTTTGTTGGAAAACTGATTTGATCCCTTGCCGGTTGTTGGGCAACTGTTCTGGAGAAAGGGGGGGTGGGGCTCCTGTTAGGAAACTACGTAGTTTGGAGAGAGCGGGCCTAGATGCAATAGTTTTGCACGTTTGCATCATTTTACATATACTCCATGCCACAGATTGTTGAAAAATAACAAAAACGAACATGACGATATGTGAAGACATTCCCCACTGAGTTTTGATGAAATGTACAGGGGAAAAAAAAGACCACGGATTTACCTTGTTAAAAAAAGATGGCACATTTATTGCTACATAAATGTTATATACATATTGTGTTCTCTGTTACAGGGACAGAAACATTTGAACTTCTTGCTGCTGGTTGAAAAGGTTCATCAACAATACCTTGAAATTTGACACAGAGTACAAATCGGCAATAAACCAACAATGGAAACTGGAGAACAAGATGAGAAGCAATTCATCTCGGACAATTAGCTCTTACAATACTCCATGGGTACTATATGGTATGCTAGAACCCTACTATGTTCTTAAAATGCTATTGTAAATTTCTGATATTAATGAACAGGTTATGGTAAATAACCCTACATTTTTACTACCTAATATAGTAAAATAAAGTAAGAAACTTTTTACTGAAAACTTTTTCGATTTCAAAAATCTAGAAAGAGTAATATTTAGAATTCAAGAAATGTTCTTACAAGATTATTGTATAAAAGACTAGCTACAGTGAAAAATAAGCCAAATGTATTTTTTTCTTTCTATTTTATGAAGGAAAGCTTCTGGGTGTACTGCAAAGTCTAATATAGCCAAAAAAAAGACAACAAGCTTAGAAACAGGCTTAAAAGGAAAGAGGCCAGGCAGTGGAACGTGATCACTTTCACGCGTCATAAGCAACAACTTTTTCTTTAAGCTAAAACACTGAAAAGGACAAGGCCACGGATGATTTCAAGATGTTATTTGATATGTGCAAATTAAAAAGGAACATAAATGTCCACTAAATTTACAAAAAATTCATTGGTTAGCAACCATCCAAAACGATCTTAATTTCTCTGTAAGCCTGTTTTAGCAGTTATGTTTTTTTTCTTCTGAAGTCATTTAGTTATGAGCCGAACAGCTCATATTGTAGTGAAATCGCCACTGGCGAATGGCAGTTTTTCAAACATTAGCAAAGACAACCTTGTATGATGTTCTTCCACATTCACTGGAGTGGAAGACTTGTTACATGGAAGTTCAAAGGGATTGAAGCAATCTCAACAGATTGAGAAACAGGGACGAAAGGTTCTAGAGGGGAGAAGTCAACATTTTCATGTTTGAAGCTAGCAAGGCATTTTCTGTGGAAGGGTTAGGCTGGTTTGTGAGGGAATGGTTCACACATCGAGTCCCTCACTGCAGACACAGTAGGCCAATGACCAGATAAAGTATGCAACACAGAAAGACTGGTGACCAATGTTTGCGTTTCAATACGCAATTAGCCAACAGCTGTGGTTTGTGCATCACATTACTTTCCAAAGGGAACAAGGGCGGAGGGTGTCTCGTGGGCTCAACATAATCACAGCCTGAGAAACTCCCTGGAATATTCATGCCGTTTGTGTTTACTTACAGCGTACGCTCCACTAGTCGTATGACCTGTTAGGAAAACGAACTGGCGGGTTCCCCTTGCCCCTCCCATCTTCGCGTTGCAAGCGCTAATGAAGCCTAGGAGCCTAAGAGGTTTTGTATTTACTTACAAATAAAAATAAGTTAGCTTGAGGAAAAAGGGGTAGAAAAAAACTTCTCTTCTAAAGAAACGCTACGGTCACAGTATTGTATTGCTCCACTACGCAACCTTTGCTACAAACGCTATCAGCTAAAAATATCATGGAGCTCTCTATGGAAGGTTAACTATGACCATAACTGTTCAGATTACCAGAGACCGAAAATAACATTTAAAAAAATCCATACCAAGGAACATTTTGCTATTGCATGGAAAACTCTATTCATATGGCAAAAGGAATGGAGAGGGCAGCAGAAAACCCGTCCTTCCCTTTTTAAGACACTAATAGGTATGGAGGGAATGCAAAGGGTTAAAAAGGTTGCCACTGCTTTGTTCTCTGCGCATGAACAGTTGTACAAATGCTGGCATCGGCTGAAGTCCGTGTCAGCTTGTATTTACCATGAGAATGCTTTCCCTTTATAAGTAGACCTTTACAACAGTTCCAGAACAATAAATAACATTTGTAGATACAATGCATTTGTCAATTCAGTTTAGGCACAAGGCTACTCCCCCACCCAGAGCGGAGAGACCACGACAGTCTGATTGTGCTTTAGCGGCACGGCTTGCAACAGAATGATATGTTCAGAGTTACTCCTCGGGCTAACAAATGGCCTCTCCAGAAGTGGACATCATCCCATCTCTGAGACAGGCGGTGACCAGTTGCTTTGTTCATAAGATTGCATGTGGGGTTTTTTCTTGCTTCAAGTGTTTTCTCCTGTCATTTGCGTCTCCAAGAACGGTTTAGTTGTATGTGCCCTTATGAGGAAAGGTCACCCATCGATGGATCCTGTCAATAGCACTGGAATTCTGGAACAAAGAAATCGATGGGTAAGAAAACGGTTTAGCAAGCAAATAAGAGGAAATTGCAATATTTAATTAAAAAAAAGTAAAAGATGCAAGACAATACCAATGCCGGCAGCGGAAAGAGTTTAACTTGTGAGATAAAATGCCTTTTATAATAGGAAAACAGTCACAAGAAAACATTGTAAACACTTTGATGACAAATAAAAATTTAGCTGCTCCAGCTGTTGGGCATCTACAGCCAAGCTGGGCCTATTCAATATGAGATTGACACAGGTTTTAGTCACATTTGAATAAAGGGGCCCATTGATATTTAAATTGCTACACCAACCGTCAAATCCATTTCCTGATGAACACGTGTTCTTGCAGACAATTCTAGTGAAATTACCTGTAATTCGGGCCTCTATACAGAGACATATTAAGCTATTTTGCGTGTAACAGTAGATGTGTGGAGTATAAACTAAAATGTCCGCACATCAATTTACTGGGAAACCAATAACGAGTGTTCTCAAACATGCTACAGTCCTACAGACTCGAAAGGCGCCATTTTAGGTTGCCTTGGTGTGAAGGAATTTTAGGTAATGAAATAAAAGAATTTCTGGGCTTAGTTTAAAAAAATAAAATGGGTTTTAAACCTCATTGGTAAAAATATAACGTGGGAGAAAACAACTCAGCAGGCAAAGAAAGTTTCAATGTATACAAGCCAGCCAGTGGATAGCTCAGAGGGTCAAGTGCGTGCCTCCGACTTTGGGCAAGTCCACACTCAACTGCAAATCCTTGAAGAACCAACTCATGTTTGAGTTCAATAAATGGAGTGCACTAGGTTGGGTAAGAACTGCGATTATTAAAGCGCTTACTAGACTGAGCAGGACGACATGAACTGTATAAAAACCTTTGTCATATTACAAAGACACCTATTCTTGGACACCGGACATATATCGTTTAATGGAGGCTGCAATAGACTAGAAACTTTTAACACGGCAACAGAAAATAATAATGGACATAGGCACTGTGTGCCAAAGCACAAGAACGTAGCGATGATTCAGCAATCTGGGTAGGGCCGGAGACGGGGATCTGGTTAGCATCCATTTCAACTAACCCGGTCGGTACCAATAGGCGAAATACCTGTCTGGTGTTCAGATATGACCCATAGGGTTGGTAGATTCACTAAGCCCAGGGTGCAATCCTGGGTGTGTCGGTGGTTGCTCCGCCGATACGGCAGACACTTTTTCCTCTTCCCTTCTTTTAAGGCAAGCTGCTTTGGGGTTTAGGTTTCTCTCTAGGAAAATAAAGAAGAAAATATGGCTATTAGTCCAAACGCATCAAATAAAGTGTTGCATGTGGGTCATTAAACCATGCACTTGGCTGGTCTTCACACATTCACAATCCAAGCAACATAAATCAGTTAAAACCATAAGGTTAACTTACAAAAACCAACCAGGATTATGAATATGCACAATATTTACACACGTACCCGCGTGGATCACAACCTTTTCAAAAGCTGTTTGTGTTGTACTCCTAGCCCAAAAAAGCATCGCTTTTACTCATAGTCAATGAAAAACCTTTACGTGGGAGGAAATACTACATCATACAACAGAATGTACAACTTATCGTAAACCACTACCGTCGTAATTTATCAAGCAGCTTGCAGAATGTAAAACATGGGTAAAGTAAGCTCTTGAAACCAAGTTTAACAACAAGAGGCAAGAATGATGGGGAAAGGGCCTGCATACCTCTTACTTGCTGCTCAAGACTGAGGATGACGGCGACAGCCTGATGAAGGATCAGCAGTTTCGTCTGTGGCTTTTCACTCTTCAGGTGAATTTGCACCATGCGGCCAAGTTCTTTAAATGCTTCGTTTATATCTCTCACGCGCAAGCGCTCCCTTGCATTGTTGGCCATTCTCCTCTCCTTCTCCCGTTCAATCTTCTGCTCTGGGTTCAAATCTTCATCTTCGTTAATACTGCTAATAACGGAAAACAAACATTCCACAGCCAGTCAGATCCTTCTATTGTGATTTCAAGACGCCAATCAAATGCAAGCGGACATAAGAACAGTTTTATAACCGTCCTCACTTTCAAAGGGCAGATTGTCTACATTCAAGAAATGGTTCTTCAATTCAGAATGATGTATTCTATTAAATAAATTGCAACGCTATTAATACATATGTCAATCTGGTGAGCAGTGTCCAGACGTTGCTCAAGGAGCCGTGAGAGAAACTACGTTCCGTTAGGAGCCGCTGTCAGGAGACTGAAGCCGCAAAGTAGGGCGAGTGCGCATGGAAGTTTGAGAAATACTTATGGTGCCTTTTTAGGCAACATATTTACTATGTGAAACGTTGGTTAGCTGTGCTTGTAATGTAATGTGGGGAAAGTCAGCCTAGAACCACCTCGTCCTCCCGGGCAGAGGAAACGGGAGATCTCGGTAGTGTGTGCTAAACTCTAACCATAAAAAGGGCTTGGTGTTTCTAGTTAGTCTGTGTTTGCCAATTCTTGCCCATTTGTTGACAGGGTGGTATGTGCTTCCTTGTGTTTCAGATTTGTGGGTTGTGCTTAGGTAATCAAATAGGACTGGACAACAGGGATTTCAGGGCACAATGTGAATTCTTAGCAAGAGTGTATATAACAGTTGGATTCGTAGGACTCTTAAGTTAACTGGTAAGAGAATGAAAGTGTTCAGGATTCCAGTGAGTGAGAAGATTGAGGAAGGGGACAGATTTGCCAACAAGTTCATTGCTGCAATCTTGTACACAGCGACAATCCACAGAGGACAATGCTGGGCATTAAAATTACACTTCCCTTCAATGCGCAGATCTGAACTTTCTTGAAACATCAACAAATCAAAATTACCAAGAAATTAGGCCAATGATTAAGAGCTAGGAATTCTCGACTGATGCACATTCAATACAAAGGCCCCTCACTGTTCTGCACATGCAAGTCTCACTATAAATTATGATTGCTGTAACCTATTTCACAAGACCGACACTAGTAGGCAGCATAAACCTTAATGGAAAGGTATACAGCCATAGTGGTAAGAAACACGTGGTCCGCAAGCATTCTTTTTTTAGTACGATGGTTTCCACCTTTTCTACACAAATGAGATGCAAAGCAAGACAGGACTGTGCTCCAGAGGAACATTTATAAGAGTTACTTTCAAAAGCAACCAAGCTAGCAAACAATCGAAATTCCTGAACTGTAAAACACATGCCTGGCCTAGAACATGCAGCTCAAAAGCTCAGAGTTCCATCATAAACTGATGCCCGTTTAATCTAAAGATATGAATGAATCTTCTAAGTCGAGTGTGAGAACACAATGCCTTGAGATTTCAGTTCTCCTTGATATCATAGAATATAGGTACCACACAAGTACCACGCCACCACCACCACCAAAGAAATAAACTCGTTCAAAACAGTTGAAAACATGTTCAGCCTGTGTAGTGTACCCTGCAGCCATGAATAACAGCTCCCAAGAAATATTAAGCTGTCCAGATGTTAACATTGAAGAATACCAATCTCAATGGCATTTTAATTCACAACATATTAGTTGTAAGCCCTATCCTTTGAAGAACTCGTAATCCTGCTGGAAGCGAAAATTGCTCATTGAAGATTGGCCGATTTCAAACTGAAATCAAGTGAATTCCACGCCCCCCCTCACCACCCACACACAACTGCCCCCCCCCCCCCTCCCCAACCAAATGTTCCGGCTACCCTAGTTAATTTTTAACCTAAACAGATCCACATTGTAAAGAAATTTACAAATCAAAACAAGTGAAACTTCCAGAACCGAAAGCGTGAACAATTTTAAGGCGAGGCCAAAAATGCATTTTAGGCAGCAAACTAACCTACCAGAGACAGAAAAACAAGGTTTGAAATGTTCTAACGTACTGTGTGTAGGTTTTCACTTTACAATAAATGCACGCACAGGCAGGTTGGCGTGTTCAATGAATGCGCTCTGCCCAACCAAGTGCTACCTTGCCTGCCACTGATATCACGTGTCTTTCCTATACACGATCGCACACCAATCATGAACATGGTTTCCCACAAACACCACTAGCTGAATCACAGCCCTTCATATATGTAAAGTGACAGGATTGAGGAGTCGCTGCACCTGGCATATACGGGAAACAGGAAACTGCACTCCCAGTGGTTGTGATAGAATCACCATCACACACTGACAGATTGGGGCGCACTGCAGGGAATTGTCATGGTAGGACTTGTGCCATGTCACTTATGAGTAGGCCAGCCAGGGAATCGCTCAGCAAGAAAGGGTGGAGTGGGCAGGTATTGCACCTGTTTGAACTATAGGATGGCCCGTTCATGGTAACGTTAACTGTAAAGGTCCAATAAGCACTTCATATACGGGTGGACTCGCCACGTATCCACCTAGAAGAACCTGAAGCACAAACCGTGCTCCTCTTGTTGGAGCATAGCATATTGCTAACCGTTTTATCAAGCAACGTATCGACAGAAGCCCCCAATCACCTGAGCGGGCACACAGACAACAAATCACATATTCCTGCTAGGTATGTATAATGCACCACAGCACGACTACCTGCACACATCAAAATACCGCAAGCACTATGACCAAATTCAGTCATGCAATTGTCTGCCTACTTACACCAGACTATGCCTCAACACCTCCGACATCAGAATGCAGCAAGACCTACGACAAATTCGGGCATGCTGAACACACAGCAAGTCTCTAACACGCCATCTCCCGATTCCTCTGAGCACCGAACCGCATGCCCGACTGCATGGCTTGCTCTCTACCAGAGCCTGACTAGCCCTGCTAAGCCTTATTTGGCAAAACACACACACGCATCCCAATCTTACTCCATGACCTCCAACAATCTGGACTTTGGATCTCCAAGGGCGTGCCCACTAATAGCGCATTGAGACTTGAATAGTAAAAAGCACTATATACATGCATAGTACAATACAACAGGCTGGAGTAGTGTGCCCCTTGAAAGCAACATGGTGCTTTAGAATCTGTGTTGCCCCCAACTTCCAGTGTAAGCATTATTTATCAAAAGACAGAAGTAAGCAAAAGGATCTGGGGAGTATGTCAGTGGTTATCTTAAGAAGGGATGAGCAAGAGAAGAGTTTCCCCACTGAAAATAAGTTACAAGCAATATCTGCTTAAGTGCTCTAAATGGATGGTGACAGATTCCTGCTATGTGCAAGGGGACTGGCAATGCGGTCTGCAGTAGCCCCGACCATCTGCTGGGTGGGAGAGAGCCGACAACAATGGGGCAGTACAGACATTCACAAATACTGCAGGATTTAAAAGGTTGCTGTTTGGCTCCCCACCCACCACGGGAATCACTGATATCTGACCAACGAAGTATGTTGACGAGGACAAGAAGATCAGTGATGGAGGACACCAACAGACTATGAGCAAATGCAATCAATGCATCCGCTTTGGATATTGACTGGCAATGCAGTGCAAATGAATATGGGTGAGGATCGTCAGACCATGAGGTCAATAAGGTGAACCAGAACTTCACCTCAACAAAAGCATGTAAAAACTGCACACGTTGGCTTATTAGAAGGCAATGAAATGTTGCCTAGTCGATAACTCGTCTGCATCCAAAGTCCTGCCCCACCATGGCCTTACGATCATAACTGACAACTCCATGCAGTCTATTTTTTTAAGGAACTCAAAGAGGCTAACACAGGCACATGCCAGAAATAACTCGTTTTTTGTAGCCCTCAGAGGTTTACAACCATTTCAACTTAGTTACCATATAAGATCTGGCTAGGAAGACAGAGTAATCCCTCAGTCAGCAGCCACAACCTCACCCTGCCAGGGTAGGTATTGACGCACAGCTGCCACAAATGTACTATTAAGGTAAATCCTAAACCATGCTAGCTTCAATAGGGCAATGAAAAGTCTCTATTTAACAGTTACTTTAGTTGTGTACTTTATAGACAACACCCTACATTTTCTGTTTTGTCACATATAAAAACAATGTGCATCAACATCATATTGTAGACCTCAATTTACCAATGATGCATCGGTAACACTAAAAGAACAAGAATCTCAGAGCATAAACTCATACAGTTGGATAGAGTTTCATGACAAATGCACCATGAATTTGCTGCTCATATGCAGAGGCCTCAATTCATTGCGGAAGTGCCCACAACATATGCTCAATGAACCAAGCAGCTTTAGGGCAGCATGAACACCCCCCAAAGGCAACATGTAGGTAACGCAAAGTGTCTAGGGTACTCGATGAAAGCTAGACGAACATGAAATTATGCAATTACCTTGTTCTTCCCCTAGATGACATTTTTAGATTCTTTTGCGAGGATTCGTCGTCGGATCTCATGTCGTCCGATAAGGCAGCATCATGCAAGTTCTCGTCCTTGTCTTTGTATTCAGATTTAATTTCTAATTGACCTAATACTCCGGATTCCCTTAAGTCGCCTGAAAATGTATGAAATAAAAAAGCTTTATGAATTGTTTTTGAAAACATTTAACACTATTTAACAAGATCTACTGGCTTTACTTTTTTTTTTGAAGATCGTATTGATTTTATGAAGATACTACATCACAATCCTAAATAAATATTGACCCAAGTATACATGGGATGAGTATTAAACATTGGCCAATTGTACAGTGATTTTTTTTTTTTATAATTGAGAGAATCAATCATATTAAAAAACCTTTCTTTATTGCACCCCCTTCCCTCTCTCTCAGCCTTGTTGATCCACCCCACGGCTGCAGAGACTGGCTGCCTGGTTCCTCCTAGGCCCAGGACATCTGCCCAGTTACCATCAACACCACCCCCTACACTGCCCGCAGAGGCCCCACCCGACTGCTGGGCAGCAGACATCCGCCCTCTGGATCATCCTTCCGCCCTTGCACTTATCGGTTGCCTCTCCCGCTGACACCTTTGGCCCTTCACCCCTGTAACCCACACCCAGCACTTATCCCCTTCCCCTTTTTCCACTGCACTTGCACATTCCGAATGTCAAAAGGCCTAGTAGGATAACTGCTAATTTGTATTATTTATTCACTGTTATTGCTATATTTTCTCCCTTGTTCCCTTCTGCCTTGTGGCGCCTTGAAACACTTTTCTGTAGTATAGGCACCTTATAAATATCCAATAAAATAAAATGGGTGGTTCAAGGCCCCTACCCAACCACTTTTCATTTATAGAGCACACAGCAATCCCGTAGGCATTGAGGCGCTGTTCCACTGACAACCATTTACTTGCAGGTGACACATAGAAGAGCAAAAACAACAAACTGATGGTAAGGATGAGGCCATGCATATTGAGCGTCTGAGACAGCTAATCAACCAGGTTTTCAGGGATTTCCGAAAAGCCCAGTAGGAGGGCTCTGCGCTCAGGGCAGGCGAGAGGGAGTGTCAATGTTTAGCTTCGATGGATGGGAAGCTGGAGCCTCCCGCTTTTGTGCATTTTTTACTTTGGCCTGTTGGAGGCGATTTGCATACGTAGATCTGGTGGGTCGTGACATCTGCGATTTAGTGATTTTCTGAGAGCAGTAGGCGGGTGCTGTGTTGGTTATGCATGTGTGTGATGGGCAATGAAAAGAAATGAATTAGAAATGTAACAAAAGCAGGCCAACTTTAAAAGACAGCATTACTTTTTTTGGCATGGTTGGTGCATGACGATATGGTAGACTAATGCCAGATAAAGTACATTACCTCTATATGTGTCTTGCGTTTTATGGTTTATTTCCGTACTTGGCACAGAAACTGTACTCGAGAGCGCCGAATGGTTACTGCTGTGGTTTACAGATTCCTCTCGATGATTCCCAACCTGTAGCAGAAAGAATAAAGATTAAACATATTAGGGTCATGTTTGGCGTTTATTGTTCTTGTGCTTTAGCGTTTAGAAATGATACACAGTACATTAATAGCTAAATATATAACAATGGTAAACTAATGTGCTATCCAGTGAAGTGTGATGGTGAAAGACAAGAGAAGGAGTGCACAGGTCCAGAGGGAGGGAATCAGAGAAGGGTGGCAGTTCTTTTAAAGAAAAGCAAGACATTGATTAGTGCAGTACTCTGCATGAATGCCAGGAGAAGCAAGAGTGGCGAGTTGGCATCCACTTTGAGGAAAAGGCAAGAGGTACATTTGATAGATGGGCAGTCAAGTAAGCAGGTCAAGTGGAAGAGAAGATGCAGTAGAACAGGAATTAGGAGATCTAAAGCAAAAAGTGAATCATGCATGGAAAAATATTCACAGATGAAACAAATTACTTTAGAAGGTAGAAATAGTTGCAGATGGGACAAAAGGTGATTGGTAGCATAAATCACTTCAAATCAATTTTTCAAGTCACAGATATTGGGGAGGTAATGCATCAAATTATCCTAATTTCTGTTCATAAAATGTTCCCCAAAGGACATCAGAAGATAGTGTGGCTATGTCATTGCTGTATGCCCCGAGCTAAAGTGTGCGTAAGGCTAGCAGTCTAACAAACAGCAAGAGGGTGTTCGATTGATTCTAGATCTACATAATCCTTGAGGGTGTTGGAATTAAACCTAGCTCTTATTACTTCCGACTCTGCCAAATTAAATTAAATCTTGAGATTTACGAATCATAAATTAGTAAGAAATGAATTTAAATAGGCTGGAGGACCCATACGCTGCAGTAGATCTTCAATAGGACCGTTATTCATTTCAGTTGCAAGAATGACAGCACGCTCCTATTCGTAAGATTTGGTCATTTTGATTAGGTTTTTGTTAAAAAATTTGGAAAATGTAAGGTTTGAGAAGTTATTTTCGAAGACCAGTGTCGATGTGCTGTGTATATATTTAATATAACTAATGCTCATTAGTACCCTGGCAGGAGGAGCCAGCCAATCAGGTTGCTAGGAACACTGACTTGAACTACCAGTGAAAGCTCGCATCCCAAAACACCTGGCTGCCGGCTCCCCCCGCCGCCACCTTCCCCCCCCTACACCTGCCCCATTTGTATTTTGTTTTTTGCCCTATCGCACCCCCCACTTAGCTTATTTCTGTGGCAGCTGCACACCTCGCTGCTCCTTCCTCTCGGCTCCTGCAGGCAACCATGGAAAGGGAGGAGGGGCTCTGTGCGGAGCCCCACTTCCCTTTCCATGGCAGCCAGCTTGTAACAGTAGGTTCCTTCGTTCAACCGGAAAACGTGCACGTGTCCCGTGTAACAAAGGAAAATACTTTTTTTTAGCACCCCGGGTTACCGCTTTGGCAACCCAGGGTGCTGATGGCCTTAATCCCCCATTCCAAGGGCTGGAAAGGGGAACAACAGCATGGGCACCGGGCTATCCACCCTAACTTCGCTCGGGCCGATGGGCTGTCGGGCAAATACCCCCACCCCCTTCCAGCTAATGGAACGGGGGAATAATGCTATAGGAATCAATTAATGTATTAAAACCATAGCTCAAGACCGACTGAAAAGAAACAGTGGCCTAACATTCCCAATTTAGTGCTGGCCTCTTCATAATCAGCAAGGAGTTAATATTTAGAAGATCAAGCTCAGGGGGAACATAGTCAATCGAGGTCAAGGGCGGTAGTCCAAGTAATGTTTTAATGGATTTACTTTCTAATTGACCCAGTTTCTATCTTAGTTTATGTGCCCATATGTCAGCCATAGGTAGTGCATGGAAGAACTTTCCCTCTATAGAGCTCAATGATTGTGTTAATCGTACGCCCACCATTTTTATGGGCAAAGTTGACAAGAGCACCCACTTTTTGGATTGGTTTTGTGCAAACCGCATTCGTCTGTGCAGACCACTTAAGTTTGTCTGCTACGATTCCCAAATACTTATGTGTAGACTCACTATCCGTCAGTCGGGCTTTAGACCCCAACACGGGACAACGACTGCACTCATTGACCTTAAAGCTCAAATTGATACCCTTGGAGACAACAGGAAAACTGCTCTACTACTTCTACCTGACCTCTCAGCAGCATTTGATTTAGTAGACCACAAAACTCTCTGCAACCACCTAGACTCTGCAGCCCACTTCTCGCAAGAGGCTATCGGCTGGATTGAATCTTTCCTCAACAACAGGTCTATGCGTGTCTTCTCCACATCAGCCGCCGCTGACCCGATCCCCATCACATGCAGGGTTCCACAGGGGTCATGCGTCTCCCCTACTTTGTACAATGTGTTCACAAAGCCCCTGTTCGATAATCTTGATGGTTTGGGTATCACCTACACCAACTATGCGATTATACCCAAATCCTCATCCCGCTGATGGGAGATTACGACAAGGATTTGGCCTTGGTGAACAAGGCGTACCTCATCATCCAGGCATGTGTGGCCTCCCATTGTCTATGCCTGAATGATGACCAGACAGAGCTCATCATCATTGGTTCCACCCCAACCTAAATGAAGTGAATCACAATTACGCCAGCTTTAATATAGACGGCAATCCCATTAATGAAGACAAAGAAGTCAAAACACTAGGGTTCTAGCTAGACGCCACCCTATCCTTCTGTAAACAGGTTAGCTCCATGGCCTCCTCTACAGCTCAGACCTGTAAATTAATAAGAGCAGCTAAACCATTCCTTTTGACCCAGAGATGCACTACCTTAGTCATAGCCCTAATTCTATCTAAACTGGGTTATTTTAACGCCCTCTATGCAGGTGCCAATAAATGTTACAAACAAAATCCAGATTTAGCAAAATAGTGCTCCGAGAGCAGCTCCGAGTATCTCTAAAAAAGAACACCTCTCCAAAATTAGGAGAGCCCACAACTGGCTCGCCACCACCGACAAAATCATGCTCAAAGCAGCCTCTCCGACACACAAATGCCTCATTAATGCAGCCCATCTCTACCATGTCGACAGAGTCAAGAGATACACCCCCAACCCATCTACCAGAACTGCCAACGCCAACTTACTCACAGTCCCCAGATTTGAACGAACCAAAACTGGTGGCAATAGTTTCCAGGTTAAAGCAGCCCAACATTGGAACTCCCTACCACCTACCTTAAGGACACCTCAAACCTACCCCCACTCTAGGCGCAACTACATTCAGTGGATAAAGGAAAATGACCGCCAACTTCACCTATGCTTGCCCTCCTTTATGTACATTTTGTATATTGCCTTGCACCTGTGTTGACCCTTGCACACACTTGTAAATTACTGTATAACACTATCTAAGCTGAGAATATCCTTGTTGCTCCTGCGCCCTGATACCCTCGGGACTGGTGTGCAATACAAATTAATAAACAAACTATACCTTGGTGTTAAGAACCCAACTGTATGGTTTAAAGCTAGCTCGATTTGGTGTTAAGGCCATAATTTTGGTGTTCTCTGTATTGATCTTTAAGCCGTTTGGAGCAGCATAATTACTCTGTATGCAACTGGAATTGGAAAACATTTAGACTATAATCCAAATGGACCAGTTTATCTGCATATCCCAGCCAAAGATGGAACTGCTGAGTTCAAGAGGATGGTAATTGATGGAGACATGGACTGATTCATGGACCGGCCAGTACAGGTTGGAAAAGTGTCTGCGCTAATATGCAACCTTGCTTTACTGCTTTTTAAGCGGGAATCCACTGATGCTGTGTCCCATGTAATCACATCGAAACTTGACTGGTATGTGTGTGGAAAAGGATGATCACAGACCGATCCAAGCAATAAGCTTACGCCATAGTGAACCTCCGAGAACAGCGTTGAAGGTGGCACTAAACTCTATAAAAGCCACGTATACTGACCGACTCTGTATTCCAAGCTGTTTCAACAACGGTCACTAGGGTCATTATGTTATGCACGGTACCAGAGTTTGCACAAAATACAATTTGGTTATGTGGAATAACATTGTTTTGATCAATCCAATTCCTGGAGTAAAATTCTAGCAAATATTTTTACCGGGGCATCTAACATTGAAGGTATTCTATTGTTTCCTGGATTTTTGTGTTATTGGAACCATAACACTATCGGTCCAAGAAGTCAGAGATGACCAGTAAACGAATGGCAGTAAAAAGCAGATCTAGAGCTTCAGCTCAGCGAGCAGTGTCTTTAGTAATGCGTTGCAAGTTAGTCTTACATTGAAGACAAGATCTCTGAACATCAACTTGCATTATAAGCATGTACGTGTGCTTCAAGAGCTGCAATCCATATTAACATTAAAAAGGAAAACGTTGCAACTAGGATGGACAAAAGATGACTGATCTGTTGAAGGTGTAAAAGGATTGCTGGATTGGATTCAGAGGGCTCTGTAGTTTTGTAAAAACGTCTTTTTTCCACCAACAGTGAACCAATTTCAGCTGCGGCTTGCTAACCCAACTCACAACAACTTTCCATGACTAATACGCAACCCTAAATGATCAATTAAAGATATTTAAAAGAATGACAAGAAAGCACGCTTCCATTTAGTGCCATCTATACATCGCGGAACAGCTGTTCCCTTTTCTCTGCACAAATTTTTCAACAAGTCACACTGCACGTTTCACATCATCAAGATCCCATTGTCTGAGGCGACGCCTGGAGCGGAGCTCCGCAAGCTTCCTGCATAGCCGAATCAGCATGCATTCAAGTCTGTTTTGGTAGTCAGACATTTTGAATGATCGGGACCCATAGATCGTGTGACTCAAAGCCCACACACTGTGCAACACAGTTACCCAAAGTAAAGCCCTGTGGATTCAGGCTAAGTTAACCCTTCATCTGCAGGGTGTGCTAAACCCTGAACATTTCGAGCAGCAATAACTTTCCGGATCAGACATTTCGTGTTCTGGAAAATGTACTTCAGGGCTATAGCTTTATTTTTTAGAATGATAGGCTTTAACCCTTTCAGTGCTAGGGATGTCACACGCTAAGCATGGTGCTTTCAGTGCTAAGGAAATTAGTCTTTGATGCACTGATTACAAAATGTGTTACGCGATGTGGCACAAGTACAGACGCATCCAAGTTGTTTAAACGGTAAACTCAATAAGTCGAATACCCAACGATTTATATGCTATACAAATGGACAATAATGTGGTTATTGGTTAGCTGTGAACACCAGCCGGATAAAGCGATACACTTCCAAATCCTCTACACTCCCGTTGGTGTCCACCACATGGCTCCGATGGCTCATTTAAAGGCATGCGAGAAGATGATGATGAGCATGGTGGTCAGTGTCGAACATCCTTTGGAGCAGATGGGAGGAGATCCATAAATCTGCCTAAAAGGCTTCAAGCTGGTGTTTGCCATCAACATGTCTTGGTTCGGACTAGTGGAAGATGGCCACATTGTTTTTTTTATTCCAAATCGGAGCCCTTGTGCATGGAGTCTTATAGGTTAGCAATGTCCATGGGATACATCCGCTAATTGCCCTTGAGAAGGGTTTTCCTGAACAGGATTGTAAGCAAGAACATTCTGAAAGGTTTACAGTCTGACTAGTAAGGGGTCTTTCTCCTAGAACTATGTAGAAAGCAAAGCCAGGAGCATGCTTCCAGTCTTCGATTTAATGGAAGGGATAAGCCACTGTTCAAATTTTCATGGCGTCCCACATTTATGTAAACATTATGGTGAAAACTGTCATCGAGCTTTTGACTGTTCTCTATACCGCTTTCCTGAAAGCCAGACACAGGAACCACCACATCCCGCTGAGCGATGCACAGTACATAGATGGCTTCAGAGAAACAGCATGTCAGGGTAGATTTCTTTCTGTGAAATATTCATTCTCAGTAAGTCCCCCAGCACTGTTCTCCTGGACACCTGGATTTTTGGCTACTTTGAGTGGGAACCACCACCCCACCCTCTCCTTTTTCCTCTTGCATATGCACCTTTTTGAACACTTTTTGGTATTCCTATATGGGGGTCTCTAACTTCTTGGCATCTACAATTTTCTAAAGCAGCACACAGCTTCCCCCTCATTAATTCTGTATGTCCCTAACTGGCTCCAAAAGTTTCCAGGGCAAGGGGATAGCTTTGATCCCTTAGGCGTTTTATTATGTGAGATCAGCACACCCCACTTGGAGTGCTTAGGGGAGACTATGTATTCCTTTTCGAGGCTCCAGTAACAAAGTGCTACTGTGATGGCCCCATCTGTTCATGCTGGTGGCAGTGTATCTTTTGCATGACTGTGTGGACTTTTACCACAGGCTGTCTTTGCAGCTGCGGTACAGGACACAAGGGACACCATTTATCCAAAATCGTGATCTTACTTTTTTAAGCTCATCCAAGCATGTTTAACGCTTGAGTGATGCAATGATCTGCAATGTCTCAGAAGGTAAGGAGAGCAGAAAAAGCTGGTTGCATCCTGTGAAAGATCTAGAGGCCAAAATAGGTCTTTCTAGATTCTCTATGATTAGAATACTTCACAGGAAACACATTAGGACATTTCCATCTATAGATAAACATCTATAGATGGAAATGTCTGTCCTAATTTGTTTCCTGTGAAGTATTCTAATATTCATAGACAATCTAGAAAGACCTATTTGGCCTCTAGATCTTTGACAGGATGCAACCAGCACTTTCTGCTCTGCTTACCTTCTGAGACATTTCAGATCACTCACAAGCATTCTAAATGCTCGGGATAATCCAACACATTTTTTTGGGTGGTTTGTACACCTCCTTTTTCGTGTTACAAAATAGTGCTTGGGAATAACCCATACTAGCCACTGGAAAGACACCCAACCTCTCCCTCGTTTATTCAGTCTTACTTCCTTAAGCCCTGAACAAGATTAGTTGTCCTTTCTGGGTGGGGGAAAAACTCATGCCCTTTTTGTCTTCACTGGTCTTCCCAAGGAAAGCCAGCAAAGGGTCTCCAAGTTACTGGCAGGACAGGAAGTGAGGTAGGTTACAAACTCCCCTGTCCTCTGTCATGTGGTGTGATTGACAGAAACCAGTTGAGACTGGGAGGCATCCCCAAGTTTGAATGGTGCACAAGACAGGATTGGTGGACTCAGCCGGTGTTCCTGGATACATTTCTTCCAACGACCGCCAGAGCCTGTTGAGCAGCCACTGCTGTCCTGACCACCTCCTTTCTAAGCGACAGGCAAGATCTGAAAAGGACTTCCTCTCATGTGCTGGTGGTCCTAACCAGTCCAAAGCCGAACTACAATGTGTGCCATCCCTGGAAGAGCTGCAACCTCCACGGCCTGCAAACTCCCAATACCCAGGGTCCTCTGCTGCTTCTTTGTGTATCGCCTTTAAAAGTGCAGTTTCCCCTTCAAATTTGAGTGCATCCTCACAGACCTGCATCAACTTTAATTGGGTCCAGAAAATCACCTCCTCAGAGGCAAGGATCAAGAAACCGAGAAGAGGTGGCAGCGGTCAAACAAATGTCGCCAGACCGAGCCTGAAAAAGGCACCAACAAGCTAGAACCGCGAAGATTCTTCACTGGGCATCTGCCGCCAGATCCACCGAAGTCCACTTCTACTGTTGCCAAGAACGAGAAACCTGTGACCGGGTCTGCTGTCATCTCTCTGCAAGAACCGTCCTGCTGCAATTGCTTCTTCATTCCTAAGTACTGTGTCCCTCCTGGTACAACTTACCTGAGTGCTGCTTGCATGATGCTGGGACCTGCAGATAGCTTGTATCTTGCACTCTCCCAGGTCCCCATAGAGCTACATTGGGGTTGACAACTCATGGTGCTCTTGCGGTAAAACCGCCTTCCCTAGACACTGGTCCTTGCTGCAATCCTTCAGGGGGGTCACCAAAACCTTCTGGAGCTTCTTTTTAACCAACTTTGTTACTTACTTGCAACAGGTAGTGAATCCTGTTGGCTACTATCTCTGAACACACTACTTTGCTTTCTTGCCTTTTCCATGCCTAAATCCTGGTCACTTATCGCCCAATGACCCATCTGAACTTTGAGTGACTCATACCATGTAGGGTTGGACTCAAGGCAGGCTTGGGTGAAAGTAATCAAAAGTTATAAAGCGTTTGAAATGTTTGCACATACGTTTCAAGTTGGTTAGGTTATTTGTCATCCTAAAAGCTACTCTAGCCATATCGTCGAAATCATCCATCTATCTTAAGAATATTGCAAGTGATCTTACATTGTAAACTTATGTTTTTCTAATTACCTGAACTTAGAAGTACAACAGTGTGCAAATATGTATTTTATATAACTAGTGTGTCAGTTTTCTTGAACAATCGAATATGAAATGCTGAATGTGAGTAGTGGTCGCATTTGACATAGGTAAAAAAGATCGGACCCGAAAATACTGAAATGGATGAGCGGGGGTTGCAGGTGTGTCCCCAGCTCCCCTAGTTCGGTATTTTCTGGTTCCGGAATTGCGGCGGTGTCCACCCCATACATGGAAGAAAGCAGGAGACAAATGTGCTATTACTGAAAAGCCTGAGTTGCAAAATGCAGCAAAGTGGCATTCGCTATTTCGTAATACAAGCTTTTCGGAATTCGCAACTCTAACGTACATTCAGTTCTGAGTACCTACTACCGCCCACCCCTCCTTATACTAAGCCGGGCTGCTCGTCCATTGCTACCATACCTTTGGGTAGTGCAAGCCAAATCTAAGAATTGTAACCCTGTTCACTCAAGGAGGGCTTTCCCAAGTTGTGTCAGACAGCAACTTTAGTAAAACCTCCTAACGCGGCCCGAGAGCAGATGGAGAGGCAGAAGGGCCTGGGGAAGTGGTAAAGGCAGGGAGCGTGGTAGAGAGGGTGTGCATGGGGACCTCCTCTCCCGACCCCCCCCAGGAATGGCCAGGGGGAAAAGGGGGCATAAAACAGAACATGAACTTGGGGGGGCTCGGGTGGCCTTCATAGAGGCTGCCTTTCACAACATCAGTCTTTTGCATGCAGTCTTCAGGCTCAGATCCGAAGGTTTTTAAGCTGTCGCTTTTTTTATCCTAATTTACAAAGCTTCTCAAGGGAGGCTTAAGGGAAGAGATGAGGAATTAAGCATGGTAACCCTTTATGCACAGCATTACTTTGTGCCAATTTCAGTGCGATTTGATTTTTTTTAAAAAACAGGATGTCATTTTTAACAGAAATGACTTGCAAAGTAGTAAACAGAGCAGATATAGTCGTAGGTTAAGGTGCCTTTACATAAGAGAAACGTTGCATTGAATGACATATGCAGGTGGTACAGGGGTACGAACAGGGGCAGGATGCCATTAAAATGTTTTAAACGGAGGCCACCAGGGGGCGCACAGGCAATGGCTGCCTGAGTGCACAGCTCCTGTCTTGACTGGGACATCGTAGGGGATTGAGCCCCCCCATCGACCACCCCGTTGGCAGGCCCAACTCTACGGATCCACCTGGTTACCCCCCCCGGGCACCCACCAGGCGAAAGAGCGGCGCTCGGGGTCCCCAGAGAACCGTGGATCGGGACCCGGGCCTTCCGAGCGACTTGCAAGGCGGCCGCGGAGCCGGAGCAGGGGCGGTCCCCCCACGCACCCTTCTGCTCCATTGAGTTGGCCCGTCCCCCTCCCGCGGCCGGACCCCCCTGGACGAGAGCGGAGACCCGGCCTGGGTAGAAACCAGACCCCCGAAAGCCTGGAGACACCGCGGCGGCCCGGGGGACAGGACAGGACCCACCCACCCCTCCCCCCAACCCAGACAGCATAACGCGAGGTCCCCTCAGAGAGGTGGAGGTCGGGGACTTTCTCAACACCTGAGGGCCTCTCCCCCCCGATCTACGGGGACAGCGCGGATTTGCCCCCCCCCCCCCTCCGGGGACCTCGAGAGCGGGACGCCGCTGGAGTGACGTGGCGGCTGGGCCGCGGAGTGTCCGGGGCCCCTGGAGGGCTTCGGTGGGGGCCGCAGGTCATCAGCGGAATGCGCTGCCCCACCCCCCCGGACACGGAAACTGGGCCACAGGCCCCTGGTACTGCACGGGAGCGAGGCCCCCACCTGCAGAGGGTGGGGCGAGTGCCCGCCCGGAGGTGGCCCCCCCACACCCCCACTTTCTGGAGAACCGCGGGCCAGAGGCGGGAGTTGAGGCGCCTTTCCCTCCCTGTCTGCTTGGACGCCCCCCCTTTTTTCCTGGAGATATGAAGCCAGCGCACCTCAACGTGGGAGACACCCGGGTGTGAGGCCCCCGCCGGCCGCAGGTGGGGCGTGTGCCCGCCCGGGGGTGGACCCCCCCCCCACATCTTCAAATCTAGTGTCCGCGTGCTGGGGGTGGGAGCCTCGGACCCTCACCCCCCCCCCCCACCCAACGAGAAAAATCCACCTGACCAGGCCACGGGGGCCCCCCAGGGGCCATCGCTCCCCTCCCGGGGAGACCAGAGGAGGCCCAACCGGGCACGACGAACTTGACCAGGGTGTGAGGCCCCCGCCGGCAGACAGGCGGGGCCCGGCCCCCCCGACCACGAGACTCCCCAGGAGGCATCGGTGAAGACCTCAACCGGGCGAGGAGTGAACGGACCGCGCCTCCTCTTCCCCAGCAAGCCCCCCCACTGGCCCGGGCTGCCAAGGACTGGTCCCCCGCCCCCGCTCGGGACCGCGGAGCATTCGCCTGCAGAGCACAGGGAAGCATCAGATGAGCTGGAGGGAAACCCTGCAGGGATATCGCTTCCAGGACACCGCAGGGGTTGGCGGGGGCACAAGCCTCAAGAGGACCATGGCCCACTCGGAGGGTGCCGCCCCATCCTCGGCTGCGATGGAAAGGGGCTTTGCCTCGATCTTACAGGAAATCAGGGACATGCGGTCCGACATAGCCCAGAAATTTGAGAAAATGGACCAAAGGGTGGACAAGGTCGAGGACAGACTGCTGCAGGTCGAGACCAAACAATCGTCTTCAGCAGCCCAGGACGTACAAACATACATAAGGCTGGCGGCCCTGGAGAAGAGGGACGAGGAAAGAGCTCGGCAAATGGACGATTTCGAGAACAGGGAGAGGAGTAACAACCTCAGAATTTTCGGTGTGCCCGAGACAGAAGGGGAAACTGAGAGGGACATCACCTGAGTGGTGCGCGAGATCATCACCCTCTTGTTTGCAGAAGAGATGACAACCGAACCCACCTTCGACAGGGTACACAGAGCGGGGGGGCAGAGCGGGAGCCCCCAGATCAATTTTGGTCCGGTTCCACTACCATACAGAGAAAATGAAAGTGCTGGAGGAGGCCAGAAAGGCTAGGGAAATCACCTACAATAACGCCCAGGTCTCCATATACCAGGACCTCTCGGCCTACACACTGGCTAAGCGTAGAATGTGCCGCCCCCTCACGCAACTGCTCAAGGAAAAGGGCATACGCTATAGATGGGGCTATCCGTTCTCCCTAACTTTTGAATACATGGGCCAACGCTCGACCCTGACCACGGAAGAGGATATAAGGGGGGCTATTCAGGAGTACATAGTGGATTCGAACCCCAGGAAGGGCCCAACGGGGCCAGAGCTTGGCACACCTAATGGCCCGGGTCCGTCCAGTGAAAGAAGAAAGTGCACCGGCGCTAGGAAATATAGGAAAATGAACACCCCCTCCCCAGCGAAAGACGGAGAATGGAAGATTGAAACGGGGACGACCGATAGGGTCCTGGACAGATCCTGAGATTTCACTATTTACACCGTCCTACTGAACAGCAAGTATGATGGGTTCACACGCGGGACGTAGCGGAGGGGGGGGGGTTCTAGGGGGCTCAAGGGAATGAGCATCTTACGTGGATTTCCTGGCTGAGGCGGGCAGGCTGGTGGTTCGGCCAAAAGCCAGTGATGGCGGAACTAATTGGCTGGACGCCGGGGGGCAGAGGGGGGTGTGGGGGGGGATTTCACAAAAGTTGGGGTTGTTCAGTTAGGGTTTGGGGAAGGGGGGCAGTTGGGGTGTCCTTCTAGGCCCACCAGAGGGGAAGGGGGCGCAGGGGAACAAAACACTATCCAACGGGAGCATGCAGGGAAGAGCTATGGGAAGAAGTTGACCGAGAGAGAGGAAAGTCTAGATTATGGCTGATAGTCTGCCCGCCCTGGGGGTGGGCTCCCTAAACGTACTAGGCTTGAACACCCCTACGAAAAGATCCCTGGTTTGCAGGGAATTTAGATGGGCAAACCTCGATTTTCTCTTTGTCCAAGAGACCCACTGGCCACGGGGGAAGGAGCCCAAGATGCGAGGAGGAGGGATCGGGGAGGTCTTCAGCGCTTCCCACAAATGTAAAAAAAGGGGGGTCGCCATCTTAGTAGCGAGGAACGTGGGCTTCGAGAACGAGGCCACTCTGAAAGACCCAGGGGGCGTCCATCTGGCAGTGCGTGGGTCCCTGCAGGGGGCCCCATTCCCCCTTGCCGTTATTTATGGCCCCAACGAGGGCCAGGCGCAATTCTGGGAGGAGGTGAGCGATAACTCGAGCATTTTGTCCAGTGCACGGTAGTGGTGGGGGGAGACTTTAACATGGTCCTAGACCCTGTCCGAGATAGGAAACGCGCGGGACCCCAGCCTTCCAGAGTGGCAGACGAGATCATGGCTCGTAACTTCCAAAGGGTCAACTCAGAACTGGGCCTGATGGACACGATTCCGACCCCTAGAACAGACGCCCCCTCCTTCACATATTATTCAGCGGTCCACACGTCTTTTTCCAGGATTGACTAAATTCTGGCAGACGAGATCCTGCACCCATTCATCTCTGGCCACAGGGTTGACCCGGTCCCCTGGTCCGACCATGATCTGGTCCGCATCACTATAGCGAGGGGAGGGCTAAGCGATCGCAGGGGGAGGTGGAAGTGCAATGACTCCTTGTTGAAAGACAAGGTCCTAGCCCAGGAGGTTCTCGAGGCCATCACGGACTTCTTCGAAATCAACGATAATGGGGAGGTAGGTTCGCATATCTTATGGGACGCCTTTAAGGCCACCCTTCGGGGAGTCCTGATCAAAATGGGAGCCCAGAAAAAAAGGGAAAGGGAGACCCAGGAAAAGGTCTTGAGGGCGAAGATTGCCTAGCTCCAACCGGGTGACCCTCCCACGGCCCCATTGGACTGTGCTCAGATGGCCCCTCTGGCCGACTACAGGCTCCAGCTGAAGGACCTCCTCCTCCACAAGACGGAGAGAAGTCTCCAACTGGTCAAACAAAAGTATTACGAAAAGGGGGACAGGGCGGACAGGATCCTGGCCTGGAAACTGAGGGAGGTGCAGAGAAGTAGACTGGTGAAGGCAGTGAAGAACGAGGCAGGGGTGGTGGGCCACGATACACCCCACATTGGCGAGACCTTCCGCCGATACTACGAGACGTTATACTCTTCGGAATACAATGGGGGGAGGCGGAGATTGAGGGGTTCCTAAACTCTTTACAGATCCCGGCCCTGTCCAGAGAGATGGCGGAGGGGTTGGAGGGTCCGGTGACTGAGGACGAGGTGGAACGGGCGATCCGAGGTATGAAAGTGGGCACTTCCCCGGGGGAGGACGGTTACTCGGTATGCTTCTATAAGCGGTTCCGCTCAACCCTTTCTCCCCACTTGGTGAAGGTGTTCAACGCGGTGCTTGAGGGGGGGGGGGGGGACCCTCCCGGACTCCATGATGGAGGCAATCCTAGTGTTTCTCCCCAAGGAGGGCAGGGACCCCGTGGAGTGTTCCTCTTACCGCCCAATTTCCTTGTTGAACACTGACGTAAAAATCCTGGCCAAGGTGATAGGGGGGCGGTTGGAGGGGATCCTGCCGAAACTGATACATGGTGACCAGGTGGGGTTTATCAGGGGAAGACAGGGCTCGGATAACATCCGTAAAACTATCGATCTACTCCACTATGCCCAGGTGTCTGACCTAGACGCAAGCGTCCTGTCCCTCGGCAAAGGCATTCGACAGGGTGGAGTGGAGATTCATGGAACTCACCCTCTGGAAAATAGGCTTTGGGTCACACATTAGAGAATGGGTGGCGGCGTTATATAGGGCCCCAAGTGAACGGCAGGTTGTCAGAACCATTCCCCCTCTTGCGGGGAACAAGGCAAGGTTGCCCACTGTCCCCTTTGATCTACGTCCTCTCTATGGAACCCCTGGCCATTGCGGTCAGAGCTCACCCGGACATAAGGGGGATAAGGCGAGGCGAAGTGGAATTCAAACTCTCCCTGTTCGCGGACGATATCCTGGCCTACCTGATGGACCCGGTGTCCTCGCTTCCCCCCCTTTTGTCCCTGATGGCAGCCTTTGGTTGCCTCTCGGGCCTTAAGATTAATGCCTCTAAATCGGTTCTGCTCCCCATGAGATCCCTGGACCCAGTCCTGGATCCGCTGGTCAGCCTGGAAGGGATAACAAAAGGGAAGGTCTCCATTCGATACCTGGGAGTCCTTCTTACCCGGGACCTGTCCAACCTCGCCCAGGCCAATTATGATCCCGTTGTATCAAGGGTCACTGCAGATCTTAGGAGGTGGGGGGCAATGATTTTGTTGTGGTATGGTCGGATGACGGCGGTGAAGATTAACGTACTCCCACGCTTACTATACCTCTTTACCGCCCTCCCGACTAAAGTCCCCGACCAAACCTTCAGGGTCCTCCAGAACGTGGTGCGGGAATTTATATGGCAGGGTAGGACCCCGAGAACCGCAAAGGCCGTTCTGACCTTGCCGAGGGAGGGTTTGGGCTGCCAGACTTTCAACTTTACTTCCGCGCTGCCCAGCTACGTGTACTTCTGGAACACATGAAAGAGGGGATGGGCACATACTGGTCGCACCTAGAGGACATGGATGCTCACCCGCTTAAGGTTCGGGACCTCCTATGGGCCCCAAGCAAGTTCATCCCGAGTAGACTCAAATCACACCCAACTTTGGGAGTCCTCTGGGCGATCTGGAAAGAAGGCCGCCAGACAGCCCACCTAACGACATGGCCGTCACCAATGTCCTCGCTCTGGGGTCATCCCCTCAAACTGGGAAGCAGGGGATTCCGCAACGCACAGTCGTGGTCCGACTCGGGGATGGAGTGGGCAGGGCAACTGTTTAGGGAAGGAGAGTTTCTGCCTTATGAGGATTTGAGGGAGGCCCTGGGGCAGGGGTCCCTCACCATATTTGAATATCTCCGATTGAAGGGAATTCTATGCGATCAATCCTGGGGACAGAATTTGAAAAGACAGCTGACCCCCTTTGAGAAATTCCTGGATACAGCGACCACCAGGAGGGGGGCGGTCTCAGGGATGTACAGAATACTGAACACTGTTAACCTGGGGGAAAGGAGGAGATTCCGTGCCTTTTGGAATGACTTAGCGGGGGAGGAGATCTCTGAAGACGCCTGGGCAAGGATATTTAAAATAGCCTTCCATGGGAATCTATTCACAGCGGACATGGAACACAACCTTAAGATCCTTCAGGGGTGGCATAGAGACCCCGCAAAATTGTCAAAGATGTTCACTGGAGTGTCCCCCGTATGCCCGAGGGGGTGCGACCAGGTCGGTACAAGAGGGCACATGTGGTGGCACTGCCCGAAAGCACAGGCGTACTGGGCGGAGGTTAGAGGCTGGATCGCGGAAGTCTCAGAGGAACTGCTCCCCCTAAACCCTCTAACAATGCTACTGGGCCTCCCCCTGAGGACGCGGACATAGCCAGATACCCAAGAATGTGGGAAACAATGCTGAGGGCGGAGAGGGTGGCCCTGGCCCCGAAATGGAAGAGCCTGGAGACCCCCTCAAAGGAGGACTGGTTAAAAAAGGTCAAAAACATGTTCCTGATGGATAAACCTACGGCTATGATCAACAATGGTCTGGGCACATACATGGGGATGGGACGTTCACTGATCCACAGGGTAGAGTCACGGAAGGAACGGGCGCCCATGCCCTGGGAGACGGCGGACATTACACAGCCACACAAGCAGTCAACGCTCTGGCTCTTTCTCAAGCTCCGGATACATTGATCCCTCTACGCGTCTCCTTACAAGAAGCAGGCGTAAAGGGGACTAAGTTTGGTTGGGGGGGGTGGGTTCGCGGGGGGAGTGGGTGGGAGGGGGTTACCGGGCTTGTTACAAGTATAATTTGTTTATCTCTGCTGAAAAGGCTTCGTGCCCGTTTGTTCTAATATGAAAATGCTAATAAAACAAAGTTTAAAAAAAAAAATGTTTTAAACAATGGAAGCCTGAGGCCAGTATTTATAAATTAGTCATCAGAGGGTTGAATGCAGGAGAGGAGAGTGGGGAAGATTGTTCCAAAAGGAGGTTGGTGTGGCTTGGGGTACCCCTTGAATTGCTAGAAAGTTGAGTTTGAGCCATGTCTTAAAGGGTTCCATTGAAGAGATGGCTATGATGGGAAGAGGGAGAGCACTTCAGTGGAGTGGAAAAAAGAGCACATACGGGAGGAGGTGGGGTTGGGGAGGACTGATGGGTCAAACAATTTGGAGTGAGGGTCTTGAGAGAGTCCAGTCAGATTCATTCAGTGAGGTAGTGGGGAGCAAGTCCATGAATGGATTAATAGAGGAATAGCAGGAATTTAAAGCATAATTTAACATGGAAAGATATCCAGCGAGGTGACCATAGGCAGGTCAAAGAGGCTGCATAGTAAAGCTGAGGTCTTCGTTGTGGGCAGCAAAAAAGAGTAGAGGCATAGAGTAAGAAGTAGGCTTGTTCAGTAGTATAGATTCTAGACACAAGAGGAGAGAGAAGGGTTTTTGTAGTTGAGTGGTGTGTGAGGTGCAGGACCATTTTTCAATTGTTTAAGAGGTGGAGTATAGCTGCACGGACCATAATTAATGGGTAGTTTACAGTTGCTGTCAAAGAAAACCCCAATTTCAAGAGCCATGGGACAGGGGGAAAGGAGGACTTTGGGTAAAGAGATCGGCCAGTGGGGTTGGCATTGGAGGCAGAGAGCAAGAAGACTTCCATCTGTGAATAGTTTAGCATAAGGCAGCGTTAGGCATTTGGAGATTGCAGGGGGGGGGGGGTCTATTAGAAATTGGCCAGTTTTAATGCAATTATTTGTGCAAAATAAATTATGGGGGATAATTAGGCTGCTACTAAGAACCTGGCAACGACACTTGAACTGGGTGTCATTTATTCATAACAGAAGGATCTTGGTATTGATCACTTTTCCCACTTATTGAGTTACTTATTGGTTAGTCTCTCAGGCTAGGCCAACTCAATATTTCATTGATACTACGTTGATCAGAAGATATATATATATGTCATCCATTAAACAATCACTATCAGTTTATTATATTGATTCTTCTGATTAAATATCAATGTCTTTATGCACAGTCTATTTAAAACATGTTTCCTTCTGCACAGTTACAGTCTATATGACTGTCTCACAATATTTGGTTACATGCCAGTATGACCTTCCTTAAACATTATTTGGACTCTATTTTCTTATATAATGTTCAATTATTCCCTAGTAACCTGCTAACAAGTTTCTCCCAAATGGTCTTTTTTTTAGGGCTACAGCTTATTTACAATTCTTTGTAGGAATACGATATTGAAAGAAAGTGAACAACTTTGAGATGATTTAGATAAATCACCAGGCATTGGTTAATACTCCAGTTATCAGATTTCCCGGATCTTAGTGACCATTAATTGCTATATCTTATCGTCAACTGATTGCTCTAGGTATTCATGTTCTTACATTAGAATGCGTTTCTTCTGATATTTGCAAAGATGCCATATATTTATTACATTTTGGAAGCAGTTTCCCAGTCAACATTCAGCTTGATTATCTGCGTGCAAGGAGAAAAATAGAGTATCAGGGAAGAGGAGATAGTTAAGACAATGGAGGAGGTAGATTGGGTGAAGAGAACTGGGAACAGGTCTTATCCTTGAGTGATAACTGCGTGAAGGGGTTTGGGGAAATAGAGAAGGAGCAGTCAGTTAGAAGAACACCCTAAGAGTATGGTGTCCTTTACGCCAAAGAGGAAGAGAGGGATGCTCCACAGTGTCAAAGGCAGCTGCAGGGTCTAGAAGAATGAGAATGGAGTAGACAGAGTTGGGCAGCGGTGAGAACTGGAGACGTGGGTGAGCAAAGTCTCTTTAGAGTGTTTGGGCCAGATGCTAGATTGTTAACTTTTCAGTTGAAGACAACCATCTCGTGAATTTTAAAGAGGTAAGGAAAGAGCAAGAGGCAACAAGAGACAAAGACAAAGAACAAGAGAACGAGAGGGAGAGAACGAGAGAGAGACCGATCTGTAGAATGAGGGGTGGTTCGAGTCAGCAGTTTGTTTCTCTAGGGGAGTTATGGCTGCGGCTCTTTGGTAGCAGGCTGGAAAGCTACCCAGTGAGTGAGAACGATTGAATAAAGTGGAGAATTGAGTAGACCTGAGGGTGCAAGTTCCTTAAGAATTTGTGGAGAAAAGGGGTCAATTGGGGCACACGTGGGGTTGGTGTAATGCAGGATCTATTTTGTTACTTGAAATAGTCATCGTGACTGTTCAGAAAGATGTTCTTTGTTATACCTTTCCCTCCATAAACTCCTATTGGACCCCAAGTATTTATATTTGTTTTGAACCCTGTCCTGGCTTTTTGGAGGTCAGTAAAGCCTTCTATTTTACTTCCATTGCCGGTTTTGCTCATGCATATAGGGAAACTGACTAGTACCCAAGACAGACATAACTGGCAGACTAAGTCCCTCTTTGTGAATTCCTGTACTGTTACAATTGCACACATCACCTTACAATGAAGTGCAGTTAGGATACTTTATATCTTATTATATAATAGCTTTTTGGTTACTTTTACAATGTGCTTAAGACAAGCTGGTGGCAGCTGCAATATTTTTATTATTTGTTTTATTTTACTTATGCGCCCTTTTGCATTTAACAAAAATGGCTAAACAGTGGCAAGCACTCCCAAGATGGCTGTGCCACACAATTTGCTGCTTCTTCTTAGGCCTTCTCTGGTCAGGATGTGCCTTATATGGGAAACCTTTTCCTGGGGTCGCAAAGGGTTGTTGTGGGAGTGAGACAGGAGTGGGCAGGGACTGTTTAGTGCCAATTCACATCTCTGGTTCCAGAAAGTCCTGCTACAAGAGCTCAACCTGTGAAATGTCGGCGTTGCAGCTTTAACGGGAGCCGAGTTAGGAAGACGACTGACTGCGACAGCCGTGTCCTTTCGTGGTGGCGTGCATGGGTGACTATCGTCAAAACCGGCTTCCCCGTGTCAGATCCACTGCCTAGTGGAGTGCTGCATCGGTGCGAGATGCATTCATTGACCGAACAGGTTGCTGCTCCTCCTGCCTCCAACCAGGAAATCTACTGCACCCGTGACTCCTGGGCTCTGACAACCTGCCAAGTCTGAAGAGAAACCGCAGTACAGGATGAAAGTAACAGCAATACTTACCTCACCCCCCCCCCCCCCATCTCCACATGTAGACATTTTGAATACTTTTAAAAATGTCAACTTTGCTTGGCAAAACTTGTCAACGGCTGACTTTTGGAACCCTTCTGCAATTCACAAGGCTCTCCTCATATCTGTTTCCTAGCTCCCCAAACAACTTGGAACTTTTAGGGCCCAAGGCCCCAGTCAACTTAAGGTTGGACTTTGAAAGTTAGGCTTGTATTCTTGGGGACTGCCATTACAAATCTAACCATTACCTTTCCTTTCAATATTGTGGGGTAGGGGTATTGGGGTTTTATTGCACTATTTTCAGGGCTGTATTTGAGTATTTTACTATGGGTTTTGGGTGATATTACTTTCTTAGTCATATTTATAGTGTTTGCTTGGCCATAAATATAGTGGTTTTATAACCAAGTATAATCCTTGATACTTCCATTGTAGACCATTTACCAGACTCAACCCTTCCCGAGACTTTGCCTTGACCACCCTCCACGCTACCTTGATTGGTTTGGCTCCAGTTCCCAGAGTTGTCTCTGTTCACTAACTAGGCTGGCCTCCAACACATCTGTCCACCAGGCCAGAGTGCAGAATTCCAGTGTTACAATCCCATGAAACAGAGTATCCCTTCTGTCTAGACGACCCTCATGGTAGTAACAAGAACAGAAGAACAAACCTGGAACAAATCTGCAACCACCAATCGTGGAACCCAGAGATTTCTGATCTTGGGGGTCAAGTATAGTTTGCTTATTTCTCCCCCTGTTCTTCATAGGGTAACTAAAGTGTAAAGTCCTAACTCACTAACCAGACCAATGGTTGTGGAACGAGAGTTAATGATCCTCCCCTCTGCCTAACCTAGATGAGGGTGTTATAAACAGGCATTGCAAGCTTGGCTGCAGCCTGCTAGCTCTGAGGGAGGCTGTAAGAGTAGTTTATGCATGGACCAAAGCAGTATGTGGCAGGGCACCGATATTGCATTACTCCCTCATCCGGCCCCCGTCTTTAAGGGTTGGGTGGAACGGTCCCAGCTTGAGCTCAGATGCGAGGGTTGGTGTGACCTAGAGTTTGGTGTACCTTTGGATTGGGAGGGGTGACGACGGACATGAGATCTGTACATGAGTGTGCATACTTGTGTTAAGTATTTGAAACATGCATAGAGGCCACTGCGGAGTAACAGTTACTTGGAAATTGACTGTTAATTCACAGAAATGCTGTATACAGGGATCAGAGGGAATGTTATGTTCCAGGCTCCTAGCCAGGCATAACAAAAAAAAGAAATCATTAGCCTACTCAATTCTTCACATGCACACCATGCCTTACTCATCAACGGTCCACCATCACTAGTCGATGGCTAGTGAAAATTGAGGCCTGCCTGCAAGACTGACAAAATGAAGAGGAGTTGGTGCATCTCTGAACACAGATCCAGAATACATTATAACTATCTTAATGTGCCATGGTCCAACACTTTATAAAGGCTTAACACACACAAGGCTAATTATCATTAAGTTTGACATTTACTTGGGTTATCTGCTTTAATTACTTGAAGTATAAACACTACTTCCAAACCTAATGCAGCTATCGAATCTTTTCCTGTTCAATTCACCACACCCCCTCTATCATATTTTATTACCATTATTTTAAAATTATTTACAGCAACTGGTTTTCAAATCTTGTGGCACATTTCACAAACTAGAGATGATTCCACATACATGTCACAAACCTCTTTATAATGTGCTTACCCTTTTGGCCATCATATATGCGTATCCACATACAATTTGATTTAAATTAGTAACCTTATGTGGAACATCTTGTATCGTCAAGGCCCAGAACATGTAATTAGCATGTTTTTTCCTTCACAGCGTGTATAAGACCTAAATTAGCAATTCCAATTGCTGAAATAATTCCGTTGGAATGTCCATCTTATTGCTCGAGCATGGTTCACTATTGTTCTTTTGCTTTCTTTTGGTCCTGATGAAGGTTAAAAAGTCATAACATGTCAAAACATAGGCCGACCATGACTACATCACAGTCGCCTGTTTAATCACTGGATTATTGGAAGAACTGGTAGAAGATCACAATTTCGGAATAAATTTAATACCAAAAACCCTGGCAATTATGATAAACATTGATCTACAATGTGATTGTTTTGTACTGCTCAGTATCATTGTTATGGTTTCTTTTTGCTCTGCTTTTTGTCTCTTTACAGCATTGTAACATGAAAAATTGATGAAGTTCTCACTTTGATCTACAGTCACTCACTAATGGTCTAGATAGTGTCAATTTCAAATTGATGTTTGTCTAAAAATAAAATCAGCTTGCATTTACCAATGTGATTTTCAAAATATGAGTTGTTGTATTATACTAAATGTTTCCTTAGTTTTGTAAAGCAATAGAAAATAGAATATTCACTAAAAAGGTAATGCAGTCAGTCTACAACTACCAACCAGTTGATCTACTTATATACTGTGCGACGGCGCTGCCATATACATTTCAGAGCATGTTAAGTATTTAGATTAGCTCGGCCGTCTTATCAGTAGTCACGTCATTGACTGCCTTTAGTGGCATCTCTTCTGAGAAATTGAGAATTACTTTGAAAAGTTATTTAGCATAAAACGGACAGGAACATTTTCTTTATGTAGTTTATGCCTGCGTTAAAGATCGCTGTGGTGGTGAAGAAGGCTGTATCACTCTTTGTGTGGCCTGGTGCATTCCGGAAGTTTCCTGCATAATCCATTCTTTCTAACTGGCCGGTCACCTTTTCCTGTTAAAGGAAAGGCAGCAGGATGGTCATAGTTCCTACAGGAGATGGGCGGGAAGTCTAGTCTGAGCTTACCAGAAACGGCAAGAGTGCCGGTTGCAGCTAACATATTCTGACGAAACTGCTGTGAAGCAAAACAAACATTTTTTACATTGATGTTTTGATGCAGTTCAAATTGTTTTGGAAATGTACTTTAACACATGCTTAGCTGCTGAGGGGTAAGGAAGCCCTCTTTCGTCAACATGTGCCTCTCTATTTTGGGCACAAACATCCATGAAATATCGTTGTTTAATATTTATTTGGGTAATTTGTGGAGTGCTAGACATTACCCTGCAGATGCTTCAAAGCACTTGTGGGTGGAACCAAACGGCAAGCTCTGGGCCTCATAATAAGTCTCCCCAATTGGCTTCTCAATCAAAAGTTTAGCTTGGTTATGCATGTATCCCAATTAGTCTCTAAACACATTCCACCTCAGAAGGATAGTGCTTATAGGCGCAACAGGCCTGCCTACTAAGATTATCAGAGCGATCTCCTGAAATAATACAGGTTCTAATCAGGGTGAAAACTGCTTAACAAGCATCAAATTCTAAACTGGGGAAAGAACTCCTCAGGCTTTGGTGGAAATGCAACCTAGCAGCAATTTATAAACGTGCAGCTAAATTAAGAACAGATAAACTTCATTCTGGCTGATGTCTTTGTACAGCACATGGATAGATGGAATGAAATCAGAATTAAAATGTTCCCAAGCCGAAGTGGCTCATGGGAATTTTACTGTACACCTGTGAAAAGCTTTCTTCGAAACTGATTGGGCCAATGAGCTTAACAACTATTGCCATTGTAGAGGAAAAGGAAGCAGACCAACAGTGGGTGGAGTGATGGATCCGACTAGAAATCAATTTTTACAATAAATGGTTGGCTTCATTGGAACAGAAATCCACCAGCTGCTAGAACATAATCAGTCAAGTGAGGTAAGAATATAAAATACTTTTTACAAAAACCTCAGAAAACTAAAATTCTATTTCATTCGCACTTTAGAACGTGACCTTGCAAAGTAGTTTTATGGCAGTCGATCATTATTTTGTGTATTTGTATGGCAACTGCCATTAGGCTACACCTAGCTTACCTTTGCATCTGTATGCAACTATGCCTGCTCAAGACTAGCTTGTCTATACTTTGTAAATGCAACAGCGCCTGAAGGCCTGAGGCATAGGCGCTTTACAAATTAAATAAATATGTTTTTAAAACATAAAAACTCCATTAAAGTTTGATCCAAAATACCCAGTCCAAAAAAAAAAAAAAAATCACAAAAGAAAACTGCAAAAATAATTGGAAGTTTCATACATTGACAGACAATCCAACTATTAGGATTAGAATTTAAAACAATATATTTCAATTGGGCCGGCTTCTGCCACTTGATCTCCAAAAAGAATTGCACTCGCCATTATCTTTAATAATGCACGCAAAATGTCTTGGCATAAGATGTCTATTGGATGATGTCACTTTCACAGTCAATGTTGTCCCATGCATTCAGAACCCCCCCTAGGATGCCCCATGTTTTTACATTCTATTGATGTCTGAGATGAACACAGCCCGCAAGCACAACAGGTGTACAAACAGTAGTTCGCCTGAGTCGTGCGCCCAGTTCAGCGAGGCCAGACAGGATGCTGGTTTAATTGTTTGCCTCATTAGCATACAGCTGACAGAGTGCCATTTCAGTTGGGGGGTGGCTGCAGTCCTTCTCAGTTATCTACAATTCAATAATTGTAAAGCCTCACTTCAATATACGAGATGAGACGACACCGCCATGGCATGTGAACGCCATGGCATGACCACAATATTACTGGGAGCTATGGTTTATTATAGCAAAAATTATCAGTGCGGTTTTACCATGAAAAGCCAGAGTATTTGAAACAGTCACCATATCACTGCGCTCATTCAGACGCTTGTGAATTGTTTTATAAAGCCGGAACATTTTAATGATTGGGCAAATTATATATTGCACTAGTCCTACAGTGACTGTGTAAATTTGAGTGCCCTGCAGTTTATACTAGGATCGAAATGACGCGTGATCCATTCGGTCCGAAAAGAAAAAAAAAACAAAAAAAACACTTTCACTACTAATTCTCCCTTTGCAAGTAAACCGGTCCACAGTGTGGATGGTTCCACAGACTCAAGGCGCAGGATAACAGCGGCAATCCATTGAAATCATAAGCAATGGAATATAAGCTTGGTTCGCAAACCATCTTGGCCAGGCAAAACACACTGCTGACAGCATGGAACTCATTTAACAAGTTTAATGTATAAAATTGTGGGTTAAAGACAAAGATTGTTTTTTCTAAGTGTTTAAGAGTTTGCAGCACACACAACGAAAGAGCTCCAGGAAAGCAGGAAATGAGCTCAACTAAAATGTTCAAAACCGGCTCAAATATTAAAGCAAATGTTAAACTGAAACCATGTCTGTTTGCACTAATCTCATAAAAAAGGCAAAATGACTCATTTCCTCGGTTCTCTTGCCAAGATGGTCTTTCACCAAAACGTAATTCACCCGTTGCCTAGGCGTCTCAGATGTTTCGCAGAAAAAAACTTAGTTGCAAGCAAAATATTCATGTCGAATTTAGGAAAGCCATCTGCAATCATCTTAACATTCAGACTTGATTTTTGCTTCTCTAAACCGGACCTGCAACTCATGGCATGCCCAAAAGTGGGGAAACAGGAGCTACAAACCCAGCCAGCCTTAAATCAATGTAGGTCGACTTCACATAAAAAAGGGAGGAAAAAAAAACACGGTCAAGCGACAGCAAATTTCAAGGAAGTCTGATAGATTTCAAACAAATTACACTGATCGTTCTAGACATTGAACGAGATTTCGTATACATTTGATTTGGCTTAATAAAGATCAGAGCCATTCGTTTTTATTGCACTATCTTTGCAACAGTGTTTCAAAATGTTACATTAGTAGCATATATGCAAATGCTAGCGGATATCAATCACGGAATTTGTGCCATCAATTCATCTAACAGGATGTGTGGGGGGCGGGGCAGGAAGAGGGGCGGAATTTGTGATCTAAGCTTCTAGACAGCGTCTTTTTAATATGTTTTTATAATAGAATTAACATTGACGGATGGCTTTCTGCATCTCACGTCCGGCACATGCTGGAATCTTATTTTCGCACTCATGTACGCTTCCAACAAGCCCCGAAAAGTGGTTATCAGAGACTGAAGACTACTGTGCCAGAGTGGGTGAGGAGGGCTGCACGGAGGGGGTCTGCCGTGGTACAGAAAGCAAATCTATAAAAACCTACATACCGCTGGTACCTACTCTTATTTTAACAAACAAAACACTAAAAGCTTAGGAGAAAATGTCTCCAAAATACACCAGATCTTTACAATAATTATACACAGACTTCAGCATCAAACCGGTTTAAACGTCATTAAACAAGATAACATGTTCTCTGCATTCTCACCACTTTATAAAAAGATCCGTAGACTTGCTAGCGTAGCATTTAACATAGTTTTATCCATTAGACCCTAAATCCAGTGTTTTCCTACAAATAGGCACAGCATTTTTTTGTTAAGGCGGATTAAATTATTTCACTCCATTTGGGGATAAATGTACAAAAGGTTCCCGTTCCATGTCTACTTAAACTACAGCTGTGCTTAAAAAAGCAGCGCAAGATTTTAATACCTAGTCCTGCGCACTGCGAGGGCCACATTCCGGCAGCTTTAAGCTTTTCCACAGCATCTGCTATTGAAGTCGAGTTCCAATTGGCAATAAACAGCTTTACCAGACCATAACGCTTGAAATTCAGTCCCTCTCGACTGCTTTCCCCATTCAATCACTCTACGCACTATTTCAAGGAGGAAAAATGTTCTGCCAATTATTACACATCTGGAAAAAATGCACGTATAAGCTAAAATGCACTCTGAAGAAAGTCTCTGCTTTCTACATGTAGCCACAAGGCGGATTTCACGGGCCAATGACCAGGCTCAAGACTGCAGAGTTATTTTCGTTCCTCAAAAAAAAATGAAACCTCGAACCGAAAGTTCCCAGCAGGTGCAGTTCCACCCATCTGACTTCATGCACGGCAATGGTAAGTGCGCGGGCCTCAAGAGGTCTAGTGGACCCATTTGCTGGAAGATGGATGCGAGCAGCCAAGTGCGCTTTGTCCGTGGACTATCTGGGAACTAATGAGGGGGGATTTCGGACCATACCAGTAACTGGCTGATGTGGCGGGAACGGGGACGAAAAAGAAAATTATACAATGAGGGAACATAACTTATTCCCCTGGGCTTTCCGAGTTGCACTAGGGAAATAAATACGGATAAAACAGTGCCTCAAGGCCCCAACAATGACAGCTAAGCACACACTACAAATGCCACATACTTAACTTTTGCACCAATGGTTGGGTTGGTACACACAATTGCACAAGCTTTCATGCCAGTGCACGCAAGCAGAGGGGGGTCTAGGAACCTGCTCCCTCACAAACGTGGTGTGTTGACAAAAGTCTTATTTAATGGCCCACAGGTGTCCTGGGTGTGTAATGGCTTGGCTGCGGTCTTAATATGTCTACCATATGCGAAGGCCCTGAACAATTCACATCTGTGGAGGGTACCTACTCTTCAAACAGGTTGGCCTTACATTAGGAGCTTGTTGGCCAGCCCACACTGGATATGGATTGCCAGTCAGTCAACATTTATATTCGGATACAAAATCCAACAGTTACAAAACAGAATCGATAAAAAAATATAGATTGCGTTTTCTCGAGTAAAGTTCATTCTGAATAGACAGTAACAAGGAATACTTGGGAGTGGCGTGGTAAGAACAAAAGACAGGGCGCCACAGGGTGTTCTGGCCAAACTGTCTGTTGGGTTTGCATAAACCAAAGAGGACTTCTTTCTTTAATGCAAAGGTCAAGCTACTTTGAAGCTCCACAAAAGGAGTGCCCTCCTCTGAATCAGGTCAGAAAAAAGGGGATGCCTACCTTCAATGATTCAAATATCCCGACTAGGGGCCTCTTCACCACACAGTGTGAGAAATGTAACAAAAAAGCTCAAATCAGTTTCCGGTGTACAGGAGGACTCGATCCTCCCTCCAGCTAAACGTGTTGCAAAGCTTCTGCTAGTGGCAGTGTCGCGCATCACTGGACACCGGAGGTTATTGTTTTTTCCAAAAAACAGTTCTCTTTTGATGGAAGTAAACGCATTCTACGAAAAAGACATCAGGCAGACAGTGAGAATGCGCACCCTGTGCCTCTGATGAGAGAATGAATGGCCGAAATTCGAGGACTTTCTTCGAGTATTTGCAACGCAAAAGGCCTAGATAATGGCTACCATGGGCACGGGAAAATGCATCGGAAAGAACAAAAACCGTGTGTACAGAAAGCAATCTCTAAGCATTCTGGAAGGATTTGGCTATACAATCTATCCCAAAACTAATGTTTTCTAATCTAATTTAGTATCCCTAATTAATACTAACACCTATGCAAGTTGAACAATGAATCAGTCTGCAAGCCTTAAAAAAACGCATTAAAAACTATACAGCTGACCACAGCAACCCAGAAGCTAGTGACCAACCCACCTCCAACACAGCAGTTGCTGCTAAAATGCGGCCAAAGTCACACATTAACAAACCCAGGATCACGAGGGAACAAAACTGCGTACACAAAACAAAAAACAGATTGTTTCCCAGCATCGGCCTCAATCTAGACACACTCATTTGGGATACTCAAGATAAATTTGACACAAATGCACCAAGTACACGGACCCTCCTGGCTACACCAGCATCATTCGATAAGAATAGCCAGGAAATCTCTCAAAAAATTAGGCTTTTGGGACCTTTGAGTAGAGGGAACTGCACTACACTGCATTATACCGGATGGACAGGACAAACTACGCGTATGGCCCTTGTCATGCCATACCCTGCCGCTGGCATCACCACCTGTGGACTACAGCAAGTCTTCAGTCTCCTATTCAGTGAGCTGACGGAGGAAGTATAAGCCAAGTCAAACTTTCCAGTGTGGGCCACATCTAAATTGTGCAAAACCTCCTCAGCCGAGGAAGCACTGCTGGAGGGAATTAAAAGGTAGTAACTGTTGGCACATCTCAGGGGTATTGTGTTATTAGTGTCCACTGGTGAAGACAGACAAAATCCTGCTGCCTCCCAGGGATGGATGCTACAAGACGAAAGGAGTGGACATCCCCAGAATGTATTCACAGACTTTTGAAGCGGCTAAAGAAGGCGACCAAACTCTAGTTTTGAACGCAATCTACGCCTTTTAGAGACATTAGATCGGGGGTGGATTTTGGAAGCCGCTCTGACTTGAAATGCTTAGAAAGCCTGCAAAGGTTTATCCAAGGACTTCACAGAATAGGAACTCCTGCTCAAAGACTTGGCTGTAACACCAGTTTTACATTAAGGACATAGTTGGTATGGCACAAAAAGATGTTCTCATCAAATGTAAAGTCGAGAACCTTCTCTTGAACTTCCTGATAAAGGTCGGAAGTATCCGGCCATTCAGGTCATCTCATATCACTGTACATTTGGTAGCCCTTGAATCTATGTCCGACAAATATTCACTAAACTTAAACTTTCGAAGAACAGCCTCTTTACCTTCAGAAAGCCAGCAACCAAATTGTTACCATTTTTCACATTATTGCAATAATTAATGGTCGCAGTATTTAACTGTGGTGGAATTCTGGTAGGATTCTTTGGCTTTAGACTCCCAAAGTTTAACTTCTTTTGGTATGACTGATCCAGAAGAGAGGAATGACCCTCCCCCCTTACCCAAGGCAGCTGTGGCGAAAGCCGACTGGTTCTGATGAGCCTAAAACCACAAAAGGCTCATCTTTGGGAACCTTGTCTGAAGTCCAAAGACCTAGAAACACGTGGGTCTGAATGTGGCTTTAAAGGGCTTCCTCAATTAGAGATGGACTCATGCCAGGGATGGGTTTCTGTGGAGTAGGAGGCTCCGACCTGGCAGGACTTTTCAGGTGTAAGAATATTAAAAGCATGCATGGCCTTTTCCTGCAAATGAAACTTTCTTGCCAGGTGAAGATGCATCTAAGTCAATGTCCGTATCAACATCCACTAATCCAAATACTGGAGAAATACAGCATAAAAGGCTCCACTTTACAATGTCTAAAATCTTTCCTCACCAACTGTATTGAAACATACTTGCCGTTATTTACATCGAACATCAAAAACATTAGCTGCAGTGTACCGCAAGTAGCTAGCCTCTCCAAGCTCCTCCTCAACATCTACATGTCCTCCCTAATTAAACTCATTCAAACCCAATGGACTGACGGCCTACAACTAGGCAGACGATACCCAACTCATCTTCAAGGTAAATACCAAAATGTGGGGGGATAACTATGTGGTGCGCTCAACTTCCTGGAGTCTCGTCAAAATGCAGCAGAAAGTACACATGAGGTTCCCCTTGATACCTCAATGGTAACAGACAGTAGAAGTTGTGGGGTGTACCTGTGCAAGTAGACCTAAATTACAGTAATCAATACTAAATGTTCATCTTCAAGGTAACCTCAACCCAAAACACACCAACAAATGCCTCACGGACATATACACCAAGATGACAATCGACAATCTCCAACTAAACCCAACCAAAATAATGATCTGCCCCCAGAGAATAACGCAATACACGCAAACCTGAGCTGGCCACCATGCATGGGACTGCATCCGCTGAGATAAAAGGACCTGGGAATACTCATGGACTCTCCCTAGAACCACACGTCAACCCAATAGCAAAGAAATGCTTCTACCTCCTCTGATTAGGGTGCTACTCCCTTACCTTAACTTTCCTCACAGAACTCTTGCAATCATCTCCTTGGTATTATCGAGAATAGACTCCGCAAACGGCGTCTACCTAGGAATGCCAGAATACCTCACAAAACTCCAACGCATCCAAAATACTGCTGCAAGACTATACCTGAGACTAAACTGAAGAGCCTGCATCACATCAGCCCTGAGAAGCCTATACAGCTTCCAATTAAAAAAAAAAAAACATCTGAAGCAATCTGCATTGCTCACAAATCACTACACTGACACGGAGCCGAATTTCCTCAAGCCAAAATCGACTGCTACCAACCAGGAAAAAACCTAAGAGACAGCAACAGCGTCCAAATCGAAACCAAACACGAGAAAAGGAAATTCGGATCAACTGCATTCTCCCATTTGATAGCCACACTTTGGAAATTGTTACCGAAGGATATCCTAATGATAGAAGATTCCCTAGCCTTCATAAAATATCTGAAAACCTGGCTATTCAATTAGCTGAGACAATTCTAAAAATGGGCACCTCCCACAACTCCTACACAGACCCAAGGCAATCATGGGACAGTATGGATCCTGGAACCGACAAAACAACCACACACTAAACACCCATGCTCCTCTCCGCGTACTTCCCACTTACATGCGCCCAAAAGGGCTAGCCTAGCATACTACACAAGCCACATATCCACCTCACGAACCAACAGCCACAAACAACCCAGACACTGGACGTTATGCCTCCGGACAAGCCCAGTGCACTCAAAGCACACTCAGAAAGCTGACACAGACACCAGTTTCGACTGGTTCTGCAAGCAACAGACTAGCACAACCTCTCTATCCTCTCTTGTCCCTCACTAACCTATCACTCACTTTCTTACAGAGCCATGTGAGCGCCTAGAGACCATGCAAATGGTAGCGGTGCACAGTACAATTCCACATAAATCTGTGTGCGCCTTGGGGCATGCTTACTAGGTCCAGACTCCCCAGCAGGAAAGGCAACCAAGGAGCATCTTTGCTCACTGGTACTGAAGAGAGTTCAGAAGGAGGGGATGAGGCTAAACAGGAAGCTCTATAAAAGGACCAGATTATATGTAATGGATAACCTTATTGACAACCTTATCCACATATTCATCCGTGCTCCACACCAGAACCAGAGGCCAAGAAGAGTGACTCTCCGAAGGTAGCCACCTGCTCCTTTTGGCTGAGAAGCTGAACTGCTAGGCTGGTAGACATTCAGAGCAACCAGTGTTAGCCAGGGGGATAACTTTCAGAAAGATTGGTGCTGAGCTGCTCCACTTTCTCCAAAGCAATAACTTGAGCCTTAGTCAGGGGTGAATGGAAAAGACGTAGCAGGTTGGGTAGTCGAAGTTTGGGCTGGGGATACTGCAAATCTACCCTTGTGGGATAGAAAAGTACTGAGAAACAACAGTCTTCAGCGGCTGATAAAATGATAGGATTGCTTCTGGTTACAGCAGGAGGTATGGAAACCTGGACTCTAGTGAACTGAGGATGCGCAGCCTCACTTTGACGTGGCATTTTGTGCTTTAAATGAGAGGCATGTTCTGGTACATTGGAAGCAGTAATTAGAAGGCTTCTGAACTTCCACCACCCGTGAGAATGCAGATTTTTCCCCCTTAAGACTTCAGCTGAGGCCTTGGGAGCAACCTGCACCAATGGATTGGTGCTGGAACCCCGAGGAGTCGGACTCAACTCTTGTTAGTCAATCCCGAAGCTACCGGACACACTGGTTAGGAGGATTCGTTACCACAGGATACCTGATCAACTCCAGGACACCCAGTTGCAGTTGGTTCTACAATGGGTTGGCTGCCACTCTGCATTATCTTTGTTACCTTATCTGGGGCAACAAGGTTGTCCAGTACCACATGCTCTCTGGTTTGAGAAGTAGGAGCTTTCCCCGAAAAACTACTGACATGCATGTGTATCCACTCCTTAGAGGGGTTGAAGGCCCCAATATGGGGTTGGCGACCTTCACACCTGTACCGGAAGAGACAGCTACTTTCATCACTGCACCCGGTACCAATCCACCCCCCCTTAACTGTCTCCCGACAGCTTGCGGCCGCACAATGTCCATCATTGCTAGCAAAACTGGGACCTATTTTGAAAGAAGAGTTCTCAAACATCTTGCTGCCAAGTCAGCACAAAATGGTCAATAAATCATTTGATGAAATATTCCAGGGCAGGAAGCCACAGTGTGCACCAGACCCAAAAAGGGGTGTGTGCAGCAACCATGCATCATTTGAAGTAGCTAACCAGGGGAATGCACAAAGGAAGAGGCGTCAATAGACAGATCTCCCCATGCATTGAAAGGCAGACCTTATGGTTATGCCACAGCAGAAGACAGGATGGTGACTGTACCAAAGGGGTTTTCAAACAGAGGAAAAAGGAGTTGTGGTTCGGTTGTCTGTTTATAGTGCGGTCAAGCCCCTAAGGGAACGCATGGAAAGCAAACAGCTTTACATTCAACAGCACAAACATTCTGCAACATGCTTTTCCAGGGCTGCCTCTGGAGCAGACCATTTTTAACCCTTTGGAAAGGAGGGAGCGCAGAAAAATGATTTACACTCTTCATGGATAGCACTTACCTTCTCCCAAAAGCCATCTTAAGGAATCAATTCTTCCAACTCCGAACTACCCCATCACGTCCTGCCTGGTCTGACCTTTCAGAACAGAACTCATTGCACTAGTATCAACCTGGCTATACAGCGCCAGCAGGCTATCTAGGAGTCCCGAATGCTTAGCAATATGGTGAGAGCCCAAAATGCTGCAGCTAGACCAGTTCTGGGACTCCAAAAATGGGAACGCATCCCCCGGGACCTCTGAATATTTCACTGGGAGCCAAACACAGGAGATCCTTTGAAAGCCTCTTTCCCTCCACAATAGGGGCACAGACTCCATCAACACAGGCCCAAATTCCACCAAAAGGCAATGTGTCCACTACAAACACTTCAAAGCACCCTTAGCAGTAATGCCAATTTTCCACTAGTACACTTTGAAGGATTCTTCGCTTTTTGACCTACCAAGAAATAGCACAAAATCCTGAGACAGATGCAGAGTAAGACCACCCAATCTTCAGAAAATCTCTGGAAACCAGGCTATGATTTGTCCATCGTGTTTTCATTTCTGAAACGGCTCGGCAGCGTGAAGAAAGATAGTCTGGAGGGTTGCCCAAAGCACCACCAGAGGTTATGATTTAGTCAAAACCTTCCGGAAACCAGACCTCAGTTTTGCTATATCTACAAGATCGCAACTGTTAGCACATGATACAGATAAATAAGAGGAACAAATAGAAACATGACTGATCAATTGCAACCAACTGCCACTGCAGATACTGATCTAAAGACCAATGGATGTTAGTTGCATGCCATATTCCTGCACAGAACACCCCAATCAGGAAACTCAGGAGATCACAGGCTGGGTCATCAATCTCCTCTTCTCTTGCATTAAAAAGGGAAGCCAGAACTGCAAGAGTGCTACGTCTCAATGGAGAACATGACGAAAGACACCAAGAGTTTTACAAATGCTACCATGCATCATATGATATGGAATTTATAACGCGCCTATACACAAGTGTTTCAAGTCGCGCCAAGGCAAGGGAGGGGGAACCGAGGGAAGACGAAGACAACAATCTTACTAGGCCAGGTGACAATGAGATCGACCAAGTGCAGGGTGGTTGGGGGGGGGGGGGGTGAAGTGTGGGGGAAGGGAGAGGGGGCAGTGGAAGACATGGGGCCTCATTACGACGCTGGCGTTGGACCATGGTGCTATTAGCACCATGGTCCATGCCGGATTCCGCCATGGTGGATGGCGGAATTACCACCCCATTACAAGGTTGGTGGGGCGGTAATTCCCCATTCACCATGGGCCCTTCCCCATTCCCATTTTTAGCCCATAGGGCACAATGGGAATGGGGAAGGCGCTAGTTACGGCACCGTAAATTAGGGTGCCGTAATTAGCACCAAGGTCCCTTAGCGGGTTGGACTTGAACGCCTGCAAAAAGCAGGCGTTAAAGTGTAAGGGTTTAACGGCGCCGCAGCTTTTTACGTGGCCGTTAACCCCTTAACGCCAGGGTTGTAATGAGGCCCATAGTATTAACAGTAAATGTTAAAGGACATTTGTACCGCGCACTATCGCCACCGGAGTGGTCCCCTGGCGGCTCTGAAAGAGGGAGGGAGGGCGGCTGAGTTAGTGGGTGAAGGTTGGAAAAGTGCAAGAGAGCAGTGATGTACTGTTGGCAGCCTCAGTCCAGTGGGTCCGTCGGCTGGGCCTGGGATGTATGCGGCCGGTAGTCGTCGTGTACTGATGTGTGGGTCTATGTGCATTTATTGTTTTGTTGTTGCAGTGTGGTGAAGTTTGTGCGGTTTATTGTGTTGGAGGTTTGTGGTTGTGTTTGGTTTGAGAGGTGTATGCGGAGGAGGAAATTGTTAGTGGTCTCGGTTAGTTGGCATCTATATCCTGGTTGACCAGTTGTGCTCGCGTAATCTCGTTAAATGGGGTGCTTGGGCATCATGTGCCTCTGGAGGTTCGTGCTTGTTTTGTATACGAGGCCCCTTGAGCATCTTGCTGCCTCTACCGCCCGTTCTGTCAACAGCGTTGCATGCTCCCCACCCACATGGCCAGCGCACCTGCCAGTGTCCATATCATCTTAGTTAGTGCGGTGATTGGTGGTATCTCGCTAGTTCCCCAACCCAGTGGTACCTAGTTGTAGCTATACAGCGGTTGGGGATATTAAGAATTGGCTGAGGTTGTTGCCTACGTCTCCGTGGGTCTCGCATGTGTACCACTCTGTCTGGCGTCACCCCTCTTGGTGCCCTGAGTGCTTATCAGTCGGTTCTGGGGCTTGTCAGTGTCCTTTCTGGTTTAGTCGTTTGTCTAACTGCTGCTTTGGTTTTAGTCTCTGGTATCGAAGAGCCAGGTTTTTAGTAATTTTCTGAATTTAAGGTGATCTTTGGTGTTCCTTATTTCTTTTGGGATGCTGTTCCAGGTTTATTCCAGAATAAATAAAAAAAGGCAAAAGTGCAGCCAGCTAGCGGCAAGTACAGGGGTGAGTGCAGACATCGAGCTGGGGAGACTGTAGGGATACAGAAACAGACCCAAAGTGCAGGTGTTGCCTGGGAGGCAGTGCAGGTGTGCAACTGGTGGTGGGTGGGGGACGGGGGGGTGGGGGGGGGGACTAGGCCCGAGGGTTGCCAGTTCACCAGTGCAGTTTCAGTCAGGAGTTCAGCAGGGGAGAGGAGGAGAGCAAGCAGAAGCAAACAGGAAGGTCTTGAGGCGCTTCCGGAACCGGAGATGGTGCTCCTCAAGTTTCAGGGAGGCTGTTCCAGAGGGAGGCTCCAGCCGAAGAAAAATCTACCAACTTGTTGCTTGGAAAGGAAACCAATGTGAATGGATATACACCATATTGACAACTTACACAAGGTAGCAAAAAGTAACATTCCCATTGGCAAATCAAAGGATTTGATAAAAAGTAAACACCAACTTACCAACGATGTCTGCCGGCTAGTAGCGCTGTAACTGGAGTTTAGACTTGCAATTGGCCCACTGTGAGAGGCCCCCAGTAAACTTTGCAAATCGGCGAGACCACTGGCCATACTTGTGGAGGGACCCACTGCGTGGTTTCGGAGGACGTGAATGGCATCATCAAGCCGGTCCAAGCGATCCTCCATCCGAGACTACAAATTTAAAGAGTTAACAAACTTCAATTACATTTTTATAAGAGTGCCCACACTCCATTTCTTGGCACAGGTTAATAGAGAAAATTAACAAGGGAGGTCCTGGGAGTCCCTCTGCCAGACATTAGTCCTGGATATGAGAGACTTGCCCACAGTCTTTAGCTCACCATCTTTCACAGAGAAGAAATATCCCAAACATATCAGCCTTTGCCCTGCCCTGGGGCAGTCCAGCACAGAAATGTTTGGCAATTCTCCTCGGAACAGGAGTACCAACAGCAACCCCAGACACGTGATATTTCTCCTCTGTGAAAGATAGTGAGCTAGAGACTCTGGGTAAGGCTTTTGTAACCAGGACTCATGTTTGTCAGAGAGTCTCCCAGAACCCCCTTGTTATTTTCAAGTTTATAGAGAACAAGCAAAGTAGTAGCATTAAACATGAAAGCAAAGGTGCCAGGAGAAGGGATGGGAGAAACGATAGTGATGAAAGAAGCTTAAGTGGTGGGATGAAGCAAGGCTACTCCTTTACTTCACAGTGCTGTAGGTTAGGCATGACTTGCAAAGCAGCATGTTCACAGCGAGCCGATGCAAAATCCGAGATGCGAATATGCAAGAAGGCTGTTCTGCCCAAAAACCCACTAAAACTAAAGTGTTATTCAGTGCATCTTCCCCTAGAGCAGGAGTCTGCGGCCTTTGGCTCTGCAGATCTTTCGGCCTACAATTGCCATGCTATCTGACTTCTGACTATGGTACTTGGGGATGATGGGAGTTGTAGTCCAAAACATCTTCAGAGCCAAGGGTTGCTGACCCCTGCCCTAGAGTGTCCACAGAAATACTTACAAACCCTAGTAATGGCAGATTTACTAAACCACATGATATGGCATTTGTAACGCGCCTATACACAGTTGTTTCAAGGCGAGGCAAGGAGGGGGAACAAGGGGAAGTCAGACAACGATCCTACTAGGCCAGGTGTCATTTAGATCGCGCAAGTTCAGGGATAGGGGGGAGGGAAAGTGCAAGGGGAAGCGGGGTGGGGGGAGAAGTGCAGTACCGGGTAACTAGAATAAAAAATATAATAGGGCCAGCTGGTGGCAAGTGCAGACAAGTGCTGGGGAGGGGGGCTGTAGGGGTGCAGGGGTTGCCAGGGAGGCAGTGCAAGTGGAGAGTGGCTGGGCCAAGGACCGAGGTCGGAGAGAGTGGCCCAGTTGCAGATTCAGTGCAGTTTCAGTGAAGAATTTAGCAGGGGAGAGGGAAAGCAGAAGCAAAGAGGAAGGTTTTGAGGTGCTTCCGGAACCGGAGATGGTTCTCCTCAAGTTTCAGGGAGGCAGGAAGGCTGTTCCAGAGGGAGGCCCCTGCCGCGGAGAGAGATCTACCCCCAGCTCATTGCTTCGGGAAGCGGCTGACCCTGAGGGAGTTGGAGACAGATGAGCGAAGGGCTCGGGAAGGAAGATATTTAGGAAGAGAGAGTTTAAGGTATTTAGGCCCCAGGCCCCAGAAGGCCTTGTGGACAATGCAGAGGGTTTTGAACTTAATCCTCACAGCCACTGGGAGCCAGTGTAGAGATTTCAGTCCTGGAGAGATACGGTCCCTGGGCTTGAGGCCAAGGACAAGTCTTGCGGTCCTGTTCTGGATGAGTTGCAGAGGGCGGAGAGTGGAGGCAGGAAGATTAAGATAGAGGCTGTTACAGTAGTCCAGCTTCGAGCGAACCAGGGCTCGGGAGACAGTGAGCTTCTGGGGGATGGAGAGGAAGGGAAGAATACCTCTGAGGAGGTGCATCTGGTAGTGTGACTTCTTAGAGACGTCAGTTATATGAGGAGAGAAGGAGTGTGGAGTCGAAGATGACCGAGGTTTTTTGCCTTGCAGGTAGGAGCAGGAAGAGGGCCAAGAGAGGCTGGCCAGAGAGCTGCAGGGAAGGAGGGAGTGGGTGTGCCGAGGAGTAGAATCTCGGTCTTACTGCCATTAAGGCAGGGGTCATTTGCGGCACACCATTAAGAGATGAGGGAAGGAGAGGAGGAGGCTGAGGGTAGCCTGAAAATGAGCTGGGTATCGTCCGCATAGCACTGAAAGTTGTGGCAGAGAGCGACGATGCGGTGGGCAAGGAGCGCCAGATACTGATTGAACAGCCAGGGAGAGAGGTTAGATCCCTGGGGGACACCACAGGTAGAGAAAAAGACGTCAGAGAGGAAGGACCCCAGTTGGACCTGAGAGGGTCGATTGGAAAGGAAAGAGCTCAGCCACGCCAGAGCCTGACCAGTGATAACCAGGTTATCACGGAGACGGTTGAGCAGGATGGCATGGTTGACAGTGTCAAAGGCAGAAGAGCGATCGAGCAGAATGAGAACACACGGAGTGTTGGAGTCGAGGTTCGAGAGCAGGTCCTCACGGATGTTCAGGAGAGCAGTTTCCGTGCTTCTGGCAGCTCTGAAGCCAGACTGATGGTCATGAAGACTACCAACAGATTCAGCATGGAGGTTAAGATGGGAGAAGGCCAGTTTCTCCAGGAGCTTGCCCAGGAAGGGAGTGATGGAGATTGGGCGATAGTTAGTCGGGCAGGAGGGATCGGAAGAGGGTTTCTTAAGAAGAGGGTACGCAGGGAGTGCTTAAGGGGGTATGGGAAGACTCCAGATGCGAAGGAGTGGTTGCAAAAGTCAGCCAGGGCAGGAGCCATGGAGTCGATGTGGTCCTTGATAGTTTGAGGAACAGGGGTGAACCTGTTTAGACGAGACTTTCATAGATCGACTTGTCTGGAAGCCTCGTTAGCAGAGAAAAGGGGAAAGGCAGAGAAGGAGGGAGGATGGAGGAGGGGTGGCTGCAGAAGGGCCGGAGGAAGAGTGAGGACAGGATGTCCTGAGTTTTAGAGATGAAGTGAGAGGCCAGTGCAGTGCAGGGGGCCTGGGAGGGGACAGGAGAGGTAGAGACTACAGCAGGGGTGGCAAGCTCCTTGCAGATTTTAAAGAGTTCGGCCGAATTGTTAGATGCCGCAGAGATGCAGGCTTGGATATGGAGAAAAACAGAATTTTAACCATTTTACTTCCGACATCTTGCAACATGCAAATACGTCCAGGCAATTAAAATTTAAAATTCCAAAAAAAGGCTTGATCTGGCGTTTCACAAATGTAAAAAAAATACATGTGAAAATTTTAATGTCACACCATCAGTAGATTTCAATAGGATATCGCAGATTCCACAAAGGGACACGAGCAGCGTCTACTTCTTTGTGTTACATTCTGCAGGAGCCAACACGGTTTGTGGCCACGACATGGAAAAAAACATTAGATTGCAGCGTACTCAAAAAGTACACGAGTAGCAAAAGTGGAGTTGGGGTGAAAAATGTATGAAAAAATATTTAAAATCTATGCTTAGTTTCTTTTTTTACCACGGCAGTGGTGTGTGCCTATCAACAGGGACAGGGCTGCAACTTACATTCACAGAAGGCATTGCATGGCAATCAAAGAGCGAGTTTGTGAAAGCCATTTTGTAATTTAAACGTCTGGGAAATGGTTTAACAAATGTAAACATCAACCTTGTTTTTTACGTTACTGGTTCAATCCATATTTATAAAAAAAATTGCTAATCTGACAAATACAACCTTTCTACTCCCGAAATTGGAATGGGGATAGAATAGTGTATGTGGAATTGACTCAAACTTAAAATTGTATCAACTAAAGATACCAAATTGCACCACCTAAAAAATAAAATACTACCTCGCAGACATCCTTCAAGAAAGACATTGCATCCTGTAAGTGCTCGTGAAGTTGCTGCTCAACCCGATTTTTCTGGCAAAGTCAAGACAGAACAGAAAGCAAGGCAGAAGTTAGGATTATTTCTGATTAAAAGCAGAGGAATTGTGCACATCAGCAGTACAGGTTAGTCAGTAGGCTGGACGAACACTAGGAAAGGACAGGGGCGAGCATGGTTACATCCTGCAAATACTGCACACGTCTCATTGACCAATGCCAGACAGCAAACGCAAGGTGATCACTTCATCAATCGCAGCCAGTGGCACTTTTAACCAAGCCCCGACAAGCAGTGGAATATTTAGTGCTCAATTAAGTAGAGAGGTCATCCTAATTTTTCACAGATGAACGCAAGCAATCTTCTTTGCATGGCACGAGAGTTAGAGATCACCCAAAGCGTTACATGGTTACTCATCACCGGGCCTGCTCGTACAGTGCGCTGGGCGAGAGGAGAATTAGCCCAGGGTTTGTGAAGCGCAGTGGAGTCCCACAACAGCACTTCGGCAGCAGCTGCCGAGAAAATGGCAGCTCAGTGCCATGGAACAGATGGCCAGGCACACCACACTACATGTTTAATATTGTTCAATCAAGCCAGAACATGTGCTAGCAGATCATTCACTGGTAAGAAAATACTGCAGGGTTTTGCAATGGCATGCTGGACTTGCAAACAAAACTGCAGTATGGAAACTGCTGGCGAAAAAAAAGCCCCTTTAAAGAAATATTTGATTACCAGCGAGTGGAGAGAATTTTCATAGTTTGGCGATGAGGGGGCTTGTCCTCCAGCTCTGGTCCACTGGCTCGCACCTGTTAAAAAAAGATGCCGTGTTAGCAATTACACGCTGGGCACTGTACATCATTCTGAATAATATGGAGGGCTGGATAAAGTCTGCAGAGATAGATTAGCAACATGCAACAGTGAGAGAAGCCTAAAGTCTGTCACAAAGTGTTCCCAGACAAAATTCTAGAATATTAAGCATCAGAGCAAGGAAGGAAGCCCAACAGTTGTAGCGTAAAAGCAAGAAGCCTATGTGTGAATGGGTCCAGCATTAAAAAAGTGGCTAGAGAGCAACGAGTATGGCGACCGCTGACCTACAGAAACGGAATGTTGACATAATAACGTCATAAATCACAACAAATACATTTAATTTCAGACCACAAAAGGGCAGAATATGTACGAGGTAATCCATCGTAATTTTAGAGAATTTCAAAAATAAACTTGTCTAACAAAGGGCATCATGTTTTTTTTTTTTTTTTTTTTTTTTAAACAAGCTTGTTTTTCTGACTCTTTGGATGGAAAAGTTTCCATATGCTATGTACGATCCAACACAATACTTTAACCAAACAAACAAAATGAATCCTCTCGAATTAGTGCTATGAATGTTCAAATATGATAGGTTATTTATAACGTGCTTAATACCCAGAGGTTTCTAAGCCCGGACCCAGGGATCAAACCTGTGATGCTCCGTGCCATCTTGCTTCCAAGGCGATTCACGTTGCCCCTAGGCTATCCTCCCCAGACAAATAAATTATAAGCCTTGTAGCATGGCTTCAAAAGCAGCCCGGCAGAAAGATCAACAAACAAAACATTTTTATTATACCAATGTTAACTTAAAGTTGTAAAATTTGTCTCAAAAGCACACAGCAAAAAGTTTATTTTATGGATAGAGCAGTCGAACTTCCAACTAAGTGACTCTCCAAATCATCACGGCTCAGTTTTACTGTGCCCAATATGGAATGTATGGGTGATACAAGCATTTATATCCTATAAGACATGCCCTGCTGTTTCGCTTTCAGTGGTGATCCAAAATCTACTGTAGGATACTGAACCAGTAATTCGGATTACAGCTTTTTTTTTATAAACGTCTTCTATTGAGATGAAAGAATCGATTTGCTGAATATTGCAACATCCAATCACTTTTCAATATGCGACAGATGTGTTTCTAGTATCTCAAATTCAAGGCAGTTCAGCTTTTCTGAACATTTTGTATGAAGGGCTGTATGTGTTTGTTGTGAGTAAACCACTTCAGATGCCCTGGAGTGATGCATAATACCAAATTACTTTAAATGTCGACTGCCCCGTTGGAACATAAAGATGGGCATTGATAAAACTGCATGAAGGTATGACTCACTGCTCAATAGGCAGTTTCCATATTACCTCAGCAACACTCTAAAACACTAACACATGAATAAATGATGGGCATGTAATTCAAATCCAGTAGATTAAAGGAACATGTAATGTACTTGCATCATTAATTATGAAAGTGACAAGGAAATTTGGAAGACGGTTAATGGGCCAAGGAGGAGGCAAGGGAGTGTGGGGTTACTGTGAAACCTACCAATATGCAAATAGAACTATAATTCAGTGTCAAATTGACAAATACAATCGATTACAATATTTTTCATTCGTTCAGAGGCAGTAAAAGTCTAAAAGCCCTCCAGACCATAAAAATCAAGGAAACAAGCCCTCAAACTACTGTTGCTTGGTGCAAACCAAGCCCGGTGTCACTGGCCTATAAAATAGTAAAATTCAGACCAATTTTCAGGCAATCCCATGCGAACATGATCAAGAAAAATGGCAAACCGTGAATCCCAGTGGAGAACGTTCGCATCTCATAGCTGGATTGTAACATGTTGTGAGTGGATGGGCAAGACGCTGCACGACTAAAAGCCGTATGACAAAAGCACTAACGATATCCATGAGAGATTGCCTTGAATTAAAATTCCATCTCTAAAATAATCAGTTATCCAGGTGATGCAAAGTAGCAAGCTATGGAAACGGCTTTAAATGGCATTACACTCAAAACAAGATTCAACTTTTCAGGCAATACGATTACTATAAGATGTATTTATTTCTGTTCCAGAGGTGCACCACAGGTGTGTGTCCTTCCATTTAAACAGATTATTGCGAAATACCATTACAATGTCCATCCCCCTCAATTCGCATGAGAGATTGGACGACCTTTGTTTCTTGGATGTTTTCTCAAAAACACTAATTAGACCTTTGAAGACAAGTTTGAATTTGACTGGTCTAATTGGGCACATCTAGTAAGCAGCCAGAAAAACAGCAATGCAGCACCCCAAGAGCTGTGGGTGGGCTTTGAGAGCTTATCAGATCAAATTAATGCAAAAGAAGGATTTCACAATCAGTTTACTGGAAATGTCCAACCAGGCTACTAATTGATGCAGGCAACAGGAACAAACAAACATTTGCACCAAAAAGAAGACTCTAGGTTGGAAGCAGAACAATCCCAACCACCTTTGGAAGATGGGGTGAACACACTACTGGGTCATGGTGACAACAGTACAGCTCCAGGTACCAAGCGTGAATCATCTGTCCCATTGGACCCTTTCAAAAAGCATTCTGGGATGCAGAGTCATGTGAAGTGCGAATCCAGGACCACCTCCATCTTAAACTCACTGATGCGGAAGACGGACAGAAGCCCGTTTGCTGATGTGTTTCAAGAGGCCAACAAATAGGACTGCTATGGCTTCAAAACTTTATCTGCAGTGAAGATGGAGCTTCCTATACAAGACAAACTGCAAAGTCAAACCCCTTCGGGAGAAAAAGTTAAGTGCACTGGACAGACCAGCAGGCCACTGCACCAAACTATGCTTTTACTGCCACTGGACCTTTAAAGTCACATTGTTTATCACAGCAAGTTACTGCCAAGCGAGCAGGGGAATCTCAATCAACTGAAAGATTTGGAACCAATAAAAACTTTTCTAATCATTGAAACATTTTTATAGCAGGAGTGAGAAGGGTATTCAAGCTGAGTCAGATTCAATTGTTTTTCGCTGGTTGAATGCACTTTAATTTCCTTAAGCCTTTGATGCATTGTGAAATAAATGGTTACAACCATAGCCAAGGCCTAATATTAGAGCACAACTAAATAAAATTGAGAAATCCAATTAAATAAAATAAAACATATACAAATCTGACAACACTTAGACACAAAAATTGGTCTCATCTGTTCAAAACATCGACTCACTGGTTCAAATTGATTTGTACCAAAGATTAGGAATGCTCTCAAAGGAGATTTGAGTTGGCCATTCAACCCTACACGGAGGCTGGTGCTGCATGCTAGCTTATATAGAAAAGAGAAGGCACAAATGAACTGGAACATAAAAATGGCAGTACCATTCCGAAACGGCTTGGAGAACTATTAAAAAAAAAAGCATAGTTGACGGGGAAAGAAAAATTAACAGGCAATACTTAAGCAATAAGCCCCGAGCGGGGGTGGGTGGAGGGACTTTACCGCTTCTGGTATTGCCCCCCAGGGCCTATAGTTACAGGCCCTAGAGAAGTCCCTGCTCTGGGCTTATTACTATTAGTTATCCAGCCCGCAGGACCGGAATACCAATAATATGATTTCCAGTTGCAAGACGCCGTCAGCATTTCACACCTGAAAAAAATGGCAGCCAACGTAACATGAGAACTGACTACATGTAGTCCCTTCTCCCTTTCCATTGTGGTCATTGGTAAAAAATCTAAACAAAGTAAATGGCCGCCATGGAAAGAAAAGAAGGTACTACACATAGTCCCTTCTCCATTTGCATGCCGGCCACTACCAGGAGGCGGCCAGGGCGCGGCAGTGAGCAGAACTTCGCCAGCCAGATAAGGACCTGGCAAGGGCCAATCAGATGGTGTGAAACAATCGGGTTGTCCCTTGCTGGTTACTAATGGAAAATGATTTACACCGTCTTTTCTGTAGGACTCCCGACCTTAGGCTTCAGAAAACAAGAAAACCTACAAAGGGCAGCCACTAAAGAAATCCAGGTTAGCTAAATTACAAACATTCCCATTGGAGACCAGCCTCAAACTAAAAGAGGTGAAGGCTGTATTACCTTTGGTAGGAACGGTTCAAATCCTGCATGGTGGCCCGAGTAAGTGGGCACATTGTACAGGTAGGAGGAACGCAGCCTGTTTAAAGGGTGGTTTCAGCATGGAATGGAGCAAACAAGCAATGGGACCAAAAGTTGAGATTGCATCACATGCCCCTCCCCCCCCCCCCCACGACTGCCTGTGCAGATCTGCACTGGCTCTCCCTTGGAAGCGGGGGAAATGCCCAACTCTGCAGTTTAGGGCACATTGTAGCAGAAGTATGCACCCAACAAATCACCCAACCCATGAAAGAAACAGACACGTTATGCAGCGCAGGTTGTAAAGGTAAGACTCTCTCTGTAAGACATAGGGTACTGATTTCATCCCAGTCCGGAAAAAAGAAAAAAGTTCCCAAAAATTCCTACGCCACCATGTGCCACCACCCAAAGAGCCATCATGGATCAAAACTCAGTTTAACAACAAATTAATGCCTTCAGGCGCCATCCCTGATGGCTTCAAACTTACGACCAAACCCACACTCAACTTACTCCCTACAAGTCCATCCTAAAAACAATCCATTGTATTGCTCTGAACTATGGACACAGTGATGACCAGTCTTGCATTCGACACTTAAACACTCACTACGATTTGGTAACCTAAAATGGGGATATTTTGGACATTTGCATTAATAGTGTAAAAATATCTTTGGGTGCAGCACTTCCGCTGTAGTATTGCTCATATGTTGCAGTATTTTTTTTTTTTACTTTCAATTGGCTTTAAAAATAGAAAGCGTGCCCGCATACGGGAAAAGTCTAATGTTTTTGCGTGCCATCTCACTGCAACTCCCATCTTGTCAGCTGATGGAAGATGCATGGAGCGGTTCAGTAACAGAGGTTCACCAAATCTCAAAGGCCCATCAGAAACTGGGGGTCTCCACTAGACGTGCTACTACAAAAGAGTTTCCTTAATATTTAAACACAAGGTAGATTGATTTTGTGCCAGAGTAGGATAGAGGGGGGTGTGCAAATGACAACTGGAGAAACAAAAACAGAAAAGGCGTTGGTAAACACCCGCTAGGTTTTACTCTCCCCTCCCCCAGCGTGGATTCCCAGCTCTCTGTTAAACAACAAATGCAAGTCGATGGATCCTTCACGCTCCTGTCCAGGGGAAGGACAGCTGTTCCACTTTCACTGGACAGCTGATGCCCCAGAGTGTGAGAAAAGCTGCACGGGCCACTAATAGCCCCCAGCAGCTGCCCCGGTTCGTCATCTCGCCGCTAGCACTCTCGCGCCCGCACGCTGCAGCTTACAGGCACGTTCTGGAAGCGCGGCCATGTCCCCAAACAAAGACATCTTTGAACAAATTCCGCGAGCGCCAGGGAGCAGGCTAAGGCAGTCTGGCCACGTCGCAGGATGGAATTACTGGGGGTCGCGACCGTCGTGTGGGGAACACTGCTGACATTGTAGCTTCGCGCTGACACCGCAAGACTCCAAATCTGAACGACTATTAAAAACCCGCATCCAGGAAGATACACATTTTCAAAGCGATGGCCAATGCAGAATACAGATAAGCAAAGACTTGTTAACTGCAGAAAACAGCATTTACCATGGCTGATCTTCATGTTCGATACTCTTAGAAGGGGGAGTAAAAAAGACAGGAAACACGCTTTGCATATTGTGCTGCACAATCAAGAAATAGATTTTTTTTAAAAAAAACGGAAGTGCCCTAAAATGCTAAAGTCTTTAACATCTTTAATCCAACTTAAACTCACCAAATTCAAGTGCTAAAGAACTGGTTTGACCATGTTCCAAGCCAGTGCACGCTATCAAAATGGTGGCAAGCCAAGAAGTGACCAGAACAGTGACCGGCATGCCTTATTTGCAATCCATTAAGTCGGGGCTCAGCCACCTCTGGCTCTGATGTTCTGCACTACAATTCCCAGCATACCTAGACAGTATAGCCAATGGTAAAGCAGCACGCGAACTGTAGTCCAAAACATCTGGGGCGAGGTAGGTTGCGGACCGCTGCATTAAGTAGACCCTAACAGATCACACCACAGTCATGCTGGGTCGCATTGCTTATGCCATTTCCTCCAGTTATCTAAGAAGTGCTTAAAGTCACAAAAGCAAATACTGATCGCCACAAAGATGAAGGGCATAAATGACCAGGAAATCAAATCCTGAATACCAACTTTACATCCCCCTGTATAATTATGTATGGAAAACATGCCCCATTCATCGAGTTAACATATAGCAACATTTTGGAAGAAAAAAATGTTTACAGAAGAAAAAAATGGAAACCTACCTGTGAGAGGGGATGGCGATCCCACTGGCGTGGAGGGGTTCGAAGGAAAACTACTACTCGTGTGGTCAGGAGAATAAATCTGCAGGAGGAAGGAAAAGCACATCACTGACGTCATACTGAACACGATAAAACATCTGCATTTAGAAGAGGTTAAGGTTTTAGTTGGGCACTCTGTGCACCAAATTACTTCAGCGGCTGCAGCAAGCAGATGAACAGGTGGTCGACTGAGCTGCCAAGCACCTGCGCCACATCACGGACCTTTGCCACAGACCATTAACCATTCCAACACATTCAACTGCAAGACAGGTTCCCGGATCATTTTTTAGACATATTTACGTTGTTCATATAGTGCTTTCGCAAAAGAGCTTGGCACAGAACATTTAAGTCCAATTATCATTAACCAACCAAAAACTGAACTGGCTTAACCTCGGAAGGGAAAGGCTAAGTGGGCGTTGCCGGGGGTTCAGCCTTTTTCGATCCACAGAGGCCCATCTCAGAATCCAGTCCTTAACCAGCTGAGCAATCTTTCCAGCATAACGACATGCAAAAAGACGGAAGTGGAATCGAAAACGCTACATGGCGTCCTAGGAAAACTCAGCTACTATTGTTCAAATCTAAAGGAGCATTCCCAAAAGTGGACCATCTTTTGATCGCATCAACTTTTTTAGGGGGCGCCCTGCCAGAACCCTCTTTCCTTAACTGCTCCTTTACCTCTTCTCGTCAGTAGAGGGATTGCATTGGTTTAAGGTGTGCACTATTTTTCACTCCATATTGACTTTTACTTGGGCCATTTGGAATTGCTTGCATCACCCACCAGGCGAAACTGTTGCATTAGAGTACAGCTAAGGAGTAATGGCATGAGGTGGGACACAGCCTTTAGGAGTTTGCTTATTTGCCCACCAGTGACCATGCTAATCCCCCATCGCCATTCCCACTCACTTCCTGCCCCCGCTCCTCAAAAAACGTCGTGGGAACTTCTTGAGCTCTCCTTATCAAGCCTTACCATCAAACATTGAACTGTAAGTACCTGCCAGTGTTTTTCAAAGTAGTCAGAGTTAATGGCTTAATTGGAGCTGTATAAGCACTACTGGTGAAACAAATGCCTGCATGATTGATAAGCACTCTGTTTTTAATAGGACTTCAGTGATGGACACGCAAACATTGGCAAAGCCAAGTTTTGACTTACGTACAAGTATCGGAAATTTGCCAGGCGCTCCTATTAGATGCACAGGTACTCGCCCCATGCTGCACCTGCTACCATCAATGGGCAGTTAATACCACTAGAACAGTGCCTCGCAAGTGCCTTTGCCATGCCTACACAAAAGCCCAATTTGTTATTGCCAATGCTAGTTTTTCAGGTCTACTTTTTTATCTGAAGAAAATCTAAGTGACAACTAAAGGAATTGAAAAGAAAATACCATGTGTGGCTTAAGGCAGAGGGCATATGCGCACACATTATCTACTTCAGGTAGATTAGCAGGGTGTGGGGCTGGACGGGGGAGTCCAGTGTTTTTTTTTAGCAGGTGTCCACTGGAACAAGATCAGCTCTCAAGTTAGTAATAAGGCGTGGACACCCGACTGACTGGTCACTGCATCTATGCTATTTAGTTCATCCAGACACTTATTTCTCTGCCCCTGAAATGATAACCATGTGCTGTGCCAAAGCAGTGGGCGGCACAGCAAAATCGTACAAACTATTAACATCACAAATAAAACTATAACTACACGTTACATAATTATAAAAAGCCTACTCTAAAAGGTTGACCATTACTTGAAAAATACTAATAACTTAAATTGACCTTTTCCAACGTGCTTAATACTGGAGACCAGTCTCTAAGCGCAGAACCGGGATTGGAACCAGTGTTGGAACTCTGGAACCATGTCTTTATATTGTGGATGTACACAACTAAAAATAGCCCAATGCGATTCACTTAAAGCGGTTTTTAAAGACAATTCACCATTTATCTGTAAGGAACAACGTCACTACTTGTTCCTTCCGCGACTTGGAACATGTCGATGTGGGTTTGCAGAGGTCATGCAAAAACACACTGCCCAAGTACAACACACTACAGCACAATTCATGGCATAGGACAACGGATAAACGGGCGGATCCGGTTAAATGCCACGCACCAATGCTGTGGTGCTCAACATCAAAGGCACAGGGGTCCTCGATACAGCCCCTGCAGCCGAAATCAGCAAAATCCACGTAAAAAAAATGTGCATTACACCAACACATTCCCTAAAGTTTAGCGCACATTGGTTTAGACGAGCCAAAGCCATAGACTTCACTTACAAACACGCAAAAAAAAAGAATATTTTTTTTTTCTTCCAAAAGAAAATAAAATCCTCACTATTCAACAAATACTTTGTCCACCTGCGTTTTGGACCAACTATTTAAGCTGTAATGTACCCTTACTGTTTCCAACCAAACTGTAACTATGTACTTACTGTCTTCTTAGCACTGTGATAACTCTGGGTCTGGGCGCCATCAACAAATTAAATAAACAAACAATGTTTACATGTCTGTTTTTATTTTTAAAATCCCTCATGCCAGATGAGTTCTAACAGGGGTTTCCTCTTCTAGACGCTTTGTGCACTGTTCTCGCATTAGCGTGCAGTATCCCCAGAGGTCGCTCTTTGCCATCTCATCCCTATCCCATTAACATAAGGTACAAACGGAGACTTCATAAAAAAAAGAGAACAATTGTCAAGTCAAGAGTCATGGTAGGAGTACCACAAAGTCGAAACTCATTCTGCATGCGGCCCAGGGCTCCTGGCACTGGTAAATGGCCAATGACACGTAAGCGGGGCGCCTTCTGCCAGCCTTCAATCGTAACACGACTTATTTGCCTGCAACAAACGAGGCTCCGCCCCCATCAGTCATGGTCCATTCCAGTCAGCAGGATGTCAATATGCCAAGGTCTAATGAAAAGGGTCGCAGACAAAAACGGCACAATGGGTGCCCCACAGCGGCAAATCTCAGGGCAATTTTTCTAAACACTGCGGTGTACGTTTCAGTTGAGCTTTGTCATGCTAATTTTATTGAGTCTCAGAGCAACAAAGAAAACTTAATTCACGAATTATTTTTAAAAGTCAACTTGGCCGCTCTGGGCCTTCTTTTTTGTTTAATGTACCACTGGCTTCTTAGCGATGCAGATTGGAGGTGGGAGCTGGACGCGTCTCTGGAATCGAGATCAAAATGGACACGATGACGAGCTCGGAATAATCACAAAGTTAAATAGTCCTCCTGTTTGATCTCTAAATTAAATACCAAGTGTTTAGTTTTGGCATTAGGAAGTGAAATAAACCAGATGTTCCTCACTTCAAGTAACCTCTGCGGGCACAGGCGGCTTGGCAAAGGTTCAGGGCATCACGTAGATGGCACGAATACTCAGATTTTATTTCGATTTCCATCAACGCTTGTTCAAGGTCCAAACCAAGACATAAAAGAGGGGGATTTGGGGAGCTCTGTAAAGACTTCAATGTACAATTCCCTTCCTTGCCCATCCTGCGATTAAGGGCACAATTATCCTGGCTTACACAAAATAAAAGAAAAGGGACCTTTGCAAAACTATTAGCTGGCCGTGCAGGTTTAGTCATAATGTTCCTGCGCGCTCAATACTTACAGAACAAAGAACTGCTTTCACAAAATGCTCATCAGACAACCGAATTGCACAACAATGGCTACAGATAAAAGCCCCAATAATGTGCAAAAATGTGCAATGGGATATAAAAAAACATTTTCTATTCCATTAAAAAAAGAATTGTAGGCTTTCATGAGATTTTCAATGCGTACATAACTAACTCTGTTCACAAAATGTCACTCATTAACCCTGCCCAACCCTTTCCACCTGGTTTCTTTTTTAAAATATATATATTTTGGCTTACACATTTGGGTTTTCTTTTTCACTTGCAGAACAATTGTGGAACGCTATTTGGTGTTCAGAAAAAGGCAGATGGATGAAGCAGGAGCCTGAAGTGAGCAGGCACGCGCACACAGAGCAGATGGAATGCATCACCATCAGCTATGGCAGCCATGATTTATCGAATGACACCCTCGCTCTCATTCACACACACACGCAATTACTGAGTTCAGTTACCAAGACAGCCAAACCCCACCCACCAGGTGGAGTAAACCCCACCTTGGTAGCAATAGTACGGGCGTGCGGTGCTCTCTCGTCTCCAAAGGTCTGTTGGATCACAGAGAGGATGCAGCGGAGAGCCACATCATGGTTTCTGATTCGACGCTGTAGGCAAAATGGTTTATCCCGCTACTCGGCACCACGAAAGGGAAAAAACGCAAACTAACTAGAAGGTTGGATTAAAAATGACCATGCAAATTTTGAACTACAAATCTGCTCATACAAAAAGGAAATGCAAAAAGCAAAAAATAAATACTTCGACAACAGAATCAACAAAGCATCAAACAAACAAAAATAACAATTTAAACAAACTAAATAAAAAAAAAACCTGGCTGCAGCAATGCTCCAATACTATTGAAGAGACTATGCAACGACCTTGCAGACCATTTGGAAAACAAAATCACCACCATCCAACAGACCATAAAAAGCAGACTACGCAACCCCAGAATGCAACCCACCCACGCGTACGAGGAACGCCCGGACAAACTATAAAGCTTCCCCCAAATATCAGCGTAGACATTAGTCAAACTGGTAAACAAAAGCAACAAAACGGGCTCCCCCCACGGATCCCTGCCCCCTGGACATACAAATCAATCCTCTCACAAGGAATACCCATGGATTACTACGGAAACCTCTTCATCCACTGAATCTGAACAGGGAAAGTGCTGCAGTCCTTCAAATCGGCATACATCAAGCCGCTCAAGGACACAACAGGAAATGTGGATGACCTCTCCAAATACAGACCTATCTCCAACATCCCGTACCCAGCTAAACTACTCTAAACATACATCTACACAGAATAACCCAAAAATTCATAGAACATCTATTGGACCAGGCCCAAGTAGATTTCAGACCAATGAGAGTAACGGAAACAGCACTTCTATCAATGTGGGATCACCTATGACCTAAAGGCGAACGCATAGTCAGACAAAAGCACCGCTCTGATACTTCTAGATCTCTCTGCAGCATTCAACACAGTCAATCACGACATGCTCATCAGGAGATTGGAAGAAATTGAAATCACCAACCTAGCCTTACTATGGATTAAATCCTTCCTCGCAAACAGAACAGCAACCATATGGATCAAACCTTTAAAATCCAATTCAAGAGAATCCAAATGCGGAGTCCCACAAGGATCATCCTTCTCCCAGTTATTATTCAACATTTACCTGGCTCAGCTAATCAAGATCATTACAACACAGCCTCACATGCTACAACTATGCTGATGACACACAAATAGTCTATAAAATACAAGAAAGAAGAAGAAAACACACATTAGGAGCTGCCTTCATGAAATCTACAGCTGCACGAACTCAAACTACCACAAACTCAACCCGGGCAAAACGGAAATAATGATCATCTCTAAAAACAGAGAAAACAATCGTTACATCCCTTGGCCAATGGAACTCGGCACAGCACCAGCCTCATTGACGATAGTAAAACACCAGGGAGTCTTGATGGACAACGAACTAACTCTAGAGCCATAAGTAAACGCTCTAATCAATAAATGCTTCTTCCACCTACAAGCAGTAAAAAAGATCCTACCGTTCCTCTCATTCTCCCACAAAACGCTCACCATCGTCGTTATCATATCCAGAGTAGACTACGCCAACATCCTATATCTAGGAAAGCCAGAGTGACTCCAAAAAAAAGTCCAACACATACAAAACGCGGCAGCCATGCTCCTGCTCAAAATACCACGAAGAGAACACATCACTCCAGCTCTGAAAATGCTACACTGGTTACCAATAAAACAGAAAATAAAGTACCAATGAATGAGCGTAACACACAGCAATCCACGGCCAAGAAGCAGCATTCCTAAGAGAGAAGATAAAAGTCCACCGCCCAACAAGACCACTCAGATCTAGCAGACATTCGCATGGTACCAAAAGCACAATACAAAAGAAAATTCAGAGGAAGCTTAGTCTCCCACCTTGCACCGAAAACCTGGAACGATCTCCCGAAAAACATACGTAACACAAGAGATCACCTATTTAGAAAGCTACTCAAAAATAAGGAATGCCTATTGAGTCACATACGCAGCGTTAACAATACTCAGAGAGGGAACCGATCGTCCCCATCTCCCTAGTCTAGGTCCCATAAACTGAGGGAGGGCAAAAGACAATTTTGCAAATATTAAGAGGCAAAAACCCACTAAGCCAGAAACTCAACTTTCTTCATACATCTCTCACAAAAATCCACACATCCACTTCTCTGCACAGTAAACAGCACATACTTCACAACACTGCAACAGCTTACAAACACAACTCGCACTGATAATTCACATCCAAACTCAGCGTACAGTGAAAACCGAACTGATGCTGCAAACAGGACACCACCTCTCTCACTTTCCTATTCCCACTTCACCCTACCAACCCCCCCACCACCCCTCCTTTTTTGTTTACAGATCCGCCAGAGTGCCTGGGAATCAATTCCGTTGGTGACGGTGTGTGCTACAAATACCTTTAACATTACCATAAGAGAACTGGGGAAAATGACTGCACCACTACGTAGGTCAAAAATCCTTAATCCCATCACAGATTGTCACATCAAAGGCTGATGTGTAAACGCCTCCTTCACCAGATAGCGCTCAAAATAGTCACACAGGTGTTTGAAAAACGAAACTGGTTTAGTCTCAAAAAGTCTGAGCTCACAGTCAAAGAAGAGATATTTTTTAGGAGTTATCAGTTTTATGAAATGGTTCATGTAATGCACAACTATCAAAGAAGCACACATTTAGTATTAATACATTCCTTTCGGACTGACAAATTACAGTGCAATAAGCATTTTCGTTCTTTAGTCAAGTCATGAAGCATTGGATCCAGCGTTTCATGACTTTGCGAAAAGAGTAAAATGCCATCTCACTGGTGCAACACTTCCATTTGCAATTCTTTTTACCTAACACTTTGCATGCAATATAGATGTCGGACTAAGACATCTATCATTTTGGTGCATTGAAACGCTGTGGGAGGCTACACCCCTCAGATGACCCAAACCAGAGCAACACATGTGCCAGGAGTTGGTTTTACTCTATTCCAGATGCACCGAGATTGTATTTTACTAATCCACAGATGTAATGTTTTTACCTGAATGGCAGGATCTGCAAGTGGTTTGCTGGTTCAACATAGACAGCGCCACACCAAACTAATGGACTAAAGACCAAAATGGTGCATCACTGGTGCGATTCATGAAGCCAACAGCCTGGCCATCTAACATTGGGCTTAACTACAATTCTGTGTCTGGTTTTACATAATGGATGTGCGTCTAGGTCAACTGTATTCAAAGTGGGGGGGGGCTGCTGCCTCATGTCCGGGGGTAAGGGAGGGTCGCAAACCCGCAGCCTGAATTTTTTTTTTAATGCTATTTTTGGGTGGAGTCTAGAATTTAGTCTAGAGCATGTAATGAATAGTGTGTGTAATGGTACCATTTACCTGCATACGGCTATCATTACACAATTTCTAGACAAAGAAATGTAGTGTAATGATCGCCGTATGCAGGTAAATGGTACTATTACACGCTATATTCACTGCATGCTGAAGACCAGATTTAGCTTATAGTATAATAGCCACACCAGCATTGTAACGCTCTACACTACTTGGCATTGGATCTTGCAGGTTCTGTTAAAACATGACATTAGTTAAATGCAATATTTAAAATGCAGACGATTTGAGGAGCACCATAAAAAGATGGCGATTGCTGAGCAAGCGAAGGGATTTGCATCAGTGACGGGTCTTTCTACAGGATACCCACCTTCATATGCTTGATCAAACATTTAGGGCTTCCTGTTTTCTGTGGTTTTTAGAAAAAAATTATTATTGGGCTGACCTTTTTTCAAAGCTTTAAAAAAAATTTGAAATCTGCTTTGATAAGTTTTTTCATTACAAAAAAATGGCAAACAAGCATTGGCAAACTCACGGTTTGCTCGTTTACAGCTATCAGATAGTTTGCCAACCACTGCCAAGCGCATGCTCAGGTCCTCACAGGATTTGCCAGCTGTCGCCATTTTATGGACAGAGACCACTGTTAACATAGTGCTTGCAAAGGCCCATCTCCCTTCCACACAAAAACCAAAACTCTGGGCTTTATCACTACTTAATCATGTAAACTCATGTTCGTAAGGAATGCATGTTAGTGCATTGTAAAGGAAAGAGAAATGTATTAAATTACAAATTCAGTGCCAATATTTGTGAGTTTTATTTTGTACCTGGATGTCACCAGCAGCCAACTCAGAATGTTTTATACATCAGTGTTTTCTAATGGGTCATATGGTGCCAAGCGTTCATTTCATAGCACAGGGCAATTGCTCTGTAGGTGTCATAGGTGCACAAAAGGTTTAGTGGGGCTATTTCCACTGGAAATCAGGGAGCACTTCTGATCACCTTTAGGAGCAACTTTAATTTCTCCAACAGAGATTTCAAAGGGGACATCTGCTCAGGCACCCCACTATTCATCAGGAGGCTTTTGCTGAAGACAAAAGATTTCAACTCGCAACAGAGAGAACAACTCCACTGGGGGGACTGAAACAAGTGTGCCTTGTACCAGACAGGACACACTCACTACAAAGCTAGATGGTGACACCAACTACACGACTACAATCAATTCACCTCAAACAACAAAAGCATTGCAAAATTGAAAGGTTGCAATGGATGCAAGACTAAACAAGTGTGCACCTCAATGCAGGAGAGGGTACAAGTAAAAATGCCCCACAGATAACTCGGCCAGAACATGACATCAGCAATAAAATACTGAATAGCGACAATCACTGAAGGATTGAAACAAGCCTACATCACACAGGAATAGACACCAGCTCTGCAATACCAAAAGGTGACTCACTGCTCCTCAACCAGGACAAACCACCTGTATTAAAATATTGAAATGCGTCCTTCAGTACAAGAATGATGCAAGCACACCTCAAACAGGACACCGCCACTGCAATACACAAAAGTAATCCTCAGTCGTACTGACACATGTGCAACTTATATATAACTTGCAAGGTGACCAGTGCAATATTATTAAAACAAGTACCATCAAATGAACAAGGAATGCCACTGCTGAAATAATTGATAGTGATGATGTCTATGGGTATGGTGTAAAAAAGAGCACCTCACTCAGGACAGGGCATCATCACTAAAATAATGAAATAGGTCTGTCATTGCATGAGTGAGACAAGTGTGCCCGACACAGGAAACACATTTGCATTAGCCCTACAGTGAAGGTATCCCTTCGGTATTAGAATGGTAGTGACTTGTCGAATGCTAGGTGCTTGACAGTCCAACAGTGAGTGTGCAGATACCGAAAGAGTCCTTTCATTGCTGGTCCAAAAACAAGTGAGCCTAAATAAGGAAGCAGCCACCCCAACACTTACAAAGAGATTTGTACACATGTTGCGGCTTCTTTCCTTCTACTGCCTCACATGATAACACTTGGTCTAGAAAGACTGGTTAATAAGCTTTAGGGGTGGGAGGCAAGGGTGGTAAAAACGGTTCATTAAAAAAGTGCTTTAAAATGCAGTATTTTAACCCATTAATTTTAAATAATACCCGGGGGCAGAAACCCCCCTTGATTGGTTCGGGCTCCCTCATTACGCTCAGTCGCTATGGCATATTTGAGGGAAATATTGATGCCCGTCCACTCTAGAAATTCATCAACCGCCACTGGCCCTAGGATTGTGCAGGGAGCAGGTTGGGGGGGGGGGGGGAATGGACTGTGATGGGAGCGAGCCATGGGATAAGGGTGGGAGTAAGATGGAGAGAGCCCAGGGTTTGTGGTTGGGTGGGGTGTGGGAGAGCGCAGGGACTGGGCTAGGGGGTTGGATGAGGAAGTCCAGAGACTGATGGGAACAGGTGGGGCAGCCCAGGGACTATACTAGGAGAAAATGACTAATTGCCATTTTTGGGGGGTTCCGGCCTGCCCACATTTTGCTCTGGGGAGGCCAAGACAAATGTTTGGCGACCACTGGTCTAAGCTTTCAAGCATGTTGGTCTATGACCATTTCCTGTACAGTTTCCTTTGCACTGTCAGCGTATCACATGGCTCTTTGCAGAATCACAAGTGTAAAGTTGATATTTGACAATTTACTGATGAGTAATTGAATAAAGTCAGCATTCAGGAAAGTTTCCCAACTCAGGATAGTTCATACCAAAACTGGAGAGGGTAGCGGTAAACCATGCAATGTACAGCAGCACAGAAAAGTGAGCTATTCTTCCAGATGGCGCTATTCAGATCAGATTAATTGCCTGCCGGTCCTGTCTGGGGCGTGATTTTCAGAACCACAAAGCAAGCCAGGGAATAAGCCCCCAGAATGTCCTCTTTAAGTGATAGCCATTCAGCTGGCAGAAGGTTTCTAAAGAGGTTAGGACACCGGGGCACCCTGGCCAGTCAGTGTGCACAGATATTCTGGCACAGCGATTGGCTACAATGCTTTGGAGTCCATCTTGGTTGCTGCGACATACTCATTGCATGCAGTTCTAGACCCAAACAGCAGGACTCGCCCAAAGCAAAAGGCAGACAGGGCATTTTTTCCGCCCCTTCTGCGACCGGTAGCCACAGTATTTCCTCCAGCCCTATTCCCAAGTAGGGGACAGTCTACAGGCAGCAAAGAAGTTACAGCAAGGACCATGTTGAAACCAAAAGGGTTAGAATAATTTCCATATACAATGTATTTTTAAATATATGAACACGGATCTATCGTCAACATTTTCATCACGATTATATTTCAAGCCTTCTACTCAGTCTAGCAAATTCTAGACCGTCTCACAGCTTAAAGCAAATCGGTTTGCATTGCCCTTGAAACTATAAACCTTAAGATTTTGGGGCAATCGCACCTCCAAACAGTTTAATAAAGTGCACTGGACTGCTCCATGAAAAACAGCCGAATCATTCCTGCACACAGAAAGCTAAATGCACACCAAGAACACCTCATCCAACAGGACTGATTGCTGTTCTTGAAAACGGCCGACCTGCCCCTTTCACTGTGCACACAATCTCCATCGATCCCAAGTGCACCCTAACGCATCCTTATCAAAAATACCCAATTTCATTGTATCCTATCCCCTTAACTGTTGCTTTATAGGTAGGTTTATATTGAAAAAATTCAAAATCCTAACAGCAATGTGCCGCATAAAAGGGGGAAAAAATAGCCTGCTCAGCAAATTAGGCTCACCCAAATATGAACTAATTAGTATTTTCCGTTCAAAAAAGAACTCTGTTCTATAAATGAAGCCAAAAGCAGATAAGTTCCCTCGTCACAAGGATTCTAGCGAGGGTTCATCTTCTTAGCAATCCTGCCTTTTCTACTGCAAATGCAGCTTTATTGTCTTTTCGAAACCGTTGATCTTACTCAGCCAATACCATAATGCTCTTTAATCCTTACTGTCGTACTAGAAGATGTCATTTTCCAAGAGTGCCTGACAGGATAGTCTTGAATTGAGGCGGGACCAAGTGTCATTTCAATTGCTGCTATGACCCTCAACATGGGTCATACCACAGGTAGGACTACAACAAGCTCTCACACTACATACGACTATGTACAGCACACAATGCGCCCAAAGGAAATGGACTGCAGAGTGAGAGATTTACAAAACATTACTTCCGCTGCCAATCAAAGGCTAGGGTTAGACCAACTGCGTTCCCTTCCTTTAATTTCCAAGTCTCTAATAACCCTGTTGCAGCATTGGTTGTCAATGCTTTCACAACGGCAACCACATTCATAGTAACAGTCCATATGAAACGGCAAAACATTTCTTTAGAATGCCTATATTGCAAGAGATCTACAGACTAACGCTGCACTGCTCTTCTGCTCTGCCAGCAACCATTCTCTCCAAGGAGCCCAGGAAATAACTCTTGCACATTTGCTCTAATCCCTATACTCCTCAACAAGCCCACAATTCATTCATATGCACAACCCTTTGGCTTCAATACCACGCTTTCGCCCCAAAAAATAGAACCTAGATTTACCCCCGGCCGTCGTCCTGTGTATATGCCCAACTCAATTTGGAAGTTAATACTTCAGCCCCAACCAGCAAGATAAGGGCAGTCATGTGTGTGTGGTCCTCAACAATCAGGGCTGTATTTGCCAGCTGTACGCTAACATGAAATTTCATGTAATCTTTTATCACGCTGTGCATTTATGTGATTTTACAGAGACAGACCCTTCTGAGTTATCACATTTTCCAATGGGGCACACAGCTCGCCATGTAGAAGAAATTCATTGCTAGCTAACACCACTTACATGTGCTTCCCAGAGAGCTACAAAACCATACTACAGGAAATCAGACAACAATAGCAAGATCATTTTCATCCCAAATAAACCATTTCAGAGAAGCAAGCTTAAGTACAAAAGGGAACATGCATACATTGTTGACACTTACAGAAGCAAGAGCTTTCCCAAGAGCGTCGCCCGTCTGAGAGCTGCCTGCATTGTTCCCTCTGCTTCCGGCACCTGGTGTGTTAGGAAAAGAAGACTAGGTTGAATTTAAGAGCCTTCTACTGAGCCAAAGGAAGACATTTAGGGACAACAGAGGTTTCATTACCTTTCAAAGAGGGAGCAAAGTGTATTTTAACAAAATGGCCCGTAAACCCTCAACTAACTCAGATGAACAGTTTGCTGCATAATAAGCATTTACTTACATGCATCATCTCAAATTGAATCTATACTTCATAATTGCTGTGGGAAGAAATGCCATGCACCAATGAGCAAGGACTGCTCCTGGCATGCTTTTGGAGATTAACACCCTTTCCTATGTCAGTAGGAGAAGGTGCCCTACTCCGCACGCCTGTACCTGCATGGACAGCAGTCGACAGTTGGAGTGGAAAAACCTCTGCTAGCAACTTGAATCAACAAATGGAATTACCTAACTGGAACTTTAGCCAGCAGCAGCCACCTTTCCTCCACCACGAGCAGTGTTTTTGCATTGGGGACCCCTTCTCCGTGGCCTTCATGGCTCATAGTTCATGGGAATATTTGGTGAGGTGAGGTCTGGAGGGTTTGTTTGCTAGTCAATTGGTCCGCTGACGAATTTAGGTTCCCCAGTTATCAATTTTGTGATGGAGAAAATCTTTTTGGTGCCTTAAAAGCACAAGAGAGCTGCAGTGGGACTTTGGTCCTGGATTACAAGTGAATTTAAATTAGGAGGTGGGAACATGTTCTGGAGCTAAAAGGGCAGAACAAAGCAAAATACTGAGACATGACCAGACCCAAGATGATTCAGGACTTTTAGAATTCAACGTGAGCACTACACAAACTAGGATTGTTTTGGTCAATTTGCTCTTTGTTGACTATTTGTTCTTTCAGTCTAAAAAGAATTCACAAGCTGCCGAAGGAGCCACTGACATGCTACACTGGGGACTAGATTTCCTGGTATTGGACCAAGCTCAAGACCATCCTGGATGGCTCCTACACTGGCATATCACTTACCTAGAAATTACCCATCGCGGAATAATTCAGTGTTCCAGAATCTTCTTGTGGAGTTAATGAACGGTGCAATGGTAAAGCAGGTCTGGGATTTACTCACTGAAACAGTGGAGTAATACTCAATTTTGCAAAATAGCCAGAACATTCTTGAGGGACTTGCTTGGCAAATCATTCCATCCCTCTCTTGGCTAATCGTTGGCTGTGTGCAAAATAGTAAAAGCATGGGTTGCTGTAATAAAGCCATGTCCCGTTCAATGAAGAGCTTCTCAGGAAAGTTACCACCGGAACCTTCTATCCAAAGTGAGTAGAACGACCACCTCCCAAAAAAAACAGCACTTGCTTGCCACATAGCAAACAGAAAAAAGCACCAGAGCAATGCCCTTGACTACAAAACACAAACCCAGATTGCACAGAATCCAGGCCTACACACAATTCCTATGGTTGGTTAGGCAAACCCCTTTTTTGGTTGAGGATGATCAAGATTTTTACCTCACAAATTTAACAGAAATTAAACTTAAGAGTGTTTCTTCACGCAGGAGAAAATGGTCATTAGCAAACCCAATGTTGGCTTTTGCAGGTCACCGCAAAATATATTTATGGGTATGAATTTGTATTGGCCCACAAAGAAAGTGCCCAGCTCCAAGAATGTGCAAGCAGAAGGGCTAGGGCTCCACTTCACTCAATTCGTGATTGGTTAATGTCGGCTGGCTGATTAAACATGCCGAGAGCAGCTGAGTCATTTAGCTTGCACAAGGGGTGCAGGGGCATTACCGGTCAGTTACAAGCAAAAGCGAAGGGTTCTATTGCTATTAATACCCCGGCACCTTCTACCGGGGTACTAATAGTATTTTTGTTTACTTAGTTGAGAAACGGCGTAGCAACAGTTTCTCGACACAAAAAGAAAAGCAAATAAATGGCCGCAATGGATTAGCAAGAGGGGGCTACACGTTGTCCCACCTCCCTTTCTATAGTGGCCAGTGAAGAAAGGGAAGGAACTCTGCGGGACGTGGTGCCCTGATCAGAGTGCAGCAGGTGAGTCTTCGTTGGCCAGGTAACGCCCAGTGAAGGCCAATCAAATAGTTTGTAACTATTGGATTGTCCCTCGTCGGTTACAAATACAAGGTAAAACAAAAGGAGGACTCGAGGACTCCAAAATAGAATACACATACAGGATATAAGAATATGTATAAGAGCATGTACTGCTTGATAAATATTGATTGCAGCCAGATGAAAATATTGTGCAGGACCAGGACATCACCAGTTTACAAGCAATGGAAATGCAATGAGGGCATTAATATTAAGTGACCAATAAATAAATTCATGTAAAAATGCTAGTTACCACTGATTTAAGGAAGATCGGATAGCGTGAAAGCCACATGCCCCATTTCTGGCTGGGAAGCATTTGAGAAACATTCATGTCTTAACATTAACTTCAGGGAAAACTGAAGCATCTGGTCTAGTCAGTTGCTGTCTCAATCGTTCATGCTTAATAACAGTTTAATTGTGAACCCTCCAAACAAGTGCTGCCCTCGGGTGTGAAATGTGAAAACAATCACTTGCACATCCATACACCCAGCCATAGGGGTTGGCCGTTTCAGCAGAATAGTGATTTTCACAGATTACATTCCCTTTACTAGTTTCAGCATCAAGCCCGCTTACAGACAAATCCATGAAGCAGTTAATTCTTTTGCCTTCTCTTCTGCCATTTCACCGCAGGTCGCACCAAAGTGCCCATTGAGAGGGGAGAGAGGGACCTATGGAGGGGTGATAGAGAAGGTGATAGAGAGATTTGAGGGGAATGGGCCACTGAGGCAGATGAGGACAAAGGTAACGAGGGGCTCTGGCACAAAGGCCTTTGAGAAGGGGCAATCGCTAACAAAGGATAAGGACTATGATGTGGTACTTTGACAAAGGAAAATAACAGATGAAGACTAGGATGAAGGACTCTGAATATTGGAGGCTCCTTCGGTGGCAGCTCTTGGCTGGTACCACTGATCAGGACATAAGTGGGGCTGTGTAGGTGGATACCGAGACAGGCTCCTGTGTGTCTGTTGGGGACATTTTTACACCCTTTTGGGGGGGTTAAGAACATATGTCTATTTTTAGGGAGGAAATGGATGTATAATCTGCTTATATGTAGGGCTGAAAGAGGTATGCCAAGCAATCGACTCGAGAGAAGGTTCCATTTCTTCCCCACACTCTATATTGTGAGAACTACGCTGCTGAGAATAAGGATAGCAGGAGTCTTATGACTGTTGCCGCGGTAAAAGAAAAAGCAGATTTAATCTACAGGACCAATAATAGTATTAAATGTATTTCAGTCATTAAATCGTACAAGCTTGGACTGGTGTCTGGAAATCTAGGCAGTACAAACAAAAGCACTCAAACTTGCATTTATAAAAAAAAAACTACAAATCACCCAAATAATCAAAAGAACACATTTCTAATATGCTCCATGCACCTGTATCGTTCTCACTCCTATATATTACACACACACAAAGCACTCAAAGGTGCACGCTCCGCTACAACAAAGACGCACTCGTCTTTCTATACTGAACAGTCACCTGTTCTTGGAGTTCTTTCCTTGAAGTAACGTTCCTGTTATTACAGAGCTCCCAGGTTTCCCCAGGGCCATGAATGAAAAGGCCATCCAGTCCAGTTTTTGCAAGGTATTCTGAGATGTGTAGTTTCCCTAAATTTCAAAATGGGGGAGAAATAAGCTGCAAAATCTAAATGGAAACCCAGGACTGTGTGACCATGGGAGACTTGGGGTCTCTGCCTTTACTGCCAGCTGTTAAGGGGATGTACACACAGAGAAGGCACTGGTTCAAGTTGGCTGGAGTGGAAATGGCTTTAGTGATCTCACCTAATAGATTGTCAGTTCCGCCGATGGGAGGAGTGTGTGAAGAAGCGACGTAGGGTGAACTACTCGAGCTCCCCCGATGAAAGCTTGACATTGGAGGAAGACTGGCGTTTACCTCCGTTGGCGACACTGAATGAGGAGGATAATTCTAAAAATAATCAAAAACAGACAGTCCATTCTTTATGAATGCAGAAAACATCATGTGAAGGCAAAAATCCAAAATCTGGGCCACAACTTACCAAGCGCTCATGCGTGTGTAGACTGCCGTAGCTGCTGGACTGTGGCATGTGAGAAGAGGAGCTGCCAATCATCCCACCATATCCAGGCTGGCTCATACCATTCGACGAGTTCCAAAGGTCAGAGGAGTTGTGGGTGCCATCTGACAGGGCAAAAGGAAAATGTAAGCAGAGTAATACATGTAGAGCTTCCAATGTTATGCCTGATACAATGTTGCTGGTCGCTTTAACAGATAGTATTGAGCAATATATTTTATATAAAAAAATGAAGTAATCATGGGAAGCACAAACAGCCGCATTGGAACCCCACAGTTAAGTTAAGACCCTCACAATGAACCTTTGTAAAGGTTACTAGGTCTTGCTAGGTGATAGATCATTGGAAGCCTGACATTGCTCAGTGGAGGCTGCATTAGGTTTGAAAAAAGTATTAGGTTTACATTTTATCACTCCACCACAATGACTATATAACTGCATTTAACATCTCTCCCTAGGTCCATCTCTCTGGGAAGAGAAGAAACATGTTAAGCTGCATTGGACATTTATTATACAAACACAAGGTTTACTTCCAGATGCGCAGCCTCTGCTGAACAATGCCAGGCTTCCTGTCGTCAATCTATTTTTGTAACTTTTGTAAATGTTGCCGCAGTGTGGCAAAAATTCATTTTAAAAAAAAAGGGTCCCAGAGAAAATGTGGGGGTTGGTTCACTTTGGTGGCCGATTTATATTTTTAGATGTCCTATAACGCTATTCTGCAAGGTGCCACCGATGATTACATAAATGTTTTAAATGAAAATGCATTGTAACGCTCCACTAATGCTTCATGAATGTGCCTCTCGCATCAATAACATTGACTAGTTGCTGAAAAAGTATCTTGCATCTCTCCAGGAGACATGGAGTGCTTTGGCTTTTGACAGGCTTATTGAGCGCTAAGAAAAAATACACTGACGTGCTCTCAATTGCATGATCTTTTAAATATTCTCCATATTTTGTGATATGAGAGCATCACCACACAATAAGTTAACTTTCTAAAAAAACACTCCCAAAACTCCTACGACAGCATACTTCAGCTTATACAGATGCCAGTGGTCATGCATGCGTCTGATATTTCAGCATTTTAGTTGGAAACCGATTGAGGTTTACTTCAGCCATCTCCGTTTGGCTGCTCTTAGCATGGGGAATATAATCAGACATTAGTTGTCCTGTAATAGGCTTTCTGTGGTTTGTATCCATTTAATCTTCCAGATGGTGACACATTTGGATCTTTTCTTAGAATTGTATAGGTCTTGTGCTCTTTATTTTAACTTTTTCAAGAGTAAACTCCATTGTCAATTTTTTTAGTTTATTTCTTTTAACAAGCAACTAGCACTCTGGCTTCGGTGTGCACAAGAGCAAGTCCTCCATGGGGGTTGCCCATTAAGGCAGAAGATCTCAGGTTAAAGGCCCTTTTCCTAAAAAGGGCCAAATATCCTTAGCATTTTTACCACCTGGCGTACACCAATTTCTTTTGTGACCAAGGCATTTAGATTTGCTTCATTTGTAGAGTGGTGGCCCTCCAGTACTATCACAGTGTCCCATCTTGTAAATTGCCCTGCAGCTCTGTACAGACAGTGCAGATTGGTTTCATTGTGCCCGATTACCTGGCCATCAAGGACATGGCATTGGCAACCCGTACATTATAATGCAGAAGTGGTTACCATCTAACTATCCATAGTGCATATATATTTTCTTGCTCTCTTTCTGGTGGACAATCAAAGTGATACTGAAACTCTTTTTCTCATTACCACCATTAACCACCCTAGTTCACATGGGTGGCTTTAGGAGGGAAGGCTGTGGTTCAAAAGGATGCAAAGTGACCACGTTTTGCATTCTTCTAACATGTCCACATTGGCATCTTTCAAACATTGCAGGTGCCCTACTTAGGCAAAATGGCCCTTAGTAAGGGAATTATTAAGCAGTGCCTCCTTTGTCACTGGTGGTTTTATGAGACACCTCTCGGTTTCTCCTGGTCCTCCTCGTGAAGGGGACCCATTACACCATCACCTTGACGTCACTTCAAGTAAAGTTGTTTTCAAATTAACTACAATGATTATTTTTGGCTCACACCACACGAAGTACTAAAGTTCCTTCTTTTTCACATCACAGATATCAGCAGGTTTCCAAGCTATGCGCCATGGGAGTTTTCCCCATTCCCCAAGTGGTCACTTTCACATGAGGACAAATCAGGAATAGAAGCATGATCAAATCAAGGCGTTAACCATTTACAACTTGCCTACAGAGCATTTTTAGTGCCATTTGGTTGCGGAGCACATGATGGAATTAACATGTCCACCAAGCTTTCCTGCTCAGACTTCAAAGACCACAGGGTTTTATGCAGGCATGAGATTTGCATGTAGGTGTTAAATCAATGGATTGCTCAGGAATACTCTTAGCACTTGATTAAAGCATGCACATTTCACAGGAATCCATAGTCAATACCGTTTTCAAAGGATAATTTGCAGGTAGCATTTACTTTGTTTTAAACAAAAAAGTAGAATTGAAGAGTAATGGCTATGTTGCCTGGTTTTACTCCTCACTTTTAATCCTAGTTTTTGTCATGTTTAAAATTGCAAGCAGGTGATCCAACAGCGTTGTTTGTAACCAAAATGTTAATAAAAAGGACCCAAAGTTGTTCTTTCAGTACACTGACATTTTTTTGAAACCCTCCTTTTCTTTGCATGTGGATTAACTGAAATGTCTGCCAAAAAACTACTTGCATAAAAAAAAACAAAAAAACAATGGCAGCTTTCAGTTATGAAAAGCTTCAGTTGCTTCAATGTACTGTGAGATCTATAAAAGCTTTTTTGGCCTGGGCACCCCCTCCACCCCACCGCCCCCTTAATGCCACATTTTAAACTACTGGATAGATTTACACCAAACCACTGAAAGGCATATTTGCACTGCTTTAAGACCAACCTGTTTCTTATTTGGTGCAAATGTGTCCAATGTTCATCGCACACGTGTCTTAAGGATACACCTTTTCGTCTAGGGTAAATATGTGTTTGTTCAAAAATATTTTCCAACTCTAAACTTTTAAACGTTGGGCGTGGTGGACAGAAGGGGGCCATACAATTGGTTTAGAACATTTCATCCAGAAACACCCAGCCAATAAAAATGTTTAGCAACAGAATGTTTTCAAAAGTCAGTGGTTCATAGGGCGACGACTATCACCTTATAATATATAAAGATGTTGCTTACCAGTAATCTTTCTGGTGCTTGTATCAGTTTAGAAAAACAGTGCAAAGCATAGTCTACCACCCAGTGGTAGTTCAGGAGTATCACAGGTTTACATGTGCAAGTACCCACACACCATGGCACTCAGTGAACACACCCTCAGATGGTTGGTTTTCTTGTTGGTTTTCTGAACTGGACTTTGACACAGTGCAGGGTGTGTTTGTAGGAATGTAATGGGTTTTGTGGTATGGTTGCATCATTTATTATGGAGAATTTAGGAAAGCGCACAAGACTCGTAACAGATACAAGCACTAGAACGACTATTTTATGTTATGATTTTTCATACCAAGGTACGGCGCAACTGACACAAAGGCAACCTGGTGCTAAGACTGAAAAAGGACCATTAAGAAAAAGAAAGATGGGTCATAAAAGTAAAGTCTTCAGAGCCTTTCTGAATTGCAAATGGGCAGCCACAGAGCGCAGAGCAATAGGTAGAGCATTCCACAACATGGCAGCCTTAACAGAAAATGAGCAGCCACCAAATCTAGCACGGCAAAACTTAGGAACAGCAAGAAGGAAGCGATCTTTAGAACGTAGTACACAGGCAGGAATGTAAGGTAGAAACATTGACTGCAAATACGCATGGTCAGCTGTATAAAAAGCCCTTTTCACCAGACAAAGATTTTTGCCACTGGCAGTTAATGCAAAGCATTGAAAACTGGAGAGATATGCTCCCGATAGGAAACACCGGTGGCAAGCGGGCGGCTGAATTTTGAAGAATTTGAAGGAGGCCTAGTAGGTAGTGAGACTGGGCCAGATGGAGAGAATTACAATAATCGATCTGACTAAGGACCAGAGCGGCGACCACTGCAGCTCGCAAATGAAAAGGAATAAACTGCGAACCTTTGAGTACCTTCAATTGAAAATAACCAGCCTGGCAAAGTGAGCCGATCTGGGAAGTCAGGAAAGCAAACCGCTTCACATCTAAATTCTTGATCACAAGGACAGCAACAGGAAAAGAGCCAAAAGAAGTGGGCCAAAAAGAAAGTCCAGGGAGACGTGACAGCACTAGAACCCACAACCATAACGCCAGACTTCTCCCCATTCAATTTGAGCCAATTGTCGCTCATCCAGCACCCCAACCCAGTCCTCACTATTATTGGGTAATACCAGTCTTCTGAGCTTGTGAATTTGTTTACAACTGCATGAAATGCATAGATTAGCCAGCATTGTTTTATTTGCAGAAGTGGGAGTGTGGATGTCATAGCAGAACGCAGACAGGCAGCACTACTCGCCAGACCTGTGAAACTGCCCATCTTTGTATCGATACAGTAGTGTTTTCTAAATGTGTTACTGAACTCTCACGTTGCAGCTTTACAAGTAGTGTTGGGAGGAACACTGTAGGAAAGCAAGTATTGCTTTAGTCTCGAGTAGAGTGGGCCTTTTGGGACATTGGCAATCGCTTTTGTGCAAGTGAGTAGCACTAGCTCCCAAAGGTGGATCCACTTTGCAGAGCGCGGCCCCATTTTGGATATAAACAACTTTAAATTGAATCTGCAAGACCACACATGTACCAGAGAATAGAGTGTGAAGAAATACAGGTGGATACGATTGGATTGAGCTATTGGAAGTTGAACACACATGTATAGATCAGGAAACAGAAACCTGTGCTAGCAAGAGGGAGCATTTAGGATATGGAGTATTGAACTTGGATATGTATCATATCGAAATATCAAGCAAACAGAAATGATCACGGAAGTTGTGGAATTCGATGCAAGTGATTATAATAAGCATCAACAGAAAGAACAATTGAATATCGGTGGATTTTGTATATACAATTAATTTATTATCTAGTTATTCTAGATGCCTGCGGGTAGTTTGTGCGGCTTTATAAATGAAATAAATTTGAATAATCTCAAATGTACCATGTATGAAATTCGAATGCCTAGATCAAGCGCAAAAGCAGGCAAAACATTGGCAAGTGCTCCAGTGTGTTAATGTTGGCACAGGGACTCAAGGGTTAGTTATCAGGATGTAATGTTATAGGTAGTGGGGTATCAAGCTAAAGAATACATTACCGTGAAATTAAATTACAGACTCTTAAATTTGACTGAGTGCAACAAGACCTTTTCTTTCGGTTTTCCAGGAGATAAAAGTAGCTCCTTGGTATCCAGCATTAAACTGTAACCAGAAGCTACCATTGGGAAACCAGGAGCTAGTAAATAGCATTAGGCAAATCTAACTTCCTTATAAGAAGCACACTTTATTTAAGAAACCTTACCCTTTAAATGTTGTATAGATGTGTCCAAATGTTTATTTATTGGTTATCCCAAACACACAAATAAATACACATAGGTGGGTCTGTCCAGCATCATTGGCAACGAGGAGCGAAACGTATCTGTTATCTATTAACTGGGAGCCTCTAGGCTACAAGCAGTAGCTAAATAGCTCACAACCCTCCACAATTTCGAACCCTGCTATTTACTTTCATTGGTGTGCATAGCTCTCAAAAACTACAGTAGATTGCGAAATTCCCACTAGACAAAAGCCTCATTTGGCCCTGAAACACTGCCTAATATATATAATTAACACAACATTTAAAAGATGTGGAAGTAAAATAAAAGACAATGCCCTTATGCATAAAGATCAATGTGACTAACCACCACAATGATATACCCTATTGCTTTACCTTGCCCTGGCATAAACTATTGCTGCAGCTTTTTTGTTTGTTCTCCCCATCCGCTATAAAAACAACTACAGCTTTGTTTTGTACCCATGTACGGGAACATTTCTGAAGAGGCATGTGGACCTGCACAACAGAATATGCATAGGTGTAGAAGATTGCCCTCTCCCATCTGCCCAAACATCTAGCTACCTGTTGTGGAATCTACCGCTAACCCCATAACCACCCTTCTCAGGTCAGACCCAGGAATGCTGGGATATTCCATGGTATTCAAGTTAAGGATCATGCTTTTATATATTTAGGTGTCATGAGGTACGTTATTCAGCAATCAATTGTGGGTACGGAAAATGGGGGCACTGACGAAAGCTATTCAAGATCAATTGTAACGATTTAAACAAAGAGGTTTTCATAAAAGTGGTCAATTTAATACCTGCTCCTACATTCAGAACAAAACAAATCTTTCATCAACACAATAATTAATTGGCTAACATTGGTAAATGTATTGTGTAATGTGTGCAAGAAGCATCATTTGCAACCCTGAAAAATTACCCAAGTAGCACCAAGAACATCTGGCATCAAGCTGGAAGAGAAATTTGGTAGTCCCACTTCTTTTGGACAGAACATGTACTATGAATCAAAAAAGCACGAATTGGCATTAGTATCTGGCGGCGACATTCCACGGGATACACTTAACGTGGATTGGTTCGTTTCAGAGCCATACCACAGTGTAATCCCGTGGACACACTTACGTGCATCGCGCGCCAGGTACACTTTTCTGGCGACCATGGAAAGGGAGAAGTGACCACACATTGTCCCTTCTCCCTTTTCCAAGGTGGCCAGTTTCCTCCCATTCATTAGTACGTAGCAAGTCTGCCCAAAATGGTGCCTTGGTGCTCCGTTACTAATGAAGCAGTACACACATTCTAGTGTTCCTAGGACTAATGCGTACTGTGGCAACACCTTTTCAAACGGCAAAAGAAATGCAGCTTGATAAATTTTCATCAGCACATTAGTATTCCGGGGCTGCAAACTCAGGAAAACTAGTATCCCGAGAATGCAGACCCCGGAATACTAATGGCAATAACCGCCTCGCTGGCGAGCCATTATCGCGTTATGGTAATGCCCCCAGGACCACCGTTACTTCAGGCCCCGGGGGCATTACCTTAGGGGGTAATGACCCAGCAGTTATTGCCATATTATGCCGTAACCAGAAGGATTAAATATTTATCAGGAACATTTAGCCTCTCGGTAAGGACAATCTGGATAAGACATCTTGTTAGTTGGGTGTGGTTCTTTCCAAGTATAAGATTGCAGAACTACATTTACGCCACTGATGGGTAATATTGCATATTGGTACCATGCAGACCCTACAATTACTATATACAAATTAAGGTTTTTCAGGATTTATGTAGCCTATAAATGAGAACAATAATAACCACAAACATCCTCGTTAATAACTAAGTGTGTACATGTTCTTTGACATGGCATTATTTTTCCAGTCATTTAAATATTCAAGAAACATTTTTTTTAATATCAAATATGTTAATTCCAAGAGGCTTTATATATTAATATCGCTGCCAGAGTTCCAAACAGAGGAGAAACGAAATTGGATTTTTTGAAAAAATATTCGATTCACAAATCGCACTGCCAGGAAGTATGAACAAGTACTTAACTCGGTCATGTTCATTGCGGTAACACCAAAGCAGTCGATGTACATTTTGGATGTTCGATGTACATTTTGGATGTTCGATGTACATTTTGGATGTTCGATGTACATTTTGGATGTTCGCTGTACTTGTGGTTTTGTTCCCTTTATATTGAGGACTCCATTTGAGGGGTGCAGGCTTTTATTTTTTGCATTCACGATATAGGCAGTACAATCCCCATGTTGAACATTAGAGAAATAGGAGTTCAGGTGAATGGCGATTCACAAAAGGCTTTGATTGCACAGTTATCCAAGTAAACTCCTCCCCAAGATGTCTGCTGCCTTGATAAGATGTCCTTTGTCAGTACCGCATGCAGGAGCAGAATTATTTTAATCACTCCTTTAAAACTTGGGCAAATGACTATTCCCACTAGTAACCTACGCACAATGTTCATATAATGTTGTTAACCTTAACTTTTCAACTAATACACATGAAATGAATCATCTGGAGAGATTATTTGGCATATATTGTGTTGCTCTTTGATTGTGCATTTTCATTCTGTACACGCATTAAGACTGATTTTCAATACTCTGGCCTGGTGGATATATTATGACAGGGACAGCTCTGGGAGATGTAGCCAAATCAGTTCAAGGTAAAGCAGTGACAAGGGTCTAGGCGAAGTCTCAAAAGATGGTGAACTTGTAAAGGGTCCACAATGTGTACACAGTGGGAATCACAAATTATACTTAGTATGTATAAATATATGTATTTATGGCCAACAACCACCGTGAAAAATGACTACGAACATGTAGAAGTATCACAATATTAATAATAGATTACATATATCCAGTCATTGAAGTAGGGCATAACACAAATCAAACCCCTGTAAAAGAAAGTGCAGATTACTTTATGTAGTACAGGTCTATGGAGAATTAACCCATCTTCAAAAGTCCTTCCCTAAATTGTCTGGGGCCTTATGCCCAAAAGTTCAGACAGTTCGTGATGCAGGAAAAAATGAAGATAGGGTCTCTGGGGTCCAGTGAACGGTTCCAAGGATTAAAGGACAATGTATTCCAAATAATAGTAGTGTCCCCAAATTACAGAATGGTTGCGCCAGCAAGCTATGCTAAAAGCAAAGTACAGTAAAAGTTAGGAAAACTCTTAAAGGTAGTTTCGGGGCAGGTAAGAACCACTATAACTTACCCCGATACTCAATCTTACCAGGGCTTGGCAGGTCAATGGAAGATGGCTTTTCCTGCCATCAGCCTCAATCCTTGATTCACATGTTCGAGCTGATATCCAGTCGGCATCTTTCGCTGGTGCAAGCACTCTTGGATGAAGAAAGCAGAAAAACGCGATGTAGGCCAGCCCCTCTCAGGACTGGATTCGAGGCAGGTAAGCTGTTTTGGATGGTGGTCACCTAAGCACATCAGTTGCAAAGGGCATCAGTTGTCGTGATCAGACTTTCTCTCCTATCTCGGGTCCCCTTGAAGTTAGGACTCTGACATTTCGCGGAGGTAAGTCTTGTAGGACAAGCTGAGTATCCCCCCCCCCCCCCCAATTTCCAGGCCACAGCTCGGAACGGCAAAGTCAGCAGCACGGTGGCCCAAACTCAGAGCTGGTCAACCACAGGATGGTCCCGGGACAATTCAGAAGGCTCTTTTTTTGCAGTTTACCGAGCAGACATCAGGAATGGATGTTCCCTCCACTCCAAGTGTCACAGCTCCCTTGCAGGACTGCTGAAGGTCACAAGCAAGATAGGGATCCACCAGGACAGCAGCAGACGTTGGTTGCCAGGCCTCCTTCAGGCAGGTCTCTGGTCTCTTCACAGGTCTCCAGCTAGACAGGAGTCTTGGCTCCTTCAGGATCTCTGAAGAATGGGTGCAGGGGTCATCCTCATCCTAAAATCCAGGCAAGAGCCGAAACTCCCACTAGCCAATAGCAGGACTAGCCCCACACACACACACACACACACACACACCCACACCCACACCCACACCCACACCCACACCCACACACACCCACCCCCACCCCCCCCAGCAGTGGTCCACTCGGGACCACTCACACATAACAGACCCACTGAAACAAGTTTGTGGATTGGGACCAGACAGTCCCAGACCACCACCTGCCAGAGAACATACATAGAGCCCTCCAGTCACTCGCCAAATGCTTATGCTTTCCCGACCACTGCAAGTCCATACAAGGATTTACCTGGCCTCTCAGGCCAGGAAGACTGCTAAAGAACAAGATGGCCAAAGGGCAAGCGAAAAACCATGTGGTATATGGCCATGTTTGGACACTAGCCACAGTTAATAGCCAAACGTGATAAACGCGGTAAAGCTGAAACAAAAAGCACCAAAAAATGGTAAAAAGTCACTTCTGCCACCAGCTTGTGCTGGTCAATGGAAATTAATTTGAGTCTTGGTCTAGGGCAAAAAAAAGTGTACCCCATTGTACTGCATTGTAAGATGCATTGTACATGGATAAAAGGTTAACACAAGTGATAAGTTACTAAAAGTAGTAAAGTTGCAAGACTAAGGGAAACAATGTTTCCCAGTACTTACTGCCCAGGACATGTCAGTTTCCTGATAACAGATGAGCAGAGACTGCATTGCAAAACGTATAAGTCAGGATCAAAAATTAAATCAAAAGGTTTGGCGGTCCATAAATATGGAAGGAAAGGTGAATTAAAGAGAACTCTTTCCTAACAACATGTGTTGCGTAATCGGTAGAGGAGTCAGTGTAGAGCTTTGTGCAAAGAACTCCTGCAGGGTCACGTGATGTGACCTGGCTAGGAGTGCGGACAGAGAATGGAATCATGGAATGTGAACGGCACGTGTTGTGAAGACGATTGCAATCCTAGTAGCCATTTGTAAGAAGCCTTCCAGAAATATCCAGATCAGGTGAGGAGACATTGGGTTAATGGTGGACTTGTGCTCTGTCCAGGATAAACTTGACGGAGCAGGGAGGCCTCAGGGACTGGACAATGAGTTTGTTATTGAAAAATATTACACGTTTCAGTTTTGGTCTAGGGGCCATAACCTATAAACATAGATGTCTGGTGATTGGGTCAGGTTGTTGCAGGATTGTTACTATAGAGTAAACTCGTAGCTCTGTTGATGGTCTTGGAAGACAATGATTGTGTGAGCAATGTTTCTCCGACATGCAATGTGGAAAAAGGTTTGTGCAGTTGAGCACACTAGAAAAAAAGTTTGATTGTCACACGATAGAGGATGATGGAATATCTGCATCTGTTCACCTTTTTTAATTTTAAAGAATGCTCCTGAAACTTCAAAGTTAGAAGTAGCTTGCAAGTATGGACTTTTTGATCTTTGCACAGTGGGATGTGTGTACATGTTGGCGCAGAACTCTCGGGAGGATAGCTCAAGGGCAACATGCTGGTCTTGGAAGCAAGATGACGCAGAGCAACACAGGCCTGATCCCTGGGTCTGTGCTGGGTATTGAGCGAGTTATAAATAACCAATTATAAGGACTAACGTGTCCTGTAAGCCCCGTCAACTATTAAGTCCCTTAATCAAAACAGTCTGAATTAAGAACAAATGTGTATTTTTGCTTGCTCTGCTCATTCCAGAGCAAATGGATTTTTTCATGCAAGGTTTGCTGGGTTCAGGAAGCAAGATCCAAAGTTATTGCTTAGGTCATCTGGGTGCGTCAAGGATTGAACCCGTGAACGTTTCAGGCATGTTTTGACGATCACGTTTAAGTGTTGAAGTAAACATTCCTTTACGATCCTGAAAAATAAAAATTCTAACCACCAACAATTCCCAAAATGTTAGAAAACATGCGGTGGCCTACAAGCCGTTTGATTTTAATGATTATAGTAGAATATGAATTTGCTTGTGGCACTTGTTTTTCTCTATGGAATGTTGAAAATGCGTGGACAGGAATTCCACATTTGTTCGATTAGATGATATCGAAAGGTCAATACTAAAAGAAGCGCACAGCCAATGACAATTTTTGCACGCAGTAAACCTATACTGAACTTTTCACTCGCCCGAGCCCCTGCTCACAGCCTACCCACCCAAGAATCCCCTGCATCAAAACGCACCACACACGCACCACACACACGCACGCAACAGCCCCCACAATGGCGCTTCAGGTTCCTGGCATGTGTGTCGCAGGGGCTGACAGTTCGATTTAGAAGGACCCCTCTGTGCGGTCACAGCGCGGTCTTTCTAAATCGTTCTTTTAAAAGTATTTTGGCCTAACACCAACAACAAAAAAATGAATCTCTGTACAATATTACAAAAGGCTTTAGAAATCATGCAAGCCACCATTACCGTCATGTACAAGTTAAAATTATACCAACAGGGAGCAAGCTAGCCATACATTTTCTCGCCACCTCAAGTCTATACATGCACAGCCCACCATTTCTTACTCGCCAAGAGGCAAATATCACTAGCCAATGGTTAATGACGAGTGCAAACTTTGCACCCCGATACCTGTATCCAAAAAGGTAGAAGAAAACCTTCCAAATCACCTCTTACTATGCCTTCAACTGATCCTGCAGAGTACCGCTACTATGCCTTCAACTGAACCTGCAGAGCACCGCTACTATGCCTTCAGCCTTCAACTGATCCTGCAGAGTACCGCTACTATGCCTTCAACTGAACCTGCAGAGCACTGCTACTATGCCTTCAAATAACCTGCAGAGCAACGCTACTATGCCTTCAACTGAACCTTCAGAGTACTGCTAGTATGCCTTCAACTGAACCTGCATAGAACCGCTAACCTTCAAATGAATCAGCAGAGAACCGATACTATGTCTTCCACTGAACCTGCAGCGAATCGAACTGCTACTATACCTTCAAATGAAGCAGCGTTGTATATTTCAGGAAGGCCCAACGAGTATGGAATAAAAGGCTACATTGCTCTAATGCAGGAATGGTTTCTATTGACCCAGTTCAGTAAACACCTAGAGGAGGGGTGGGGGGTGGTCGATTCTTCCCTAAAGAAATGCTGCTTCTTATGCTGCAGTGGCCGTTGTAGCATTATTCCCAGCCTGCTCTTTGCACTTTAGCAAGCCTGAAAGACTTTACATCGGTTTTTTGATGAGACTAACGTGATTTTTGGACACTATGTTTTGGCGAGGGGAAATTTTAACTAAAAACGCTTCAAGTACATTTGACAAGGAATTCCATCATCCTCACGGCAAACACAAAACACCCCCCTAACTTTACAGCACAGGCAGTTCGAGGAAACTGGTTTTCCCAAAACCATGCAACACATTTTGCTACAGCAGGTGGACTGGTGCAAAGGTGCTTACCTTGCATAAAAAACGTACTTGCAAACATACTGCTCGGCGGCTTCGGAGGGGAATAGTTTGGAGACTCTCGGTTGAAGTCATCTGAATTCGGAGACGGTGCATATACCTAAAAACAATTTTTAAAAACATTAAATTACATGCACAAGCTACACAAATAAAAACATACAATACTTGCTTATTGATGCAAAATATTAAACCAGGTTATAAATATGTCAGTGAAGATCCCATGATGGTTTCATCTCAGACTCTGGTGAACGTGAAAAGTCATTTTCGTCCAAGGAGAAGGGACTACACGCTGGTTTTTCAACCATGAAACATCGCCACCTTTATTGTAAATGTGCACAAAAGCGTGCGGTTTAATAACCTCATGTCCGCATTAAGTTCACTCTATATATTCGTTACCGCAGAATACAACCATAACAGTCATTTTGCGAAACTGGATCGGATATCCTAGGAAGGTCTCATTTTCCACATGGTCAAGCGAAACATCATGAAATGTACATACAAATGGCGGCGACAACCATGGCAACTATTTAGTGACTAGATGGGGCTGTGGGTCATCAGGCAATGGGATCAGAGCATGGCTTTAAAGCACATGCAATATGGCGCCTGCAACCCTCTCTGTATCCACTTTTTTTTTTAAAACCACAGATTCCATTTGTGTGGACAACAATGGGTCAAAAACGGTGGCCGAGGGCGACACAAAAGAGACGCTAATAAAATGCTGAACTTTGCCACACGAGTTAAAAGTGACCCAGGTCGGCCTTGTAACCTCCCAGTGACCCGAGAGGTCACGGTGGACGGCAGGGGAATGCACAGCAGGGAGGGAAATAAACACTAATTCGTACAGCAGCTGCTCGATTCCTTCTGTCAGAAGGGAACAACAATTGTGGGCGCTTCCCAGCCTCCTTGCCCCGGTGAATAGTGCATGGGTGGGTGTGAACAAACGTCACCATTTAGCTAGGAAAGGTTAGGTTGCAGCCACACCCAGTCTGAAGGAATATCGGGGAGAACATGATAGGAAATAATCCAGCAATATCAGTTTAAGGCACTCGAGCTCCAAGATGCAAGCAAAGGCAAATAGCAGGGGGCATTTACTCCCAGATCTTGCAATTTAGTCTCAGGTCTGCCAAAGAGTTTACCAAGAACTTAGTCGTGAAGTATATGGTATAGTCCATCCCCATCCGTACTCCGATGTTTGGAAAATGTGCTCTACTACAAAACGTAGAAACTCTGCCACATTAGACCCCCCCTTCCCAAGGTACTCTGGGTTACTGCCATCAGGCGACCCCCACCATGGTAGGCATCTCTACAGGCGTCCATCCACTAAACTCTGGACATGGGCTGGGTCTGAAAGAACCTCGTTCAGCTGCCCAGAAGAATTACAACTGCTGCTAAACACTAGAAGATGCATTCCCCAAGGGTTTTCCCCGCTCTTTTAGAAAAAGTCAAAATAGATGCTGTTATCTTCCGCTGCTGTGCCTTGGGGTGCATCCATGGACTGTTGGAGCATTGCTTGGAAACTGAGCTGGGACCCATTTAGCTCCTGCTTGTGGCCTAGACAAGCCTGTCTAGCTTTGCAACGGCTACTAGGAGCTACTTTTGGTCTTCACGCCCATTTGATGACAAACACCTATGTGAATTTAACTCTGTGCATTTGGGATAATCTGCTAATCAGACTGCACACATCCAACTGATCTCTCATTACCAATACACCTAAAGTTAGGATGCAGCTACCACCAAGCAACCACATCAATAAACCTAAAGTTAGGATGCAGCAACCACATCAGCTGCTCACATATTGAGTGCACCCAAGCACCCTACAACACTACTCTCTCGACTGACTTGGACTGTGGTCCCCGAGGGCGTTCAACCCACAAGCGCTTTGAGGTCATACCATTGATATATAGAGCGCTATATAAATGCTAAATAGACATCAGGACACATCCATAGGGCATTTAAAGCATAAGGAGCCATACATAATGGACAACACAATATATTTCCATCTATGTGGAAGATATATTTGCAGAACACTATGCACAAGCTCCTCGTTCCCCAGTGGTAGCTCTTGGTCACTGGTTAATGCTGGATACACAGGAGCTGCTTTTAGCACCTGCGTATCCCATCTTAATTTCAATGCCTGGGAATCTTTAAAAAGATAAAAGGGGAGACATCTCCAAAGCAAATTGAGTAAAATCTGGGCACCTAGATGCCTCAAACAGAGCAGGGCAGCTGTTACATGATTGGGGTATAGTACTAGGGACAGCATGCTAGTTCAGGGTCCACATGTTGGGTGGTTAGTGTGACTAGCACCTCCCTGATTCATTAGGAGCCTAAAGGCTCCAGTGAAGGAGCAGTGTGCAAGAAGAAACAAAATGAACAGCAAGCCATTTTTGAGTGATGCCTTTACTGTATTTGAGTTATTTCAGGTGGTTTTGTAGAGCAATAACATTTTGTAAGGTCACTCAATTGCACCCTCGGATCAGTCAATGTGCTGATGCAGTACTATATTGTACTTGCTTTTGTAAGGCTGGTGTAGCCATCTTGATTGTCCACACTCCTCATCTGGTGGCCCATGAGGTGGGGTCAGAAAGCTGGAGATTTGCACGAAGCCAGGAGCAGTGGAGTGGATAGTGTTGTAAACAATAACAGGCTGAGGAGTGCTAGTCATGGAGGCGTGTTGCGTATAGGTCATGGATCAGGTAGAGTGCAGCTAGCATTGAGAGATGGGTGCCCACCCAGCTCCACCCCAAGCAGAGATTTCTGTTCAGTGCCCATTGAGGGGCAAGCGTCTAAATGGAGAGGCCAGAAAACATGCAATCAAAAACGGTTGCATTGCTCGCAGAAGTCAACTCTGAATCTTTCTAGCAACCAGTGGTCTGATGTTGAGGTGGCTTTGATGGGATCCAAGCCCCTCAAGTTAGACAGCAGCATAACCAAGTTTGCGTTGAGAGTAGCCTGGCAAACACATGATAGTAGAGGCCAGCATAGATTAGAAAATCCAAATGTGCCATGGCCAAAGATCGCATGCTCTTCGGTTGAACCCATTAGTTGAAATGGCGCAGTCTAATGAGGAACCGATAATCTGAAACTGGTTCCCTTGGCCAATGTTTGTTTCATGAGAGGAGGTCTAAGATTACACCTAGATTCCTTGCATTGTGTTCAGGCTGAGGCTGACAAAAAGAATGAGTGACTAAAGAATTAATCCTTTTATTTGTGCCACCCAGCATCAGTTTGGCATCATTCAGGCACAGCAGACTCATATTTGTACAAGACAAACCCAACATCGTATGCCTCTTATCTGAGCATCTTTATCACTTGTAAGCCGGATGTAGATATGGATGCCATTGGTCCTCATAAGTGACCCTAAGTGGTGGCATTGCATTTCCTGGGCCAAGCCACAGGAGTATTAGGATAAAAACAACACTATGGCCCGAATAAAGATGGTGCGTCTTGTTTTGCTTTTGTATTTTCAAAAATTGAAATGTTTCTGTTTATGACCTATACACCTTGGAATCCTAATGGAAAACAAGCCAACCGTAAAACTGCAAGTTAATGCGATAATGAAGAAATGCTTCCTCTACCTACACAGCCCTACAACTAAGGGGTGTATCGGACAAATGAACTCTCTAAAAATAGGCTAATATTCCCACAAAAACAATGGAGAATAAGACTGCCACCAAAAAATAGGAAACGACACAGAACCTTTGCCCCCATTTTCACTCATGCAACTCCATGGATATGTTTGAACCAGTAGCGCACATACTACCACAGGAATAAACTATTAGAACTGCCTGATCAACAGAAGTAAAAGTATCTTTTAATGTGCAGGAATAACTAGGCGCAAAGAAATAATTATTACAAAAACGTTGGAGTTAAAACATTTCTCAACGCTTATTAACAAAAACTCCCATTGAGAGCTGGACAAAGTTTTACTCCCTAAAAAATCATTTGCCTCCCAACTTTAAAAAAAAGGGAGTAAAACTCACTTCATAATCTTATCTGGAGCACTGCCTGCACATGATCAAAAAGATTCTACCATTCCTCTCCTTCACACACAAAGCACTAACCATTTCCTTCATCATGTCCATGATAGACTACACCAGCAGCCTATATACCTTGGAATGTTGGATTATTTACTGAAGAAACTGCAACGCATACAGAACGCAGCTGCCAGACTTCTCCCCGAAATCTCAAAAAGGGACCACATCACCCCGCCGCTAAAGGTGCTACATTGGCTGCCAGTCAAAAAACAAGTTACCTTCAAAACAAGGTGCATAGCAGAGCAATCCATGTCATACAAAAGAAAATCACCAGTTATCAGCCGACTAGAACACTCAGATCCAGCACGACATCCACCTAGAACCTAAACCTTACACTAGGAAACAAATTGGTGACTCAGCTTTCTCTTGCCTACCCGTTAAATTTTGGAACTCCCTCCCCAGAGAAATACGAACCATGACGTTTGGTGCATTCAAAGGCCCCAAACCTAAGGTACTTTCCACGTGAAAAGCAGGATTTTTCAATACTGACACAAAAATGGCTTTGCATCAGTTTTTTTTTTAAGTAAAATTGAAGAGCAATGTGCAAAAGGCCTACCTTTCACTACCAAGGAAAAGCAGCATTCTAATTTACAAAGGAAGAAGAAAAATCAAAGGTCCCTTTCACATGAAAAACAAGATTTTTAAACACTGTCACAAAAAACGGCTCGGCATGTGTATTTGCAGTTTAAAAGTCAAAATTGTACCACTGTAACAGGAAAAAAGGTCAGGGAAAAAGACAATGCATGTTGACAAAAAGTAATGTATATTATGTTTCGCATACAAAATACCAGTGACATTTGAAAAGTCAAAAGAATTGCCATTGGTCCCACATGAAGATTTACTATTACTTTAAAAGGACCATCATCATTTAGGCCCTTTTCTCAGCAACCATAAGGTGGATTTTCTTCATTTATGTATCATTTTTTTAAAACGTAATTTCCAGGTGAGTTTGGAGTTATAAAATTCACCCACCTGCGACTCAGGGAACTAAGATGTGTTTTTGGCTTCAAGGAAACACCAGAGGCGATTGCAGGGAGTGCATCTAGGTGGAGCGGTCTACTGCTAGGAAGGCCTAAACGCTACTGGGTCCTATGGTGGAAAGCAGGAGGCACCAGGCCCCTGTCCCATCTTTCCATAGGGTCCTGACGTGCGGCTGTCTGTCCTGAAATTTAAACAGTCTTTCTATGTAAGCAGAAATGAGCCCTGGGAAACCAAAAAGGGGTGGGGTCCTTTCCCTTTATAGTGGGTGGGGCGGGGGGAAAAACTGTGTAGATTCTTAGCCTATTTAACTAATTCCCCAGTTGGTGAAACACTACAGGGTGATTTTTGTTAAAATTCGAAATGAACAAAGCCCACTTTCCAGTGTGCACTGAAAACTATAGCCTACAATTTAATTGGGTAATCCTTTTTGACCTGTTGACCCAGACTTCAGTAAGGAAGAGGGGTGTCTTTGTTCTTAAATCAGTCCAATCTTTTTATCCAGATTTCCCTGCCCAGGTTTTTAAGTTGGGTGGGGGGGGGGGGGGTCTAAAATCCTCAAATCATTCACATTTTTCTGTCCAACTTTCCCAACACAGGCCAAAGTAGGGGGGGCGGGGGGTTCTGAAAAGCAAATGGCCAAATCACACTTTATTTTAAAACAAAACTGTGGGGGAAATCATAAATGCCATATGTATTTGTACCAATCTTGAAATCCTACTGCTAGCCATTTAAGCCTGCCGGAAAATCAAAATTGCACAGCACTACATTTTAATTGTTTTGGTTATTGATCAATTTAATTATTTCTTGAAGTGAAATATGTAGAAAGTAAAGAATTGTGATTTGTGTTCTTTAACTCATTTTTGTGATTTATGTTGAGAAGTTTGTTTCTGCCATGGATAAAAGTTGTTTGACATTTTCTTATGTTCTTATGAATTTCTATTACTTTTAATTTAAATAAATATATTTCCTGTAAACTGACCTGGTTCTTAGGCCATTGTTAGCGGGGGGAGGGTGGGGGTCAGCAGGGAGGGATTCAAGGGGCATGATGTGTGTCTGAAGTAGGGCTGAATAAAATCTGTTAAACAGTTTGTTGCGTCAAACCTTGAGTGGGGAGAGAAGGAACTCCCCGTGTTGAGGGTGGTGTCTCAAACCGTTTCAGACCATCTAAAATTCAGAAAAGTTCTAAAAACCTGGCTCCAACTCAGAACAGGACAAAAACGAATCAGAAACACACGCCCCATAGAATGAGAACACAACTGAAAAGGCACGGGCTAGGCCGGACCACAAATGCAGAGAAGTAGAGTAGAGAGCTGTCTAAATGGAAGGGAATCCCAGGTGTACCTGTTCCCATAGAGGGTCCTACCAAAAGGACAGGTGAGATGGGACTGGCCTAATTGAACCACGGATAGAGGGCATTAGAATTAGAGTAGAGAGAGGCAGCACACACTCAGAACAGATGTACCACGGGGCACAGGGAGCTCAAGGGCATAGGTGCCCTCCCCTAGCGGTGGAGAGGCGTGGGGACAATTGTTGCTGCACACTGGGATGTGCCAGGGGGTAAAGTGATGGAGACATCAATTTGTCTGAATGAGGGGGTGGAGAGGGTACCACCACTAAATAGCCCTGGTAACGACCCACACGTGTGCACAGAAAATAGTGGTAATTGTAGCACACCATGACAATGGATATGTGCCGCGGGCAACCAGAACTGAGGGGGTACGATATCGCCACTAACCCCACTAAAAAAAACAATTTGTCTGCATACACCTCTCAAACTATGAGCTAAACACAACCATAACTCTACAGAACAAATTGCACGCACTTCATTACACCACAACGAAACAAACCACACAACAGCACATGGGGGCTACTGACCAAAAATTCACACCTACGCTCAGCGAACAGTGTAAATCGAACTGGAGCTGCCAACAGCACATCACAGCGCTCTTGCCCTTTTCTCCCAATCTGTCCTAACTTAACCCCTCCCCTTACCCTCTTGCTTTACAGATATGCCAGAGCTCCAAGGGACCACGCAGGTGGCGATAGTGCACAGTATAAAAAAGCCTTTACCATAACATATTGAGTGAGCAGCTTCCCGTGGTGCCCAATTGTTTCAAGTGCCATCAGTAGAAAAGCATACATAATTTGTATCCATTTGCATTAAGTCTAACAATGCTTACAAGAAAGACATGCAATATGTATTGAAATTATTTCTCTTGAAGAAATTGTGCACAATGGGGAAAGGCCAGTGGACAGAACACATGCACGTATATTAGTATTCAACAGATGTTTCCATCATAGATTTTCAGATTACATTTTCTTGCATTCTGACCAAAATGTTGCACATGTTCCATGGTACAGATTTAATTCTGATAGATACATTGTGGATCATATTTAGAAAGGAAAATGTTCCCTTTTCAATTGATCAATTCTGCACGTTAAGGCCCAGCGTGTTTTCTTCTCCTGATTGCACAAGGTACACATAGATAAGTTGACTAGGAAGGGTGTTGTGTGAGCTCTATAAATCGCCATGGAATAGTCCAAAATTTGATGGCGCCACCAAGCAGGACAACATTTACTGGGTGCAGTCATGTAGGAAAGACCGCATTTGGTCCAAGTAAGTCTGAGATTCCTGCTCATGCTGCATTAAGCTGGATTCCAGAGTCTGCGTTATCATAGCCCGCTTCGAGTTGAACCCCAACCTGGTGGCTTCATTTAAGACAATGCCCGTCCTTTCCCATATTCAGATATGTGAGGTTGAGGAATTGGATGTATTCTCCTGCAGTTCACTTGTAAGTTGCTATTCTAAGATTATTTGAATACGGGATCTTTGACATCGGTGTATTTAGAACTGCAGCACACAAAGGAGGACAACTCGGGGCGGCTTGTTGACTATGGGCGCCAATTGCTGACAAAAACGCAATCGTAGACAAAAAGAATATTTATCAGAACATATTTTAACTGAAAAGAAGTCGTGAAACTAGCCCCAGTGAGATTGCACCACTGACTTTGAAAGTGATCCTCCTACGGTATGTCAGGTCTGTGGTACTGGAAGGACAAGCCTGAATTTGCCCCGTTACCAAAAACTAGCACCTCAGACCAAATTTTGCTGCGTGATCTTAAAACTCAACCATGAAAGAAGATTTTAAGACTGGAATTTGGTAAACACGCAGTTTTTGAATCCCACTGAAGTACAGATTTGCCTCAGTGAAACAGTCGCTTTGCGCAAATGCAGAACGCACATGTAAAGCTGGTAGGCAACAATGCAAAAACTGAGAAGTACAAGTGGGACTAAAAGCAAATGATCAAACACGTTTCACTGAGCTCGCCAGTGATGTCAAGTCAAAGTTGATTAAGACTGCTCTGTCTCGGGAGGATAGCTCAGGCGCAACATGCTCGCCTTGAAAGCATGACACAGAGCAACAAAGGTTCGATCCCCGGGTCTGCACTTCGAAACCTCTGGGTATTAAGCGCCTTATAAATAACCAATCATATCATAGCTCTGTGCCATACATGAGTCAACAAGAGTGCTCATTAACGTGGCCTGTGCAAAAATCAGGCCACTGAACGGAGTTCTCGCTAGCCGAGTCTTCACACGTACATGCTTTGAAGCATTAACATTCGAAGCACACACCTGCTCATGGTTTAATAGCATACACGCGGCCTGTCACGCAAAGCACGGCGGCATGTGACGGCCCATCCATCACCGTCACGGCGCAGGCATAGGAAACACAGCTGTGTTGCATGCAGCGCGAAGGCGGTGCAAACATTAATGTGAGAAGCCCATGGCAAAGGCCCACTTTCTATTTTCTATTATTCCTGAACGGAGCAGCATACCGATTTATCAGCGAGGTGTGTCAAACACGACCTGTCTAAATTCAAACAGAGCAACTATCTCGCGCTCAAGACGCATGGCCACATTCCCTAAAAAATAAAAAAATAAAAAAAGGCACACAAGCCAGCAGAATAACTTTTAAAAGCACTGTCTGGCTATCACAAACCTTGTCATTCAAGACATTCACATACAAAATGAACTAGTCCATCGAAGGCTTTCAGAAAACTGTGGCGCGCGCCATTCGTGTCGGCTTCTGGGCCTTGCCAACATGGTGTGCTCTATGGTTCAAGTGTTGCTGCACTGTTGGGCCCGGACACTTGTGCCATGCCAGGCTTTGCAGATCAAAGGGTGCTTGCAGCAAAACACAAGTGATGAGGTCGAGGGGACTTCATTAAGAGCAGATGTACAGAGCAGCCCAACCCGCCCGCTCCACGGCAAGAGCTGGTCTCTTCCAGTTAGAGTCAGAGCTTGCCACAAATGAAAGCCAGACGCCTCGTGTCATCCGATCACCTGCAGACGACTGACAGCTATGGGCTCCATGACCTCACTCCCACTCCACGCCCTGTTCATCGGCAAACACTTGAAAGAAAATACAGATCCCCAAAATCATCCTTAAAAAAAATGAAAAAGGTTTGCGCACACATCTGTTAGCTTGTATCCTGGCTTGCAACATTATGTGTTACTACTGACTTCTGCAATAGTATTCACTCTCCCCTCTTGCTTCTCCTCTCTTGACTGCTAACTTGCTGTTCTCTCCTCATTTCCCTTCTCCCTTTTCCTATCTCCTCCCCATACTTTCTTCTATGCACTTACTCTATCAGAATTGTCCCTGGACCTATTATGACAGCCACCTCGTCTGTCTCCTCCCCCCGCCCCTTACTATTTACCAGAAATGTTGTCAGGCCTAGTACGGTAGTCGCCTGTCCGTTTCCATTTCCTTCCCACTGTCTCCCTTCCTTATCTATGCCTTAGCTCTTGCACTATCTGAAATGTCGTCAGACCGATTACGATAGTTAATTTCACATCCTTACTGTTCATGGCCTGTGAGAATGTAATTGTATTTTCCCTTGTTTCCTCCCTTGCCTTGAAGCGCTTTGAACCACATTGTGTATAGGCGCTATATAAATAAACTATCATATCATACCACATGGATGTGTCTTTAGGGTGACCAGATTTAAATAGTAAAAAAACCGGGACAGGGCAACTAACATAAAAGGACTAACTCTTCAAAGTGGCTGTCAAGGAGCTACACTTCAGTAGAGGTTGGTGGAGAAGGGGGTTTAAGTGTTACTGTTCAAATAAACACATTATAATTAATTTATCACAAACTAACACTATCTTAACGTGTAAAATACAGCATTTCTTCTATGTCAGATTGTCTTTATAGCTGACAGGCAGGAATGCACAGACTACCAAAAACCGGGACCACTGCAGTTTCCAATGGAAACAATTTTGAGAAAGTGGGACAGAGCTCCAAAAACCGGGAGTCCCGGAAAAACCGTAACGTCTGGTCAACCTACGTGACCACTACTGCTCAATTCTCATGTGAGGTAACAATGCGAGAGATGTCTTTTAGAGCTGCGGTCCTACACTCTGCTGTATGCAGCGGAGACTCAAGCCCAGGACACACATGGGCAACGCCACAGGCCGCTGTCTCTGATCTGCTCAGGTGCCCACTGAACACTGGTGGAAGGCATACATAGTGTAGACTTGGAGCAAACCTGCCAGCAAAAGATGGAAATGCCCATATCCCACGGTGCCGCCGGACTGTCCACAGTCAGGTGGCGAGAGGAGACCAGCAGAGTTCCCATAAAGAAGCGAGGTGTGGACAAAACCTGTGCAACTCACGACCCCTTCAAAGGAAGCATAGCAACTCTGTACCTAATCAATGGACAGGATATGTTGGTGTTTTTACTGGTGCTTTACCAGTCCTGTCTACTCTCGACAAGGAAGCACATATCTTCTTTGCATCGCCATTCGATTAGATCAACACAGGTTCTTCCCAGGCAGTGGTGTAGAGGCTCCAGTGACGGCCAAACACACAGGTTAATTAGTGTGGAATTAGCTTTCTTTGGTTCACAGAACATTTATTTTATGGCCTATGTACTGAAATCCAGCCAGGTTTAAAATCAATTGGCACCAGTAGGTGCACTGTAGCCAATCCGATGGATCGGAATATGGGCAATAACCACAGGTATTATCTGCATTCCAACATATCTATCTGGCTCTGCGTATTCCTGTGCTCTCCTCTGCTCTACCTGTCCTCCGTGTCCAACCGTGCCCTTTCTTTCAGCCATATGCCCTTACGACCTCGTACGCATATCGAGCTGTATCTGTCATGGGTGGAGATATTCTTGCAAATTTCTTGCATTGATTCCATCCAAATCCAAGCCTATGAAGGCCCCCAGTAGGCCGCTATATGCCACTCCTCACAGACGCCGACAACGGTGACACGATGCAACCACGCATGCGCAATAACTAGGTACCATCATTCAGCACTATATACTATTTCGACATGACCATAAGCAGGGACTGCCCGTGCAAAGTAGGCCGCGCGGCTCTACAAAAGACACCAGCTTTTTCTAACTGGCACATCAGGACCATTCGAAATCACATGACAAGATGCATTTAGGTTGCCATCGTTACAGGACACAGCAGCAATCGTGCATGCACAGCTTCCCTAGACGAGAGTCACTGACTCTGCACAACTGCGCAGTGACGAGCAATACAGCTCGAGTTGCCTACATGGCAATCACTAAGCAGTGTCCAACTCCAGTACTGCGGACGAACATGGTTCCTCCCTCTGAGGCAGATAATGTTGCTAAGGTAAGGAACCGGGAGGCTCTCTCCTGCCCCTGCCCCCTCTTAACTCCATACATGTTCCTTCACACGGACACCAGGTGCTCCTATGCACCAGCTCAAACCCTTTCACTCGCACACACATCCCTCTGCACCAGTATTCAGTAAATTGAGGCAAGCGATTCCCTGCAAACTATCTAACAGAGTCTTAATATTACAGCCATACACACAAGCTCACAGCATAAGCAGAAGACGCTGAAGCAACTTTATCCTGAAGGACGCATCTCAGAGGACTCCCAGTACAAAGTAACACAAAAGGTATATGTCCTCATAATGTGTGTACCATAACGTCACAACCAATAAGATTGCACAGTGCTCTTCACGGCAAGAGAGTGTTGTCCCCAGAGAGAAAGGGGACATAGATAAGGTTTAGACTCTCCCCCCCCCTCTATGTTCACCTACAGGTACCTGGGAAGTCCCCCCATCCTAGATTCATATATGGACTCATGACGGAGCCATCGTGAGTCAACGGTAGCTCGCTCCCCAAGGTGTCCTCGTGAGGAATACAGACAAGGTCAATGGTGCACTGGTCTTGCACTAACAAAATTCTTTCTCTACCCACGTTTTTCATTTGTTTTTAATTAATAAATGTTCCCAGAGTTCTTTCACATGCAGTTCCAAATAGCATTTCAGTAATTCTATGTATTTGAATGTTCCTCCTTTAGGGAGACCTAATCTATGGCCAAGAAGAAGGCAGTTCCATATTAGGCCGAAACGTCAATGGACACAGCACTTAAGGTGCACACCAGTCCTCAAAATACCTAGAGACATATTTCCTGACGTAGGCCTATGGCTTGGTCACATTTTATTGTCCGGCATTTGACCCCCATGTGGTTAGGATGGAGGATTCATATCTAACAATTTTTCAGCAACTCAAGAAAAATTCAAAAACCAGAATTCCTGCTCTTGGTTTACCTATTCAATTTATTTTTGTTTGTTACGTTGTTGTTTACAAATGCGTTACTGGCTTTCACAACACCTTACATGAAAATGATGGTTCTGCTATGTATACACACTCATTTGAACAAGTTTTTAATTCATGAAAGCTTTAATGTAAGTCCATGCATTTTTGTACACGCCAATTGAAAAATGAAAAAATTCATGAGTTACCAGCAAATTAATAAATGCTGAACAATGTTTTTTCGAAACTGCAAGTGTATTTGCATGCTTTAATCAACCGATATAGATAGGTCTGCTGAGGATGACACTTGGCAGATTGCTGCAAGCCATGTAACCGACGAATTGGATACAAATCAGAGAAGACTTGCTTGAATTTGAGTAAGCCTATAAAAATATATGTGGCAGGATGCCCCAATGTCTCATATATGCCCTTACGTGGCTGCACAATCGTCCTCTTCTCACACCGCAATGGAGAAAATCTACTTTTCTGCTGGAGTTTGCTCTTCCCTTACCTTGGTGGCTCATCTTTGACTGGTGCTTTGTGATGGTGTGGCAATTGTGCAACATTTGGAGCAATGCAGTCTTCACATTTTTATGATTCAAGCACCCGTTCTTGATTGTAGTGAATTAACGGGGCATACAGCACACTTGCGTGGCCTGTAGGGCGCAAGTGCAAGAGTCTTGCTGACTTCTGTACACTCTCAGACCTGCCTATTTGGCGGGCCAGTCAATGCAAAGGGCTCCATACATACTGCAAACACTTGTTGGGTTTGGCATGATTGTTTAGACAAATCTGTTTGGCTTTGGAAGATCCTGGCCTTTGAAGGCGGCAGGGATTGGAAATTCTCAGCAGCCGTCAGTCCAAATTACACACACTTTGCGAGTTGTCCAATAAAAGGGGTTTTCCCTAAAAGATAATTGGTGTGCACAGAAGGCCCTCATACCATTTGCATTATACATTAAATTCTTGGAGTTGCAAGATTTTCGAGAAAGTAAAGCACCCTACCTCATTTGACCAACAATTTGGTTCGTGTATGTTTAACCGTGTTTGTATAATACACTGCAGCCATTTTTAGGACTTTGCAGCTCTGTACATTTCTACCAAAGGGCAGCTGCTGCACAGCCCCGGTAGCTGACAGACTCTGGGCCTGGATTAATGTGGCCTTAATGTATATTCTCTATACTTAATCCTTACTACCAAAGGACCATGGTCTGGAAAACCTTGGCTCTGCCAAGACCGGGCTAGCGCTGCAAGACCACTACCCTAGCAATGAGCACAGTATAAATATATCAACATATAGGGAGACTATCAGAAGTCGGTGGTGTTGGAAAAACCTTAGAACTGGCACTGTAAAATGGTGGCGTAGGTTGAATGGAGGCCAGATGATGGCACATGATGCGGCAGACTGGTTTACAGACTTCTGCAAACAACAAGCGCTGCTGTAATCTAATGTAATGGTTATTCAGGTCCAACTATGTCCATATTTGCTCTATTCCACATTGACAGTGAATCCTGGCCAAAGTACTGTCATTATTCATTCCTAAACTTTGCAATGGGTGCACATCGCCATTTTACTGAAGCTTGTAAGGCTACAATAATCTGCATTATGAGGAATCTGGCACCAAAACACAGCCTAAACATTTTTTCAAGAACATGAACCCGATCCGGGAATCGTACCACTAGAAACTCGGGAAAAGTGCACAGGGAAAGTTAGTTGGAATGGCGAAATTTGTAAAAAAATATCTTGAAGGACTTGTTTGGGCCAGTTTGTAAACAGTTTGAAGAGCAACAATGACGTAAGTTGGACACATCATATTAACATATATTAACACATTACAGTCGTCCACAGTTGATAGCTACAAGTCCCAAATTAGCACGCTCCTGTCTTAGCAAGGTACGCTGATAGTAATGTGTAGCTAGATGGTGGCGCCGGCTGCACTGGTAGGCGCAGGTGGGGCAAGAATCCCATTGTACGCTGCCAAAAAATAACATTGAAAATGGCATAGTTCAAATGTAGCAATCAATTTAAGATCTACATACAAGATATGCATTCATACCAAATCTTCAGTGTCTAGAACACAGCCTGTCTAAACAAGACATCAGTAATAGGACAGGTGGGCAAAGATGAGATGAGGGGCTGGCAAGTCAACTTTTGTTTTGTATTCACAAAAGCCCCCATCACAAGATGGGACCAGAACATTATGCGGTACCCATCATGGGCAGTCACAAAAACGTTCTATGGGTGCACCTACCAGATAATTATGAATACAGTTGTAAACAGTGTGGACATTGACATTAATAAAGATTTGAACTGAGAGGAGCAGGAAATACTTTTCCGAGTCATCTCAGATTAAGAATATACATACAGGAAATATGTCCTCCCCCCGTGAGATCACTTTTTTATTATAGCAGTCTATTTTAAGGCGCATCAGAATTTTGGCTTTGTGAACACTTGTAACAAATTTGGACTCATTCACATGTGCGCAGATGGAATCTGGAATATAGGTCGGGTCCTGCAGCAAAATCGGCCAGTAATGGAAAGCCACTAGCAGTGTTGAAGGGCAGGGGGACAGTGTTCTAATCAACTGGCGCGCGTTATAACAGAGGCAGATGCAGACTACGGGCAATTCTCTACACAGGCCTCAAATATTATCGAGGTAATGGGAGCAAGGACAGTTGCCTCCATACAGCAGCCACAACTGGCCAAAAATGTTACACTCATAAGTGACCTGGAGTAATCATGGGTGGAGGTCTCAAGCCACTCGGCTAGGTAATATGGGGTGCATTTTAAGGCCCCAAACAAAAGTCCCTTTCACCTGAACAGCAGCATTTAAACACTGCAACCAAAAACTGCCTGGCTTTTTCTTTTGTTCATGTAAAATTAAATAACCGTGGGGAAAGGGGCCTGCCTACCTGTCAATATCAATGGACCAGCAGTAATGTAATTCACCCAAGAAGGAGAAATCCAAGAATCCTGTGACATGGAAAACAGGATTTTTAAAACAATAAAAGCAAAAACGGCCTGTACAGGTATTTGCAAATAGAAACGGCTTTAAAAAGCCACAATGAAAAAAGATATCACTGCTCACAGAAAAGGGTCAGGAAAGCAAAACCTGTTGTGTAGGGGTGACCAAAGCAAATGTATATTGTGTTACACCCACAAAACTCCTGTAAACATGTGAAGAGACTTTGCACCTATCAGCAAACCACCCAGCAATAAAATGTGATGCTGTTGGAGGTGTCAAACTTCCCTATTCTGCAGACTGGTTGGCAAGAGAGCAGAGATTTCAAAAGAAGGCAATCCTTGGCTAAGGCATGGCAAAAAGGTGCGAGCCCTTGTTGCAGCCACTTCAAAAGAGCCCACACCACTTCAAAGCAGCTCAAAGGATGAGCCTAGGAAGACGGATGGCTGGGGGTATGAAGCAGAGTATTAAGCGGCCCTCCCACATGTGAACAGACACTCCCAATTGATATTAAAAGACAGTTTCATTTTAGGAATGTTGCGCAGCCATCTGACTGAGGATTAACTTCAATTCAATTTTATGCCATTGTTCATGTAATTTCCAGGCGGTTTTGGGGATATAAATTGCATTTACCTGGGACTCTGGGAACTGTAATGGCCAGTTAGACTAGGTTTATGGCTGATCTGGACAAGTGACAAATGTAAAAGTGGGTGAAGAGATGGAAAATGAAATGGGGAATAAGCTTAATGACTTGCCTATTCGCAACTGTTGTACATTTCAGGAAAAGAACAAATTTGGCACATCGCCATGCTATTTCATACAGATTTGGCGATCAGTTTATCTAATTCCCCATGGCAGCTCAAATGATAGATAGCTAGTTTTTTTCCAAAAAGTTGTAATGAGAACAAAGGATTGTAATAAAGGGGAAAAGACAGATGGTGCTGCAAAATCCATAATCCAATCCTGACTGGGGGCAGAGAGATAGAAACTTTCCAATCCTGGCGGCCGGGATTATTGAAGGGTACTTTACCCTAGATTGTAAAATGTGTGATGTCATTTCTGCTATATAAGGGGGGGGCTGTACTAAAACTCGAGTCACACAAAAAACGGGGAAGACAAAAAAAAAAAAAAAAGGATGGAGAGAAGGCTGCTGAAACTTACCACCTTTGAGAATGCAGTAACCAGATCCTTACCCTTTCTTTCCAGCGTGTACTGAGATCCAGCTGGCTTTCCAGAATCTTAAAGGCTTGCTATGCAAGTAGCAAAAACCCAGCCCTAAATTGCACAAGTCCTTCATTTTTGTAGCAGTGCATTCAATCGTCCCCATTGAAAACCAAAAAGGCCTGCGTAGCTCAGTCATCTCCCCTAGAAGAAGCTCTTGTTTGCCTGTGTATGTTCGCATTTCTCCTTTGAAAACCTTTCAGTCGACTGTAAATCTTTAGTATTTTTGTAAGTAAATCAATTAATTCCCCCATTGAATTTCATGGATCAGGATTGTTGAAATTCGAAACCAACCATCCTTGTCTAGTGTTTTTGTTGCCTTAAAAGCATTCTTCCAATTGTGAGCTGAAAACCTTATTTGTCCCTGGGTCCAAATTATACACGGCTAAGCGAATATTAATTTGCCAGTGTCATTCCTATTTGCATCTGTCCTATTAAACCCAACTGTTCCCATTGTGAGTAATCCCTTTGCCCAAAACCTACCTGTTAGTTGCCCCTGTCATTTTAACTAAAAAACGATTTCCTATGTGCCTTTCTCATTGTTGAAAGCGCGTGTCATTTTCAAGCCCAGTAAAGTTAGTGATTTCAATTTTAAATTTTTCTAAAAATGTCTTTTCATCATTCAAAATGCATTTTTCCCACAGTAGTCACCTTGCTCTATCAGATTCTGAGTGCAGATTTGGACTTTCCTTTGTTTCATGGTTTTGAGCTTGTCATTTACAGCTCCAGCAAAATTTAGTGAGATTTGCAATTTCGTTTTTCTAAATATTTCTTTACACATATAAAAAATTGTTTTTCCTATTCTATCATTCTTCTTCTATCATACACTGATCATAGATTCAAATTATATCCCCTTTTACTTCTCATGTGCTGCCTGTATTAAAATTGGATTTCCTGTGTGTGCTAGCCAGTCCATTTCAAAGCCGCATTTGTTCTCTAATGCAAGCAGCCGAAGTACCCTTGGGTGCTGTCCCATAGCACTAGCATTGAAAACCCATTTTTCCATTGTTGCAGGGGGAGTGCTTAACTGTTAGTGCTATCACTGTGTGGTAAATTGTTCTTTTACTGTTCTGCCATTAAAAAAGTGGAATTGACTAATAGTCTTAACCTTGTGGTTTTGTAGAGATTATTGCATTTTGTGTTGCCACAACGTTAGTGGCTGTGCAGTTGGTTGAATAATAAATATATCTCTCATTGATAGACACTGGCCTGGTTACTAGTGCATTGTGACACGGGGTGTTTGTGGAGGTGGGGTGTTTGTGGAGGTTGGGTGTGAGACGGGTTGGAGGCCAAATCAAAAGAATCCGTAGTATAATAAAACATTTTTTTAAAAAATGTTTTGTTTGCCACATTCAGTATAGGGGAAGGAGCTCCCTGGCTGGCGTGTGCCGTGTAATAAACCGTGACAGTTCGAACGTCCGGGTATTGTTGGATAACGCCACTAGCGAATGTGGAACTAGCTAAAAGACTTAAGGACTAAATGGGAAGGGAGGAATTAAATATGTTTTGGCAGGAGGATTTCCAGTAGCTTTTCTCGCACATGCTCAGGTTAGGTGACTAGGGATCTATAAAAAGCTAAAGGGGTCTTGAGGCCAGGTCAGCAAGACGGGGGACCCGTTAAATGCACAATGCAGTTTTCCTTGACTTGCAAGCCAATACTTAATAAATGATGCCTCGATTTGCCATCATCCAAAATTGATGAGTAAGGCAGGTTTCTAAAACCGAAACCATAATTGTACATGTTCGTTTTTCCAGGATTGCAATAGAAAACTCGAGCCAGTCAATAAAACATCACAATGACAATTTGTAATAGAAATCGAAATCTCGAAACCATAGGTCTGAAAGCAGTTTTCTAAGTTCATGCTAGTTTGCTCTGCTGCTATAGATTTTGTGCATTTGGAATTCCAGGAAGCCACTAGCTTGCTAAGGCACAGTGCAATTCCATTTTCGGAGCATCCACACTTGCCAACCACATCACATTTTCTTTTAAAATCGTACATATTCTAAAGGTTCATGTATTCCACTCGCCAATAGTGGAAACTGTTTTCATCGAAGACAAACAACTTTCCATGGCTTATTAAAAAAGTTATATTGCAATGTTTTCAGCTGGGGAATAAATAGGACAATCTGTTACTATTTCTGGGTAAAAGTAATGTATTCCAGGAGCAAAACTTTTCCTAATGTTTAGTATGAGGAGAAATAAATTTAAATAGTAACTTCACTGGTCAGCGAATCTTACTGAAATGTCACCCTCATTTGTGCACCCCCGCGACTTTGGGGGTGCACAAAATCAGGGCGACATTTACTGCGCCCAAGCAGGGCAGGGGTTGAAGGCGTGTCGCCCGCTCTACTTGGACACCGTAACAGGAGTCTGTTGCAGGGGTGTCCCCCACTTAACATTTTGGTAAGCGGGGGACCAGAAAGACAAAAAAAATGAAAAAGTAAAGCACCCTGCAGCACCAGTTCTAACCCAGGTTAGTGGGAGGAGCCGACGCCGCAGGGATAGCACGGTGTAGGCGTCACTCACAGAAGTGAGTCGCCGTAAAGGTAAGGGGGTGGGGGAAGGGAAATGCGGGCGGGGTGATGCAGGCACAGTATCCATCTGATCGCTGTGCTGTAATTGGCATCAACATTTTCGTCGGCGCAGTGATCACAGATTCCTGGTCAGTGGATGTATTCTGGTTTGTGTCTATGTTATCCCATCATAGCCATTGCAGAAAAGCCATTAGGCTTTACTTAAGCAGCAGGATCCGGTGGGTGGTTTGGGTGGGGGTGCGGGGGGGGGGGGGGGAGCAGGCGCAATCGAGGTGGGACGACGAGCTCAAGAAACCGAGCATGTAAAAAAAAGGGGCTGCAAATCCCTATTCAAAACAACTGGAAAACCATCATTTGGGAAAAGGACCACCACAGTGCAGATCACCATCTGAAAGGTGGCAGATGAAATCACTCATGAACCCAACCTCTGTTGGGCGGCAGCAAAACGGGGCCAGCAATGGAAAGCCACCCTACGGATGGCCAGTGTTCTGATATACTGGAGCGCGTGATAACAGAAGCTGATGCGGACAAAGGGCAATCCTCCATACAAGCCTCTCAAACATTAACCTCTTGCCTACATACGCACAACAGAAAATACTGCTCCGTTTAAAGTAAGGGTGAAAGAGGCAGAAAGGGGAAAGGATTTAAGAAAATGGTTTAGTGAAAAGGAAGGCATTGCAGAAGGAGAGAATAAAAGGTATTTTACTCACAGACGCACGGTTGCAAAACCAGACAACGGTGGGATTGCTGTAGGTTGAGTTAAACAATTCTCACAGTCTTTACTATGGGCCAAACATCAATTCTGTGTTCCTGCCTACCCAGCAACGCACACGCACACTATATACAAGCCCTCCTTTCTCCCAAAACATCCTACCTAGCAAGCAGTCATGCACGCAGCGCTCAGGGCACTTCTGGTCTGCATCAACACCACAAAGAACCACAAATCTGTACTTTACATGTCTAATGAAAGCGGGTCCCGCCGCTGGTTGGGTGGAGCAAGCGGCCCAAGAGCAGCGGGGGGAAAACAGGCGGCTGCCGAAAGCAGCCGCCTAGAACTGGTTGGGGTGAGCACGTGGCGGGTGGCCAGTGGTGCCAAAAATGAATGTTAAAAGGGGACAGAGGAGCACAGGAGAGCATCAGTTCATCCCGCCTACCAGTCAACGTCGTTGATCACACCTGGCCGCCGCTGCTCCGGTCGTCAAGAGACACCGGCTATCTGCACCAGTTTTGGATTGTCGCTAGGAGGCCGCCTCAGGAAGACTTACGCTCTTCTGATGCATCGGGTTCTAGAGCAGGCCGTGAGTCGAGTTGCTTTCATCATATGGCCCTGGGCTCGAGGAACACATCTGAGGAGAGATCAACAGGTCATGGGAATGTTGCCCTCAGCCCCCCACCACCCTGAGCCACCGGCGCAGGGGGTTGCCGGGGTGGCAGGCAATCAATGGACCACAATCTGGGGAATAGTGGACCCTCAGCGGGGTAGTGGGCCAGCAAGGGGATGGGGGAATAGCAGGGTGGCATGGGTGCATCAGGACAGGCATGCGTCCCACCTATTGCAGGGGCAGACATCCATCAGGGACCTGCGGCAACCTCGGTACTAGCCTCCAATACGGCCTTGGTGGGGATAGAGGGGACTGGGCAGAATATGATAGGAGCAAAAAGCATAGCAGAAACACAAGGGACAGCAGGACTTCCTTCGGCAGTCACTCGAAGGGACGATGCCAAGGCACTTGCGCCCTTCCCGCCCAGGCCACCCATCTCCAATCCATCGAGTATGCTCACATGGCACATATCCCATGAATTGAAAGATAAGATATGAAGGATACATTTGTGGATATATTCTCCTTGATTAATTATACAGTGTCTGAAGAGGTTAAGGAAGTAAAGGGGGGAGAGCAAGGAGAAGAAGGTACAGATGGAAAAGTCAATAGTAAAATGGGCCACGGGTTTTCAGAATATTTTCGGCAGTAATGGTGGAAAGATTCCCAGCATCAGATCAGAAATAATGGTCATACCGGCACTTAATACTCTCCATGTACTGCATGTGTAACTTCAGCGCTTGGTTGACTTACAATGAAAGATTCAGGACTTCAAAGGCAGGGAGTGTACACCTGGAATGGGGGACGAGGGCTCTAGGGCTCTAGACCTCTATGCCAGTTGCACCATGGTTCCCCCACAGGCAGGGCGGGGTCAGGGAGTGTGGCCACAGAAGCAGTCCTTTCAGAACTCAACCCAAGCCGGGGATATAAAGGGCACGTGTTGGGCATTTAACAGGAAAACCTGTAGTAGGCCAATCTGTCGATTTTGCAGGCTGCCAGGTCACACCGAACAAGATGTAACGAAAGAGCAAAGGACAGAGCACAAGAACGATGGAGGTCAGCTTCGTGCAGTGGGATGTGCTATGCCTATGGGCGACCAGATACCCGAGGAAGGGGAGATGGACAGGTTTTGGTTAAGGAGTTTCCTACAGGATTTCACATTCCACTACAGGGGCTTGTTGGCCTGTCGGTAACAAAAATAATCTGTTCTCGGTTACAAGTAACATAGGGATGCTGATGGAGAAAATAGAAAAGGAAAATGGGAATAATAGGGGGCCCATTTGGGTAACACCCATTCGCAGCCTTTGTGTACTCTGCGGTGGGCACTTTAACCAAGAAAGAGAAGGACGGCACATAGGCAACATGCTGGTCTTGGAAGCAAGACCAAGCGGGGCAATAGAATTTCAAATCCCAGACCCACGCTTAGAAAAACAAACTCAGGCATGCTATTAGGAGAGTTATAAAAAAAAACGATTAAAATTAAATTAAGGGCAACTACAGGATGATACACAATTTGTCTTTCCCAAAGGGAGCATCAGTTAATGACGCAATCAGGGAGGAAGCATGTTAGGCGAGATGCGCGTCCTTTGACAACGTGCTCTGGCAGCTGAGGGTGCTAGTAAAGGGGGTACAGCCGGCAAAAGAGGATATTGAGTCGGCGTTCCGACTGCTGCCAGTGCACCCAGATGATTACCAGCTGCTGGGTTTCAATCGATAAATGCCCATGTGTTCCACATCCTGCAGTTATTTTGAGACTTTTTAGAACATTCATAGAATGGGCCACAAGACGGTAGTTGGTGGAGGCCACGGTTGAGCACTATTTGGATGATTTCTTGTTCTTGGGTCCACCAGAATCAGGGCAATGTCTGAACACACAGAACTTTCCAGGTAGCATCAAGTCAATTAGGGGTTCCCTTTAGCACAAAACAAAAGTGAGGGGCCGTCACCACTATCACCGAGTACAGCAAAAGGACATGGTGCAGGGAATATGCTGGCTTCTGGCCAGCAAGGTGGAGGAATTCAGGGAATCGGTATGGGTCTGCTTGCTGGCAAAGAAAGTCACTGTGGGGAGGCTGCAGCACATGGTGGGTCAGCTAATGTGCCCAGGATCAACCCTATGGGACACCCATTACCGCATGCAATGGTGGGGGCAATGTCAGGACTGAAGGAAAAGCATCATATGAGGTTGTCCGCATCCACTAAAGAGGACCTCAAAGTCTGGGACATGTTCTTACAAGTTTCATGGGGTCCGGGTGTGTCCGGACATGGCGCACTCCAATGTGAAGGAAGGTGGGGCTGTACACGGATGCGGCAGGAAGAGTGGGTTTCAGGGCCATCTGGGACAACAAGTCGTACAGCCAACAGTGGCCAGAAGAATGGTTCGGACACGGAAAATATTACATTTTTGGAGCCATTTCCCATTGTGGTGGCCCTAGCTATATGGGCGAAGGGCTGCGAGGAAAGCATGTGGTGTTCTGGTCATACTGTATGTCAGGGGTAATGGCCATTTATCAAAGGCTGACTTGCCCCACGGTACTTAGATTGTTGAGGCGTGTGGTGTTGGTATGTTAGAGGGGGGGGGGTGCTCTTTCAGGCAAAACATGTCCCAGAGGTGCTCAATGCCACAGCTAATGCTGTGTCTCATTTTAAGATGCAGGAATTATGGAGCTGGTTACCCCACGTGGAGGTGACAACCCCTTTTCGCAACACTCTCGGGAGTCTTGGTGCCCTGCAATAGCAGTCTTGGCCGCACGCCCACAGACCAGGAAGACAAAGGAAGCTTATGAGAGAGCATTCCATGACTACAGAGAATGTGGACCGGTTTCATCGGGGTGCACTGATCATGTTCCTGGGACACTTGCATGGCAGGGGGTGTCAGCAGGGACAGCTAAAGGGAAAGTGGCAGCAGTTAGATTTGTGGTGGGTCTCCATGGGGTGGTGAGCCCGTCCAACAACTTTGCAGTTTAGAAGGCCTTGGCAGTGTGGTAAAAACTGAGCGATGGCAATGGGGACACCAGGAGGCCCCTCGACCAGCTTTAATAGAAAGGTTTTGTTTTGGCACCAGGGGAGATATGCAGGGACACGTATGAGGCAGCGCTCTTTCAGGCCTCCTTTGTCACAGCCTTCTTTAGGGTTTTTAGGCTGGGGAAAATAGTAGGGGCCTCCAAGACTGATGAAAAGCGGGGTCTGGCTTTCTCGGATGTCGAGTTCTTGGGTGATGGCACGGTACAATCATGGTTAAGAAAATCGCAGACTGGCCAGGAAGGAATGGGGAACAAGCTCTACTTCGCAAGACACGAAGGGCTCATTTGCCCTGTGTCGGCACTCAAGGATTTCATTGCACTAAAGGGGAGGGACAAAAGGACCTTTATTCAGGCACCAGGACCGGTCAGTGACAACCAGGTTCTAGTTCAGAATGATTTTTCAGAAAGCAATTGAAAGAGCGGGATTGGGAATATGGCGTTTGCACGCATTCGGTCAGAATCGGTGCAGCGACCACAACAGCAGGGTGGATACTGCAAAAGGACGAGATCATGAAAATTGGGAGATGAAGTCGGGGCCTACAAGGGTTACACAAGGCCCTACTTGTCCTGCTGAGATGAAAGCGCAGTAACGCCCGGCAGGGGAGACGGCGATAGACAGGCTTTTGGTTTTGATGGTTGTGATCTAGGTTTGTCCCAGGCTTCACATGTCTTTCTTCTGTTGTCCATAGAGGATGCCGCCAGTGCAAGTGTTTTGGGTGACCGGTCACTCTTTCATAAGGCAGATGAGAAAAGAAGTTGGGAATGGGTGCTCAGAGGTTCGGATGTGGCAATACACTGGATTGGTAGAGGGGGAATGTGGATAAATGTCAAGCGTAACATTGTAGCCAGGCATAGGGTGGAGAATGGCTGCCAGAACCGGATTTGGTGATCCTCCATGTGTGTGTTGAGGGGGGGGGGGGATTACCTAGTGCCTTTGGGGCAGAAGGAATTGGTTAGTAGCTCTGGTATCTGTCTTCGGGTTGATGGGCAGATTTTGTCCGCAGGCAGTGATCACTTGGTCACAGATCATCCCAAGGACAAAGTAGGGAGTGCCAGACCGCGCCAGGCCCTTGAACATGTCGCCAAGAAAACTTAATGCACTGGAACGGTTGGCTGGAGACTGGTGGCGACTCTGGATGGTGGACAACAGCCCAGTGAGGGAGTTGGAGAACCTGCATCAAGGTGGGGTTCAATTATCAGTTCAAGGGACAGATTTGTCACTAAAGAAATGTATGGCGCCAATACACACAACACAGCTGGGGGGGCTTGGGGGACGAGGCTGTGTGGCTTTGGGCCTGTGGGAGTCCAACGGGGATAGAAGCGGGGGGTGGGGCGGTGCCTGGCAGAAGAGGGTGCCTCCTGGAATCACCCACCAAACTGCATGGAGGTCCACACCGACACAGTGGGGGGGGGGGGGGTGCAGGATGTCACCGCTGTACATCGCCCATGAGTGCCGAGTTTATGATTCCACCTGGACAACCCGTCACATGGGAACCACTGATCTGTACATACAACGTGATATATGTTTGTGATAACTATGCCTTTGATTTTAGGGTCAGATTTATACCTGTGTGCAATAATTATTTTGGATGTTACTAAATTCATGTGGCCGAATCTTTCCAAAAACAAGGTGTGTGGTTTTTTCCGCTGCATGGTACTGTCTCCCTGCTGAGCCCACTAACCAAACACGCCAGTACTCTTGCAGATTGTCCAAAGCGCAGAGACCCAATGCAAGCACCAGCAGTGCACAGGTACAAATCCTAAAACAACATTTGGTCCAGTGTAGAAATTGAAGAACTAGCAAAACCTGCATAGATACACACACCTATGGGATGCAAAGTCGACACATCTGGACTAAGATTAGAAAATGAACTTTTGTAGAAATGGTTTTGATGCATCGAAATGCGAAACAGTATAGACCATAAAGAAACAGAAAATGCTGCACATTCGGCAAGGATTTGTGCTTTTTTTTCTAAAACATTCATCCTTAGCATGGACACTCCACATCAGAGGGCATGCAGGGCCCAATAACAGAAGATGGCCATGGATATACAGGCACACACACACACATTTGTCTATGGCAAACTTCTGCCAGGGTATTCGTGTTGTGATTTTCTTCTGCAGTTTTAGGCAGTTTGGCTCTGCCCAATCATAGGGGCAGGTGTGAGGAAAGAGGCTTTAAACTTAAAATGCCAGCTCCATGCTTCCAGGCAGCTCGTAATAGGCACAACGGTACAATATTTGAGTAGATCCTGTCACTTGATTTTTGAACAAGAAAAAAAACCCTCGCACTTATCCCACTGTCCAGATGTCTGCATATTCATTAATAGCAGGTGACCGGGTCGAGAAGGCCCACACCACAGGAAGAGCACAGTGTATGCATATTCTCAATAAACCTTCTCATTTCTATTTTACTTTGGCACAGACCCATTGTAGGTCACACATGTAACATTGTAAATTGACAATTCAGCCCGATTCACTATAGCCCCCTTGAAACCGTTATTTTATATGGAAATCTGTCAAGGGGGTTGGCCACCTCCTCCATCCCCCCCGCACCACCAAGAGTGCCAGGAAAATTCCTACATGAGTAGACGCAGGGATAACCACTTCGTCAGCCGTTTGCTGGCAGGAACTTTTAGGGCCTTACTCAGTCAATAGCTAGCAGAGACGACCAAGATCGGGCCTTCCTACATTTACTGATGGATGCGCGACTCAATTTCTAGTCTTAGCCTAACTTGGCCAGGTAATAACTAGCAGCCCAAGAGTTCAGTCTGATATTACAAAATATTTGTGACTCAAGGTTTATGGGTCAAATTGATATATTTTGTAAATAAAATGTTCCGTTGAAAACTACCACTGGTGGGAGCTGGGGTGTGGCATAGAGGGAACCATTGGTGTGAAGTGAGCACCCACATATTGGAGGGGAGACTAGACTTCAGGATCATGGAATCATCTCATGATTGGGGTTCCATGTCGAGTAAGGACGAGGGTCTTCAGCACTCCCTTGGGTGTCCTGCATCGAATCAGGAAGTACTCATCCAGCAAAGGCAGGCAAATAGCAAGTCTTGCCATAGGACACAAGGAGGCTTGCATTTACTTAACAGGAGAAACGCATGCAGACATGGCATGCTGTAGTTAATGGTCCTGCAATATGGTTGGGGTTGAAATTATATGTACAGACTTACAAAGATGAGATTCAGGTGGTGTCAATTCTCCTGCCCACCATGTGGCCAGGGAAGAGCAAGTGAGCCAAGAGCGCATTTGGACCGCAATAGCACAGTCAGAATCTTAAATCTAGACACATCATGAACACACGAATGCTCATTTAGGATTTTCCACGTGGTGGCATTCATAAAAATCAAGATATCCTTAGAAACCAAAATGCAATTAGGTGCTACTGCAGCACAACTTTGACCTTTAGTCACACTTAGTTTGTACAAGTATGGCTTTAATACAAAGAAAAGAAAATCTACACCCTCTGCCTGGGCGGTTTAAGGCTATTTATAGCTTCTTCACCCTGAGCACCACAAACAGCCTTTGAAGATTTTAACAAACGCAAGCAGACTCTTAAAAGGGATGCAGAAACAAAACTTAAATACAAGCTCTGAACCAATTCTTCTATAAGGAAGCACTTGCTTGCTGCGAGGCCCCTGGCTCACATTGAATCAGTGCTGGGGCCTGGTAAGTGATTGCTGCACAGCAGACAGAGGTAGAAAGCTTGCAAGCCGTTTCCTGCAAGCTGTTTAACACATTTTTGCAAAATCCACAGACTACACCTGTGCTTTAGCACTATCTAGGGTGGAAACTCTGGATTATGCCGAAGATGACCGAATGTTACAAGCCCACAGCGGCTACAGGACCGGTACACTACGAAGACAGAAAATGCATCGCCCTTTTCCAGAGTACAGACTAAATCCTATCAAATGGCTGCAAAGTTATGCAAAATAAAATGACCAGATAGAACGAACTCGGACTATGGATGAGGAGATGAATGAGGGGCACGGTTCATTGCTGATAAATCATTTTGCAACAAAGATTTGTTACAGAACCACACCACGCAGAATCCATGTACCTTTTTAAGTCATATAGTCATTTGAAGGTAAGTGTTCGCCTAGTAAGGAATTATTAGTACCACCATCACAATACACTGGAAAAGGATTGGTCAAGAGCAAATGTCACTGCGAGCATTGCAACTCTACAGTGCACTGCCAGAATGGGCATCATTGTGGGAATGCAGAGTGTAGGTCTCACCCATGTTAGAAAGTCTTCAGGGCCTGCGCACAGCTTGAGGCAATACATCCAGGGAAATGTCAATGGTTCCGCACGATTGAGCTGTGCAGAGGTTTGCAGATAATCGATGGCTACAGCTCCACCAACACAGGAGCAAGCTCACAGGTGAACCTAGTAGAGCGACATTTGGGGGCTCTTCAAGGGGAATCCAAGGATCAAAGTAAAGATTTGATGAGCAGGAGCTAAAAAGAGCTCCCCACTATCCGGCATCCCCAAGTAAGCAGGCACTCGTGATTAACAAAGCTAGCACACGGCGTGCCACAACACAAGGTGCAAGCTAGGAGTGCGTGTCCATTGTGCTCCTTTACAAAGATTTCCAAACAGAGTTAATGACATGTTAGTATGTTAGAAAGGCACCAGTTGCCAGAGATGCCATAAGTAGCTTCCGGTAGAAGTGGGCATGAAACGAGCCAGGCTTTTCTATGCCACATACACAATGACTCAGAGCAGTTAGGATCCCATGGCATTCTAAATTCCAGACAGTGGGCCTAATTACAAGTTTGGCGCTAGCCTTGCCAGTAAAACTGGCAGGCTGCCGCCAAACTTGCGAATTTTTCCGGCCCCTGGCAATGGGGAAATACAGGGCCATTACAACTCTGGCGGACCTTTTATTTCCCCATTGCCCGGGGCCGGAAACTTTTACCCCCCATTCCCATTTCAGGCCCACAGGTCCGACCTGGCGGGTGAAAAGGCATCCGCGAGCACAACTCTTAGTTTGTCAGTACCATAGTTATCAGACCAGCAAACTTATATTGAGGCCCAGTGTCTGGAAAACAACAAATCCGCAAGTACAATACAGGGTTCCAAACATGAATTTGTAAGGTCATAAGATACTACCAGATAAAGAAGTGTATTCTTCTGACATCGGAGGAATGTTCTACACACAAAGGAGCACACATAAAACAAAGGCATGGACATGGTGGTGTTGACACCACAACAATTCACAAAGTAAAACTAGCGGCCATTGAGAACCAAGTGTATCACCAGAAAATCTCCATCTAAACCACTGACAATTTATCAGGGATCTTTGGCAATTCGTTGTTGGTGAGTTAGCACATTTATTTTAACACTAAAAGAAACTGGCCTTGGCTGCGTGTGCTTACATAAGAGTGAGCAACTCCTAACACAAGAAAAGGGTGTCCTTAAAATGGTGCAGTGGGGGAAATATCAGGTACAGAAGAACCGCACTCCACCATGCAGCAAAGGACTACAGATGGAGCAAGGGCTCAGCAATCTGCACAGTGTGGAGTAAGACCGCGTACAGCATTTATAGAAAGGCATTCAATGCTGCATATTTTCTGCGAGTTCTGATGTGCTGCATGTACGTTTTCGGACAAAAATGGTTGGTCCACCGGGTTGCTCTCCTTTTTGAATTACAGAAAACAATTCTATCCAGAGCAGGGTACAAATTTCAGGGAGCGGGCTAAAGTCACTTGCCACACCTCTGCTCTCCACATGTACAGCACACCATTTCTGACTCGCCAAGAATCATACATCATTTCCATACGGCAAGTGAACGTTTTGAACAATGTCCATAGGATTCATCATTCGTTCATGGTTTGGGTTGGGGGGGGGGGGGGGGAGGGGGGTGTTAGGGAGAATTTTCATTTGTGCTTAATTCCTACCACATTAGAGACCACCTGCTCTTTTGCTGGATTTAGGACTTTTTAAATTTTAACTCCCGAGTGCGTGGGACCTTTTTCTCACTCCTTCATGTGCGTCTCTCCCCTCTAGATTAAGATTTTATGTTTTCACAGTTTTTGGAGTATGACAAACTCCATAGGCATCTTCTTTTTGTATAGTGTGACACACACCTTTTCTTGGGTGAACTATTGTCCCAAGAATAGTCAAGTGAAATTGACTTTACTTACCTTTTCTTTTTGTAGGTCCAGCAAACACCATCTTATGAGGAGTGCTGGGGGTTACCTAGTAGCCCCTTAGCCTACCTTCTCATGTAACATTTTTTGTTACTCCGCTACTTTAAATGGCTCGTGGCAGTGGTTTACTTTTAACTGCCAGTGTGCATTTTTACCGCAGGCTAAATCCTCAGCTGCAGTACAGCACCCATGAGTGACCATTTTGTTAAAATGGCCCCCCGTCGTCTTTTTTGCTGTTTTCAGTTTGTGAGGTCTTTCTTGCCTTTTACTCTGTGTGTACAGGTATGAGCCCTTTGTGTTTTTTGCGTTTGGCGGACTCCAGTCCTGAAGCCCGCCCCTGGCTCCTGTGTGTCTGGAAGGACAGGAAGTGAGGGAGGGTCCCGAAACTCTCCTGTCCTTTGTCTCTGTGTGCCTGATCGAAGCTAGTCCCGATTGGCCGGCTGACCAGGACAGGCACCCAGCTGTGTGATTGAAAGCCCACGGCTGTGAATGAATGAGAACGAGCTAAAAAGGCGAGATTCTTGGGACTACAGGCAGAGTCAACCACTGGAAGAAACATCTGAAGAAATCATGAAGAGAAGCCCACTGCAACCTCCTAGACCTCGAATTGCCGGGTGAAGCCCTGCTGCTGTGCGGACCTCCTTTTTCACATCGACAGCAAAGCTCCAGACGGAATGACCTCTCCCCTTGGGCTGGTGGGACCAACTAGCCCTGTGAAGCACTCCACTTTGGCGCAACCCCGGACTTGCTGTGCCTCACCAGTGCTGCAGAAGCCCAATGCCAGGGGTTCAGTGTCCATAACCAAGAGCAACAACTTCCACCGAACGAATCCGCCAAAAAGCTGCAGTAGCCTCTTAAGGACACTCCAGAAGCAGGAAATCCCTCACCAGAGTCCAGGACCGAGGGAGCAAGGAAAGTCCAACCAGAGATATTTGCTCTGCTTCAGTGCTGTTTGCAAGGTGCTGAAACTGTGAAGAGACGCTGAATCAAAGAGTAGCTGCCGAAGTCCTATCCAGAGTACTGCTGCAGGAGCCGACCAGACGTGGGTCTGCTTGGCTGTAGCAAGGAGGAATCCATTTGGACCCCTTTCTTTAAACCAGAGGTATTTTTCTGGGCTTAAGGTACTTAGCTTAATGGCTTTTGTTGCGTTTTCTCACTTGGGAAGTGCAATGGCTTACCTTTTCTGAGTTCATTTCAACTCCCCTCACACAGGCTTAACTGCTAGTGTTCAGTCAGTGATTTTCTTGAACTCCGTTTGTGAAAGACTTTTATCCAAGAAGTGCATCAGAACTTTCGACTGTGTCCAATTAACTCTGGCTGCTCAGGCTCTTTAAAGGCACCCTTCTGCTCTATTGAATGTGGCATCACTTGACCCTTCATAGGTTGTAATTTGTTGAAAACTTACTGCTGGGAAAGTCTTACTTATATTTCATTAGAGGAAACAAACTGTCTTCATGTTATGGGAATGTATGTTCTAACCTTTCTAGTTCCTTAACCCTTCCCTTCCTGAAACCCAGAGTCTAAAAAGTATATTGGTGTTTATGATAAATGCAATACTATCCTTTTTATTTTAGTCACTTCACGGTGTAAGTGAACTGTATTCGCATGTCCAAAGGAGTATTCACCAACTTCATTACCTTTGTAAAGTGATTTCAAAGTTTGCTTGACCGAATGCTTAACTAAAACGTGTGTAAATATTTTATCTGTGCAGCTCTACCACTCACATTTACCTCTCTTGATGTATCCTGGCTGCTCATTCACACTACCAACTTGTATAGTACAGACCTAAACCAAAAGGTGGGTTAACTAATACCAAGCAGATACCATCTTGAGTAGTCACACCCAGTGTGACTGCACCAATTCTTACCTAACAGGGGGTCCAAAGCATATGTTTAACCAATTATGAATTGTCAGTCATTGGTATCCGTAGCCTAGTGCTTTTTTAATAGGTTACATTTATTGGAAAATAGGCCCGTTTCTTTTACCAAAGCCAAGCCAGCAAATTCTCATGTTTTCTTGTGCCTCGGTTTGTGAGCTGATGCCACAACTCTTATTTGAGTGTGTCTGACAAGTGCAGATCTGGCAGTCTTCTTTTACCACTCAACTATCCCCCGCCATCACCCTAACCAAATACCTGATTTTTCTTCTCCCTACCACCAGATGTTCGATCACACACTTCTGTTTCCCCAGACAGGCAAAGCGCTTCCAAGCCCTACACTAGGGTAGGGTAGGAGGCGCTATACAAATTCAAGATAACATAACTAGATTGTAAATGACCACTACATAGGTCATATGTGTCGTCTTCATAGCTGGTTAAAGCCTGCTGCCCTATTAAGAGGTTTTAACTTGCAAGTGTCTGCAATCAATGGTCCCACTTATTGGCTGGAGGATGCTACTCACATTTGTCTGTTCCATTTTCAGGCATTAGGTTGGAGCATGGATGCCACTGGGCACAGATATGCCAAAGAACATTTGCGCTGAGCCTTTCCAATCTACTACTCTTGACATATCTCCAGGGGTGCACAACAACCACTCTTGAACACCCTTAAATACTTTAGAATAATCCCGAAGAATAGACAGCACCAAACAAGCCAAAATGGCCTCTGGTGTGGACACAGGCAGGGCATCCGCCATATTCGGCCCTTGCAGTACCTCAGTGAAGTGACTTTCATGCCATGCACTCTGCTGCAGAAGGTGGTGTGATGTGTGGATGTTCACGAGTATCTGCAGCTTTGCACAGTGTGCTTTTTGTGGACACACCACCAGCACAGGTGTTGCAGAGCCAGAACTGAGCACCCAAGATTATTAATGAGGAGCGTGATGTACGAGCACATCCGGAGGCTCTGGTGCCGTGCACAGAAGACAATTCTCTGAATTGGGCATCACGGTGCCGCAGCCCATGCTGCAGAGGGGTGGTATGCCACATGGTGCCATCCCACACCTTAGCCAGTTCTGGGGCTCCACGGTTGAGTCCACACCAGAGGCTACGGGGATGCACCAACGCGGCCGGACTCCGGCTCATCACATCCAGTGCTCAGTTTGGTTGCAGACGATTAATTCAGCCAAAAATGAATGTTTACAACTAAGCACCACTGCCATTTCGCAATTGGGCATCCAATCAAATCTAAGTACTTGGAGTGACTGAGTCTGCTAGCACGTAATTTAAGATACATTTATAAAGTGTGAACAAATGGCCGAAGGCATCAAGATTAGATGCGGTGTGCCAGGGATTGCCACGACAAAATGGAGACAAACCTATTCAGCCTAAAGACTTGCTCAAAGAGAAGCCAGCCTCCCTCCCGCTCGGATTGGGGCGGCAGATGTAGTTCACGAGAAAATAGCCAGGGGGACAAGCCCATAGCTGGGGAGGTCGCGGCCTCTTAAATGACAGTCTAGAGCACACTCCTCCCACCATCGTGTATTTTCGAGGTTGACATTCTGAACACTTCCAGCCCCACCTCACCTTCGCCCACCATGTGCAAGGAGGGAGGGAGGGGGGGGTGTGTGTGTGTCCGTCCGTGTGCGCGTGCGTGCGTGTGTGTGTGTCCGTGCCCGCCCGCGTGTCCGTCTGCGTGTCCGTCTGCGTGTGTGCGCCCGTGTGTGTATGGGAAAGAAAGAGGGGGTTTCTCATGGGGATGCAACTTTGGCTCCTCCGCTGTCCCTTCTGCGCTGCACCCAAAGGGTTAAGTTATCAAAAAGTCATCCCTTTCCTCACTTTGACTCGGGCGCAAGGAAACGCCACATTTGCTTTGTATATTTTGTAGACTCTTGCTGCATGTTGAGGGGGACAGGCAGAGTTTGGGGTTTATTGATTACCATCCTTGGTGCCCCAGACCCATAGTTTAAAACCCGCACACTGGCTTCTCAGAGTGTTCCAGGCGTAGGTTTGTTAGTATCCAGCCATTGCCTAGATTAAGCCACATATGCTGAACGCTCCAAATGCAGGGCTTCTGTTGATGTCTTGCCACTGCTGTGTCTAGTCACACTTGTATTTCTCTTACCACAGTGTTTCCAGGGGTGGGCTTGCCGTTTTGAATCTTGCTACTGTTGCGTTTCCTTCAGTCCTTTAGCTAGATACGAATGCATTGCATTCCAAGGAATACAGCTTTGTCCCACCAGAGGTTTGGGCCGCACAGCAACAAACATCTGCGATACACCCCGTTTACCTCACCCCACCCGAAACATACATTGCCCTCGGCCCGAGTGACACCTCCAATAGAATACAGCAGAGTCCCCCGCAAAAATCCGGTCCAGCTGTTCCCACAGCCAACTCTTATGAACCCCCTGAATCCGTTCCCAGAACCCGCCCCCTCACCTGATAATTACGGGCTGATGTTGGGGACCAGGCCACTCACCACCTGCCTTTATGGCTATAAATGGACACACGCATTGAATACCTCCTTCCGACTACAGTCTTCCAAAGGCCATTCATCCTCTCAGCGCTTCGAGGCCACACCAATGGCAGTAGGTGCTATACAACTGCCAAATAAGATATCTGCTTCGATGCAGACCAGAGTCACAATTCGACCAGGAACCGTGCTCAGTTCGCGCCCCAGTGTCTGAACGTTCAATACATCTGGCACAACCCCTCATCAGGCCAAGACTCCCAAACAGCAGTGGGCACATTTGCTAGCTAGAGCTAATGAAGACAGCTGGCGTCCTGCCTATCCTGGGGTGAACTATAAACATTTGGGGGGGTGGGGGTGCTCCCCCTACACTTGGCCATGGGTCCGCCTGTTGGCAAGAGCCTTTAATAGCCTTAATTACCATTTAGACCTACCTGCAGAGCATATAACAGGGGTGCAACCGTCTTGTGTCTGTATTAAGCTACAAGTCCTCTTGCAGGTTAGAAGGACCTTAGGAATTTATATGGTCTTCCATCAATCAAATGACAAGTTTCAGCACGAGGCAGGAGACCAGATATCACGGACTACTGTCGTCAGCAGTGGTGGGTATCCAAGGAAGGCTCTTCAACTTGGAAAGGAACTGGTATTCAAGTGGTGGCCGTGACAATCCACAATGCAGCCGCTGGATGTGTGGTTATCCCATGACTCGAATCATGCAATCTTTAATTTGGGAGGCCACACCTACCAGCAAGCTAGGGATGCCAACTCAGAGAAAAGAGTGAACAGCTGCTAGCTACTGTGGTCCGAGCAGTAGGCCCACAATCTGATATATTGGTGTCTGTGCCTACTTTGCACCCCTCGACTCAGGGACCAACATTTCAAGTTGTAAACTATGAGCCAGGTTAAAAAAAGTGACTTGGTCACTCAATTCTCCACATGGACACAGCAGAGCAACTATTACTCGCCAATGGCTAGTGGCGAGAGAAAATGAAGAGGCCTGCTCTAAGGTTTCTCCGACTTCACGGAAGGAGCGCAACTGTTGATGGTATATAAAGTCAATTAACATACATGGAGTAGTGGTCAGCATTTGGGTTTACAAAAGCACATGATTTACGACGGACGGAGTACGAATATATAAGCAAGTGCACTCTTTAAATAAACCGTTGTGGTAGCTGCACACATGGTGCACAAAACCTGCGATTGGCCATCCAGTCCCAATTTACTAAATATGCCGACTGCCTGACATCTTCAGTGGTTTGAGGTTAAATAGCATGCCTTTTACTGGAGAAAGGCTTTGAAAGGTAGTCTTTTAACATTAAATGTTAAAATATGAGGGTGTAACACTTGGAGTTGAAAGCTAGTGTGCAGAGTTTCTCTAGGGAACTACACATGCACATGTGGCACCAAACAAAGCAACTGTGTTGGAATGCCCCACTGCATGCCAAGTGCCAGGCTTACACTTCTCCGTTATCTTTGACCTTAGAAAGCCTTGGAAGATACAGCAGGCAGAAACATGAGGGCTATGTACCCCATGCATGAAAAAGCAATAAAAACAAAGTGCTGATCAAAATCGGGGTTCAAAATTGAGGGGAGCTGGGGGCTATTTAGCTCCTGCTTCTAGGTACCGGGAGCTACTTTTGGCTCCAAAGGACAGTTGGTGCCTACCAAACATGCAAATGTGACATTAACTTTGAATATTTGAGAATGTTTATAAACAACAATTAGAACACAACTAATACACATTTAAGCACAATGGTTCATACAAAATGGACAACTTTAAAGGAGCACCTCCGGAAGCTCCTGCCTACTGGGTGATGCAGACACCCAGGAGCTGGTTTTAGCTCCTGCTCATCGAATCTCAATTACGAAACCCTGAAAATTGTACAGACCAGCAATTGCAACACAGGGTGACCATGTCCAATTGACTCACTGAAATGAGGAACTTAAAGCAGTGGCTGAACCTAGAAAATGCCAACATGTGGCAACTAGATTTCAATATTTTTTCGCTCAGCAATTAGGTTTCTGGATCTTTAACATGGCATTGAGATAACCCACCAATCTGTCACCCTGCTGAGAGAAACATGCAACAGGAGACTTGGCCATCATCCATTCACAATTCAGGAGACCGGATTTGCAACAAAAACCCTGTTTATAGTGTTGCATTTTAGGGAGAGAACAATACACACAAGATGTGAAAAACGAATAGGATTTATCACCATTTACCCACATTATGTGGCGATTTCCCGAATGCCTGTAGCGCCTCAACTTTACAAAGGGCAAACGAAAAGTAAAGCCCATCAACATTGATAACCAACAAGCCAATGTCCTAGAGGGACTGGAATAAGGATTTGTTGCAAAGGAGCTAAAAGAAGCTCCTGGGAATCCAGAACCATTTAGGAGGCAGGAGCTACCTTCTGGGATTGAGGAGCTGGGACATAATTGCAAATCTAACTCCCACATGAGTCGCGCTAGAACCTTAGGTCAATGAGATGGAACCAACCCCTTCTAAAAGAGTCTCAAAGCTCCCTTAAACATTAGCAAGCACCCAATGTCACTTAGTGATGATTCTATGGCACCAGTTGGCCTGAGGAGTAAGTAGCTCCCAAAAGCACGTTGCGTCACGCTAACTAAAGAAGTCTAGTCTAGTCTGCAAGCAGGAGCCAAGTAGCTCCCAACTCCTGATTCCCCCCCGCAGGGGTACAATACGCCATTCCACTTACCAACCTAGGCCATAGAACAATTTTAAATACAAATAACTATCCAATTGAAATTGGTGCTCAGTTTGACCAAATAAGAACAGAAGGCGTTGTCGGCCTTGCCTGGATTTGAATCTGTGACTTGCAGATCACTTGTAGAGCTCAGCAGCGGGCACTTAACTCACTGATCTATCTTCCCTATTAAATAAAGCTCGCTTTTGCATGGTCGCTGCTTTTAAAAAAATGTTAAGGACACTTCTCTAAAGAAGAAACATCCAAATAAACTAGTGTGGGCTGTAGAGGCTGGTAAACTTTGTTTCAAGGATATCAGACGATTTAAAATGTATCATCCAGTCATGTAGCTTGCTGACCTCGTGCACCTGTGCAAGTGGAAACATGCCTTGCTTTAAAGCCAGCAGCAACGCAAGAAAGGGCCCCTCAATGCCACTTTCATGTATGCTAGTAAACCAACTCACCAATGTACAGCCCCCAGCAGCCTTACATGTGCTATGAGAGCAAATGTGCATGTCTCCTGCGAGTTTCAGGCCGACCTTGCCTGAGGCTTGCAGTGCAGACATCGCTTGCCACATTAACGCCCACGCTTTTTCAAGGTAAAACACAAACTCCCAAAACTGCCAGGTGTCTATAAAAGCTACCCACCCACAGACCTACTTTTGATCACGGGCCCAACGAGTGTATGTCATTTAATATCCAACATAATTAAATCGAATAGCCAGCTATCGGACCATTTTTGTGGAAATGGGAAACGGTTTACTTTGACCAAAAGAGAAATATTATGTGACATAATTTACTTGTATTTTTGCTGCTCTTGAAGAAACCTTATCAGGCTCATTTTGAATCAAAATGTGTGGGGAAGTTGATCCGCACTAACTGCAAAGCAAGAGGACGGAAGTTGCCAGGTCTTTTCTGTAATGCACCTATGCAGGACCACAGCAGGGCCACCTGCCTGCCCTGCTGCTTTGATTTTTGAAAGATAACAGTAGAGGACTTATTTTGTACCACTCTGCACACGGCACCTTCGCAGTTACCTTTCGTAACTCCTAATAACTGGAGATGGGATCATTGCGTGCTTCCTACGCAGCGAGCTACAGGAAGGGTGATTAGGTCACTTGCTGGGACACTAGCAGGCAAGGGCAACTTCCATGAAAAGCAAAAGGAACTGAAAAAATGGCGTCTATTGACCTGGAGTAGTCGGGGCAACCTAGCCCTGTCGCAGCTCCAAAACAAGTCTAGAAAAGGTACAGACGCGTGCCTCCATTTCTGTGAAGAGACAACGTGGTACACAAGCACAAAAACAGCAAAGCACGTTTCAACAAAAACAGGGGGCATGACCTGCCCGCTTATGATACGTGCAACAACAACAAAAAAGCAAATGGCACTGGAGGGATGTAGTTCGTTTCTGAAGACATCCCCATGGATTAACAGCCACCCTTGGCAGAAGTGAAACCTTTTATTTGAGAAGACTTGTAGTAGCAGAAGGACACGCTGATACAAGTTTCCATTTCTCGTTCCTGTCCATGGCGTACAGACAGGAGATAGTGTCGAACCACTGCCCTGGGGCTGCTGGTGTACACTGGCAGTCCAAAGAATGACCCCCTATTTTTTTGGCACCCGCCCATTGGGGTCCTTTACCAGTAATTGACGCATCCAGGAAGCCAAATTACTCAAGGGACACAGAACTGAGTCAGCAGGCCTCGGGCCCGACTTGCACTGGTGGGACAACGCTGCGTTTTGTGCAGTCATGTGTAGTGTAAAGCGAGGTGTGTTTCTCTCGAACCTTTGCAACGTTTGGCCTAGCAAATTATTATAATAGCGCAAACCCAACGCGCGGCCTTTCCTGCCGCCAGTGCTCCGGTGTTGACATAGTTGCGTGGGAAGGGGCTTTGTCTTCCCAGGGGAGGGGGCTAAGCCTTCCTCTTCCTGTGCCCCCCGCTTCTTTGCAAACGACCCTTTTTACAATGCTAATCTCCACCAACACCCTTTTTTTGTTCGCCAATAGCCTCAAATTGGCAGTTTTGATTCCTTTGACCCCTGCAGCTGTTAGCACTCGGGTGTTACACGCGATGCAGCTCGACTGTGGCAACACACAGATACACAAACCCCACCCCCGCTCGAACTGTGCATTAGCTGTTAATACCGCCGACGAAAGTGGACAGAGCCTGCGCCCGCTCCTAGTGCACACCTGCCGGTGGAGGCCTGATGGATGCCGGCACCCCTCAGGTACAACAACGGGGTTCGGGTTTGTCCAGAAGCCCCACCGTGCACTCTGGACAGTTGTAAAGTTATGTGTGGAGGCATCTCAAATGCACACGCAAAAAAAGGCCTCTCGTCAAAATAATAGTAAAAAAAACCCTGGCCATTTCGCCGCGCGTTTTAGATCACTGTTCGTACACAATCTATACATTGTGTTAACGTATTATAAGAATAATCGGGTGCAAAACATAATTAAAGCAGAGTACGAGGGACAGTTCAAGTGCACCATAACCACCGACAGAGCGGCCTCGACGCCGTTAAACACCGAACCGGAGCCCACGAACGAGGCGAGGGACAGGAACAACATGTGTAGTTTTTGTCCAAGACAATATGCCCAGGTCTCAGAAGCTTTAATATGTTGGAAGCCCTCGCCGGAGCCTTCCGCCGTGTCCGGGCACGCTCCCCTTGCCACTTCAAACGCGATCTGGGTTGCTGGGGCCTCGGGGCACACAACCCTGGCACAGCAACCTTAAGTGGAGCCGACACTAGGAGCAGCAACAGGTAGATCACGTGCAGGCCCCGCCCTATCCTGGGGGCCGGCCCCACATGAAGCTGGGCCAGATGCATGTTCAGGTAGGCCTGGTTTTGTTTAAAGACATTAGGATCACATTATGAAAACCCTCGCCCCCCTATCGCTGGAACCGACTAGTCGCACCACCAACATGCTAAAAACAATGGAGTTAAAAAAAAAAAAAAAACTTACAGTTTACAGAACTACCAAAAAGTAAACGTCCGTGTTTATATCGTGCACCGCAAAGATGTTCAGTGCTTCGTATCTTTCGAAAACGTGTTTGCCCCGAGGACCTTTAACTTACCCTCTCCCCCAGGCGGTGGCCGGAGGGACTTGGGGTTCAGCATCCCAGAGAAAATAAAAAAAACCTGGACTCTAAACACGCTGAAAAAAATCACACCTACACAACACAATTTGCTTTATTCTCGGTGTCTTTAGAAAGAAACCCTCCCTACATTAAATGTATGGGTCTCTTGGTCCTGCGCGCTAGAGTTGTAAACAGATAAGCTTGGCAGTATCGCAGATAGCTGGAGCTTCTGCCGGGGCAATCCATCAACTGTTTACCCAGGTCTGCCTCATAAAAGCCACCTCTGACCCGCAGCCGGCACATGCCATGCGCCTCCAGGGCCCCCCAGCCCATGCTCAGTCACCGCGGGCCTGGCAATGCTTAATAACATCAAACGCTCCCCCCGCAGAACAAAGGGAAATGTTGGAACCGGGCAATCTGGCTTTAAAAAGAAACAGAAATAAACCCAGCCAATTTGCATTCTCCCGGTTGTATGGGGTACCAATTAATCAAGTCCCATCCCTTGGGCATTAGTTGCTTTAATAAAACATCAAAACGGATTTGGTTTTAACTTTGGGACATAGGAGTGTTGGCTTTTAGTTTTGGGAGGCAGCTGGCAAATTAGTACAAGGAATTCGTGCATGGACCCCGACCCACTGTTTTGCTTGCCTGCACTTTAGCGCTGAACCGACACAAAGTGGTATACAAAAATATGCCGCAAAACAAAGCTGCGGGGTCCACAAAAGTAAACGCCCACTAGGTACACAGAAGGGCACACCCTATACAATAACGGACCATCAAATTAAACAAACCCTACTAAAAGTAGATTCGAATTAGTCTTCCATGTACAACAGTAATTAAGTGTGTGTGTGGGATGCGGATACCACGCGTTTTAAATGTACTATTACAGGCAAAGTCTCATATCACCCAGGAAAGAACAGACTTGTTTGTGGGACCACTACAACATTATCGCATGTCCGGATCATGTATAATAGTGCATAGGAGAAATAAATATTAGTATGAATATTGCAAATCGGGGGGGGGGGTCTATGCTTGCATGTAAATATTAAGTCTCGGCGGAAGCCTAGCCTCAAAAGGCATTCTCTCCTAATGCCTCGCACGCCTACAGCGCCTACGTCAGCTACACATAGCGCCCACAATGTGTGAAGCAGACTACCAGCCCGTCTAGTCAATAAACCGGCGTGATGGGAAGCAGATGGAACAACAGTAGAGGCCGCCTCTGAACCTCCAAACAGGAAACACGAACCTCGCTGGCTGCCCGGGCCACTAATCGTTGCCAGACGCCCAGACGGCGTATTCTTAAAAATAACTCCCTCTTTCATCTCCTCCACGCTACATAGTGCGAAACCATCCAAAACTTAAAAAAGTACATATTCGGTGCATTGTAAAGATAGTCATTTGTTGCAATTGGAAACTTGGGGTTGTGCGCCTCCAAGGGGGGCAAGAGTTATACACTGCTAAGCGCTGTGGCTTACCGTCTTGCCGTTGTAGTAGTACATGAGCGAGTTGCTGCCCATGCCGGGCACCGGGTAGGCGCAGTACATGTTGCAGCCGCCGCCTCTCCTTCCTTCGGGTGCGCTGTTAAAGGGCGCAGGAGACTCGCGCCAGGAGAAACATCCACGCGACCAGCCCGAGCGAGCTACTCTGCCAACACTGGGGCGCAGGCGCGCGCGCGCACTGGGCGGCTGCTGAAATGCGAGCTATGCAAAGTAGGGCTGTACCATCTCTCCGCGGGTGGGGGGGGGGGACTCGCGCTGCACCGGCCGTGGCCGGCGGCGCAACCTTTGTGTGGGACTGGGAAGCGAAACCAGGCTCGCCAGTGCGCGGCAGACAAAGAGTTGTCAGAGCACACACAAACACTCTCTCTGGAAGTTGTGTTCGTTTACATAGCAAATGGGTAAGCTCAGAAGCAGCCCATCTTCGGATAGATTTTTTTTTAAAAAATTACTACACTTGTTGTGGCCGTGCTGGAAACACAGCATGCACCGACCGACCATCTGTCGCCTTCTCAAGTTGCGTCGAACTTTCCCAAACACAGCACCGAGCAACAAAGGAATATGTCAAATGAAACCACGATTTTAAAAACACAGAACTTTCAAAAAGGATATAACAGGCCGCATTATGAACGTAAATAGAGAGACAACATACATCGCATGTTACATTTAAGCTCATTAGCCCAAACAAAATACCAAGAACCTGGACAGAAACCAGAGACCCCAAACAGCAATTCGGAACTATTTCACTATTTGTATTTTAATAAGATTCTACAGTGCTTTGCTACAAAGCGTTGTACTTAGTTAATGAATGGACATGATGGCAACCAAACAGTACAGAAAAAACAAAAAAAACAAGACAAAAACCATAAAAGAGCGGAAAACTTAACGTTGAACCAGTGAACTGAGATAATGAAAGTCTAATACACGGAAATAGTTGCTAGACAATAATACGCTTATGGAACTACTCCAGAGGTTTTGCCGCCAAGCGCACAATAATGGTATTGTTTACTTTAAAAGCTATGCAATTTCGGTACCAGGAGATATCGACCGAGCTGAACCCAATGGTTCTGCCCTAAAACAGAGCGATGTCTGTGCATGCAAACACGCCCAGGAGGGGATGCAACCGTGCCAGAGAACTGGTGGGTAGACATAACAGGGCACAGGGGTTTGCCTTGGCTCCATGAGCCAAACAAATCACGTGGGCAAAAGCACCAGATTGCAAAGTGATATCAGTCTACAAAATCTCTAGATTTGGAAGTGTTCTTTCGAGACTAAAGACCTGCAGCAAGACAAACCTTTCGACAAGGTTACCTGCCTGTAGCCATTGCACTAAACAGACACACAGAATGTGTTAGGTAAGATGCAAAGAATATGGAAAATGCACCAAAAAACAAACCGTTTTTTGTACTGGTCTAAAAAGCAACAAATGTAGACAGTTTAAAAAGGGGTGTTTATTTTGTATCCCTTACTCGAAAGAAGGCAGTCTGCAGTGGTGGTGGAGGGTCTTTAATGTTAAAAATGCATACATTCTTATCAAACGTTCATGCTTGTAGAATAACCATCTGTTTCCGCACTGAGTTGCAGACGAGGTTCACGTGTATACTACGTGCTGCAGCGAATGACAATGATTAAAAAGGTACTTGCGAGACCCTGCCAGGGGCTACCCTTCATAACTTCCCACTGCTGGCATTCCTCTCAGGTGAGCGAAGGCTCAGCCAATTGCAGGCCAAGAAGCCAAGAACGTGGCCCTGAGCTCGTGGGGCGGGGGTAGGTTGAGGGCTGTTGGGGGGGGGGGGGGGAAGGTGGAGGGGGAGAGCAGGTGGAGTGGGGGGGCGGGACAGAACAGGAAGAGGACTTCTTTCTCTGGCTTTGAGGTCGGTGTCCGGACATTTCATCGAAAACAATTGGTCGACAGGACATTTGGTCGACGTAATTTAGTCGAAAACCAAATGGTCGAATTTTTTTTTATTTATATATATATATTTTTAAGGTTGTAGTTTAGGGAAAAAAAGGGGGTTGGGGACAGACCCCCACCCAAAAAAAGGGGTAAAAATAAAAAAATAAAAAATTCGACCATTTGGTTTTCGACCAAATTGGTTCAACCAATTGTCCAGTCGACCAATTTTTTTCGATCAAATGTCTGGTAACCTTTGAGGTCATGCCACTCAAAACTAGATTCGAGCCTGCTGGCCTGTCCATCTCTAAACAGGTTATCAGGGATTTAAAGTGTACAACTTTTTTTTTGTGTTAAACTCCGCCCATCCCCTAATCTGCAATGGATATTCTGATGGGGAAGCCTGTGAGTGACTACATAGCAACACAAAGCACACACCCATAGGATTAAGTGTAGTTCAGATGGGAAACTGCCACCAAGCAAACAACATGACCTCCACCTTGCAATGCACTCAGAAGCACTGTGGCAAATTGCACAGCAGCTGCTTAGGGAACTCCGGCAGCAAGTGGTCAGATCTACCGTGGATTCATTTAAAGAGCTCGTTAAGGTGCATTCACTAATTAAACACCCCGCGGTATAGAATCCCACCCCGCAATTCTGGGACAAAAAACCGCCTGTATTTGTAGTTAAAAATCTAATTTGACATAAATGTGGCGCAAAGGCGGTGCCCAAGCTTTATGCTGGGGAAGTCACCACAGTAAAACACATGTACAATGGTAGCTGGTTTACAGAAGTAAGAATTGGCCAATCCCAGTGTGCATGTCCACATGGACGCAGTGTGTCAATAACACGTCCATCTTAGTCCCTGTGGTTCAGAAGTATTCGTGAATCAGTGCTTGGCGTACTGCATGGCCATCCCGTGCATCACATACTGGCAGGGGACTACTTCACCTCAGTCTCCATCATCATCATCATCATCATCACCCAGTGCCTGTGAAAGATTCAATGCACACATGCAGTCAATTCCACCAATCAAAAAAGTATATTTTTAAGGATTTAGAATTCTAAAAAGTCAATCTAATTTCCAAATACCACAATATAAGGTCACTATTACCTCCCCGCTTATCGGCCAGAGTGTTTAAATACTTCCCTTGAAATACACATCAAATTAATGTTCTTTTAGAAATTATAATTTCAAACATTTAATTTCATCTTCTCCAATAACAAATACAAGTATTGGGATCAGGGAACATTTCCACAGAAAAATACACTTGCTACATATTTCACGTGAACGTGTTGTAGTGTGCGATGTGGTGCGATTGATCTCTAGTGGCATATGCACGTACATGACATACGAGCTCTGGTACCAGTGCTATCAATGTCCAACACTCAGAATGATTATTTATTTACCCTATGCATACACCAAAGATTATGATTTTCTGAACGGAACCACACTTTTCACCCCAATTCTTTAGGATGCTTTGGGTGAATCTAGTTCACGGTCCTCTCACTTAAACACAATGTCATTGATGACATTTTAGTGTCCACTTGAAGTTGCTCCCTTTCATCTCAGTAGGTCTCTTATTAAAGGACTCTGACTTCTCACGTTTCTATTAGTCTGCTATCAGGATATTACGTATTCCATACCCAGTGATAGCCCCAGCGGGACTACACCTTGTGAAAACAACAGAATTTGAATTATTTAGCTATGGTTTACAAAATGCTGCACTCTGACCTTGGAAAGGTTGCTTGTCTTGCAAGGCACTTGTAACACAGAAAAAGACAAAAATGCTCTTCGTTCTTATTTAAATGTAATCTCACTTGGTTTTGAATGCAGTGAAAGTAGGATATTTGATATTTTATTTGTATCGCGCTCATACACAAGTGTTTTATTTGTAACCAACAATGTTCCCATTCTGGTGGCGAGAAAGTCCGCCCAATACATATGCCACTGGCATTGGGACAATGGTATGGCTGTCTGGAGGTCGAGAGAACTTTGGACAGAGTTGGAGGAGACATCAGAATGAACCTGATGTGGAGCAGGAGAAAGGTGGAGAGAAAAACTGGGGTTGAGCAAGACAGGCAAAAGGAGGAGTGAGGTCACTGGAAGCAGAGGTAAAGTAATCACACTCTTCCTTTCACCTCTTTTAATGTCCTTTCTCGCCTCTTCCATACTCCAGCATAGAAGAGGCCAGAATAGATATTAAGGGAGAGGCAGGGGAGTGTGCTTAGGAGGAGGTTGGGATAGGAGTAGAGGATGAACATTGGAGAAGGAGGTTCAAGACAACAGCAGTGGTGGTGTGTGCTAAGGAGTTGGGCTAAAGAGTAGTCAGTGAAGGAGAGGGCTATCAGAGGCAGTTGGAGGAGAGACCAGAGGGAAGTGAGAAGACCCGAAGATTGACATGTGTGCATGGAGAAAGGGCGGCTATACGAAGACATGGCAAAGCTTTAAGGAGTAAGACTTGAGAGAAAAGGGAGAGGAGACAGGAGGAGGTGCAGGAAAGGTTTAGTTAGGCATGAGACCATTCAAATTCATCAAGGTGCTGGACCTGTTTGGGATTAGCCCCAGGAAGTCAGACGGGAAGGTGGAGAAGCCACCTAGGCCTAGTCTATAGAGAAGCTTTGGTCGCCTGCCTGGTGGCAGAAGCTCTGGGGCTTATGTGTCTAGACCAAACAACTGCCTTTCCCCAGGCCTAACATGCAAGCGCACGTCGGGCCCAGATATCCAGGCAAGCGGTCTCTCCCAGAGTCTAGGACAAAAAACACATTACCTAAATCCCTACAAACAGGACCCAAGAAATAATTGCAGGTAAATTCAAACCCCCCAAGACTGAGTGAGAAGAGAAAGCATACCCCAGAATGTGAGCCCCCGATTGAGGGTTAAAAAACCCAGTCACTTGGCTGCTTAAATCCAATGAGAAGCCGTCCTGGTTATGGTTATCGAATTTTGCCCAAGATAAACCACCCTGTCTGGAAGGTGCTTCCAAGACCTTACTTTGGTTGAAAGTTGTAACTACACGTAAACCTTTATTCAACCTTTCTCTAGGTCTGTCTGGTGTTGATCCTACGTGGCTTGGCAGCTTCAGCCATATGCAAATCAGTTATGGTCTTCACCCCAATAACAATGGCAACTCAAATGGCAATGGGTTAAATCAGGCAGCACATAGGCACAGAAAGCAATACCTTACGTGGGCACCACAGTTGAGGTCTGTGGATTCCAACCATGACCAACCATTGAACAAAACATTTACCACAAACAATGGATACACATGTAATAGTCCCTACCGCATCACCAATCAACCAACCATTCTTTTGTTGAATGGCTTAATTTTATAGGGTGCAGATATCCAAACCATCCACAAGGGGATTCACACTCTGGCTGGAGCTCCTTCAGCTGTTAAGAAGATAATTAGGAGCCACATTCTAGTTCAATCACTCTTTTTACAACAATACAGGTCAACACGAGCCACATAATAGTTCCATAAAGAGCAATGATGACGTAAAACAGGATTTGCACGAATGGCCATCAGACAGGATTAAAAGTAATCAAGCAGAATTTATAATTCTGATAAGCTGCACAAAATGCACAATAACGGCAGCAGGTAATGAATTAGCAATTTTGACAGTGGATCACATTTGCAATAATGAGCCCTCATGCAGGCTAACATCATCGATAAGCAGGTAGAGGAATTCACTAGAATGATCCAACAGAACAGAGTTAGCAATTTCATCAGCAAAGGCCTTCCGATTGGATAAACAGTAATGAGTTGCACATGCCACCGCCAACATAAGCTTTAGGCCACAGATATCACCACTATACATTCTCTTCACCCCCCTTACAGGACAACTCCCCCCTACTAGTAGTTCCACAAAACATATTTCCTTATTCTTTCCATCCAATTGCACCCACACTCTTTCCATTCCCTTCAGAGCTGGTCCCTTACTATCAATCCGACTGCTACTCCGGACAAATGCATTTCAGTCTGTAGACCATCTTCGGGGACCCAATTCTAAAAAATAAACAAACATACAGACAACAAAATCCTTCATAGACATAACCACCATTCCTCCTTGCTGCCCACTGGCCACAGGGACACGGGAGGAGAAGAGACTTTACAAAGGAGGGAAGAGCCACGTTTCTGACTAGAGCCAGAAGGTCCATGTTGAAATACAGACTTCTCCACTTGAACATTGTCAGACTTGACCAAATCACTGAACACCAGAGCATAGACTGGCGAGGAGATGTCTGCTCTAGTGGCTTTTCAATACATTTCAGAACACATAAATGGGCATCATTTTGTGGAGCAATGCTCCCTCAATTTTGCTTCTTGAAATCATGGAGCACGTTTGCAAACACCTTGGCTTAAACCAATCGGATTACTGATTTGTTAATCATCAATATGCCTTTAGATTTGTACTGAAAAATCGTTTTTAAAAACAAATATTTATTGCTTAAAAAGTAGACAATGGCACACCATGAGGACTGTTTATTTGACATTTCTTCCTTTGTGGTCATTGAGGGATGACGAATTGTCTTCTGTCTCACTCATACACTGTACATGCATATGCCATACTCCCCACAAGAGAAAACAGACATAAAATTGAAAAAATATATTTTAAAAAATTGAGTTATTGTTAAGCGAACTAAAAGTAGAAACAGACTTAAGGCACACTCACTCCACACAACTAGAAATCCAACCTTAGTGCTCACTTTAAATATAAAGCAAGATACATCAAGACACAAACAGACACTTATTCCCACAAAAAGTTGCCAGCACAATAGCAATGGATGCGATTTTTAAAAGTTAAGGATTTCCAGGTGATGTTGCTATAATGGTCTCAAAGGATTGCCAAATGGATCAGAAATAATTAATTCCCCAATGCATGCAGAGGATGCCAATATAAAAATATGTCTAATTTTAAAAGACAGAAGTAAAAAGATTGGGTGAGTAGGCACCTCTTATTACGTTCAAAAGCAAATTGAGATAATTATTTAAGTTAAATTTGTGGTCCTGTCACCAACAAACCTCACTTGCAGTTTGAGATGTGGAAATGCTAAAGGGATAATGGATCCTAGGTTGCATAACCTAGGAAGTTGGTAGGACCCCTTGTGTCTGTTAACTCATTCTGTTACCGATATTCATATTCAAGTAAAAAAAACATTTGATACAACAATCTGTGTTCTTTTCATGTACAAACATCTCATGGCATTGACAAACTTCAAAGAAGGATGTTTATTCCAAAGACACAGGCAGTTAATGCCATCTAATGCATTTGGGTCTGTAGACCATCGTCAGGAATCCAATAAAAAAAAATGAACAAAATTGTTTTGTAAATGTACTTGATATGTGATGTATATAATCTTGTTTCTAACTTAAATCTTGCAAACATGAGATTTGTTACCTGCCTGTTGTGGCATGTATGCTTAAAATAAAGTGTCTTCAGTGGACTTCCGGTGAGCTCCATGTCTACTTAGCTAGGATGTGTCTTCAAATTCTAAAAATACAAATGTTTCCTCATGAACTGACTTTTAAGTACCTTAGTTTGTATTTTGTGTTAATAGATTATAATTTCAAAGATGTATACTTGTTCACTCTGTGTCTTTGCATGATCCTTAATTGTGAGTCCAAAGTGCCTGCAATAAGGATATATACGTTATCCTTCGTTTCCCTAAAACCATCTTTAGATTCTTGTGGATTCCTTGTCCGGTTCTGCTTAATTAACCAGAAATGCTCCTGGCAGCCGTTCGACACCAACCAATCACTTGTAGAAGCTGGTCCCTGGTGTCAGCAGAGCTTTATTTTAGCTTTTATTTAGCTCGATGATGTCATAGTGACACCATGCACAAGTCGGCACTTGACTTTGTTTCAATCAGAAAAAGGGGGGTTGGATAGAGCCAACTTGTGACACTCCGTGACCTTAAACCACACTTTTTGTAGCAATGCCTGTACCTGTGTGGCACTAACTGGAGAGATAGACGTCCATGACCCCGTCTCTATATAATAAGTACCTTGAAAGACACTCCTGCATAAATATGTGGCACACTGAGTTGGGATAGTTCGAGAATCGCGGTTTTATTGGCACACACAATTCCAGAATATTTCTAACCGAATGCCCTCTATGGTAACACGTGCCTTTCTCAAACCAGGGCTGTAGTGTCAAGCGTGTCTGTATATTGTGGTCTGTTCGAGTATTATTAACCGGGGTAAAGCCCGTCTGTCATAGCTCTTCTGCCGTGACTGCCTGTACACATAGGATTTAACCCGGTTAATACTACTCGAACAGCCCGCAATATACAGACACGTTTGACACTACAGCCCGGGTTTGAGAAAGGCACTGATTAATTGCCGAAACACGTGTTACCATAGAGGGCATTCTGTTAGAAATATTCTGCGGTTTTATTGGCACACACAATTCCAGTTCTCGAACTATCGAACTCAAAGTGTGGCGCATTTTTATGCAGGAGGGTCTTTCAACGTACTTTAATTTGTTTATTTACATTCGCTCGTGTAGCGCTCTACGTATGCAGTTGTGTGCACCCGATTTATAGTTGCGCGATTATTTGTGTAGGGGGTTTGCCTATGTTTTAACACTCAATGCACATACTTCCTTGATCTCTTCCAGTACAAATATTGTAATAAATGGATCACGTTGTCATAAATACGTTGGCTGCATTTTCCACCACAATCTGAGCGATAGTGGTGGCGAGTTCAGTATATAACTCCCAACTGAGGGTAATCACGCTCAGTGTTCTCCATCGTTTCTATTCGTGCTTACAGTGTTGTTGACATTAATGTTCAATGGGGTTGGCAATTCCATCACTGCGTATTGTAAATGTGCTTTCTTTTAAGCAAGATCCAAAGTTCTGCTTTGTTTCATGCAAAAGGAACAGTGCACATCACAATCAATGTGGTGTTCGCCCATGTACATTTCTAGTCCTGTTTAGCCCGTTATCATTCATCTACACTGAAATGACCAGTTTGATCAACGTTTTTCTTGCACAGAAATCAACATTGCATTTGGTTTCATTCAAATGAAAACAGTGGTCATTTTCAGAGCAAAGAATTTTCATTTTTTCAAATAAAGCAAACAAAGTTGCATTCCTCATGCATACAGTAAATCGATTGAATACGTTTCTCTCTATTGTAGCAATTTTGGAATGTTGCCGTCTTCCTTCTGTTTTTTTTTCGACCTCTTCGAGGCAACCTTCAGAGGGACTGAATAAAAAAGAATCCTAGTGACATGAGTGAACTCATTCCATCATCTTTAAGATGGTGTTCATCAGAAGAGAAGGCAAACAACCATGTGTTGCCCCACAAAGTGAGCATTCCAGCCCAACCAGCTAGGTTACATTCACTCCGTGGTTACTGATCTTCTCATCCATCACGTTTTATTATTAATACCGAGTTATTACAAAATCTAGTGTGATGGCAAGTTATTCCTTTTTTCTTATTCCAAAATAATGTGGAGATAAAAGGAATTAGTATGGTTTGTGGCAAGTACTGAATTAGGTGTATTAGTTCACATCTGAACACTTCTCTCTACTGGACCGATTTGCTAACCCCAGTTTTTGAAATTGCCCCTTACTTTGCACACATGTTGAAGAAAGTAAAACATTTTTGTTTTCTCAGATATAAATCCTATTTATACTGCAGTCAACTGAAGATTATAAAATCTATTACAGTTCCTTAAAAAAAACCCTCAGAGATGCCAAGATTTTATGTGTGTGCCAAAAACAGATATTTAATCTATACAATTGTGTGCAGATTATGTTAGGTTACAAAAAGGCACACCACAAACCAACAACATATGGTTAAGATTCACAGAAAATAGTTAAACTCAATAAAACAAGATAATGTAGTATTAAGCACTCATCCCAGAACAGATTATCATGCAATGTTCTTTCAGGAGAGGAGCGCCTGCTACCTTTTTTTAAAAAAAAAATATTAAGCAAAGCTGTGCGAGCCCATTTACTCTGAACGAACATGGGTCAAATACCCCGTTCTATGGAATTTCATCCACGTTTTAGCTCACTGCACCCTTCTCCTCTGTCAAAGGTATAGTGAGCTAAAACGTGGTTGTAGACCCTCTCGAGTGGGAACCTACGCATAGAACACGTTATTTGGCCACGCTGAATTCTCAGTAGAGGGGCTCCTAGACCTTTGCATATAAGGTAATGTAGTAGGCAATGCCATCATGCCTATTAACACTATAGTGGTTTCATGGCACCAAAGCTTTTCAGAATTGATTTAAAAAAAAATTCCATAGGGTATTTGTATGCAATAATTAAGTACGTGTGCATACTGTTGTGTCACTGTTTGCTTAACTAACGATGAGGAGTGACACCTTAAAAGTGTGATTCAGCGAGGTTTGAAATTCACAAAATCTGAACAACATAAATAACTGGTGAAATGCCATTTTAGAAATTTCCCGCTCCCAGCAAAGTTTATGGATGAGGAAGTCTATCTTAAAAGTGTGGTTCGAAATGTGCATATTAAATGAGAATGAAGTACTATTAAAAAAACCTACACCAATCTTGTCAGACAATTTCTTTTTATAGAGAATTGAACGTAGAGTCCAAAATTACAAACCACATTCATGTCAGGAGCAGAGGTTAATAGCAGCAGTGTCTAACAAGGGTGGGGCTGGGGTCCAAAATGCCAACTGAAGGACCAAATCGTAACATGTTTAAATATTCCAAATTGTCGCAAGCGCAATGAGACATGATTAAAGCTTCTATGTTCTTTCACGATTTTAAGTAATTTTAGTGTTTGGAAATGACCTAATCGATCAAAAAGTGCATACCTAGTCAAAAAGGGGGTCTTCTGGAATGAACTTCAAAACAACAAACAATTTTTATGGTCTCATTGATCTGAACATTTATCTCACATTAAATCTCTGTTTACTCGCGATCGAGCGCAAACCCTAGGAATTGGTGAATCAGGCATGGCATTCTGATGGAGTCCCCACTCCCTGTTCCTGCTACCCTCCTGTTAACCACATTCACCTTGCACACAAATTGCCCCTTTCCCTCTAGTGTTCTTAAAGGTTAGGTTAACACACAACAAGCCTCAACTTCAAGGGTATCCTGAAGCACAACTCGAATCCAATCACGTACCCGCTTACTGACAAGTCACTACTCTCGAGTTAGAGGAACTGCCCTCACATGTCATATGCTCATTCTACAGAGCACACGATCAACAACAATATGTTTTGATCGTTCTTCACTGGCACTGTTGGCATACAAACTCAATATCACCACCCCCTCTTACCTATAACAATCATGTTTATTTTATTCCTCTCACCCTTCATCCACTCTTATGTCATTTTTCCTTTCTCCGTAGGCCAAGTGTGGACACCCCCCAAGCAGCGCGTCTACACGCCACTTTCTGGTTAAGCCTGGGTGCAGTTAGACCACTATGATGGGGACTAGCACAGTGGATTATGTCCGTTTAACATCTTTCGATTTTCACCGAATCACCATCAAAGTAGTTTCAAAGAGCATATCCTTGGCACGTAAAGTGGCATATTAAGCACCTGTCGGGAGAAACTATAACTCAGACTGTTGGAAGACAGTACACGAAAATGGTTAGGATAAGAAGACGGGAAAGTGGGAACAGAGATTCCAGGCGCAGGGAGGAGACACTCCAAGGGGTAAAATGTTTGATACGAGTATGGATGCACGGTAGTCCGAAATATATGGATACATCTCCAGAGCGGCAACACAATGATGTATGTGCAGTGATAATAAACAGACTGTGTTTACAAGCCAGCTCTGGAGAATTAAAAGATTAACATGGTGTAGTGTTGGGTGTATGATGGGCTCCTGGCCATGCTGGGCGGCCATGGAAGATGATATGTGGGTTTAATTGCTTGGAATTCGGTCTATAGTGCCAAAGTTAGCATCGTGAACAATTATTCTGGGACTGGCAAGCCAAAGCAAAAAGTGGCTAGTCCAAGAGTAGGACAAGAGAAAAGGTCAATGGGTTTGGCAATGCCAAGCCGAGGAATTGGACAGACAACAAACATTTAGCCTTGCACCAGGTGAATGCTTCTTGCTCATGTAAAGCTGAATTTGGAAGTGAGAAGCAGGATAAATAAAGACTATTTATGCATCTGAAATGCATGCTTAAGCTAGAAGTCACGCAGTCCCTCGCAACTAAGAGGAGTCTGGAATTAAGGTACGTTAGAAACCGAAAACAGTCATTCTGTTGCACATAACACAACGTGAGAACATGGACTGTAAAAGGATGCTCTTAGAATTAATACTAACCAAACCCAAGGAGGGGGAATTATGTGCCCCCCCCCCTCTTCTCGAAACCATTTGGCGACTAAGCATATTAATTGTAAGATTGCTACCACTGCCGCACCCATCCAAATGGGATACAAGAGTGGAATGCATCATTCATTGTAGGCTCACGAGAAAACTATTCTCAACCCAAAGTATTTGCTCCTATTTTCATTTTAACGAAATGATGAAAGTTGGAGTCAGATTGCACTCTCTATGAAAGTTGAGGGGGAGGAGGGTTAGGGCGCTATGATATTTACCCAAAATTACAGCTCCCGAAAAAATGAAACCTATAAGGCAGTGGTCTTCAAACTTTTTTGGCCAGGGCCCCCCTGAGCAAAATTTGGGCAGGTCGGGACCCCCCAGAAATGCCAAATGGACAGTATATATTGCGCGCCGTCACCTGCTCCCATCAAAGTCGCTGGGCTCCCTCATCCCACTCCTACCCAGTCGCTGGTCTCTCCCCACCCCATCACACACCCAGGGCTCTCCCCACTCGGCTCCCATCACTATCCCATGGTTCCCGCCCATTGTGCTCCCACCATAGTCCCTCGGTTCCCCCATCCCGTTCCCAACACAGTCTGAGGGCCAGTGGCGGCTGGTGAATCTTTTTTAAGTGGAGGGGCATTAAGGGGAGGTTCGGGGGGGTTTCCCCCTGTGAATTTTTTTTTAAATAATAGGTTAAAATGTTGCATTGTAGAGCATACTTTTAACAAAAAATGGGTAAATAGCCAAACAGTTTGCAATTGTTGCTGGGAGTCCAGGGGGCAGGCATTGATATTTTATTTCTATCGCGCTCGTACACAAGTGTTTCAGAGCGTGACAAGGCAAGGGAGGGGAACAGAGGAGAATAAAACAGCGATCTTACTAGGCCCAGTGACATTGAGAACGCGCAAGTGTGAGGGGAAAAGTGCATGGAAGGGGGGAGAAGTGGAAAGTGCGAAGCAGAGGAGAAACAGATAAATAACAATAAATAAATAATAAAGGCAACAAACAGTGGTAGTGCAGCCAGCAATTTGCAAGTGCTACGTTTAAGGCAGCAGACAGGGTAGGTATGATAAGTGCAGGAAGAAAGATGGTTCTCCTCAAGTTTTAGAGTGGCAGGGCGCTGTTCCAGAGGGAGGCCCCAGCCGAAGACGGAGATCTACCCCCAGCTCGTTTCTTTGATAAACGACTGACCCTGATGGAGTTGGAGGTAGAGGAGTGAAGAGCTCGAGAGGGGAGGTATTTGCGGAGGAATAGCTGAAGGTATTTTGGACCGAGGCCCCAGAAAGCCTTGTGGACAAGGCAGAGGGTTTTGAATGATAGATGTCCGGTAAAAAGATACCATCCCTGTCCCCTGGGCCCCACTGGTCCTAACACAATGAACATGATTATGTGTATATGCAAGGCGCTGCACATTCATACAGCAATCACTCTATCATTCACATGAGCATCCATCACCATACACTCACTCATAACGCATCCATACACATGTTTAAATAAAAACAATGAACATAAACGTACCTTCTGCATTGGCCTGTGTGTGGGTGCTGCTCCAGCTGCTCTGTCCGTATGTGCGAGGAGGCGCAGGAGCTCCCCCTCGGACATACAGACATGCAGTGCCCCAGCCAGCATTTCCAATGAGCTATGCAATGCTGGCGAAGCAAAACGCCCCAGCACTTGCATGGCTCAGTGAGCATGTGCGGCTGGGGAACTAAACTGAACTGTCAAAGGGAAACAGTGTTTCCCTTTGACAGTTCAGCCAGCCCAGGAGCACTCCATTAGCTGGATAAAGCAGCTGAGGGAGTGCTCACTGTTTCACTGGGCTGGCTCCTTAGCTCCTCCATAATGGGTGAGGGGCCACTATGCAGTTAGTAATGTTGACCATTGTTGCTGAATATATCACAATTTACTTACATTTTAACACAAAGCACCCCTTTGGGTACTATTGAAACAGTGGGCTTCATAACTACTCTGGCGGTAGCTGCGCCGGTAAAACCGGCACGGCTGCCACTGGAGTTGCATCCGGGTCTGGCACCCGCGAATGGGCAATTACTAGGTCATGCCGAGTTAGGCGGACATGATAATTGCCCTTTCGAAGGTGCCGGTAGATCCCCATTCCCATTTGAGCCCCATATGGCTCAAATGGGAAGGGGGAGCTCGGATGCACCGGCACCGTTAATAACGGTGCCGGTGCATCCGACGAGCTGAGGTCAGACCTGGCGGGGGCTGTCAAGCACCCACGAGCACAACTCTTACTATGGCGGAACGGTAGCAACGGTGCCGGTAGCTTACCAGCACCGTTGTTACTGGTCCGCCATAGTAGTAATGAGGCCCAGTCTGTGACTAAAGGAATGAATATCCATTTACAACTGTGGGCCACTTTTTCATTGTTGCCTGAGACAGTTTCATGCTTCAGCCCGCCCATGTGGGCCACCCCTGCCCATTTCTTCCAATCTAAAATAAAAAAAAAAAAACAAAAAAAAATCTTTTTTCATGCTGAGCTCTCAGGGCCCCCCTGGGATGCACCCGCGGACCCCTAGGGGGTCGCGACCCACAGTTTGAATACCACTGCTATAAGGTTTGGCAATTTACTGGTGGAAAGAAGGTACACAAGTTCCTAAAATCTTGTATTATTGTGATGTACACCCGACCAGAATGCTAACACCAATCGTTCCTATTCATACACATGGTATAACCATGAACATGTTGTAAAAAAGAAAAGATTGAAAACAGTTTTCCCTCGGTGAGTAATAGAACTTCGAATTACTTTGTAAAAAGCTCCGAGTTCCGTAAATATCGGAGACTTGACTGACCTCTGCCTGACCCGGGTGCACATTTTAAAAGAGAATTAGTTTCCATTCATTTTTCTGTACACGACAGAGCTCCTTTATATATAAATACAATAACGGCAATAGAGCCCGACAGGCAATCTAAAATAAAAGCTTGTGAACGTTTTGGTTCTATGTAAAATGCCACATTTGACCAGAAACGCCAGCAACAGCGCCAGAGTTTTCTTCGACATGGCAATCTCTGAAGTTTAGTTTGAGGAGTTTAGCAGATGGTCCCCCTCAACAGAAAATCCCGAAATCAGCCTAATGTAAATGTTTGAAATTGGAGAAATGGTTTGCATTGTGTGCAGGCTACTTAAATGCAAAGTGTCAGCTCGGCAATGCACGTACAGGCACTGCATGGTCACATGGCTTGGGGTGGTAAAGCCACAGTTCAGATCGACCCATTGCTCGCAATACGCGGAGACTTCAGTACAGGCGTATTGTGAGTATAGAAATGGGCCCCAGTTACACACAAGCACCTGAACCACTAGGTAACCTCCCCCAGCCTCGCACCCTGCTGACCTTTTGTATGTTTGTGTAATGCAGGCAGGAAACAGGAAGTTTCAGGAGGTCATGTAACACAAACGCAGATCTGTGTGTCCTGCCAAACTGCGGTCATATATATTTCTTCAAAAGGGCAAAGATCAGATAATGGGGAGGGTCACGCTCAAATAAACATCATAAATCTGTTGGCCGTACACTTTCGATGCCAATTTGAAAAAATAACGAGAAGGTTATTGGGAAGAAGGAACAGACCTCAAAACTAAAAGCACATCCTCCCATTTGGGGTGAGGGCGAGGCGGCGTAGCACCGTGTTAGAGACCATTCACTAAAAGCATAACGTGTTAGCACTCTTATCACAGTCCAGCAATTACTTTTTTCCAGCCTTTTTGGGAGCCTCCTAGCCGGATGTCCTCTTGTTGCATTTGATATGCAAATGACTTCAAAGAACGATAACCAGAGCGTTGGGCTAAACTGCATAAAATAACCCAGACTCGCCCTTAGTGGAAAAGGTCTCTTTAATGTGACAGGCAACAGCTTGCAAACTTCAGAACCATGGTCTTACAGGCTAAGCAACGGTTAAAACATGTAGGCAAGTCCACTCCCCCGCCTCCCACCCAAATTCCCTCCCTTCAAATATTCCTTCCCCCTTCAACTCCTCAACATCTTTCCCAACTTTATTCATGTCCTCTCACCGAGCCACCACCTGTCCTTCGTCCCTACCTATTCACTTATCTTGTAAGCCTGGGCTTCCCTTAACTTGTAAGCCCGGGCTAGCCTGTCTGTCCAAACAGTACTAACCACCCTCCTTACCGCGATAATAATCCTTTGACTTCAACCAACCATGTCCCCAGTCTACTGATCCAATATCCCCAATCCCCCAAAGCCCTGGTCCAGATGTCACTACCCCTCACCTCATGAGCAGCGAAGCCATCCTGACCTGCGACATCAGCAACAATGGAACACCGAAATACAATGTTTGCCCTATCCCTTACCGTCGTGACCAGTCTAAAAAACCAACATCCCTCCCTTTATGACTCTCCCCTTCCCTGCACAGTACACCAAACCTTAAAATTACCCCATGCCAAAATTAGCAGGGTGGGTGGGCAGGCAATATGTTTGGCATCAACTGCCAACCGTTCCCAAAACTTCACCAGCATCCATATAAATAGACTGGGGGGCGCTCTGGCCAGGTGAAGCACCCTAACTTCCCTTGGGATTGTGATAAAACAGGTGGTGTCTCACCCGCTAGTCCCTGGGGATCTCTCTCTCAGTGGGCAGGGCACGGCCATAGGATCCAGACTCTGGGGGTGGACCGGTGCAAGAGGATCACCTGGGTGAGGGTCTTCGAGGAGTAGGATGCTGGATGGCGAGATGTGGTATCACTTCCCCTGTAACACCTTTACCACATCCTACCAGGTAGGATACGTGGGAACTTCCCTGCCCTTTTCCCTTCTCCAACACTTTCACATGGACAGCTCACTCTGGGAGAAAACAGGCTCACATCTGAGCAGTGTACCCGACATGTCCCACTACTATGGTCAGGCGAAGTCAGGCAATTACTGACAATCACCCACATCTGACTTCCATTAAACTTCCTTACGCGGTTAAAAGGCGGATCACAAGAGCACACACTGAGTTAGGGAAAGCACGAGAAGGAACAGCAGTTTCGAGTCGGCAGCTGAACCAGGGAAGAAAGACGGGAAACAAAGAAGAGTTTGCAAGGAGGGAAATACCATTGACCTTTTCGGTTAATTTCCAGAAACCTTTGAAGCAGAAAGCATAAGGTCAGGAAACCAGATTTTAGACTCCTGCATTGTGTGTCCGAGATACCGAAGGCCCTCCCGCATAACCAACCAAGGTGGGGAGGAGCATCAGCCGCCAGGGTATCGTCCTTGGCTCCACAACAAAGAAGCATTATGGAGATGAACTCAGCCACTGAGATTGGGGGGACAGATGCAAGACCAGTCTGTGTTGAAGTCAAGGTTGCAAGGGGCAACATTGTATAACGAGCGCTGGAACGAACATTGTTAAACGTGTTTGATGAAAGATGCAAGTAAAGCTAAACTGCTGATGAATGTTTGAACTTGAGAAGGAAAGATACGATAGATACCGTTAACAGAGTGGCCTGGCACTGCGAGTGTGCTCAATCGAAGGTCTCTGTAAGGTATCCCAAGAGAAATGAAAGCCAAAAGATTGATGAGAAAATTGTACGAAGTGAATAGAAGTGGTCCTGCAATGGTTTAATCGAAAACGAATCGCACTTCCGTGCCTGAACGAGGGAGATCCATGGTCTGAGCAGGAACGAGGGAGACCAAGAGTAAACATTGAGGTACAAAGGGGTCCAAGCCTGAAAGAGAGAAACCCATGATCAATACTAGAAGTGAGAACGTGTGCATGTGAAGATCCTAACAGAAATGGAACTGATATTTGATGAGACTTTGGCAGAAGGCCATGGTCTCTATGTTTCCTCTAACTGTGTCCTCATGCCAGAGAAGCCAGAGTGTGTGCGAAGCTCGAACGTGCCGCCTTGCCCTCTGCTGAAAATGTGGTGAAGGGAAGCCAACTGCTCAACTGTCCTGCCATATTTCTTGAACGCTTTTCTTTGTTGCATACATTATTGTTCCACACCCTTTTGTGTTTAGAAGGATTGGCAATAGGTTTATTAGTATATGCCCTTTTATTTTGACAGAGACTTGACTAAGACAGTGTTATTATTTGAAGGTCGTAGCTTGCTTCCATCCTTAGATGTAGGTTACATAGGCATTCAACCAACCCATTGAAGTTCAATAAACACCCTTGAACTGAGATCTGAGAACACTTGCCTGTCTTCACTCTTTTATACCATTCCCTCCTTACAGGAGCAATGCCTACTGCGGGCTCCCCAGCCCCCCCCGCCCCCTTGGGCTAAACAACACAAAATAACCCAGACTCGCAATTAGTGGAAAAGGTCACATTAATGCGACAGGCCGCAGCTTACAAACTTCACTATCCTGGCCACTTGGCCTTACAGACTAACCAACTGTTAAAACATATGGGCAAATCCACTCCTTCCTGTCCAATTCCGTCCCTTCAAATATTCCTTCCCACTTCAACTCCCAAACATCCTTCCCAACTTTATCCATGTCCTCTCACTGAGCCACTGCCCGTCCTTCATCCCTAACTCTTCCCCCATCTTGTAACCCCGGGCTAGGCTGTCCGTCCAAACAGTACTAATCACCCTCCTTACCGCAATAATAATCCTTCGGCTACAACCAACCATCATATAACCGACTGTGTCCCTGGCACTCAGAAAACCCTTCCCCAAAGGTGTTCTTTCTGCCCCACTCACAAACTTTTTTTTTTTGTTGCAAACCCCTTCCACACCTTCCGACGCCCAGGCGCATAGTAGTCCCATCATGTTACCAAGACGTAACCAGTTACTAAACTCGCTAAATTGTTTAACTCCTGGCCCCCGGCCAAGCCTGCACACCGTTCTTTTAACTATAAATTGCACCAATCCCCAACTTCTCTCCCGCTCTATCCCATGCCTTCCCCATTCACCATTACCCTCTTCCCCCCTCTAGCAGCTGTTGGTCCAAATAAGCATTTCTGCCCTGACCCTACCTTCTCCCCTTCATAGAGTCCTTTCCAAACCTTACCTTGAAGGTCATCCCCGTCCAACTTGCCATTGACCCAAGCACCCCAATGTCCACCTTGCTTATAACAGCCGCCAGGGTATCGTCCTTGGCTCCATATAGCAAATAATCCCCTAAAGCCAGCAAAACCGAAACTCCTGAAAATGACTACTCATAACTACACCCCACACCATATACAAAAACCTTTCCTCCTTAACCTGCCTTGACACCTTCCACCAGCAACCGGTCAACCCTCTCTTCTCCAGAACACGGCCCATCCGCACCAAATCTGTAAAAACAAATGACAAAATGAGAACGAATATGAAAGATCTCCCCAATTTACAGCACTTCACTTCTCCTCCCTGGCTACACCCAACACTCCTTCATAAGCATGCCTTAGTCCCCCCTTGCCTCATGCCCCTTCACTATACCACTTTCTCCCTACCCACATGCCCCACCTCTAGGAGTGTGGCCCCCATCCAGTGCCCCATCTCCCCCTGTGCCCCAACCCATTCTACACCCCCAGAACCTTTCCCTGCCGACTCATTCCTCCCGCCCCTGCCTGCAATGATTACTGCCAACAAGCCATTACCCTCTTTCCCTTCCCTGTACTGTAACTGGGCACACTGCTGCCCCACCCTTTCCCCAGCAAAACACCCCACCTCCTTTACCCTGCTAATCTACCCCAATACCTGCCTGCCTCAGCTTAATTCCTACCAAACAAAATTACACCCCCGCACCTCCTTTCCCTGACGTAGCCTCATTCCTTCCTCCTATACCACCTGCATACCATACTCAGTGAAGCGGACACCTGAACCTATCAAGCTGTTATGCCACAAACAAAGGCCCTAAGGCCCAAAACCTGATGTCCCCACATTTTAAAGCACACCCCCCCCCCAATGCTGTCCCACTCCCATCCTTGTTTCTCGCCGTCCTGCCCACCTGGTCCCAAAGGACCCTTGATCCCGCTATCATAGCCAGACCTTCCAAAATTGCACTCTTGCCAGTAGCCTAGATATACCCTCCTAGACCACCTGACCATACCAGCCATAATCCACATCTCTTTTCTATCCCCAACTACAAAGCAACACTCCATTTGCCCTCCCTCCTACTTGTCACCTATCCCCACTCAATCTTCTCAACCATACCGTATCCCACTCTTCTCCCCTACCACTGCACCATTATCAAATTTATCCCATTGCCCTCCTGTTCATTTGGTTTTGGGGCCAGCATATTTAGAGTTCCAGGAAAATGTACCGCTCAATGTGTTCCTGTACTGGTACTTCCCCGACTTCCTTTGCCCCCCTTCATGCCACTGTCACCCCACACTTGCCTTTGCCATGAAATGCCATACCACTGCCCCCAATGCACCTGGGGCTGTCCGCGGACCCTCTGTCCATGCACTTAATTGCACTCCCTGCACCACACATAGTACCGCCACATTTCACCTACTTTGCACAATGCCTCCACCCACACTCACCATTCCAATATCCCTCCTCCATTGCACCAGGGGCCATCGGTGAGCACTATGTCCATGCACTTAAATGTGTACACCTTGCTACCTCGCATAGCACCTCTGCGTCCCTCATCCTCATGCAATGTAGCCCTGTGCGCCATCCACCCTAGTTACCTAAACATTACACACCCTACCAATGCTGTTCTTGCTACTAACCGAGATGCCGCTGCTCTTGCGCCTACAATACCCTAGGTGCCATCCCTCACACCTTCTGCATCATCCCCTTCTGCCCTAAACCACTCTCACTCATCAAATTCAAGAATCCTCCTTAGAGATCGCCCCCCCCACATTTTCCTTTAGATTACATTTTATATGTATATTTCTCCATTTTCTATTTTATGATCTAGTTTCTTTCTTTTTGCCCAAACCAGTCTATTAACCGTGCTAGCACACTTCTCCACAACCTTTCCTCCTCTTGACCATCTTGCTTGCTACCAGGCTTATTGTTTCTTCAACCACCCCTATGCTGACCCACTTTACCCTCCACTGGGTAACCCATTAAAACCTTTGTCCCCACCCATTCCTCTTCTTGTACCAGCCTGTTCCTTGCTAGTCCGTATCCTCCCTTTGGTACTGCATAAAACAGCTCATCGCCCCCACCCACCCGTTTTCCCTTATGCCAGCACTCTCTTCCTTCACATATCCTACCTTGCCCTCACCTTTGCCATCTCATTCCCTGCACCATCCTTCTCATCGCTATTCCCGACACACCCCCTCTGGTGAAGCTTGCGGCTCCAAACCGCCCATGCACCATTTCCTCGACCTGTGCCAGCCTGCCGCATTTACTTTTTTCTTTACCCAATTCATCCCACCCGCTAACCCCTGTTGCCAATACGACACTGCCAACTACCCTTTGCGGACTGCCCCCTAAATTGTACGCCCACCTCATACAGTGAACACTGGAATGCAAACGAAGCTAGCCCGCTAGCTTTGTGCCACGCTATCTTTCCTTCCTTCAAGGTCGCAATCGGGTAGGACTCCTGCTTCTGATATACCCTGTGAATGAACATATGGTCCCTGGTGTCTGTTCTCACCCAACGCCAATTCTTGACAAGCTCCTCCTTCTCCCACGCTCATCCTTTAAATTGTACTTAAAGCTATTGGCCTTGCCGTCCATTTGCATCCGTGGAACTATGTGCACTATACCAAGCTTCCTTCCAACCTGCATCTAATTGCCTATGTTTAACCTGCAGACATGCGTACAAGCATTCCGCTGTTTAAAGAAGATCATACATATTTTTTTTAAAGAAAAAACTCTGCTGAGTAGCCGAATTCTTAACCCGGGTCATACAAGATCTCCTGATATTAAGCCAGATGTACAATAACCCATTCCATACGTTGGTTTACCCCCTATTGTTTTAGGATGCGTTAATATCCACTCAGTGTTACTATACTTAAAATTGAGACAGAAAACAATAGGGACCTCAATTCTGCTGCTTTCCTAGCAGGACAACCATGGTCACATATTTACATAAGAAACCACAACCACATATAAATCTCCTTCAAACATCAATTTACCCTGATCTCGTCCATTTGTTTTCCCCAATTAGCCTTTCCTGCTGTACGTCCTTGTCTGCACCCACTTGAGGCCCAATCTCCCTGGTCACTCAGATCGTGGCTCTGTCACTATTCACCCAATACCTATTTAAATGACACATTTCGTTTTCCCCTTCTCCTTTTAATAAATTCCCTGCTCCAACTCCCTGTATTTAATGAGCTAAACCCATGATCCCTCTTTACGCTGCCAGCACCAGGACCATACCCGATGTTCACTTCTCCCACATCATTACCGCCCTTGCCCCACTGAGACCCTATGATTCCCCTACATCGTCTGCCTCCCCACCAGCGCTCACCTCTTATGACACTGGAACGCTGTCTAGTCCACCCCTCTCCTTTTCTCTGCCTGCCAAATTGCTTCCATTCCTCACCACAGAACCTGTGCCGTCCATACCCCACAGCCTTCTGTCCTTTCTCTTCCTGCCAATGTCCTGCTAACAAAAAAGAGAAGAAAAACAAAGCACCATCCATCTTCTGCCGTGGGCCGTCCACCCCACTGCTGCTGACATTGCCGCCATGGGGTAGCCACCCAAGATACCTCCCCTCCACACGTGAGGGTGCCCTACCCATCGCCCAGTTCCCGGGGACGCCCCATCCCCTCTCCGACTGTTGCTACTACTTACGGTGAACCGTCCCGTTTTCTCCCGCACACCTGCTCGTTGAGGAGGCTAGCGTCGCCTATTCCTCCATCTCCCACACTCTACGCTATTCCCATGCTCATCTCCCACTGGCCAGTGAGGGCAACCCACCCTGCCCCCACCCCCACTTCTCTGTCCTGGCGCCACCATCGGGGTGGACCGTCCCAGCCCCTCCTGTGATGCAATCCCATTGTCGGAGTTGGCCGCCCACCCATACCTCCTCTACATCCTGTTTCCTATGCCACTGCCATCACCCCTGCCCCCCCCCCCACTGGGGCCGTCCCAAATCCTAGTCCCCTTCTCCTCTTAACTCATCTCCCCTCCCCCACCCCCAACAACCATGCCGGGTGAAAGCCTTACCACCCCACAATCCCCCCACCCCACAGGGGGCCACTTGCTGAGTGTCCTTCCCCCACCCCAGAGCTGAAAAACCCCAAGCTATCCCCATCCCCAATGCCGCCCCTGGGCTGAAGGTACTTACCTGGGGAAAATAACAGGTTGATGAGGGTGGCATACAGCTGTGAAGGGGTCTGCAAGGACAACCCCAGTCTCATTTGGGCATATCTCTTGTCAATTTCTGCTATAATGTTTTAATATGTCCCAAAAACAGCTTGCACTCACCCAACCCCTTAAATATTCTGCCCCTCATGGCGCAACATATTGTGAAGAGGCCTCTGCCCCTCCCCACTCACCTCTCATAACATGAAAGGCTGGGGGGAGAGGCTTGCTGTCCTCTGCTGACCAGACCCTGGAACCGCAACCCAGCATCTGTAACATTGCACCAGCAGGGGTCCAGGGAGAAACCACAACCTGCTACAAATCCACCCCCAAACCCACTACCCTCCTTGAGGCAGTAACCCCTGGTCTCTTGGACGCCACATGGCGGTCACAAAATCGCCATGGAACTGAAGGAGAGCAGGCACTGAAGCGCACTGTTAGCGCATTAAACCTTCCCTCCCCGTTCCCCCACTTCACTCTTAAGGAGTCAACAGCCCCCTTACACTGCACAGCTGGGCCTGACCTGTCACCTCAAGGAGCAGCAGGAGCTGGTGAAGCACAGGGGACGATTGTCGCTCTAAGATCATCTTTCCACCCATTACAGTGGTTTGAGGTCACCTGCATTGTGTCGGAGCTATTCTCAAAATAAATATCTAATGCGCCGAGGAGAAGATCAACTACCCCAACAAAGAGATTCAGCGAGTAGTAGGCAGCCCAGGTGGGTAAATGGCAGTAAGAGGTGCCCTACAAATATTACACTAAAGTTAAAAGGTCAACCACCAGAGGGAACCGGAAGTGTGCTAGGATATACAAGATAAAAGGCTAGAGAAAACTAGCAACGCAAACACACAACCCCCATTTCAATGCAGTTTTCCGCAAGACCCATCACACAAAAGAAAACTTTGAAAGGAGTTACCAAGAAAGCGTGATGAATCATGGTACTGCGTCACGTCTCCACAGGAGGATACCCTCCCCTGTGAGGCTGGGGTGGTGAGGCCGCTACCCAATATTCCCCGTAGGGGTTGGGCTAAGTGGGACCTCGCAGGAGAAGACTATCCACCTGGTCATGAAGATGCAGATCTATTTTCCAAAAGTCTAGGAGCACTCTTTCTCTTTATGTTAAGTCTTTTTAATTTCAAAGATAGGCAAGACGGTGCAAGGGAGATCAACCAACCCTGACACTAGGTGGTGTCCAAAATGAAGAAACAGCAGATGTCCACAATCTTGTGGAACTCTCCCGTCCCTCGCACACCGAATGTATGTTGCAAAACAACCAAAGGTTTATCGTTTACCCTTTGGTTTTAAAATGTCACTGCAAACATATTCTATAATAAAAATAATGTTACGGTTCCTGTGTATTGGTTCTCATATAAACAATATTTCACCATATTTTACACACAGAAGTCAATTAGTTTCCATAAGGCAAATGCAATACAAAATTCAATTACAAAAGAAAGAGAAGTAAGTTTGATAAATATACAGTTACTAGCTAGATAGTTTTACACATTGATGGATTCGTGGGAACTAGTGTCCTAATTACTTGCATATCTGCTCTATACCTTTCGGGAAACCTTTCCCTTTGTCAGGAGCTCTTAATTCAATGTGTTGCTAACTTTTCAACTTCTCATTTTGCTATATTCAATAACTTTCTATGACATGTATCCTGTTAATAATAATCACCTGGCTGATGCTTTGTTTATAAAGGACATTTTCAAAAATTCCATGTCCTCCTTATCTCAGGATTTTCTTAACAGATCCTGCTTCCTCCTGTGAATAGGAGAGGTGTAATTACTTGGATGAAAAGGCTGTCTCTTTCCAAATTAACACATTAGCGTTAAAAGAGAGACATTGTTCTGATATTAAGTCAAATTCCATCAATTAACTAAAACTGGATTCATATCTGATCTAGTTAAGTAAACCTGTGTGGGGGGGGAGTACACTGCTCTATGTTGGCCAAAATTCAATAGAATGCCTGGATCCTTCAATTTCCACATCCCTTAGGCATATTTTCAGTCTCCTCCTGTAAATCAGGTAAGAAACCTGTAATTTGTGCTATCCTTCTCAGTCATATAATTCCTAATGGTCCAAATTTCAATGCTCAGAAATATATCTTTTTAGGCTCTTAACAATTAGGAGTGTGGTCGCCAAAGTCTGTGTGCAGATTTTATTTTCCAAGTTGATAGCAAGGCCTGTGCCCTGTGGATACAGATCGAGGTGTTGGTCACCGTTTATAGCCCTTATCTGTTAAAGATTATATCCTCTGTTAGCTTAACTCCAATATTATTGGCCTACACTTATCTGCGTTCATGTCCTGTGTGTGGATTAAGAGCTTTGAGGAGCAACCGCGAGGAGCGTGCGTTCATAAAATGGCCGCTTTTTGTTGACATGCATCATCACGCCGTAACATGATGACGTCACGTTTATTTTCCTTTTTAATCAGTCTGCGATTTTGTAAATCAATGAAAGTATCTATGCTTTAAATTCTACACAATGTCTAAATCTATTATTATTCTTAAATCCCTTCAGATTCATTAATATGTGTCCAATAATAAATTCTGCCCTGTAGCTGGCAAAAAATTAAATAGGAAATATTGACTCCACAACAGTCTGTGTAGTCTTCTGTGGATATATGTTAATCACTGTTGGTTATTGTAGTGTCAATATTTTAATTCATTAATGCATCTCATCTGCTGGGTCCCAATCTATTCTTAGGTTAGGCCTCTATGTGTTACCTTTTCTGATCCCTGCAGCTGAGTTTAACAAGTTGGAGGGTATTGAAGATTCCAGTTTCTTGCTGATGTGTTTAGCATGGAGGGGTATGTGAGTTAGTGTTCTACCTGGTCTGTCTCTCACCTCTTTGTTTTTGCTTTGTCACCCCGAGTGGGACGGGTATGCCCAGACGTGGGTCCCGTGCCTGCTGGGCCTAGAGACCCAAGCTACTGCTCACCGATGAGGCCCAACAAGGGTGAAACATGTTTGGGGATGCTTGTGGTCTCGTGCAAACGGGATGTGACCTAGCAGTTCGGGCTGGACTGCCCCTTTTGGGGTGGGACCAAGCCTGATTTGCATATGGTCTTTCCCCTTCTGTAATGGCTTGGCAGGCGAAGAACAGTGGTCTGCAGGGTTGCCCAGAGCAACGCCAGTTGTTACGATTCATTCTAAACCTTCCAGCCATCACCTCTTTGTTTTTGCTTTGTCACCCCGAGTGGGACGGGTATGCCCAGACGTGGGTCCCGTGCCTGCTGGGCCTAGAGACTCAAGCTACCCCTCACTGATGAGCCCCAGCAAGGGCGAAACATGTTTGGGGATGCTTGTGGGCTCGTGCAGAAGGGATGTGACCTAGGAGTTCAGGCTGGACCGCCCCTTTTGGGGTTGGACCAAGCCTGATTTGCATATGGTCTTTCCGCTTCTGTAATGGCTTGGCAGGCGAAGAACAATGGTCTGGAGGGTTGCCCAGAGCAATGCTAGAGGTTAAGATTCATTCTAAACCTTCCAGCCATCACCTCTTTGTTTTTGCTTTAAGAGTAAAGTAAGACTGATTTGTAAAGATATTCTGCAGTTGTCGTGAACGAGGGAGAAATTTTTATAGCACATGTTTAAGTTGTCACAACAGGTTCATTTTGCAGGATAGGTGACCTAAGTCACAAGCTGAGTTCGATGTGTAAAACTATGTAGAATTTGATTGGGAACAATTGAACTAATAACTATGGTCTACATTCTGGAGAAAATACAGAAGTTACTGTATATTTATTAAAGTTCTCTTTCTTTTGTAATTCAATTTTGTATTGAATTTGCTTTATAGAAACAAATTGAATTCTGTTTGTAAAATATGGTGAAATATTGTTTATATGAGAACCAATACACAGGAACAGTAAAATTATTTTTATTATAGAATATGTTCGCACTGACATTATTATAAAACAAAAGAGTAAACAAACTTTTGGTTGTTTTGCAAGACACATTGGGTGTGCGAGGGACGGGCGAGTTCCACAAGAGTGTGGACATCTGCCGTTTCTTCATCAGGATGCTGATACCATGGTGGAACACCCGAACCTTCACCCCTGTAAATCTCTAAAATCTGTACCATTCAAAGAAACAAAAACCCTGATCACTGCCATGTATTGCTGTGATATTCCTTCACATTCCCCTTACAACCCAGAATTGACAAACAGGGAGGTCTATAGCCGTAGTACTGAGAAGAGTTTTGTTGAAAGGATCAATGTATCCTACATGTGGTGTAGTTCTTCTAAATCTGGTTTTCATAATATGATTAAAAAGCCTCCATTAGACTAGTTAGATAATTCCAGTTTTTCTTTTTACAGAACCAGGAAGAAGACCAGCAAAAGTCGTGACAAATGGGCTTGGGAACTAGAAGAAACAGTGCAAGATTCCACAGGAGAATATCCTGTGGAAACTTTTTTAATGTATGCTTGAAAATATTTTTGATGCCTGTTCCCCAGAGCTGAGACAGCAGTTAGCGGACTCTGGAGAACTTGATCCTAAAACGGTGGCACAACTACTTTCATTTGGCTTGTGCACATAAGCTAGATTGCTTACTTAATGGAAGAAACCAGTTAATATTGCAGATGTATAAGTATTTAAAGGTGTTTGGTGTATGGGCTTACTGATATGATGGACCACCTTAAAAGGTTTTTTCCCCACAGTGCACAAATCGCTACTGCCTCTCTTGCTACATCTGGAACTCCCTACACATTTGCAACATTGTAAACCACCTGAAATTCAGAAAGGTCCTTAAATCCTGGCTCAACCCATAATATACCCCTGAACCTCCTCCCCCCTGAAACCACACTGCCAAACCCAACATTCCCCTAAACCAATTACAACACAGAGGCCAGCAACATTTGCAGCGCCTCACCTGACACTGTCGGGCCATATGCAACAACATTCCCTACCTAACTCCCCAAATCATCCCCCCTCGAAACCACATTGCCGAACCAAACTCTCCCTCACACCAACTACAACACAGAAGCTGGCAGCATTTGCAGCTGCTCACCTCACGCACAACAACATTCCTTACCTAATCACATACACATGGGAAGCCAGCAGCTTTCGCTGTGGCACACCGCAACAAACTCACCCGCCCTCACCACCCAAAACTCTGGCACCAGAGAGACCATAAATAATGAGACCATGCCATCCTCTCTGCTGCACTGGACAAAGATTGCTCCAGCCGAACAATCTTGAAGCCTACAGTAGGTATATATCACAACACCTCTGTGGACACAGGCCGCAGGCACGGCCAAGCATCCATGCACCGTAGAATACTGCTATGGCTATGCTCTTTCCGGTCTAGCATTGTATATAGCCATCCAGACAAACACCCGACGTACCTCAATACCTCTGCCACTAGCATACAGCGACTAACAACAGAAAGGAACTCTGTATAGCTGGCCACACATGGACTCTCTAAACTATCACCCTCTATAGCAAACCACCACCAGCACCCACCCACCCACGTGGCTGACCTTTCTGGTGTGCTTAGTCGAGCCTAGCCAGCCACCTAAGCCATAGTCCAGCGAAAATGCACACATGCTTCTTCTAGTCTAAAACTCTTAAAACCTCCAACATATTAAAGGGTCACCGAGGGCTTTCCAACTACAAAGCGCATTGAGGCCGTACAAATGTGGAAAGAGCGCTATATAAATAACGAAATACAATACAATTTTTGACACAACCGTGAAGCTTATGCACTTCATTTGAGTGCCAAAATGGTGAAAAGCACACTAGCCAAACAGGGATATAGGAGGAAACACAAATATTGCTTTATTTTTGACATGTGCAGGCTACAAATCTACAAAATCTCGAAAATATATGAGACACGTTCAAATATGACAACGATCACAATATACCCTTTACTATGAGGTACAAATACTGCAAAGAATCACTCAACTGAAAATGTGCACCAATGTACAATCAATATATAAATATATATATATACACACACACACACACACACACACACACACACACACACACACACGGAATACGTTAAAAAGTGGCATCCACGTTCACTTCCAAATGTACACTTTACTATGAATAATATTCCAAAAACTACTACAGCCAATCAATTGTGTTAACATGTATGAAATAAATATTGGCAAAGCCAACAGTTTTGCTGCTTGTATTTGTTCGTGAACACTTTTAAAAAAACTTGTATACTGTACCAATCAACACCGGTTCCATGTCATTTCATCGCAGGATGTTATTTTGCTGGTTTTTTTACCGCAGATTTTTTTTACAAAAAAAGTCACCACTTTTTTTTTATTTGTGGGGGTTTTTGGCAAAAAATTCACAGTAAAAAACACTGCAAAAAACCTCCCGCGATGAAAGGACATCGAACCTCAACGAAATTGGTATATTGTGCTCCCACCGAACAGAACAGTTTATAGAGGAGGAAAAAATGAGGTGGTACAGAGGAGGGGGAATAGGAAAAGGACGCAGAACTAACAACGGGCTGGCATACAATGGCGCGGAGGTAAAGGCAATGTGGTTGCGCAGGTAGAGGTGCACGTGCAGTAGTAGACGGTGCGTTAAACCTCCACTTGGCTATTGTAATATTGTCTTCTAGTTGCTAGGAATCACACATTAGTCTTGTTGCTGGTGTGTGAAATGTATATAACACACCAGCAAAGGTTTGAAATGGTATTTAACTCTTAGCTCAGGGAAATGCCATTTCAAACCTTACATTTTACGGCCGATTTAAAGGTCCCTCTAAATGGTTGGTCTCCCCAAACACAGTCGTGCAAGGAAATATGCCCGCTTAGTGTGTCATGTGTTTGTATAGTGAGTCACCCAATGTTATTTATACATTCACACACGTGGCTGCCTTTCCTTAGTCATGATGCACCGCTCAGGACATGGAGTAATAGCCTTGAAGTGAGCTTCCTTCCTGCAATCCTTAGAAGCAAACAAGCAGCTTGGCAAGCTCCACAATGCCTCGCACCTTAGACAGATCAATGTAACATTTCTCTTATATATTTCATGTAGAGCAATAGCTCGCATTTGTTCACAAACAAAAAGGATTTCTGAATTTAAAAGTACCATATCTAAGCCTTCTGTCAGTACAAAATGGGCATTCAACCTCCTCGATAATGCATTGTATAATGTAAGGGCAAAAGCAGATCAAAATAATGGACCCAAGCTACATCCACTTCATGCAACGTACTACATCTAAGCTACAATGCCACTACTAAGCGCCAAATGTAATTCACAAGCATTTGTCTTTCTTAATGGCTGGTTGTGAGGAATTGCCATCTGGCAATGTTGCAAAGCCCTGGCTTTTTTATTTTTAGTGCATACACTGATGCAGGTGATTACCTCTCCCAAGGGGTAATCTGCTAACCAGATCCCCTTTGTCGCAACTCCATGCCAAAAGCATAGCACATCAGCCTGATCTGCAGCGCCAGTTCATCTCGTAGTGCAGAGCAGGTTCAAAAGCCACAAGATGCTCACTCGACCGCTGCAGCGACAGCAAAGCCACTGCTGCACAGGGACGACATTTAAGATATGCCCCTAGTACCCAAACTACGATGATCACGAGTACCCCATTCTGGTGGCAGGGTAAGATTAAAGTATGCCCGGAGTTTAGGCATAGTGCATGATGATATTTATGATCATGGCCGCCACATTCCAATTGATATTGCACATGTGTCAACTCCTGTGAGTCAGCTCTGCTATGATAGGGAATGTAAATTGGGGTCAGACAGGCTAATACTGCCACACGGCAGGACAGAAACCCAGAGGACCCAGCCTCTCTTTCACTCTCTTTGGGAGGGCTGGTAATCTCCCTCCCCAGAGACAGCCAGACAGCAGGCAGTGTCCTGGGCCCAGGTATCAAAGGATGACATATTTCCAGGAGTAGTAGCCTCATACCAGGGCGCTGCATATCCAAAAGGTCTTTGTTGTCAGTCGAAAGGAAGGGGGTTGGAGTAGGATAGGCAGGGCACTCCTGGACACTGGAGGAAGCCTTCCACCATCTAGTTTCTCTCCGTCGCTTTCTCTTTCCCGTCTCCTCCCCTTCCTCTGGAACAAAACACTTTGGGTGCAAGATCAAGAGGGCAAAGTCCACTAGTCCGGAGCAGGGATTGGTTCCCTAAAGCAGGCAAGCTTTAGACCAATCACCTGGGAACTTGTGCCTTTAAAAGAAGGAGTTGTGCACCCCTTCAACAGAATTCCCTCAGTTCCTCAAGGATCCTTAACGCCGAAGAGACGCTCAGAAGATTTTCACCTGGACTTCTGAGGACAGCAGCCCAAGTGTGGCCCTCTTGACCCCCACCGACTCGCAGCCCAAAGGCAGAGAAATGACAGATGCACATCACTCCTATGCCCTTCATCACCATCGTTGATGTATCGCAGATGTGAGAAACGTTACTCTCTCAGACAGCCATTCAAACCATACCTGACTGACGGTATGGAGGAGGTACAGTTGTCATCAATCAAACAGGTTGACTGACTATAACTCGAGTAGTTAATGACATCATCACTAGCATCATGATGTAGATGCATGTAGACATGAAGTACATAGGCATCCATGCACGAAGCGACGCAAACATACATTACACTATTGCAGGTAGACACAAAAAGAATGCTTACGACTCACGCAGATAGATGACAGACAGATATATATATATATATATATATATATATATATCTATCTCATACACATATATACATATATACCATAACTACACGGCCACTACCGCAGGCCGTCTAATATATATATATATCTATATTAGGCTGTCAGCTCCTCCACGTACTCAGTCTGTCTCCCGTTCTTAATTTACTTCAGTGCACCTATAGCTTCCATCTTTGTTCTTATGGCTTTCCATGTTGGTTGCAATTAATAATGTGCAAGCTGGATATATGTATTCTTGGCATATATACTTTGCCAAAGCAGACACTGCAAGATGCCAAGAAAACAAACCCAGCTTGCACAATTGCAACTTACATGGAAAGCCATAAGAACAAGATGGAAGCTATAGGTGCACTGACGTAAATTAAGAACGGGAGACAGACTGAGTACATGGAGGAGCGGACAGCCTGATTCAGCTAAAGGCAAGCAGACAGAGCTTCCAGCACAGACACGGTGCACACCCTTATCCAAGGATGTGCAGAGACGGATAGTTTCCAGTTACCAAGACGATAAGGCACCTGCAAGGAATAGAGTCTAAAATCCTCATAATTACAAGAGGGAGAGTTCCATTTTGTGTTGTCTACACACATGACCTGGAAGAGCAGGACCATCTACGTTCACTCAAGGTAGATGGAGGGAAGCTGTTCCCAGCGAACCAGCGGTGGAAAGATACAAGTGTTGCTCAAAGTTAACAACTGAATTAACTCTCTCAGGCTTAGTTGATCAGAGATGGCAACATGATGGAACACACAGCACCTCTGTGCTCGTTCCCAGTGCTTTGAAAAGGTACACCCAGTCTGGTAGGGTTATAAGTTAAAGGATCGAAAAAAAGGGTCGAATAGTCAAAGGATTGACTCAAAAGTACCGAAAACAAAAAGGATGGACATTTTAGTATTATTTTTTAAACATTTTTTTTATTTTGGGGGGGGGGTCCCCCCACCAACCCCTGTTTTTTTGGTAAAATCCTTTTGCATGCAATCCTTTTTCATTCGATGCTCTAACTGGACAGTGTCTGGTAGCTGTCCAAGGTCTCAAGGCTGGGAAGACACGTTCTGTCCAATCTGTAGTTACCTTTCACGTTAAGACATTATGTTGCAGTGACCAATAGCTTCTTTACTTTCCTGCAACGTTGAATTTGTTGTAGGTAGGGGTGGTCCCAGGAAGAGCCACCAGATATGGCAATCCAATAATCAAACTAACCCATATATCATATGTATTTCCCTAAACTGACCAATCCTCATCCTTGATAGGTTTTGGGGGAAGTAACCTGTTTTTGTGACGTCACCCTTTGTTAAAACGGGGTGACACGTTTGGAGGATGGGAGCTCTGGAAACTATATGCTGTTCTAGTGTGATCCTGTCATTTTATTAGGATAATAAAGACAGTCATATTTTCCCTATTGTTGAGTCTTACGTTCTTGCGGCAGGGGTTTTGTTGGAGCCCAAGTATCCTTTGGCTGGTAATCGGGGAGACTGCTAGAGATCCCCTGCAGCTCCTTCACACTTTCTTTGCATCAGTTGCACTGTCCAAAGCCCCCTGTCGGAGGTGACAGAAGGAAGATCTGTCCCCCCCCTACCACTCTGAAGGAACATTGGGAGTGACCAGTGCTGTGAACCAGGACCAAACATTGTGCAACAGATCTTCTATGCCAGAAGAGCAGATCTTGAACTTGAGTATTCTGTCCTTGGGTCCTCTGCGAAGGCCTCGCAGCAACCCAGAGGGCCAGGCCAGCCGAAGCTCCCTATTCTACCACACTGAACCAGTCACACCATGTTCCCTGCATCCTGAAAGATAGGGAAGGTTGGTGCTGGTGCTGGTGTCTGCGTTCCTTCAACCAGTCGAACTATTGCACTGCATCTAAACCAGCTCAACAAAGCATTTGGTCCTAGCAAAGCATGTCAACTGCTAGGCCCGAAGCGTTTGCACCAAGCCCGAACCCGAACCGAATCTCTGGCGGGTCACTCACCGAGTCTAACCAGGGGATACCACCACGGCTCAGGCCAGCTAGCCCCAAAATCGCAGCCTCAATGATTGCACATCACACACCCTCCATTACCACTTCAACGACAGTCGCCCTCTGACTTGAACTGCTGGCGGGCACTCAACGACCTCTCCCAGGGGCCCAAGCCTGGCTCGGCCTGGCCAACTGAAGCCATTCGGGACCACCCTGACCTGCATCACTTGAGATGTTGCTGTTCAACCAAACAGAGCACCCACATTCGACCCTAATCAACGCCCACTTGCTGTCAGGGCTTCCATGATCCTACATGCCCAAATGAGCCTCATCAGCTCGCATCAAATTTCAAACTTAGGTCTGATGCGTCATCCCACCAAGATTTTAATCCAGGTACTGTGACACAGAACTGCCCCCATGGTCCACTTGAGTCCTAGACACTGGTTAGGTCAATATCACTCCTGCTTTCAACCCAATATAATTTCTATGGTAGTACCTTACCTACCACCGCTTGAACTATGCTTAGCGCGCTACTTTCTCCAGTCTGTTGCATCTTCTCTCTTTTTTCCTTTAGGGTGGGGTTTTGTACAGTATTCTTCATGTGTTCTACATGCAGATGGTATGTTTAATTGAAGTGTTTATCTTATCTTTTTATAGAACCTTGATTGGATATTCCCTTTTTTACTGTGATATAGTGTTTGGGTCACTAGTGGTTCACCTTCACACCCTTCTTGAGTGTAGCCTTCCCTCAGCCCACGTTACGACGAAAGGTGAAGGAAGTACATCTCTTCATTGTCCCGGTTTTACCTCTATTATTGCATTCCTTCATTATTGCGTTGTGCTTTGTTTTGTACAACTGTGAGGGCTGAGTGGGCCCTTTTATCCCTAATTTTATCCTTGTACTCCTGCGATTCGTCACACTGGTTATTATTGGTCATTGATAGAGCGCAATGTTTTCCATCAGAGGGTATGTCAGCACGAAAAAAGAATGCAAAATTGCACGCGGCAAGTCCGCACAGGAATAAACATGCAGGACGTGTGCAGAAAAGGAAATAGATGGCCAGCTGCTACTTTGAACATTTTGGAGGTTGGCAGTATACACAAAAATAAAATTCAGCATTGCCACCGCTCAAGCACACGCATGGCGTTGCCCTGATTTGCAAGCATTTACCCTGTATGCAGACACCCTTCAAGGCTTTGCCCCAAAATACCAGAATATGCCGCTGTAAGGACAAAACTTGCCCAAACATACCAGCATTTGCCCATGTAAGAATATGAAGTGGCTTACATTAAGCTGACAGAGGAGGAAAACATGAAACAAAGTCTTCCTTCTATTGTCTATGCTTAAGGTGTAAAGCTTAACTTGACCATTTTTGTCAGCCTTCAAAAGGGGATTTATTAGGTATACGAGCTTCAGTACTCTGTCAAATTGCAGTGTATTCTGAGATGGTGGCGGTGCAATTACAGAAAGTTCATCTAAGGTTAAATGTTCACATCTAATTTTTAATGGCAAAGGTAGCTGGCACCGTAGTCCACTGAAGTTGGGATAATGGAGGTTTGACAGAGCACATCACAGTTCAGGTGGTGCAAGGCTTGTGGACAGCAAGGGCCCTTCACCTTTGATTGCCACAGGATACCAACAGCATAGAAACATAGGTTTTAGTTGAAGAGGGCTTACACCAGCTGAAAATGGGCATGCAGAAAATGTGCATTGGTGTTTTTTGTATGCATGAAATTGGCATTTTCCAAACAATATCATAATGGCACTATCTGGACATGAACTGGCAACAGCTGGAAAATGGTGTTCTACTTTAGCTTATTACGGCACTGCGTGGCAAATGCCCATCAAGGACCAAACCGGTTTGATTAACAGGAATTAAATTCAAGGAACAAGCTTATAAATCAAGTGTCTTTGGGTAGACTGTTTAAGGCACTTTATTTGCACCAGAAGCTGGTTTATTAGCAGCTGCATTTAAGCCAATACCTGCCAAAAGACTGCTTGGAAATAAGACGGGCATCCCCTTAAAAGCACAGAGCTGGCTCGAAGAGATCCCTGTAGTGTATATTTTGGGCAGGGAGGGGCGGGTAGTGGGTTGGAATGGCTAAAGGGACAAGCATGGCCATGAGCAATCAATGGATGGGTTAAGAGTGAAACACTCACAGGCTGTGTTCCTCTTCACATCCCATCGCTCTCCTGTCTTCACCAACCATGCCAGCAGTTACAGTGCTACCTAGCATCTAAAACTAAAAAAGGGAGATTTAGCCTATTACCACCTACGTCCTTGCTGTGTTGTCTGGGTCGTGTTTTTGGTCCTCTGTGTCGATATAATGCAGGGGTAGGCCATCTTGGCCACTCCAGATGTTTTGGATTACAAGTCCCATCAGCACTCGCCAGCATAGGGCACAATCATGGGAGACTGTTCAAAACATGAAGCGTCACAGCCTGCAGGTGCTGGATACTAACAGGGCCTCCTTTTGTATAGCTTGGTTTCTCCTCTTGCACCATAGCCGCTACACCGGACAAGGCTGCAGGACTTCGTACCACATTTTTAGAGGGGTTGCAGGTTTAGCGAGTTGGGATTTGAAGGGGTGGTAGACAGTGGTATGAGGGATCTCTGTGGCCCAGCATGGCATTTCCCCGTTGTTCATTTTTTAAGAAGCAGATCCTGGAAAATCTAACACATGCAGCTCGTAGATCTCTATGAAACCTCTACTGAATTAAGCAGATTATTTTGCAAATCAAGATTGGATCTGTGGACCCAACACCCCCCTATCCCCTCCCGGCCCCCAAAATAACTTTTGAAATGCACCTGGGGCAGACAGCTGGCGCCAAAATGTGGCTGTTTTGAAACCCAGCAAGAAATGGACAACACTATTTTTTGTACACAGAGGTCACAAACCTACCATAGGTGTTTCAGAAACCACTATTAATAGGTCTCAGCAAATGTAATGTTTAGTTTTCTGGATCTGAATTATGGTTCAACAGCCTCAGGTAGAAAATAATGGTTTCTGTATGAATGTATGCGCCCATGATAAGCTGAATTCATTTGGATAGCCTGAAAACTGCTGCGTGAAACTTCGATATTCCACAAAAAGCACCCACGCCTTGACGTGTTTACTTCAGCCTTACTTTGCTATAGTTCAGTACATCAATTCACCACTTTCAATCTCCTGTGGGTATTTTAATGGGGAATGGGAAACGCTTCTTGGAATGGGGTTGTCCTTGAATTCTTCCTGCACATAGTCCCTACCGCTTATCTGCCCCGATGAGCAATTGGAACAATGTTAATTACAAAACAGATCAAGCAGGTCAATTTCTCCTAAAGCCACTGTCCAATGTGACAAATCCAGGGAATTCGTCCCCTCTCCCCCGAGGAGGAGCCACCCCTTTAAGGACTAGGGAGGTGAGCCCGCTCAGCTTACACCCCTAGGGGAAAGGGCAAGCGGGATCTCATTGGGGGCGATACCCCACACTCCCATAGACAGGCAAACCCCAAGATAGAGGATATTGGTTTATCCTCCCTTATCCCAAAAAAGATAACTTTGTTAAAGTCACATGGTAATTGAAGGCTGTACCCACTTACACCTTCATACACAAGTGGTTGACTTATCTTCTGATCCCTGTCAGACACCTTGCAGGCCTGAACTGAGAAAGCCAAGGATAAACACGCCCCTTTTCGGGCGAAGGGGACAAAACGATATACTGAGGAGAGGAGAGTGAGTCGCCTGCGGAGTGGCAGAGTTGGGGAGACAGACTGATGCATGGCGTGGCGTCCGACCACGAAGAGAGGCCTGCGCGACGCCGACAGATAAAGAAGCCGGGGATCACCTGGAGTATTTTGGACCAAAAGACTGAATGTGGGCTAAGGATCAGGAACTACAGAGTCACGAGGGGCCCAGGAGAGAGAGGCCCTGACGCAAATAGCGGCCGAGATGAGAAAAGCTTCAGAGGACATAGAAGTTTAACTAGGGTGCACTACTAATGCTGTACTCAAAAATGTATCTAAAGTACATCAACAAATTCAATTGTCTTCAGGTGCCGTGGGTCCACCCCTTGCCAAAGAGGAAATAAACAGTAATTATTACAATTCATTAGTCTCACTAATGAATAACCCAGTCACTCTTAGAAGGTCAAAGATAACCCCTTCATATATTTTTTTATGGAGTTTTTTAACAGAAAAAAATGAATTGTTTTAACATACAAAGATAAATTATACACAATCAATAATTCATAATTGCACAGCAAGTTGCTGTTGTCTTCTAAGCATGAAGCTTAAACAAACAAACATTACTCTTCTCAATTCATTATGCGGAAGAGATTTCACCAAACATTCAATTAGAGTTCTGATAACGTACACAAAGAAAATTATGTGTGCGTGTGTGTGTGTGTGTGTGTGTGCGCGAGTATAGATAACAGTTCTGTGTACATTGCAAGCAGTACCACATCAGCAAAACTAAGCCTCCAGTTCACACTACGTGTTTTGGGACCCTGTGTCCCTTCTTCAGGTGTAATTGTTATCTAATCTTGTGATCTATTGAGGATATAAGAGCAATATACATCAGCTTATTATGCTGTTACACCAATAACAATTCTAATGTTCCTGCAAGCCAGAGTACTGGCCTGTCCATTCTTAGACTGACCAGACTGGTTATAAACTACCCAAACAAATTCATCAGTTGAAGAGCTGAAAAAAATGTAAATACAATTTCCCAACCTCTAAGAAAACCTCACGATTCATGTATCATATGCAAAGGGCCCAAAACTTCACCACATCTGTGCATAAACTAACCCGCTTTTAGTATGGTATGTATCCAAGATGTTAGTTTTCTACCAAGCTGTAAATACCAGGTCAGTCACACTCACTCTCCCATCATATCTACAAACAAAACAAAAACCATTAACTATTGTATGCATATGTACTCCATGTGCGGCAGCGCTGCTATCAAAGACTCATATGCAACAAGTACTCTGCTTCTCACCTTTCTTCAAATGATTCAATGCTTGATACAGGAACAGGGAGGTGGCTGTGAAAACAGCCTCCCGTCCTCTATCGGCATGATGAATGAAGGCTTTGTCATCACGTGACGCAGAAATCATGTCCGATGTCCCATGTGACAATGGAATCCGTACTGAACTACTGCTGCTGCCATGTTGGAATGGTCAATTGAACGGTATAGTTGTTTGTGATTCGACAGACACTATGAATCTCTGTTTTATGCCTGGTCATCGCTAAAAATGCTAATCTGTGCTTGACTCTAAGATTAGGATAGATATGATAAGGGCTTGTGGGGAAAAATCTGAAAAGATGACCTCAAAATGTATGCACATTAAAACATTGTTCTCCCGGATCGGCTTACAACTGAGACTAGGTACAAGAGGACGCTTTCAAACAGGGAGTTTGTAGATTTCAATATAACGCCCACAATCTATTACTCTGTGTGTATTTCCACAATATAATTAGCAAAACCGCGTATGAGTTGTTCTGTTAAGACCCACTTTTGTTGCTCCTCATCTGTTGATGATGTGAATTCACTGATATATGAGGCAGCCAAAATGTATAGCAAGATCTACATATTCATCTCAAAAGCTGCAGAGGAACCATCTACCCAAGGAGGACTGTAATGGAGAATAAGGTATGCAATGTCTCTGGGAGATCTACCCCGCGTGGGCGGATAACGAGTGTGCGCCAAGGTGGTGGCGAGAGAACCCCACATCCCAAGACGGGCTACCCGAAACCAAAACCAAAGATGGGTGCCAGAAAACACCACAAGGTGGGGTGAGAACCAGTATATGCTGAGGTAAGATTAGAGAAGCCACAGCCTAAGGCAGGCGACCGGAAGCCATACTCCAAGACTGGGTGCCAGAAAACATACCCCCAGGGTGGATTAAGAATGAGTAAACTACAAGCTAAGACGAGAAAAGCCATAGCAAAAGCCGGGCTACCAGAAACCATAACCCCAGGAGGATACCATCCATCAGATTCCAGGGCAGGGCGAGAACGATGATACTCTGAGGCAGGGAAAGAGGAGCAAAATCCCAGGGCGTGGTACGAGAGACCAAATAAGAATGGGTGAGAGCTACCCAATCCCAACAAGGGACATGAACCAAAGTCCAAGTTGGGCTGACAATCGCGACAACGCAGAAAAGGATCACGATCACTGGAGAGAGTTGAGCAAGACTCTAGGGTGGGGAAACTGGGGAAAATACCTGGTACAGACCAGCAAATCACAAAACACCCAGAGATTGAGACAAACTATGCGTTAAAGTGTAATAACGAAGAGACTAATCAGATGCTACAACCTGAAGAGGGAGAAAAGAACAGATCTGTATTGGCTGGAACTCTAAAAAGGGCCCGGGACCTATGACTACAAGAGTCACAATGGTGTCAGAAGTCAATCACCATTCCGGAGGTGTTGGGGGTGGGGAGGTAGAGAACCTTCATGTATTTTGATAAGAGTTTTCCTGTGTGCAAAGTGGTAGGGACAGAATCTACATTAGAATTGGTTTTCTTTGGAAGACATCCTGACACTCACCCCTATAGACTTATTTTCTTTATGGCACAGCTCCACACGCCAGGGACAGAGGAAGGTTTGCAGATATTTAAACAAAGAATCCTAATAAAATGACAGGGCGTCCGTCTCCTGGTTCTGACTGAACACACCTTCTCTTCCCTACTTCGTACAGTGCCCCAAAACGAATTGCTCAAGGGTGTTTATAGTTATAGGCTGTCAAACATGTGCTCCTTTAATCTTAGTCAAGAACATAATTCCACGGTTTTGCTTACTCTGTAACCTAGTTTGTTTAAACTATCTGTGCCAACAGGGACACACTACAGCAAAGCTGCAATTCTGCAAACCTTCATGAGCTAAAATGTGAGCATCTCCGCAGTCGGCGCATAATGACTGAATTACTCTTCCTCTGAAAGCCACGGTTCTTTTATGCAGCATGAACCCAATCTGCCAGAAATCCCACTCTATGATCAGTGCAGCAATAGTTGCGCTGCAAAGGCAAACTGGAGATAGAAACCTGCATTCATTTCACATTGGCTTTTAAAAATAAAAGACGGCTCGCTGTTCCGTGTATTTATTTAGTGCGCAGCCCGCAGTGTGGCAGCCAAGGGATGTGTGTGCCGACAACCATGAACCTAGAATAGCATTTTAGAAAGCAAAACAATTAGGTACACCATCACAATATTCCCCGAGGGACAGACAGGTTGATTTGCTTTCAAAGCTTCCTTCATATTTAATGCCACCTTCATGCTTTGGCATCTCACCAGGCCAAAAGCAGCCACACAGCCCTCTCTCTGCTGCAAAGGCTGTATAATTAGGCGGAGGCATGGTAGTCGCACACCTGTGGCTCTCCACCGTCTTTAGTTTCATCTTTTTAGGCCCCGCTCACAGGTGCCTCTTTAGATATGCCTAGTACAGCAAATATATTGGTGTAGATAGTGGTGGATGGCAAGTATATATACTCATCTGCCCTAGTAATGTTGGATTATTGCCTTTCCAACATAATCTGGAGTGGGTAGTTTTCAGATACAGCGTGTTGACAGACCCATCAGACCCTTTTGTCAGAGGTGTATATAGGTATGGAGCTGCTGACTCCACCCTTCTTCAGTTCCGCCCCATTTTATGCCCTGGGCAACCCCTTCTCTGGAGCACACTCGGAAGCCCAGGAACCCACAGGAGCAGATCTCTCTGGGGGTATTCTTTATTCTAAAGAAAAGCCTAGACAGCCACTCCCTTACCAACTTCAGGTGCCTGGAGTGGCGAGTTCCACACTCCCCTGCATCACAGTCGTTCCCCAGACAAGAAACACAGTATACATGTGGTTAAGAGACGGACATAACGGCCATACTCCTTCCAGTGCTCAAATACAGATGTTGGTGGCAATGAGAACAAAAACCCATGTTAAGGGCCTTTTTCCAGAAAGCGTTGCAGCACTGATGCTGGAAAGAAGGAACTCGGGAAAATGGAGTTTACATCACTTCCCGTGCAAAAGGGCACCAGGAGCCATGACGAATTAACTACCTGCACTGCATAGTGCCACCTATCTACGAACCTTCCGATCCAGGCTGCGTTGGCAAGGGGATTTCAATGATGGGGGGGGGGGGGGGGGGGTGTATACATAAACACACACATATATTATGAAAAAACGTTAAGGGGACGTTATGGTTAAGTTGCGCTACTAAAAACCTATCAAATTCAGTGAAAAACGTTCTTAAAAGGGACGTTATGCTTACAAGTAAAACCGAAAACCCCCTGAAATTCGCCAGTTATGTCATCAATCACATTTGTGAAGTTATCTTTGATGTCATGGGTGTTATTCTTAGCAGTGCACGTGGCGTGAGTTATGGTTGCTTAGCTTACCATAACTGGCGAATTTCAGGGGCGTTTCGGTTTTACTTGTAACCATAACGTCCCTTTAACAAAGTTTTTTCATTAAATGTCATAGGTTTTTTTTAGTTCAACTTAACCATAACGTCTACGAACATCTGACTTCATTGCGGACCTTCCGGAAAGTGCCACATGACCATATGCTGGCGTGCAGCATGATGACGTGTCCGAGAACCTCATCCGTACTTCACGATAAGATCCGTGCTTCGCGCACAGTTGGGAACTGCATTTTCTACTGATCTAGGACCTTTCAACTTCAAAATTTCCCTTGCACAGCTCCAACACCTATTCCTACTCATCCATTAACAATCTAGTACAAAGTACATACTTTTAGCAAAACTGCTATTTATCTTAAAATGGAATCAGCTAATGCCATCTCACCTCCCCAAGAGACACCACCACTGCTGTAATCAAAAACACTGCCCCCCTACCTTAGAAATAACACATGTGCAACATTTTTCCCTGTCCACCTGACCCTCCATATTAGTGTTTGGTGCCTCTTCTGTCATTTCCCTCCACACGTTCCGTTCTAAGCTCTCCTGACAAAAAAAAAAATGCTTCCAAAACCAATAAAAGAAATGTTCCTTTAGGAACCACCTTTCACAGATAAAAAACAGAACTTAAAAAATCTTATCGACTCCATCTACTTTATATTTCTCAGTAAAGTACATAGACTCAATACGATTTTCCAACATTTCCATTTGCATTTTGTGTTATGCTAATGGCAATATTGTGGCGTTTATCCTCCGTTCCAGGGATGGAACGGTGGAGACCGGCCTGGCAGCCCAGGTTATCAGCCCAAGCGAAGCGATGGTGGATAGAGAGGACTCTGGACCATTATCACCCCACCCCAGTCCCTGTAATGGGGGATGAAGGCCATTAGCACCCTAGGTTCCCAAAGCGGGAACCCAGGGTGCTGGATTTTCCAAGATGTCCACCATGGAAAGGGAAGGCAGGGTTCCGTACAGGGCCCCTCTTCGCTTTCCACGGAAGCTTGCAGAAGGCAAAAAGAGAACTCTATGACCATATTACAAGTATATTTTTCTTGCATTTCAAATATATCCCAATTTCGAATAACTTTACCACAAAGCCTGTCCCAGGTGGACATGGCCCCTTTAACCCCATGTTTTGTCCCTCGTGGTCATGGCCAGTAGCCAGATTGTCCAGATCATGACCTTATTCCATGACCCGGACAATCGGGCCACTGCCCATGGCCACAGGCTACACCTTAGTCACCAAAGGTATATCGCCATTTTTTGTACCTACATTATGACACTTAAAAAATAAAACACGGGCACATTTGCAAAACCATGCTTTCATGTCCTTCTCAATGCTCCTTAAACAAGTTTGCTGGATATCCACGCATGTTTTATTTTTTCAAAAGTGTCAAATGATGCACATACAATCGTCATATAACCTAGCCCCCACTTGACAAAATCCATTCAAACTTTACGAAAACATTTATATCTAGATCTATAATCTTGTTGCAAACCTTTGTGTAGATTTGTCAAATGGCACCACATTTATAAGCCTTTACAATATTTTGGGACCCCCCCTCTAATTTTGCCCCCTCTTGACTGAATCCCACCAAACTGTGTAAACTTATCTGGGATCAGGTAAGGAATATAATTACAAAATTACATTCAGTTCCATTAAGTGGCGCTAAAGTTATAAGCCATCAAAGAACTGCTTTTCACCAAACCAGTGACGCAGAGGTGTCCGCAAACTTTTCAGGACTGTTCGCGAACATCTGAACTGTTCATGGACTTTCGCGGCGGTAAACACCAGTTTTTTTGCTTCTTGCAGCCATATTCCATCCCATCCTCATCACCCCTCACCTCCCCAGAGATTATTTAGTAAATTTGACAAGTGCAATGTTGTGTTTAATATGTTTTTACCGTGATGTCCACGGACACCGGCCTATGTCCGTGAATCCAAGATGGCAGACGTTTCCAAAAATCTGACGCACCTCACGCTTCACGCCAACCAATCAGCGAAGACGTTGGGTGTCCGCGGACATGACGCAAGTCAATTAGCCAATCGGTGTCCTGTCCGCGGAGCGAACAGGGAAGTGTGTCTACGAAGCGGACATAGATATCACAATTTTTTTTGCTTTACGTTTTGGTCATTTTTAAAAAAAAAGCTACTGGACGGATTTACACCAAATTAACAAAAGCACGCTTTTGGGAACAAGCCGCCGCTCCTGACACAAATTTGATGAAAATCCATCCAGCCGTTTGGGCTATAGGCGTGAGAAATGTTTTTCCCATTATGTCTATGGGAAAAAAAGACATTTTGGGACCCCCCCTATAGCTTTGCGCCCCCCCCCCCCAGAACAAACCTGACCAAACTTTGCAAATAAATTCAGAGTGGGCCATATACTTTTTTTTGCAAAGTTTGGTGAGGATTCGTCCAGGTGTAGTGAAGTTATAAGCTGCCCAAAATGTGCTCTTCCTATGGGATTAGCAAATTAACAATAACTACATGGCCACTAACGTGGCTGTGTAATATATATAATGAGTGTGTGTGAGATAGAGAGAGCGAGCGAGCAAGCGTGCGTGCGTGTGTGTGTCCAAGTCTCTGCAGCCTTTTTTATGGGAGACCCAGATACCCTCGGATTGGGAAAATAATCCTTTTTTCCATTATTTTTCTTGTTTGAAATGCATTACTGTTTTTTGTTAAGTACTTTCATGATAGTTAACACGTGTAAAGGTGCAAGCTGTGTTGCAGTCCTCGAACCATGGCTTGAACTTTATTGTGGCATTGGAGACTGCACTGGATATAGGCGAACACAAACGATTGGCTTTAACAAGGCTCATTTCAGTTATTATTGCGCTGGTATATTTCCATCACGCTGGACTATCCTATTGAATATTAGGACTCTAGGATTGGGTGATGCGGCCTGCAAGCTCCACAGGGCCTAATGTGTGATCTGCACACTGAATCGTGGTTATTTTAGCAATATTATTGTGTCAATGGGATAGGGTATATTTTAATGCAATGGAAGAGAATATTACTTCATTGTAGCGAGTGGCGGCAGTTTTGCCCTGGGTGAAGCGGTTTTTCGAGTCAGCAGCTCGGATGTTTTACAAAGCTATTACCTTGCTTTGACAACACAGCTTTTTGTATAGTTTATAAAAACAAGCATTGGCAAAGCCAACGGTTTGGGCTTTTGTGTGGGAATGGGAAAGGCTGCCAAATACCTTATACATAAGCAAACATTGTTGGATTTGCTAATGCTTGTTTTTAACAGGTCTTTAACGAAGGAAAAGCATGCAGGTTATAGATCGAGTGGCTTAAGGCAGACCTGGTTAAGACATTTTTATAACACCAGTATTGCCCTTACAACTCCAAACAATTCATTAACTCTCAGACGCTTTGAAAAAACACTGTCAGCCTTTTTGAGTGCAAAGTTGATGGTAAATCTTGATTAAAGCGAGCTTAAAGAGCTCCCATGATGTGGTTTGGGAGGGGCAGGAACTGGCTGGCAATAGTCATAGGAATTAGCATGGTGGCCCTGGCCAGTCAATGGGTGGGCAAATAACCAAACACCTGCACACTTTGTGTCCCTCCTAATACGTAATTTGTCCCCTTCTGTGTTCTAATGCAATAGTTGCCACTAAAGCACCACTTAACAGCCCGAACTAAAAAGAAACCCCCTGACGTAATGGGCCAAGTTGCGAGCTGCTTGGCATTTGCTTACAGGCTGACAAAGACAATCAGGAATGGTAAACCACGTGCTACTTGTTAGCTAATGGTATCTGGTGCATGCAACCTTCCAGTAAAACTGGTACCTTTTCAGTTCCACACAAAATGTCTTTCATCCACTGGGTCATTCCACTTGGTAAAGTAAATGTCTCTTTCACAATCCCTTGTTCAAAAACCAAAGTAATTGTTTTCTTCCACAGTATCCTTCCAGTTATATGTGATATAATCGCTGGTTCAAACATCGAGTGAATTTAAGTGATAGTTTTTAACATAGTACCCCTTCCCTCATCTGAATTGTCGCATGTCCCATTATATATGTACATGTACGTGTTTTTTTGGTGCGCCACGATGGCTGCGGCACCGTATAAAATCATAAACAAAGGGCCGAAACTGTGGACTTTGCCAATGCTTGCTTTTAATAGGGCTTTACTGAAAGAACAGAGACAATGATGCACAATGCTTATAAATCAAGTGACTGGAGGCAAACCTGGTTAAGACATTTCTATTATACCAGTAGCACATTTACAGCTGCGATTATGCCATTATCTCTCAGACCACCACTTAGAATGAACACTGGCAGGCTTTCATAGCTAACATTTTTATGTTACTGATTGATAGTGGTAGTTCTAAGAGATCCCAAGAGGATCTGTTCAATGGGCGGGTACAGGGAGGAGTTGGGCTGAAACAAGACTGAGCTGCACTTTCGGGAGCATCGTTCCGTGTAGACACAAGACCCAAATCCCCCAAGTAGAAGATGTTCTCTGCCACCGACTGCCATGAGTTTCCCCGAACACTGTCTCAATGCATGCCGACTGCATCTGAAAGTAGTATTTTGCTCAACAGCCCAAACTTAAACACAAACTGTCCCAAGCTGAACATTATATAATTAATAATAATTAGGCATTTATATAGCGCTACGAACCCTCAGGTATCTGGGCGCTGCTTATTATTACCCACGGTGTGTGGTGCTCATTTATTGAGCTCGGAAGGATGAAGTGGTGCTCATTTATTGAGCTCGGAAGGATGAAAGGCTGAGTTTGGCCCTGCTGGGATTCGAACCCGAGTTAACAGGCTCTGCATGGATGTCAATGCGAGCGCTCTACTCGCTGTGCCACTTGACTTTACTGTCAGGGTCACTATTCAGACAGAGGAAATGAGCACCATACCAAGTGTGCATTACATACTCAGAAGGAATGCACGTTTGAATTACTAGCACGGACATGTTTGATAAAATGGTGGTCATTCTTATGTTTCCAAAATGCACTTTATTTTTATGCAAAGCAGCCAGCTTCCTATATTCAGGGCACACAGATCATTTGGCACTTGGCTCTGCTCCTCACTCCCACCCACACCACTGACAATCCAACCCCAGTCCCATCCACACCGCTGGCTGTGTATCCCTTCTCACAACCCATCTAATCTCCCTCCTAATTTGTACTCCAGTGCAAAGGTTTAGACGTATAGGACACACATAAGCACCACAAAATAGCCAAAACGAATGTTGCTATTATACCGAACAAACCTGTCAAACGAGCCCAAGCAAAGTGCGACACATTCAGTCAGTCATGGCTTTTCAGTCAACAGTCTTTCTGTTCGAGTACTGGGAATAAGACATTAATTTAGTCTTCAAGCATAACACGGGGTCCCTGGCAAGCTATGCGCCATTAATGTTCTCCAAGAGAAGATTAACCTCTTTGGATAGGCCAGTGCTCCCATTACACACCAGCTGGCAATAAGGTTGCAACTTTGTGTCTGAACGCTCATTTAAAAAAATTAAAAAAACAGACACACAGGACAGAATTTAAGGAAGGCAGAATTGACCTGCTTTTTGTCACCTGAATAGTTGCCACGCCGGCCCTTCGCAAGGTGTCAAAAACAATGAAGTGCGAGTTTCTCTAAGGCCATTAAGCGATTAAGAACCCTCCGGCCGAGAAAAACACCTGTCTAATAATAAACAGGCAGGCTGTGTATGCACGACCTTTGATGATAAACTTAGACTTGTTTTAGACAAACTGTATTGTCGCAAACATTAGCACCCTGGAAGACTATTGCCGTCGTTGGCCGAGTTTAAATTCCGTTTCCGGGGTTAACACAAAATAAAATCCTAATCGTTTGCAAGGCTGGCAAGCAACGTCCATTGCCGCGTGTCACTTTCAGAAGGGGTGCGTTAACATCCTATAAAACGTAATCGAAAAAGTGTATATAACATTTGCACACGCTGGAAACCTCGCTTCCGATCGGCATTAAATATGACGTCACGCTACCAGAAGGGGCATGATTGATTTGCCCCCGGGTGCTCCGTCGTGCAAAGCGCTAGGCAAATGTCAATCATGACCTGTGTATTCTGGCATGATAGCTCGGGGAGTTAAGCCTTTGCCTTGTCAATGATTAGCCTTCACTGCTGGCACATCACATGCTCTATTCCAAGCAGAGCTGACCCTTAACCCTCCTGAGGTCGATACAGACCCGGTATCGTGAACAATTGAGTAAATACCCATTATGACACCGCTTAGAAGTGGGAGCTTTCTGTTTTGGAACATTATATACCATGGGGATACTTCTTTAAATAGCACTGAATATCACAATGCGATGTCCCCGGCACTGCCTTTCTTCAGACGTGCAGTGGTAGGCCATGAAAATAAAGCACAGGTTGAGTCGCACGCGGCGGATGTTTGCTGTAAACAAAAGCTCATTGTTTCCTAAGGAAGGGCGAGGCTCTCCACAACCATGCACTGACAAAGCAGACCGTTTTGGCTTTTGTGTAGGCATTGGGCAGACACTTGCCAGGCACTGCCATACTGGCACTACCTGGTCAGAAGATAGCACCAGCTGGAAAAAATGCGAGCACCTGGGGATATGTCATCAGTGCCTGGCAAATGTCTAATACTTATAAGAAGCCAAAACGGTTTCCTCTGTCAATGCTTCCTTTTAGAAGGACTTCAGTGGCGGGAACTGATGCAAGGATGGACAGTATTTGCTTATACACCAGGAGCACATTCCCAGCAGCAAGGAAGCCATTACCCCTCAAATGATTGCTTGGAACTAACACGTGCACGCACTATCCAGCCGACGGTTTGATGTTCCTGCATTGCAAAGCTAGCTCAAAGCGATCTCAGGAGTGTTTGCGTTGGGCTGGGAAGGAAAGACAGGTGGGTGCAGTTGGAATGGTGTCTAGGATTATTATGGCCATGGGCGGTCAAAGGGTAGCTGAATAAAGAAAGCCCACGCGCTATGTGTCCCCTCCTATCTGTACTCCGATGCAATAATGTTGGCCTAACAAACCACCTAATAGCCAAAACTAAAAACCTGATTCATGTTTGAACCGCTGGGCAAACTTTTCCCCCTCGCAAATAGGATTAAAAACACCATATTTCTGCCATTTCGGAAAAATGCAAATTGTGAACATTAATTTTAGGGTTATGAACTCTAAGCCCACTATGGATAATGATAATCAACTAGATTGGGTTGTTAACAATAATTTGGAGACCAATGGTTATAAAACCAAGCCTTGTAACTGGTCCGACCACTCCAACGTGACATTTACACTGACCATAAAAATCCCCACCAAGAACAACAAGGGGAATGAGCCAAAAAAACACCAGCAGCAGGAATTACAAAAAAAATAGAGCCGGCACAGCTGGAGCAATGCTTAGCAAGAGTATTGAAGGAGTCAAAAGGGGAGGACACCTGCGACGAACTGGTTGCAAACTTCCTACCACATGCCAAACAATTGGTGGAGCAAAAAGCTCCTCTAAGAACCAAGTCAGTAAGACATAACAATAACCATCAGGGATGGTTCAACCACACTTTAGTTGAGTTAAAGAAAGAAAAAAGGAGAAGACAGGACAGATGGCCAAAGAACCCAACACAGTGCAATAAAGATATTGGAAAGAAAGTGAGAAAACCTACAGAAAATGCATTTCTGATACAAAAAAGAACTGCTTTAATGAACAAATAAAGTCAGCAGAAAACTCAACGAGTAGACTGTTGGAAATCCTTAAAACATTTGAAAAGCCCTAAGTTTTAGTCCCATCCTTCTCACCGTCCCAGGAAGACCATTGACCCTTAGGATTGATCTCAGCATACTATATATACTTAGTATGTATAAACATATTGCATTACCTGTTTTACTGTGTACCCTAACGGCTCACAATATGTACTTGTATATTACTGTACCACTCTGATTTAAAATGTGTATTTATGTATCACTTTGTCCTTACCCTGTAACTCTAATTCTCTAAGCTTTGCACGGTCTTGCTGCTGCGTCCTGATACCATCGGGTTTGGTGCGCATTAGAAATAAATAAAACAAATAAAAAAACGGACAAAGTACAAATAGCATTCATAGAAAACAAAAAAAATATATATCAGAAAAGCCAGGGAGTTGCTAAGGGAAGCTCAAAATGAGTCTCGGGAGGATAGCTCAGCAGCAACGTGCTCGCCTTGGAAGCAAGCTGGGGTCCACACTTAGAAACCTCTGGGTATTAAGCACGTTATAATTAACCTATCATATCATATCATTAGGTCAATCAGATCCACCTTTAGGAGTTGAGACCTCAATTAATCAGGAACCCTTCAACTTCCATAAAACCGCCACAGAAGATATGATAAGAACTCTAAACTCGATGAAACCTACCACATGCGCTGACAACATCATCCCTCCAAAACTCATTCTGGAGAATGCTAAAATGTTTGCCCCATTATTCACCAAGATGGTGAATGCATCTTTATGTGACGGCTGCTTCCCTGCTAACATCAAAACGGTTACCATTACACCTTTGGTAAGGAAACCGGAGTTAGACCAAAGGGACCAGGGAAACCTAAGACTGATCAAAAACTGCAACTTTATACTAAAGATGCTCGACAAGATCGCCACCTCCCAATTTTAGACTTTTGTAGAAGCTAATGAGATCTTACACAGCCAACAGTCAGGCTTTCGTGCGGCACACAGTACCGAAATGGCAATGCTTGACCTGCAGTCTCACATGTTAAGCATAGTGGAAAAGGGGAGTACTAGGCTACTTATACTACTCTATCTCAGTGCAGCATTTGATCTTCTTGACCATAATCGACTTAAACTAGCACTTGGGAAGGGTGTAAATTGCTCTAAAGAGGCAATTCATTGGCTAACATCATTCCTCTCAAAACAGGAAATCTAAGGTTCATTGGGGGATAGCGGCACGCTGATCAACGCTTCTTTTTAACCTCTACATCAGGGTCCTCTGTGTGGTTCTTGACAAAATCAGAGCATTTTTCACCAACTATGCTGACGATACCCAGTTGTTGGTCGAACAGAGGAAATTATTCCCAAAACAGTGCAAAAGTTTAGCACTCTACAAATGAATCGAGATTTGGATGGACAAAAACTGGCTGTGCTTAAATACCAAGAAGACAGAGCTAATGGTCTTTGGAACGAACCAGGCAAGGGCCAAATTAAACCACCAATACGAGTCCTTTCCCATCAATATTCCCAAATAAAAGTTGTAAATAAAGTTAAAACATTGGAGATGTACATTGAAGTATCCTTGAGAGCTGAGGCGCAGGTCATGCAACTAAATAAAAACTGCACGCACTACTTATGGCTCCTCAGTATAATTCGCCCTTACCTGAGTGAAGAAAATTGCTCGACAACTGCAAGAGCAACCATATTGTCCAGATTGGATTATGGCTCTTGCTGGGGCGAACAAAGGGCATATTGCTAAGTGTCAAATAATCCACAAAAGTGCAGTAACAATTATAAAGAGGAAAACAAAAAAAATAACACAGCAGCGAAGATAGAAGAAACCTGCACTGGTTATCCGTGTAGGATAGAATTCAGTTTAAGGCCTTAACTCTGGCACACCAGTGCTTACATGGGAAAGCTCCAGTTTACCTTAAGAAGAAACTGGTTGCCTATGCACCGGGTCGCGCTCTCAGATTAGAATCGCAGGGCCAAATGGAGATAGCTAGGTTCAAGAAAACAAATGGACTGGGCAAAGCTTTCCATATCAAAGTTACCACCAAAAGGAATAACTCCCTCTATAGATAAGACTGGAAGCTTCATACACCACTTTCCGTAAAAAACGTAAGACCCACCTTTTCAGATAACGCTCGCCCTGAGTTGGTCTACTGCCCCCACTAAAGCTATATATGTGATTAATGTTGTCTCGTGGCATGTCTGACATTTGTCTCATGTCTATGTGGCACCGCGATGCCTGTGGGCTTACGGCGTGGTATAAACAAATAAATAAAACAAAACTATGTTCCCATTCAACGGGTTTAGCAAATTGCTTCTCTACATCAGAGTCAATTAATTTCTGATAAAAAGTGAGTTTTCTAAATTATATATTACCAGAATGTCTACTCCGCAGACTAAAAAGAGACCAAAACGCATGTAGCCAGTTTACTGCTAAAACTGATCAGATATGATCACATCACACCAGCACTCTGCCCACTATACTGCTTCCAATCAAGTTGCTATTCATTGCTCACCTACCCCAACCATGACAGAGGCCCACAACAAGCTATCAAGAACACTGAAATTCTGCAACTCATCAACGGCCCCACATTTCAAATTGAAATGCTATGGAGCTGTCCCCCACCCCCACGCCCTCCTCCTAGCAACCCAACTATGAAGCTCCCTTCCCCAACACCCCTGTGCAGAACACCACCAGAATGATTGTGGTAAAAAAAACGAATTCAGAGGAGCCTAAATCCTATTTTTTTAAAGGCAGTAGTGCTTTGCAATAACGCAGATGTTGTATGTAAATGAGAGTGACTAAAGGGAAAGGAGAATGAGGGAATGACTATGAAAACGAAAAAAGTTAATCAATGCCGACAAAATATCCGAAAAAATATTCCTACAAATCAGAGTAAATCTTGTCATAACAATTTAACTTCTGGCTTCCAATATTTGTGTATGTATAATCGGCATATTTCGGGTCACTTTGAAAAACAGTGATCACAGAGTTATGCAACCTCCAGTCCATAACCTAAGTTACTCTTGCCGATTAGCATGGTGAAATAAAACACCAAAATCAGGGAACGCTACGTAACGTCTGCATCATTATCAATTGAGCTTCCGACTCCAGTGAAGCAATGCAACAGCTGATCGCTTTAGTCCATTTTTTATTTTTCCCCATATATTTTCCACATATTATCCTAGATTTACAAATTTTGCCTTCTCAGATAGTTTTTTCCCTAGACTTTATTTTTCATTTTCTCCAAACTGACAGAAATGGTTTTTATTGCCTCACAATTCTTATTTTTTTACTCTCTGTAGTATGTTCAGAAAAGACATTTTACTTATTCACTTGATTTTAATGATGCAATGACGTCAGCATGCCATGGCATGTGTTAAGTACTAACATTTCTCTGTCAATTATATCTTTTTCTAGACTATTTGAAATGTTCTCCAAACCGACAGTAATTATATGGTTTCATTTTGTTATTTTTTTATGTATTTAATGTATGAACTCTTACATTAATATAGATATCACGGTATACTCTCCATAGTACGTAAAAAAACATCTTACTCACGTGATTTCAACATGATGCTACGATGTCATCACACCATTGCGTGATCTATGTATTCAAGTTCCATTTAAAGCAGCCATTTTTGGAACTCCCACATGGAGTTTTGGCGTCCGAGTGGACAACCTTTGGTGAACTGAAAGAATACAATCCGAATTAAGTCACCCTAGGCAATACCTATTTGTTAGCGAATCAATGTGAATCAACATTAAAATGGTGGATTAAGGGACCGCTCTATTCTATACATCCTCAGGTAAATCACATCAATATTTCTTCTTATTATCTTAGTGAAAGAATCATTTAGTGATGCATTTCTTACGAATCCTTTACCTTCGATGTCACACAGATTAGCCACATTTTGCTCCTGAAGAAGGGATTTATCCCTAAACAAGTTGAGCTCTACAACATTTGGTTTTCATAAGATCTGAACTTATTGTTATAAAATTTGGTTTGTCCATCATTAAGATTTCTATAAATGATTCAAATTTAATCGTACATTGTCCCTGTGGGAATTGGTTTAAAATATTTTTGAAATCTTTCTTCAAAATGTGACCCATCAGTATAGAGATGTGCAGGGGACGGTAGTATAAAAAAAAAACAGCGGTCATGAATATTCCAAAAAAGAATATTAGGGCAAAGTGGTGTACTTATGGGAACCAGGTGCCGACCTGTAATGCAATCAAATATCTGGGTTTCACAATCCACACCATTACAAAAGTGGGGGATGCAGGGGTAAAGTTAAGGGGGGAAAAGTATCTGTGATAGTGGCCCAGCTTCAGAAGCTTAAGGCCAAGTACTGTAAGTTCACTTTAATTCCACTCCTGACCTATTATAGGTAAAAGGTCCCCCCCCCCTCTTTACTGTATGGGATTGAATGCATGGATACCCTGAGCGAAAAAGGTTTAGACACCTATAAAATATGATTTGACAAAGGGAACATCTACCAGGACGTGTCACCATGGTGGTTCTCAGGTTGGAACTGCGTATCCAGTCGATTCATTTGTATGTATGATGAAGAGTAATGATGGTGGGAAACATTTTAAATCCACCGAAAGCCTCTTTGTACGAGGAATTGTCATCATCAATGTTAATTAACAAAAGCTGTAAGGCATTACATCTCTCTGACAATAGTTGTATGGACTGCTTAACAGAGATAGGTGGCAACAGTGATTTGCTAGCATCAGAACCCCTGAGAATAAAACAAAAGTTTGGGGAATTCGACTGGGTAACAATGAGATAAGTTAGCCCAATACCGCCTATTGAGGGAACACAAATTTACAATTAGTCGATATGATACACTACCTGGCTACCTACATCGCTCACCTAGACCTTTCCATCCACATGCTTTAAGTTTAATCAGCTGGGTACCTTGGACTTGTGGGAACCCAGAAGAGGTGTCCCCAGAAAGGATCAAACTTGTCTATGTAAGATAGAGGATACCCTGGAGAACTGGAGAAATCTGTTTCTAGGCTGAGAGAGTACACTTTAATTAGGATGAAGCACTTGGGTAATCTTCAGGAGGCTTTCTGCTTGATATCGGAGGAGACGTTGTGGAAGATGGTTTTAAATGATCAGAGATTTGCCTAGTGAAAGTCAATTTCATAAGAGCATGCCACTCTTCTAGGAGAAACGTTACTGGGAGGGTGACTCATAATTTAGATCCTTTAGCAAATGTGATCAATAAGCATTATTATTTATATAGACATGTTTTATGTGCTGTTAGGAAACATAAAAAAATATATATATATATATACACACACACACACACACACACACACACACACACACACACACACACACACACAAATTATCTTTTATGGAATGTTGTATGTACCATGTTTAGTTAAATAAGTTAACTCTTCTTTTTCGATAAACCAATATATATTGTCTTTTTGATTGTGTTTATGTTCAATCTTTGAACTTTTACACATTTATTTTACACAAAAGATTAAAACATAATAAACAGTCACATCATTTTTAAACTAATAACAATTTCATCATTATCTCTATAGAAAAAAATATTAACATCACACACATTCATTCTTCAATACCATTATGCAGACCAAAAAGAAAAAAAAAGAATAGCATTAAAATAACATAATCCAATCTATAATTTAAGTCGCACATCATCCCATCTACCACTATTCTATGAATTGTCAGATCATAGAATTAATCACAGCCCCTAGACAATGTTCTCAGCATCACCTAATTGCACTTCGTAAGACCAAGCTCATCCAAAATTCTCATCACCTCTGCAGTGATAAAAACCTAGTTGCCTCCACTCAGCCTATGCCTTGCATCTTGTGCCAGTTGTATCCTTCCAATTGCAAAGAATCTGCTCAGAATGTGCATTCTGATTGTTTTCAGAGCGGCACATTCTACCATCAAATGCAGCAAGGTCTCATTAGACTCTTTACAACACCATAGCTAATATTTCCCCTGTGCGCAGTAGGTTATGACGGAAGCGCAATCATTGATTCCTTATTCTAGGACACAGGAATTGCTTTAGATAAATTGGCAATGTACATAGTGGTTTGTCAATTCTATCCCAAGTGGTGTGAAATTTGTAGTTCCTATCCATAGTAATAGTCTCAATCCAATCAGTCTCTTAACATTTTTTTTTAATTGAGTCTGGATTTTTATGCAACTCTTTCCTGCCCTTATTACATTTAGACAGAATGCTCTCAGCAGTGTTAGCCATATCAATAAGAAATGGGGAGTTGCTCGACTAATTCCTTATTCCAGTTCTCAAAGAGAGTATTACTCGTTGGATTGAATATTCTTTCCATTAGAGTCAGGACTTTCCATTGGAACCAGTAGCCCAAAGACAGTAACACCAGTTCAAATCTAATTGACAGCATTGGTATCCCCATAGGGAGGTTCAAAACCCTTTTCCATATGTGGCCCTCCATCTTGCCCCACGGAATAGTTAGACTCACCGGGTTAGTTTCCATCCCATACATTACCTTCGGGACGACCTTACTTACATAAAAACTCAGCAAAGATTTTATTGTGAACTTACAGTACTTACTATACAGGACCTTCATTTGGTAGATCAATTGTTCGCTTTTGTTCAGTATTTGTTTGATGCTGCCCTCATGAGATGTTCTGTCTCATAACTGAATTCCCAAATAAATTAGCTCCCTCTGGGGTACTATCTTGATATTATTTATCTGCCAATAAAATTTTACTCTAGCCATCTTTGGACGTGTTAACTGGATAATTTGGCACTTCTTTTGGTTGATGACCAACCCATCAGCTTCGGCATATTCGGTCATTTTTGCTATTAAATGCTGTAAGCCTATCGGTGTATAATCTATAAGTGCCAAATCGTCCGCAAAGGCCAACCAGTTTATTCAGTCTCCCCCTAATTTTGGTGAAACCAAACCAATATCTTTCATTGACTAATAGAAGTCGGCCATAAAAAGGTTTAATAGCCACGGCGCAAATATGCATCCCTGCCTTAGCCCTTTAAATGCTCTGATTGGTGCTGTTAAAGCCCCTTTAGAATTCAATCTTACTTTAATCCAGGTTTCTTGATGGATGTGCTCAAGAATTGTGAGTAGCGGTGCTGGAATTCGCCATGCTTTTAATTTCTTCCATAAGAGTTCCTTATCTACGAGATCAAATGCTTTAGAAAAATCTATCAAAGCCACAAATACTTGTATCCGACTACCCCCATGTCCCTTCACAATTTTGTCCTTCAACACGGATAAGATTAGAGCACTGAGAGTTGTTCCCATCCCCTTTCGAAACCCAGTTTGTGCTTTGGGCAGAATACTTTTTTCCTTCTCCCTATCATTCAATTTCTCCAGGACGATTGTGGCAAATATTTTGCTATCCGGGTCCAGCAAGGTGATTGAACGGTAATTCAATGGATCCGACCATTGCCCTTTTTTATAGATTGGCACTATAATCGATTCCCTCCATGATTGAGGGATCGTATGTTTCCGAAGGATAGCCTTAAAGAGCAGATCCAACAAGACATCCCATAATTTAACATTATTTTTAAACACCACATTGGATAAGCTATTAGGACTGCATGCAGCAGACATGGATGCTTTTTCACAGTTCATTACCATTGGCCACATTGCTGGACCCTTCAAAGCCGTACCATTAATATTTTTCCAGTGGATCCTCAGATACCCCTGTAGATTGAAGCACACATTGTGGATGTTCATTATCATTTATTATTAACCAAATTTGCCTTGTGTCTTTTTTTATAAGTACCTCAAGCATCTTCGCCCCGGTTTTATTATTCATAAGTCGTCTATGGCCCCTTAGCCAAAGCTTATAGGTCAATTGGATTTCCTTTTTCTTATTTTTTATCATTTTCTGTGCTGTATTCAGTTGATAATTCACTCCCCTTTTTTTTAGCCAAATTCTTGATCAAAAGAGCATTTATGCCATTTATCTGTTGTGTATTACAATGGGGACTCCAGATCCAAGAGAAATTCATTAAAGCCCTCAACTGAGCAGTTATCTACTAGAGCCTCTATGCTCACACAATACACATAATATGTTAGCTTCTCATTTAATGTCCTGCCGCTATGCCTATATTGTCTTATACAAATTCCTGCAGAATTAACCAACAGATCTATAGGGCCTTGGATACTTAATTTGTTTGTATTCATAGACAGTTAAGTAATTAAAATAATATGGTCACTAATTGTAGTATTCCTCACTGCAAAATGATTACACATATCTAGCAAAGGTCTAGAAACTAGAATGTAATCAATTGTTGAACTTGAATTCTCTCGCTTCCACGTACTGGCCATTTTTTTAATTAGCAGCCAACACTTTATTCAAGATATGGAGGTACCAAGTCAAGCATGGATTGTCCCATTTCTTCCTATTCAGTCGGGCAGACAACTTGAATCAAACCCCACCATTGCCACAATAAGTATTAAAATCACCAGCTATCATCACCAGCGAATCAGCCTCCCTCAACCGTTCACCCACTAATTGGGAAACATGATAAATATATTTATTTAGGGTATCTAACTGATTGTTCCAATAGGCGTTAACCATCAACAACTTCCTTCTCAACCACTTGCATACCACCTCTATTTCCGCAGCCAAGATATGATATATGATATGATGGGTTATTTAGAACGCGCTTAATACCCAGAGGTTTCTAAGCGTGGACCTGGGGATCGAACCGGTTGTGCTCCGTGCCGTCTTGCTTCCAAGGCGAGCACATCCCCCCCCCCCGCGAGTTATCCTCCCAAGACTACATTAGATAGAGTGCGAGATTACATAATTTTGGAGTTTCTTGTTGCCAACAATCGACCACCCATCGGTCTTACTGTAATGTGGTAAACCTGTATCGGCACTAATAATGTCATACTCCTTGAAGATTTGGTTTGCATCCTCAAAGCCCAAAAAGTTATTGGATCCTCTTGTATTCCAATTTAGACATCGTAAGTTCTCATTTGCCAGAGGTTCACCCGACAGCCCCTTGCTCCCATTAATTCATTTTTCAAAAGCTGGAGGACAGACAGGGTTAACCCATACTGCTCACTTAGTGGGTTTTGGTTATCACCTCCTTATTTGCACTACTTGGGAATGAGCTTTTACATACACATGTTTTTACCTGACCCATTCCACTTTGCATCGCTCCTCGCATAGGATCAGAAAGCATACTTCTGACGTTCTTCTTACACCACACAACCATAGTTAATTATTTCATCTCTTTCCTCCAAACGCATGCATTTAACAAATGACGACTTCCAGGCCACTTCTGCAAGATCGCATTTGTCCTCAAATGGAAAACTGACATATGTTATATCACAAGTCGATAGCTTTACCAGACTACTGTCCTACCTCAATAACGCGGGGATAGTGGATCTATTGAGCACAATATTCAAGTCAATGTACTGGCACATTTCAATGTATGTAATGTTCGGGTCTCATGCTGACTTCATCCTCCAGTCGCCATCGACCCCCTTATCAGTTTGCTGATTCTCATTCCTTTGTGATGTGCACTTCCTGGTAGTATGATTATCTTCCTCCTGCGTTGTTTTTGTTATGCAAGAGAGGTTTCTCAGGCGATCCATTGGACACGCCCATGATTGGCATTCAGCAGTACCTGCTGCTTTCTCCGTTCTATCCTTGACCTCTTTGGCCTTATTTGGGACACTCAATTGTTCAGCCCCTCGCATTAAAAGTTCTGGGGTAGATCCTTGTGTGGGCACAATCCCCATGTGGTCTTGCTTGGAATATTCCTTAATGTTAGTGGGGATAGAGAATAGCGATTCCCACTGTTCCTTGGCTTCTGCTGCCATCAGCCTTTCTTTCACCTGTTTCCGAGGACTTAATTTCCCCTGGTCAATATTTTCTCTATCTCGGACCGGTGATGCCGATCTAGCAATTCTTAGACCGACTCCCTTTATCTTTGCTGAAAACTGCTTATTGGCCATTGGTCTCTCATTCCTTCCCATTTTGATGTTAGATGGGATGTCACAGGAATCACTATCAGATGCAATATATTCCCCAACTTCAATTAGGCTTGTCGATTCTCTTTCTTGATCCATATCCATAGATGTTTCTTTTTCTATGATGGCCCCCATCACGGGTGATTTTTTTTTAGTTTGCTAGTGGCTTCTCTTTTAGTTTTATGTGCCTTATTCCTCTTTGTCTGCAACATCACATCTCTTAAATATTTTCTTGAATCTTTCTTCAGTTGATTCCTCCTACCATTTAATGATTTTTGCTTTGCTTTTCTTGAATTCTTAGGTGAGGATATTGTTTTCTCCTGGGGTACTTTTATTGTAATCGTAGATACTTCCTTCATACTTTAGTTTGTTCCTGTTGCTTCTCGCCTGTACTATTTTTACTTTTTTGCATGTTAAAGCAGCTAGTATTCAATATGTCAATTTTTACATTTAGAAATTGGGGTCTCGGGTGCACACCAATGGTTAGAATAAATATAGCTTTGAAATGTGCAAGTAGTGATGTTAATTTCAAAGGGTTAGAGGTGCAGGGGGAGGTAAAAAAGACGTTGGCACAAGACCCAACTACATACAAGAGGAAAAGAAGAGAATCCAAAGTTAGAACCCTCCTGTCCCCTGCACACTATCAAAATCCGCCCATATGGCGGTTAGTAATTAATTTTGGAAATATAGAGTTCAATTTGTGTTGAGTTCCATTATAAATACTCGGTCACAAAACAGCATTGCAGACAGAATTTCTAAAAAAACAGCATTTAATTGTGAAGATTTGTACAAGCAAAAAAAGTGTCCAAATATCCGAGGTCGATAGCTGAAGCGTTTTGAGGTCATTCCTCTTCTTCAAAGGCCAAACGGATATATGTCTTCATCTAAACGCGCGGAGCTGTAACTCTGTGTTATATTAAATTTCACAAGTCAACTGGTAGGTGCTCCAAGGTACCAGACACCGGACTTCACACAGGTATCCTCGTCCGCTCACCTCCCAGGTGATGTCAAGGACCAACAGCGAGATGCGGCAAGTTTTGGCATGAGCATGTAGCAGGAGATTTCCTTATGGGTCCTTGGGTCATTCAGTAACCAAGCAATCTCATGAGGATGCCATCTCAGTCTCCAAGATGACTGTGGTCTCGAGCCACTCAATGTACTCTGGACAGCGCACCCGATCTCTAATATGCAATGAAGCAAGTGTTCATCCCGCAAGGCGTACCTGCTTCCGCGGCGTCCGTAACCAAGGAACCAGCCCTGGTTCCTTGGTTACGGACACCACGCGAGATGAACACTTGCTTCACCGCATAGTGGAGATCAGGTGCACTGTCCAGTGTACATTGAGTGGCTATAGACTGACATTTTGGAGACCGAGATGGCACCCTCATGAGATTGCTTGGTTACTGAAAGACCCAAGGACCCATAAGGAAATCTTCTGCATGCTCATGCCAAAACTAGCTGCATCTCGCTGTTGGTCCTGGCCATCACCTGGGAGGTGAGCAGACGAGGATACCCGTTTGAAATCCGGTGTCCGGTACCTTGGAGCACCTACCAGCTCACTCGTGAAATTGAATATAACAGTCACAGCTCTGCACGTTTAGATGAAGACATCAGTTCAGCCTTTGAAGAAGAAGAATGACTTCGAAAAACATCGGCTATAGATTTGTGATATTTGGACACCTTTTTTGCTTGTACATATCTTCACAGTTAAATGCTGTTTTTTTTTAAAGAAACTGTCTGTAATGCTGTTTTGTGAGTGAATAATTATACTGGAACTCAACACTAATTGAAAATTGAACTCAATATTTCCAAAATGAATTACTAACTTCCACATGAGCGGATTTTGATAGTGTGCAGGGGACGGGAGGGTTCCAACTTTGGATCCTCTTCTTTTCCTCTAATTTTTACATTTAGCTCAGAAAGGATTAACGTATGAGCTCTTACCTCATTCTCTGATATTACCATGTAGTGCAACTTGAGCACTCAATATGGAGTTAAGCGCTGAAATAGATTACAATTGTATACATTTGTCTGCTTTGCGCAGGGTATGATATAATGTAGTCGATCTACTTGCTTCTGGGCCTTCTGCAAGATTACTTGGGGACATTAATTCAACTAACTCAGATGGTGATCCTCTCAGGGGGCCCTAGTCCCCATTATAATGTTAATCGGGACTCACGTAGCCATCCGCTAACCCCCCCCCTTATTCATATGTTCGGGGAGGCGCATAACCTTCTCGACTGCGATTTCTCCTTCTGAACAATTCAGCTCTCAAACACCCTCCAAAAATGCTAATCTCTCATATTGCCTCTATCTAGATTGAATTGAGCGGCTGGACGGGTGTTCTTTGCCATGGTGCTCGCACCCACAGGCTTAAAGTAGTTTTGTTGCCTCTGTAACACACCGGGAGTCGATTGAATTTCTCCTGCATTTTCGTCCATTGAAAGTATAACTTGCATTTGCACTGTTTCCTGCTGAATGCCAGAAGTATTCCCGGTCCCCATAATGTTTGGGGTTTGTTCCCCCCCCCCTCCCTCCCCCGAGAAGCACAACCCAGCGCAAATAGCATTAAGAGGACAATTTTCCTGCTGTAGTGTAGATGGTGCTGCAGTCACAGAATCAGTCAGACTAATTAGATCCCCTGACGTCACAGCTCAGACTTCTTGGGGTTGTATTACTAATTCAGCTGATAAAGCCTTAGATCATGACTTCTGTTTATTAGTCTGCTTTTGCTGAACTGTGACCATCAGCGTGGATTGTTTCTTTCTTGTTTGGACTGGTGGCATCATTGAGTTTTCCAGCCTATAATTTGCTACTGGTTGAGCAATTTAGACTTCGATGGAGACATTTCCTGCTGTATTAAGTTTAATCCTTAGTCCTTGTACCTGTGGCCGAGGAGCTCCAAGCTTATGCATACGGTCACTCTTATCCCAGGGTACTTTGCACTAGTGCTAGAAATGCAAAATTTTTCAGAGATGAAACACTTCTATAGTTCGAATGCACACCAGTTAGTTGCCTGATGGGACTTAATATATCTGGTCCTGTCCAATAATCAAGAGGGCATCCCTTCAGCTATATTTTTAATAGGTCTTCCCTCTTTCTACAGCTACTACTTGTTATGCTTGAATAAAGTTCAAAGTCAAATGACAGAGAGAAGGTCAAGATGAAGTTCAAAGGCTTGAATAGCCCACAGGCACCTCCTCACTGTCACTTCTCTCCCCCTTGGAATAGTTCCCAGTCTCAGGCTTGTTTGAGTAGCTTTTATCAGGAGGGGGGTGGGGAGCCTGTTAGGACAGACAAACGTATAAACAAGAAGTGATAGAGTGATAGCGTAAATAAAATGGTCCAGTCCTGCTCTTTACGGGACCGTTTAATAGCGGCCATGTTGGTTCCTTACACAAACTGAATGAAGCTTTTGCAAGAGCACTTGCTTGTTGAATAGACACGCGCGCTCTGCCAAGGAAATACTGCTGGCTGCGTTTTTCTCGGAGCGCAAGGGCTGGTTGCAAGGGATATAGATCTTCCAGTTTAGCTTATCAACTCAGCCTCATCTCGCAGCTCCGCACCCTGAACAACAAACACACTGCTACACACCGCTGCGCTCCACACAGGGTGTGTGTTTTGAAAGGTTGCCTCCTGCGAAATGCCAGCAATGGGAAACTGACTCCTCCTCCTTTCCTCCACGCGACAATAACAAAAAACTAAAATAAATCAGATATTTTAACTTTAGTCAGGGGTCTGCAACCTATGGCTCTTCAGATGTTTTCGTCTAGGACACCCCCATCACCCCTCTCCATTGACTAATCTGGCTAGGGCTGCTCGAGGTCGTACTCCAACACATCTAGTGAGCCAAATATAACAGGACCTTGCTTAAGCCTTCTATATATTTGTATACAATGATTTATCAAGTTCAACACATCTCTGGCCTTTCCGGCCAAAGAAGCAATGTTCCAATTCTCACCCTCAAGATGTTACTCTTGTGCTAGGACCGAATAGCTTTAAATGCTGAGCGCTATGAAATTCTATGCAAATAGGACGAGCATACTCGTCCTTAGCATTTAAGAAGTTAAGAGCAACCTTCTATGATGTTTTCTCCGTCTCACAAACAAAACAAGTCAGTCATCAGTTTACTGAAATCCCTAATCAATTGATCAGCATTGCCAGTTTTAAGTTATTTAATGGTAAAAGGGCTATAGACAATTTGGGCCAAGGAACCATGATTCACCAAATTGTATTCAAATCTAAAATATGTAATCTTTACCATGAAGCATTTAATTCAAGATATTTTTACATTAAGTACTTTTTATGTTTACATATTTTTGTACAGTGCTATAGTTGATTTAGTTAGTCTTTCTCTCTAGAAATGCTCCCCCTTCTCCTACCTCTCCCCCCTGACCCACCTTTCCATTCCAGGTCCTCCAACACCTCCAACACTTTAGTTGGGTGGGTGTCCGCCATGTTGTGGGGTTTAATCCAAGGGCCCAACAAACTAACACAAGGAAGTGCTATGTGAAAAGGTCTTTGTCATTACAAAAGGAAAATCAGCCTTTTAATTCACAGTGGCAGAAGAAATTCAATGGCCCCTTTCACACGAAAAGAAGGATTTTCAAACACTGACAAGAAAATAGCTTTACTCGTGGATTTTGGGAGAAACCATAGGATCCTCTTGGACCAGGTGGCCAGTGAAAGGCCATCACTTTTGGATCCTGACCCTGGGGGTGCAGATGCGAGGGAAGATCACCTGGGTGGAGGGTCCCTGGGGAGAGGATGTCCACAGGCGAGACATGGTATTATGCTTTTCCTTGTAATAAACAACCTCGCCCTCCCCCTTCCTTTAGAGGCTGTTGTCAATCACTTCCCCTCATTTCCCTGCCTTCTTACAACTATAGTACTGGGACGAAGAAAAGGCGACCAGGAGTGTTACACACTAACATGTCATTTCACCACTGGTACTGATACAAAGAAGATGCCTGCAGTCCTTTGTGAGGGTCGGGCATTTCCAGAGAACTCGAATTATGGTCAGGCAATTGGGCTTGAGGGTGCACTCCTGTAACCTTTAAATGGATGTAGGTGTATAAAAAAGGGTGAGACGAACAGGAGAGAAGCCACGCTGAGCGTTGCAGGCCTGAAGAAAGAGGAACCCTGTGGAGACAGAGGCAGCCGAGGAAGGTCCCGTCGTGAAACCAGTGCGCTGTCAAATTCCCAGGAGAGACTGTGGCGCGGAGGCCCAGGTGGGCCGTGAGAGTGGCACAGTGGTAGGAGCCTCCCTGGTAGGAGCATCCCTGGTCAGATGCATGCAGCAGGAGCTGCGAGGCATGGAATGAATCCAATTGCTGTGAGCTGCCAGCAACCCACAAAGAAAACCAGAGAGCGAGCGGGGCTCGCAACACAACGAAAAGGTGTTTGCGGAGCAGAAGAAGAGGAAAGAAGCCATCCAGAGGAGCCACCAGGGACCGCTAAGTGAATACAAGGGAACAATCGAACTGGGGCTCTCTTGGGGGCTGTTAGAAGTCAAAAGTTATTGCTGAATGAGAAAATTGAGATATGCAAAATACTATGAACCCAAAGTGAAGGGCTGTGGTCAACAGTATGAATAAGATGAACTGTGAGCAAAATAATAAGTACTAAGAACTATGGAATACCAAACTAAAAGAAAGCTTTTGACAAGCCTATGAAAGCTTTTGATAAGCCTGTGAAGAGAAGACACGTTTGTGTGAAGTACACGTAAAATATATTGAAAGTAAAGAACACATCTTAAGAAATGCAGTGAAAAGTGAGTATTGCATAGTGAAGAGTGTGAAAGTAACACCGTGAAGGAAAGAGCACCACAGACTGAACTGTATGAAAGAACACATTGTGACAAAGTCAAGAGACTGGCAAAGAGAAAGCCAAGTGAATGTGAACCAGAGCACAGGGATAGTTACAAAAGAACCTGTGTGGGCAAGAAAACTTTGGGTTAGCGGTTGCTTGACCGGTAATGGGTTGACTGTGTGGTCCGACAACTGCGACTAGACCGGGCATACGCTATCTGAGAAAGCCAAGAAAGCATACAAAGAGCAAACCTAAGCTTATGAAAGAGATTGCTGATGTGAAGTAGAAGAAAGCAATCTGTATGAGCTGTCAAGAAACTAGGAGTGTAAAGTTGACCTGGAACAGGGTTTTGAATATTAAGACAATGAAACTAAGTATAAGTTGGCACGCTGGAAAAGCCAACATCTTGGGGAAAGGAAACGTAAGACCTTATGAACTTTACTGCTGCCTTGAGGAAGGGAATCATGCGTCCCCTTGAAGGCTATACCAAAATCATTGCTGTTGATTTCATAAATTAATTCTTCAATCTCATTTGTGGTGCCATTCCAAATTAGAAAAACATCTATATATCCTGTCCATGTGATCACATTCCTGAAATACTTGGGATTGGTATAGATAACTTGATCTTCAAAGAGCCCCATGAAAAGATTTGCCAGGGCTGGCGCATATTTAGTGCCCATGGCAACACCTTGTATTTGTTGATAGTATGTATTGTTGAACACAAGTTTGTTATGCTCCAATGTCAGCTCTACCATTTCAATTGATGGGAAGCAGAGCTATTCTTATATAAATATACTATCGTTTTGATAGCTAGGTCATGTCTTATCGAAGTATAGAGAGCCCGAACATCAAAGGTGGCCAGAAACCAGTTTCTTTTCCATTTGTAATCTTTAAGTAAGTCAGTACGCTTGTTGAATCTTTCAGCTAGGATTTAAGTTTTGACACATGTGGGGCTAGTGGCACATCAATGTATTCGGATAGTGGCTCTGTAGCCGACCCTCTGCCACTAAGGATCGGTATGGCCTCTGGTATGGCGTCAAATGGTTAGTGTATTTTCGGTTGGAAATACATAGTTGGTAGGGTTGGTTCTTTAATAGTGAGAAGGATTTCTCCCCACCCATCTGATATTCTCTGCCTGTCCCATTTAGTGATGCATTCTTGCAAGTGTGTTGTCACTTCCTTCCTTGGGTTTCATCCCCAAGAAGACAACACAGTTCCAAAAAGAGAGGCCTCCCGGTTCCCTTCCTCAAGGCAGCAGTGAAGTTCATAAGGTCTTACGTTTCCTTTCCCCAAGATGTTGGCTTTTCCAGCGTGCCAACTTATACTTAGTTTCATTGTCTTAATATTCAAAACCCTGTTGCAGGTCAACTTTACACTCCTAGTTTCTTGACAGCTCATACAGATTGCTTTCTTCTACTTCACATCAGCAATCTCTTTCATAAGCTTAGGTTTGCTCTTTGTATGCTTTCTTGGCTTTCTCAGATAGCGTATGCCCGGTCTAGTCGCAGTTGTCGGACCACACAGTCAACCCATTACCGGTCAAGCAACCGCTAACCCAAAGTTTTCTTGCCCACACAGGTTCTTTTGTAACTATCCCTGTGCTCTGGTTCACATTCACTTGGCTTTCTCTTTGCCAGTCTCTTGACTTTGTCACAATGTGTTCTTTCATACAGTTCAGTCTGTGGTGCTCTTTCCTTCACGGTGTTACTTTCACACTCTTCACTATGCAATACTCACTTTTCACTGCATTTCTTAAGATGTGTTCTTTACTTTCAATATATTTTACGTGTACTTCACACAAACGTGTCTTCTCTTCACAGGCTTATCAAAAGCTTTCATAGGCTTGTCAAAAGCTTTCTTTTAGTTTGGTATTCCATAGTTCTTAGTACTTATTATTTTGCTCACAGTTCATCTTATTCATACTGTTGACCACAGCCCTTCACTTTGGGTTCATAGTATTTTGCATATCTCAATTTTCTCATTCAGCAATAACTTTTGACTTCTAACAGCCCCCAAGAGAGCCCCAGTTCGATTGTTCCCTTGTATTCACTTAGCGGTCCCTGGTGGCTCCTCTGGATGGCTTCTTTCCTCTTCTTCTGCTCCGCAAACACCTTTTCGTTGTGTTGCGAGCCCCGCTCGCTCTCTGGTTTTCTTTGTGGGTTGCTGGCAGCTCACAGCAATTGGATTCATTCCATGCCTCGCAGCTCCTGCTGCATGCATCTGACCAGGGATGCTCCTACCAGGGAGGCTCCTACCACTGTGCCACTCTCACGGCCCACCTGGGCCTCCGCGCCACAGTCTCTCCTGGGAATTTGACAGCGCACTGGTTTCACGACGGGACCTTCCTCGGCTGCCTCTGTCTCCACAGGGTTCCTCTTTCTTCAGGCCTGCAACGCTCAGCGTGGCTTCTCTCCTGTTCGTCTCACCCTTTTTTATACACCTACATCCATTTAAAGGTTACAGGAGTGCACCCTCAAGCCCAATTGCCTGACCATAATTCGAGTTCTCTGGAAATGCCCGACCCTCACAAAGGACTGCAGGCATCTTCTTTGTATCAGTACCAGTGGTGAAATGACATGTTAGTGTGTAACACTCCTGGTCGCCTTTTCTTCGTCCCAGTACTATAGTTGTAAGAAGGCAGGGAAATGAGGGGAAGTGATTGACAACAACCTCTAAAGGAAGGGGGAGGGCGAGGTTGTTTATTACAAGGAAAAGCGTAATACCATGTCTCGCCTGTGGACATCCTCTCCCCATGGACCCTCCACCCAGGTGATCTTCCCTCGCATCTGCACCCCCAGGGTCAGGATCCAAAAGTGATGGCCTTTCACTGGCCACCTGGTCCAAGAGGATCCTATGGTTTCTCCCAAAATCCACGAGTAAAGCTATTTTCTTGTCAGTGTTTGAAAATCCTTCTTTTCGTGTGAAAGGGGCCATTGAATTTCTTCTGCCACTGTGAATTAAAAGGCTGATTTTCCTTTTGTAATGACAAAGACCTTTTCACATAGCACTTCCTTGTGTTAGTTTGTTGGGCCCTTGGATTACACCCCACAACATGGCGGACACCCACCCAACTTAAGTGTTGGAGGTGTTGGAGGACCTGGAATGGAAAGGTGGGTCAGGGGGGAGAGGTAGGAGAAGGGGGAGCATTTCTAGAGAGAAAGACTAACTAAATCAACTATAGCACTGTACAAAAATATGTAAACATAAAAAGTACTTAATGTAAAAATATCTTGAATTAAATGCTTCATGGTAAAGATTACATATTTTAGATTTGAATACAATTTGGTGAATCATGGTTCCTTGGCCCAAATTGTCTATAGCCCTTTTACCATTAAATAACTTAAAACTGGCAATGCTGATCAATTGATTAGGGATTTCAGTAAACTGATGACTGACTTGTTTTGTTTGTGAGACGGAGAAAACATCATAGAAGGTTGCTCTTAACTTCTTAAATGCTAAGGACGAGTATGCTCGTCCTATTTGCATAGAATTTCATAGCGCTCAGCATTTAAAGCTATTCGGTCCAAGCACAAGAGGAACATCTTGAGGGTGAGAATTGGAACATTGCTTCTTTGGCCGGAAAGGCCAGAGATGTGTTGAACTTGATAAATCATTGTATACAAATATATAGAAGGCTTAAGCAAGGTCCTGTTATATTTGGCTCACTAGATGTGTTGGAGTACGACCTCGAGCAGCCCTAGCCAGATTAGTCAATGGAGAGGGGTGATGGGGGTGTCCTAGACGAAAACATCTGAAGAGCCATAGGTTGCAGACCCCTGACTAAAGTTAAAATATCTGATTTATTTTAGTTTTTTGTTATTGTCGCGTGGAGGAAAGGAGGAGGAGTCAGTTTCCCATTGCTGGCATTTCGCAGGAGGCAACCTTTCAAAACACACACCCTGTGTGGAGCGCAGCGGTGTGTAGCAGTGTGTTTGTTGTTCAGGGTGCGGAGCTGCGAGATGAGGCTGAGTTGATAAGCTAAACTGGAAGATCTATATCCCTTGCAACCAGCCCTTGCGCTCCGAGAAAAACGCAGCCAGCAGTATTTCCTTGGCAGAGCGCGCGTGTCTATTCAACAAGCAAGTGCTCTTGCAAAAGCTTCATTCAGTTTGTGTAAGGAACCAACATGGCCGCTATTAAACGGTCCCGTAAAGAGCAGGACTGGACCATTTTATTTACGCTATCACTCTATCACTTCTTGTTTATACGTTTGTCTGTCCTAACAGGCTCCCCACCCCCCTCCTGATAAAAGCTACTCAAACAAGCCTGAGACTGGGAACTATTCCAAGGGGGAGAGAAGTGACAGTGAGGAGGTGCCTGTGGGCTATTCAAGCCTTTGAACTTCATCTTGACCTTCTCTCTGTCATTTGACTTTGAACTTTATTCAAGCATAACAAGTAGTAGCTGCAGAAAGAGGGAAGACCTATTAAAAATATAGCTGAAGGGATGCCCTCTTGAACATTGGACAGGACCAGATATATTAAGTCCCATCAGGCAACTAACTGGTGTGCATTCGAACTATAGAAGTGTTTCATCTCTGAAAAATTTTGCATTTCTAGCACTAGTGCAAAGTACCCTGGGAGAAGAGTGACCGTGGGCATAAGCTTGGAGCTCCTCGGCCACAGGTACAAGGACTAAGGATTAAACTTAATACAGCAGGAAATGTCTCCATCGAAGTCTAAATTGCTCAACCAGTAGCAAATTATAGGCTGGAAAACTCAATGACGCCACCAGTCCAAACAAGAAAGAAACAATCCACGCTGATGGTCACAGTTCAGCAAAAGCAGACTAATAAACAGAAGTCATGATCTAAGGCTTTATCAGCTGAATTAGTAATACAACCCCAAGAAGTCTGAGATGTGACGTCAGGGGATCTAATTAGTCTGACTGATTCTGTGACTGCAGCACCATCTACACTACAGCAGGAAAATTGTCCTCTTAATGCTATTTGCGCTGGGTTGTGCTTCTCGGGGGAGGGAGGGGGGGGGACAAACCCCAAACATTATGGGGACCGGGAATACTTCTGGCATTCAGCAGGAAACAGTGCAAATGCAAGTTATACTTTCAATGGACGAAAATGCAGGAGAAATTCAATCGACTCCCGGTGTGTTACAGAGGCAACAAAACTACTTTAAGCCTGTGGGTGCGAGCACCATGGCAAAGAACACCCGTCCAGCCGCTCAATTCAATCTAGATAGAGGCAATATGAGAGATTAGCATTTTTGGAGGGTGTTTGAGAGCTGAATTGTTCAGAAGGAGAAATCGCAGTCGAGAAGGTTATGCGCCTCCCCGAACATATGAATAAGGGGGGGGTTAGCGGATGGCTACGTGAGTCCCGATTAACATTATAATGGGGACTAGGGCCCCCTGAGAGGATCACCATCTGAGTTAGTTGAATTAATGTCCCCAAGTAATCTTGCAGAAGACCCAGAAGCAAGTAGATCGACTACATTATATCATACCCTGCGCAAAGCAGACAAATGTATACAATTGTAATCTATTTCAGCGCTTAACTCCATATTGAGTGCTCAAGTTGCACTACATGGTAATATCAGAGAATGAGGTAAGAGCTCATACGTTAATCCTTTCTGAGCTAAATGTAAAAATTAGAGGAAAAGAAGAGGATCCAAAGTTGGAACCCTCCCGTCCCCTGCACACTATCAAAATCCGCTCATGTGGAAGTTAGTAATTCATTTTGGAAATATTGAGTTCAATTTTCAATTAGTGTTGAGTTCCAGTATAATTATTCACTCACAAAACAGCATTACAGACAGTTTCTTTAAAAAAAAACAGCATTTAACTGTGAAGATATGTACAAGCAAAAAAGGTGTCCAAATATCACAAATCTATAGCCGATGTTTTTCGAAGTCATTCTTCTTCTTCAAAGGCTGAACTGATGTCTTCATCTAAACGTGCAGAGCTGTGACTGTTATATTCAATTTCACGAGTGAGCTGGATCTTGAAATATATGCATCAAATAATCTATACTTCGATAAGACATGACCTAGCTATCAAAACGATAGTATATTTATATAAGAATAGCTCTGCTTCCCATCAATTGAAATGGTAGAGCTGACATTGGAGCATAAACTTGTGTTTAACAATACATACTATCAACAAATACAAGGTGTTGCCATGGGCACTAAATATGCGCCAGCCCTGGCAAATCTTTTCATGGGGTTCTTTGAAGATCAAGTTATCTATACCAATCCCAAGTATTTCAGGAATGTGATCACATGGACAGGATATATAGATGTTTTTCTAATTTGGAATGGCACCACAAATGAGATCGAAGAATTAATTTATGAAATCAACAGCAATGATTTTGGTATAGCCTTCAAGGGGACGCATGATGCAAACAAATTTGGATCTTGAAATATATGCATCAAATAATCAACTGCAAACACGGATGTTCAGAAAGCCAACAGAAATTAACTCTATGTTATATGCTACGAGTTGTCATCATAGTAAAGTAATATGTAACATCCCAGTAGGAGAATTTATTAGGGCCAAATGTGATACAAAGTGTTTCAAAGTGAATGCAAACTACTTTTTGATAGATTCCAACTAAGAGGCTATGCGAAAGACAATGTACGGACAGCACTCAACAAAGCTAAACAACTAGACAGAGGCAACACTCCGATACAAAAACCTGGGAAGGCTCAAGATTTAAAAATTATGGAAGTAGAATTTATAACCAAGTACTGCACCAACCATTTTAGGACCCGAAAGATACTCAAAAACACACTGGCACCTACTAATATTGTACAAAGATCTACTCAAGCATTTGGGCAAAGAGTCGACCATAATTTTCAAAAGAGAACAAACCCTGAAAAATCGACTCAGCCCCATCATTCCTTAGTAGCCCCACCCCAAGCGTAGGTCAAAGCTGGCTAAACCTGATGAGACTGGGATTTCAATAATGTGGTACTTGCACAATGTGCAGGTACGCACATGACAACATAAATTGTGGATCTGAATGGTACGAAATGGGGATAAAAGATTTAATTAACTGTAAAAACTCTTATGTTGCAAACAGAGAGCAAATCTAAGCGTATGAAAGATTGCTGAAGTGAAGCAGATGAAAGCAATCTGTATGGGCTGTCAAGAAACTAGGAGTGTAAAGTTGACCTGGAAAAGGGTTTTGAATATTAAGAGACTGAAACTAAGTAGTAGTTGGCAAGCTGGAAAAGCCAACATCTTGGGGAAGGGAAACCCAAGACCTTATGAACTTTACTGCTGCCTTGAGGAAGGGAACCTGGAGGCCTCTCTTTTTGAAACTTTTGTTTTCTTCTTCAGGTAGGGAACCCCAAGACTTTGTGGAACAGTTTTTAACTTGGGAAGGGGAGCTAGAAAGTAAGCCCAGAACTGGAAGAATCTCAGAACATTATTTGGAACAAAATTTCTTTTGTTGCTGTCATCCCTACACATTGTTTAGCTTTAGTTGTGACGGCAAGTACAGGTTTTGGATACAGACAGACTTAAGTTGAACTCATTGACTCAGACTTTTGTTAGTTTCTTTAGGTAGACAAATCCGAGCTTATCGTAGGGCAAGTTAGGCCTCAACCATCCTGACATTTAAGTTAATAAAACGACTTTTGTTTAAACTTTAAATCTGTTGTCTGAGTCTTGCTTCATGATGCCTTCACAGTTTGCAGTTTGAAAGCAGGTTATGAGAAAAATGTTACCATGCTAACATAAAGAAGTCAGGGAAAAGACTTAGTGTGTGTTGACAAAATATAATATATTGTATGCTTCACATGCAAAATACTGGCAATTGAAAAGAAAAGACCACTTTGTTCCATGGGTCATACGAAGATTTAATTTAGGCCAGAGGCAGACCCTTTTGCTTGTTGCTGGGAAAACTTCATAAAGGACTCCCCCACCTCAAGCCTGGCTGTTCAATCCCCCACCCTCAGCTATTTACAACTACAATAAAGTATGCCATGCGAAGGGTATTGAAAACAGACTTTCCCCAGACTGGTTGTCTCTGAGGGCTCCTTTCTGTGAATGTTAAAGTGCCTAGCATATGCAGGACTAGAATGTGGGAGAGGCTGCAATCGATGCAGGCTGAACTCTGTAAATAATACAAGAAAATAGGAGTGTTTCAGATCGAAATAGTGATACTCTACAGGTAACGGGACAGGATGCCAGATGGCTGCAAAGCCTTGTGACATCACAGGGCCGGACTATCTCATTATCTGTAGGGGGAGATTACTGTCTAGCCGAGGCCTCACAAGCATTTACGACTGGCAGCCTACTAACTTCTAACAACAAATAGGCTAATAAAAACAGCACAGGAAGCTCTGGTCGTTATGCTGGCCAGGAATGGCAAATGGCCAGGAGGAAAGGGAGCTCACATTTGCATAAGATTAATATTTCCCAGTAGCTTAAAAGGACAATCATAACCTATGCATTTTTTCAGCAACCACAAGTTGTAATGCATTCATTTGTATGTCATTTTGTAGATACATTCCAGGCAATTTTGTTGTAATAGAAGTCATCCACTTGTGAGTTAGTTAATTGTAATGGCAAGTTAAAATGTGTTCCTGGCTGTTTATAACATGCACCAAATATAAGCGTTGGCGAACTGGTGAAGGGTAAAATGATGCATTTGGAGAGTAAATTGCATGTTCCTAACTATTATGCATTTTGAATAAACAGCAGAAAATTGCCACACAGCTGTGCAACATGGTGCAGACCCGGCAGCCATTTTATTAAATTCCCCATGATTAGCTGAATTGGAATATATATATATATAAAAATAAAATGGCAGTTACTAGTAAATTACAAAGTTTTGCCACATAACTAGATTTTTGCCAAACGTTGACAGGAAAACAAAAGGGATTTCAAATGGGAATTGCCATATTTCTGCTCTAGACTCCTAAACCAATCCTTAGAAAGAGGCTGGCCTTTGGGGCAGAGGGAAGGGTAAATGCCAATCCTGCTTGCGAGAATACTTGCAGGGCACCAACCAATGTTGTAATATTGATGGTGTCATCAATGGTATATAAAGTGGATGCAATATGAGGGGAAAAAAGGAGAGCTGCTAAAATGTACCATCTGACAGATGCAAAGAAACACCAAAGGAGGTTGCTGAAATTGCATATGGGTGGAGCTGTATGTTGCTGGGGAGGTCTAAACCTGACTGGACCCTATGGGGAAGAGCTGGGGGCCATCCTTGAGAGTGGACTGACTAGACCCCTGCCCTGTGCTCCAAGAGGGTGCTGAAACACAGCTGGTGTTCCTGAACTATAAAAAGAGGTTTTAAATGTAGGCAGAATTGAGCCATTCAAAACAATCCAAAAGATGGGGGAGACTGCTTGCCTTAAATCATTTCACTTTATTGTGGGCGGTGGGGAACGGGGCAAAACTGTGTAGATCCTTAGCCTATTCAACTAAACATATTCACGTCATTCATTCCCCATTTGGAGGAACACCACAGGGTGATTTTTGTTAAAATTCAAAATTAAAGACCATTCCCAGTTTGCTCTGAAACTTATAGCCTGTAATTTAATTGAGTAATACTATTGGTCCGAAATCCAAAATTCCCAAATCCCAATTTGCGGTCTGACTTCTCCAGGGGCAGACCAAAGTAGCTTTGTCTGAAAAACAAACTTGCTTTAAAATAAACATAGGGTGATATAGCAAAGTGTGGGTGAAATAATTCCCATATGCATTTGTACAAATCTGTAAAACAAACTGCTAGCCTTTTAAGCGTGCAGGAAAATCAAAATTGCATCTGTAAATCGATTTTGTTTACTGACCAGTGTTGATTATTAAAGTGAGATCTGTAGAAAGTAAAGTATTATGATTTGAGTTTCCCAAACAATTTATGCAATATATTTCTGTAACGAGAAGTTTAATTGTGTGCCACAAAGAAGGCGGCGTGTCGTTTTAGTGTGATCTCCATTTTCAATTATTCAAATAAATACAAATATATTTCCTGTACACCAGCTTGGTTCTTGGCTCATTGGTAGCTCAAGGGGAGTGTTCCAAGGTGTATGAGATGAATTGGAAATAGGGCTGAATAAAGAACTGACATTAAACAGTTTATAGTGGTACAACTGGCTTGGGGAGGGAAGGAACTCCGTGTGTTGAGGGTGGCCTCTCAAACCGTTACAATGCGCAGCGTGCCGTTGCTTCCAAGCTAGGTTTGTGCTCTATAAATACCATACATGCATAGTAATGTTTTAAGTAAGCAAATATATAATATGCTCACACAACACATGGGATCATAAAGGTTGAACATGTTGGAGGTGAGCATTTAGAAAGTGGAATGTTCAATTCACATGACCACACAAAAGAAACAAATATGCAACAAAACCTGGCAGACACTAGACATTATATTTAGGATTTTTCTTCATTGAACTGAGGGCTTTAACTGAGGGCTTTTAAAGGACATGCACTTGTAAGGTTAAACACTGGCTGAATATCTCCAATTCTAAAAATTGAATGAATGATGTGAAATGAGAGCCTAAAACAGCAGATACTACTCACACGATAAGCCATTAAAGAAGGTGGAAGGGTTAAATTATAAGGCCAAATAAGTTAGTTGTGCGACTGTATGCTTCTTTTGCTGTGGTTTGATATGAAAATATATTCCATCCCTTCTGTCTCTACATAAGATAACACAGATAGTGTTCCGTCATAAAAAGACAACAAGCATTGATAAAGGCTGTCGACTGGATAAAATTGTTAAACTTGTGTTCCACAACACCACTGGGGGGTGGTGTGGGAAATCTTGCACTGCTACTGCCTGCGGTGCACCAGTTTTGTGGATGAACCAAGGACTTCCTGGTTTTAGTATTGACAATCTGCCAAGTACACTAAATTCACTAGAAAAACATATTTGACTATTATTAAGAAATGTCCATGTTTCACAAAACCGTATTTCTTTTGCTAAACATTACAACACATGAAAACACAGACATTCACATATGCTAAAAAGGATAGATAAGTCGAAAACAAATTGAGATTTTCATCACATAGCGGGTGCATTAATTTTAAAATGCATTATTCAAAAGGCATCCCCCACTCCCATTTGTACTGAGTTGTATTTATGATTGCAGTGGCTTTCACTTTCAGTCTCCTGGGCTCCCCTTGCCCGGGAAAACCCAGGAGACAAAGTGAAAGCCACCGCAATCATAGCCAACACAATTATAAATACAGCTGCGTTGTATTGATAAATGCTGTGGTTTTCTTTTTAAGTTTCCGGGTTCCCCTGGGCCGGAGCAGCCCGGGAAACTTCAAAAGAAAACCACAGCATTTATAAATACAAGGTTGTATTTATAAATGCCATGATTTTCATACAAAATGAAAAACACTGACCACAGCAGCCTTCCTCCCAGCCTGCATTCTCTGCTTTCCGGCACTAATGAAGCAAAAGTTGCTGTAATAAAAGCTAGCAGCAGGTGGCTTTATGCTTCATTAGTGCCACGAGGGCAGAGATTAACACAAGCACAGGCGGCTCATCCATTTCAGAAAATGGATGCCTCCTAGTGCTTGAAATTAAAGGGGTTAAAACATTATTTGTGCACAATTTTACAAAGGAACTTTCTTTAAAAAGATGTTTAATTTATGTTTTTGATTATTGCTCATCTTTTAATACAATAATATTTTTGAGCGCACTTTCCCTTAAAACTTAACCCAGACAAAACAAAAGTAAAAAATGGTACACCAATTCCACAGCACTGGCAAAGTGGCCCAGCACAAAAAACCCAGGTGATTAGGAATATCAAAGTCCTTATGGACAATATTCTGAGCCTAGAATCACAACACCTTAAACATTTATCACCTTCCGACACACAACGACACTTGCATTCCTATCACAGATTTTATCCAGACTAAACTATTCAAGCAGCATCCCCATTAGCATACCAGATTACCTAAGAAACTTAACATCCAAAACATAGCAGATCAACTTCAACTCAGACTTGACAAGGAGGAGCCCAACACCAGCCTCAAGAGCTCTTCACTGGCTATCGCTCAAAAAAAGAACCCACTTCAAAGCATTCTGCATTGTGCACAGAGCCCTTTGAGCGTCGGAAAAATGAATTCATGGAAAGGTCCTCCAATAGTAACCAGGAAAGACAGGAAGTTCCAGCTACGAGGTACTACTAGAAACCATGCTCGTCACTGAACCGAGAAACAGGGGATTGGCTTGCACTAACAGTGGGGACATTCTGGAGCACAGTGCCAAAGGAAAAGCGGCACAATCCAGGATCACCTTAGTTTCAGGGAATTGCTAAAAGGCGTTCTCAGTGCTGAATCGACTAAGATAACACACAGCACATGCAAGCACATTTTCATTTTAAGCCAGCCAGTAACTTGGCCTCAGTCCACAGCATATGCTTATCCTTTGATATGAATGCCATCCCGGCTCCTCCCTACCCTAGTGTGACTTGCTCCCCAGTTTTCCAACAGAATACCAGACTTGCAGTTGTGCCACGCTGTATGCTAGCATATCTCTTTCATGTTGTCAAAACATACAAGTTGTTAAACTATCAGCTGCACCTCCTCAGAAGTATTCTTCCTTTTCTCACTTTCCCCCAAAGCTCACCGTCTCCAGAGCTCTGCTCCTCTCTAGGCTGGACTACTGCAAGAGCCTCTTTCTAAATCTTCCTTCCTCTAACCTTCAACCTTTACAACTTCTCTAGAACAGGACTGCGAGACTTGTCCTTGGCCTCAAGCCCATTGATCGTATCTCTCCAGCTCTGAAATCTCTTCACTGGCTCCCTGGGCGTGGCTGCAAGGATCAACTTCAAGACCATCTGCATTGTCCACAAGGCTTTCTGGGGCTTGGGACCGCTCTACCTCCAACTTTCTCTTCCAAAACATCTTCCTTCTCGAGCTCTCCACTCATCCACCTCCAAATCTCTGAGGGTCAGACACTTCTCCAAGCAGAGAGTTGGGCAGATCTATCTCCTTGGCTGGTGCCCCCCTGCCTCTCTCAAACCACATCTTGTTCCAGAAGCAACTCAAGACCTTCCTTTTTGCTTCCGCTTTCTCTCTTCCTCTCCCCTGCTGAGGCAGCCGACAGCTCCGCGCACTGGTCACCTGGACAACCTATGAAATCGGGCCCAGACTCCAGCATGTCCAGTTTCCCTCGCACTGCCTCTGGGCTCCCCAGCACTTAAGGGTCTGTATCAGCACCCCTAGAGTCCCTTCTCTCTGCACTTATGAGCCAGCCGCTGGCTTCACTTGTGAATTAATTGCACTTCCCCCTTCCCCTGGCACTTCGCCCCTTCCCTCTTCCCTGCACTTGCGCGATCTGAATGACAAGGCCTAGTAAGATTGTTATTTTACCCTCGCTTGTTTCTCGCTCCTTGTCTTGTCGCGCCTAGAAACAGTTGTGTGCAGGCACGTTATAAATTCCACATCATATCATACCCACGAAGCTGCCACTGGCGATGTACATCTAATCAATATGGGTAATTCAACTATATCAGATCTTTAAAATCCCACTACTGCCTTTCATGACCTGTACTGATGGGCCACTAATCCCCTTAACCAAGCAGGCTCACCACTTAAGAATCGAGTGTACGTTTGTACCTAAAGCAAGTTTATTGTACAATCATCCGGGGAGCAGCTAGATGACCCTATGGAGTCAAACTAACCCAAGTCTTGCAAAACCACATCAATTGACTCATATAAATGTTTGTGACCTTTAAAACACTACCATATAATTTGCTGCAATCCACCCCCGACATGATTAGACAAAACCTATCAAAAGAAATCCCATCTTTCTCCAATCCTTTCATTCTCATTGGTCACTTGTTATCTTAACTACCATCTTCAGATCATATTTATAGCACACCCACTCTTGGAATTCGTCTGTGGTAGGTCATGACATTGTCACAAACATTTGCGTGCAAACCTAATTCATTACAAGGGGTTTGATTGGGCAGTGTTTAAGTTCACTGGCGAACCTGTTGACTTGTACATCATTTTAATTATGGATCTAAGGCCTATTGCCTGCAAATGATGAGGGAGGATCTGTAACAGCTCATACAAAAAAGGTTTATCCCCTACTACCCCTTGCTCAGTAGTTAGAGCCAATCAGACTGACAACTATTTACTGGTACCATAGACATAGTTTATTCTCATAAATAATAAATATAACGTGCATAAACTCATACCGCACATTCCTGTGCGAACAGCCAACCACCACCAACTGGTCCTTGTGTTTTGCCAATACCCATGAATTCCTCTAGCCTCTACACATTGTTTTTATTGTATGTCCAATAAACAATACAAGCAGATTACCAACATCAGTTCTACATGTTTTTGATTTTGATCAACCTCTGAATTATGCTCTCTTCCATCCATTTCTGTGATCTTTCATCAGTCAATGTCCTTGCAATCTTCATTTAATATTTACTGGCCCCCTTGTGTCCTGGGCATTAGCACTCTATTTTTTGTTTTCCTATGGGTTGTGGGCTTGTCCAATCCTCATTCATTTATATATTCTATGGTAATTCTGCATTTCTGCCATCTTCATTTGATGTTGGATTCATCACCATCAGCACCTTATTTCGTAGTTTCCGTGCTATTTCAAGGATGTCTGAACGAATATAATGGGGTATTGGTCTACCAATGATGTTATACGCGGCCCGCCAGATGCACGCTGGATGAATCCTTACAGGATATCCAACAATATACATTGGTATCACTGTAGCAAGTTGGAATGATCATGAAGAACTCAGCCCAAAAGCATTACTAAACTGATCTATGCTCGAATATAAACCAGAAGTTATTAGAACAGAGAAGACAATAAGCCAGCCAGCACAAATCGCTCAATCAGAGGTGTTTTGATGTTTTACAACTACTGTAGATAAGTTATTTGCCCATGTTAAGCCTTGATAAGGACCAGATAGGTCCAAACACATGTCAGCTGGGGCACTTTGACTGAATTATAACATGTACAATGTTGATTTAGGACTAAAAATCCAATCTGTACATTAAAGTACATTTCAATGATCTTATTGATAAACCCAATTTTACTCGCATACTGCAATTCATACATGTTTAATTAGTGATAGGCAGGGGTAGAGCCTAAGCACACCAGTTACAGCAACTATCCAGAACAATTCTTCCAAACTCGATAATACATTACTACAACCCAAGCGCACTCATTTTCCTAGACAGCCCCCTGGACAGTACCAGTCTAAATGATTACCATTTCAGCATGCACAGCACATCTGAGAATACAATTCAAACTGCTGTGTATAGATCACTTTAGCCTTGAGCGTTACTTCACCCCATATCTATTGCTGGTCAAAACAAATGGCCGAGTCCCTCTGCAAAATTTCAATGCAATCTGCTTTCTGCGATACTGCCAGGCCATAAACTGTTGCAGGTCTACTAGCTGAGCCGACCAACCTCTTCTGGTCATAGTTACTCATTTACCCTTTGTCTGGCCCTGAAATGCTGCAAAACCAGTTTCTCAAAGTCACTTTAAAATTCACCTTGCAAAAACCCTAACTGACTTGTTTTAAACCATTTCTAAAAAAAAAAGAAAATACCAACTACGTGTTGACTTACTAATTCCCTGTTTATGTATATCAGTTTTCATGCATGTTCTATTACTAATATTTTCTTCACAGTGGGTTCTCTCTGACCAGTCCTCTTTCTTGCACGCGCATTATGAAAATCTCTTTGTGGCTAAGTTTCTAAACACTTCATAGCACACCATATCTGAATCGTGTTTTTACATTTCATTTGACAGTTTTGGCATTTTATCTTTCTACGTGGGTGCAAATCTAATATGTATCAACTTAAACATGAAGTAACATTTGAGTGGCATATCCCATTCACATTTAACTACACTGGATACATCTAAAATTGCAAAACAGCAGCCAGTTTGCCCAACTCCCTCCACCCCTCCAGTCACAAATATGACGCATGCAATATGAAACAGAACACTGCCCCTCTACAAACAACTCATACCACTGCCCTGGTAACTGCACCATAGCACCATGGTCAGAGGCGGTGCAAGCCCCTGGCTGGGGGGAATTAAACCCTCCCACTTGGTGGATATGCAGGCTGAAGGCAGCACTCCGCACTCCACCATGACGTTCAGTCCGGGATCCAATGGGAAAAGGGCGCCTCAAGTTCCTCACCAGGGAGAGCAGAATATTAACCTTTAAGAATTGTTAACATGGCCACAGCAGCAAATATACAGAGGCAGGCAACAAAAGCCTGCTGAGGCAGTATCAATGATGAAGCATAAGGCTTAAAGGAATAGTGTGCTCAAACATTTTATTGGCTAAAAAGATGGCCCATAATCAAAACATATATAAAAAATATTTTTAAACAAAGTCCCTATGTAAAGTTTTGAGCAAATGAAGCTCAAACTCAAAAATTTGAAGCACTAGGAGGCATCCATTTTGTGAAACTGATGAGCCTCTTGTGCTGCACTTTCGGGACTAATGAAGCAAAAGCCAGCCAGCTGTAATAAACAAAAACTACCACTGGGTGGCTTTTGCTTCATTGGTTCACGAGACCAGAGAATGCAGGCAGGAAAGCTGCATCTAGGTAAGTGTTTATTTTTTTTTTTAATAAGCACTGCATATATAAAAGCTGTGATTTTCTTTTTAGGTTTTATGGGCTGGAAGAGCCCAGAAAACTTAGAAGAAAACTGCAACTTTTAAAACGTTGTATTCATGTTTGTAGTGGCTTCCACTTGGAGTCCACTGGGCTCCAAGCTGGAGTTACTGCAAACATACATACAACATTGTTGTATTTAAAAACGTTTTCTTTCCACGTTTCTCGTGCTCCTCCGAGTGAAAGCCGCTGCAGGCAGAAACACAACACGGTTATGTTTCGAAATGCCATGGTATTTCTCACTTCGGCGCCTTTCGCTTGGAGTCTCCTGGACTCCCCCAACCCTGATCTAGCCCAGGAGACTCCAAGCGAAAGCTGGCGCAGTGAGAAATACATTGTTGTATTTATAATTTCCGTGGTTTTCCAACCACGGCAATCACAAATACAGCAATGTTGTTTTTCTAATTGCTACGCCTTTGCTTTTTGCCTTCATTTTACATTTTCTGTGCTTCCCTGGGTTTGGGGAGCACCGGAAACGTAAAATGAAAGTGAAGGCAGCCTCCTCAGCACATGTTGAGCTCTGCTCTGGCTGCAGTAAGCAAGAGCTGCCAGTAGAGGGCTTTTGCTGCTTTAGTGCCGCCAGGGCAGAGCTTAACATGAGCTGAGGAGGCTGCCTGAAATGGCAAAATGGATGCTCCCATGTAAACGCTTTGATCCTCGTTTGCTCAAAAGTTTACATAGGAACTTTCATAAAAAAATATGTTTAATGTATGTTTTGGATTACTGCCCATCTTTTAAGGCAATAATATTTTTGAGCGCACTATTCCTTTAACCTGTGGGCTCGGATTTTAGATGGGCCACGCATCCATAATTAGCATCGTTTTGTGAAACTGAATAGCCACTGAAGTGGGGTGAAAGATGCTCTTATGGGCTAAAGGACAGCATAACAGCTATTCAGCCTCTTGGGGTCAGAGGAAGGGGTGGGGTGTCTACAGTAAAACAGGCTAATGGCACCACTCACTACCAGCTTTCAAAACTCATAGTTCCCCCAGGCCCCTCCCATCCCTGACCATAGGCACACAAGGTTTCCTTTCTGGACAAAAGCACCTCAATGCTTGGCACTAAGCAAAGAAACGTACCTGCACTTAGGTCTCTGGGTACTTCGGACCTGCCTGCATCAACACAATCAAAACCAGGTTTCAGAAACACCCACCACGCCACTAACCAAATGACACCTCTTTCAGAGCGCCTGAAAAACATGCAGTGGTGCGCAGCATTAATCCAGTGCCGGATGAACATGTGTCTTGGCTCATGGGGGCCCACATGAACATGATGGCTAGGGGGCCTCCGTTGCTTAAGTGGATAACAACAGCCTCAGGCACCCCTGGGGTGCATTAAATATAATGGAGACAAAGAAATCAATTTGGGGGTTAATAGACACTGATTAGCACGAGACGACCAGCCAACAGGGAGCGGAAACACAAAGTCAGCTGAAAAGCTACTAATCCTTTTGTCAACAAGGTGCTAATGTGGAGGACCCTTAGTAAAATGGTACCTCAGAGACCAAGAGGGGTGACGCTCGGAAGGGCTTCTGCAAAATACAGCTTTTAGTGGGCGCTACAAAGTACACATTTAAAGTCCTGAAATGAGGCGCATATTGCCAGCTTTTAACGAGTTCTGACAACATGGGGCAGTTGCTGGGATCCCCTCTGAGGTTCAAGGCCCCTTTAAACTGGAAAGGTTGAAAGACCCTAGCGCCGTTTATTCACAAATCCCCTTAAGAAAACATAAATAATGCAGAGAAGTGTAGTGAAAACCAAGAGCCACCCAGCCATTCTGTGAACGAGGGGCACCGAGCACGCCCTTCTCTTGGGAAGCGGAGACATGAACTTAAGGTCATCTTGTTTCGCTGGCACCATTTTTGGGCTTACAGTAGCACTTCACTTTAAAACAAATTACATAGACTTTCCATCCAAGTCGTGGAGGACTAGAACTAATATTTAGGGAGAAAATACAATTTTTTTGGTGGCAGCCAGTGTAACTTTATCTTATTTTGCACAATCGATGTTTCTGGGCCTCCCGCCCCTTCAGCTGTCCCATTATCAATACTTTAAATGTGAAAGTGTTCTACTGCTGTTTCGGGCATCCAAGCATGTGTAGTGTGACACCACAGAGGGAGAGACACGCCTGCCTCCGGTTCCCTCCTGGTGCTGGCACTACACAAATAGAATGTAAATGTCTTTCCCAGCTTGTTCATTCCCAAATTACAGCGTTTTGCGATAGAGCCACCTGCAGGAAAAACGAATAAACTGCACCTGCCAAATTCTAAATACTAGACGCAACATTTACATTTTGTACCTGTCTGCGCAGACATGCTCTGTGTATTAATCCGAGAGCATTTTCGTTTGTTGTTACTTGGGGGCGACCTCCACCAAGCGAACTTTCCAGAACATTACAAATGTTGTGAGACTAAAGTTATAAGCAGGGACCAGGGTAGGAAACCGGCTGGAACAAGACGGAGCGCAGCAATGTGGTAAACTTTGTTTTGCCGCAACGGCGTAGCCTCCCAAGCCCCAAACTCCCAGGGCTAGGCGGGACCAGCAGTTCCCCCAAAATCTACTGCGGCTCCGGGGCTTTCACCCACAAGCAGACTTTAGAAGACGCACAAAAGCGATACTGAATGTTTAACTTTATAGGAGCCAGAAACAGGCGGCGTCAAGTCCCTTGGATGACCAATTGTGCCTCGGGATTTACTGACACGTTCCTGTCAGGGTGAGTATTGAGAGAAAAGAAAAGAGCAGAGCAGAGACCACAATTTGCATAACTTGATCATTTGGGTTTCACGCGGAAGCACTATCCCAGGCACATTTGAAATGTAAAATGTGGTCATCCGTAGGTTCCCAAACTGCTCTTTGCTTTTTAGGCAAATTGGCAAGATAGGGTTCCCTGAATATATAGGGGTGTGACTTGGGCTCGTGCTCCGCCCGCAGGACGGCCCATGTAAACCCCTGCCCATTTGAAGTTACCCCGCCTATTTATTGTTTTCTCTTAATTATTTTCATGGTTGCAAAATCATACCCAAAACATACCCCAACTCCCCTACAAGCCCGCCCTCCCAATACAAACGTACAGCAATACAGTACAGTGACGTTGAAAAGAAAAGAATCATCAAATACCACAGCGATTCATCCCGTCGCGATTGGTGTTTACAAAGTCCTCGTTGGTGGATTTAAAGCACGTTATTCTTACAATCATCTTGTGAAGAAGCAACCTGTCTATTAGCAACAGTGCATCTGAAAAATCTTTTTGTGGTTAAGTGGTATGCCTCTGAGCCCATATATGGTAAATGTAGGGGAATAGGGAGTAACCATCCCAGTCATGTTTGCCACTTTTTGCCATGCCTTAGATGTATTCGAAAGCGGTTGGATCTCCACCCGGCCACCTGCAGGAGGGGTTTGATACAGCAGGCCTCTCAGACCGTCTGGAGACGCAATCGCGTTTTCCAGGGAGACATGAGCGAGGTCAGGCTAGGGGACCACCGACAAATGGAATACTGTGGTTGTGTTGCAAGGAACTATCAATACAGGCCAGGATATTCCAAACCTCCCAGGCCATAGGGCAGTGTCTTAACATCGTATGAGACTCTGGCCTGGTTACCTACCCAAATTAAAGTGTCATTCATTTACGTGTTCTAGACCAGAAGCTGGAAGGGGGCCAGATTAGGGCATTATTGAATATATATAAAAACTTGGGGAGTATAACCATCTTGTCTAAGGATATCCGGGCCGACTGCGAAATAGGTAACAACATCCATGTTTCAATTCTGTGTTCCTGGTATGCTAAGACTTTCAGGTAATTATTTACAAACAAGTCCATAGGGGAGGTGGTTATATGTATACCCAAGTATCGCATGCCACCAGGGCACCGTCTAAAGTCTTTACCAATCTCTCTCCGACGGGCCGCAGGTGTTGGAGGCAACACCTCCGATTTAGACCAATTGATCCACAGACCAGAGTTCACCGTAATGTTGAATAGCCTGTTAAACAGGTTCTAAGTTTTCCCTGGGATGTTTAAATACAACATATCGTCAGCATAGAGCGATATAATAGAAGTGTAGGAATACATCTTAACACCTCGATGTGCGTGATACTCCCTAAGACAGCAAGCAGGGGTTCAATAGTGAGGGCGAAGAGGATAGGGGACAATTGGCACCCTTGTCTTGTGTCCCGATTCAGTGCAATGTATTCAGACATGACTCCATTGGTGTACGCAGTTGCCCTGGGTGCCGTATACAGCAGACGGATCCAGCGGATATAAACACCCAGCCCGGAGCGACTCGAGACTTCAAATAAAAAGGGCCACTCTACTGAATTAAAAACCTTTTCTGCGTCTAAGGCGGCGACCACCATGGGGATTTCAGGATTCACATTGTGCATAAGTGTGAATAATCACAGTAAATTGTTCTGCACGCACCTGCCTGGGATGAAGCTTGCCTGGTCCGGAAGCACCAGGGCAGACATATGCGTTAAGAGACCATGCGCTATGATTTTTGCTAGAATTTTATTGTCCCTATTAAGAACAATGGTCTATAAAACAAGCACCTCAAGGGGTCTTTGTTAGGTTTCTCTAGAACCGTCACAATAGCCGTTCTAGTGGATTCGGGTAGAGTACCCGAATTGAAGGCTTCCTCATACATGCTGCGAATCTGGGACAATCAAGTCAACATATTCCTTATATGATTCCGTGGTGAGCCCATCTAATCCCGGTGCTTTACTGTTAGGAAGGGAAAGAATGGTAGTATTTCTCTCTCTGACAGAGGGTCATTCAACTGTTCCCCCTGTGCCGGGTCGAGCCACCACAAGGCCACCCGATCCAGTTACCGCAATATGGAGTCATGCCCAACCTGCAATTGTGACCTGTACAATTGTTCATAATACTTCTTGAAAGTCTTGCTAATCACCAAGGGATCCTTACTGGAGGTGCCCCGCTGGGCCCTCAATCTCAACGATATCCGCTGGTTGACGCTCTTGTTTAATCACCCATGCCAGTTTGCGACTGGGACGGTCCTCCTCCTCCCCATATGCTGCCGCCCTAACTGGGTCTTCCAGGAATCTCTCCTCCCATTCCATGAGGAGGCGCAATTCTCCCCCCCCCCTTTCTTCTTAGGGATTCTCTGAGTAGACGGAGTGTCATGCAGTATATGTTAAACTTCCAGATATTCAATTTGCTGCTCACTGTTGACGATCGATCTACGAATAGCCTTCAGCACTCCACCCTCTCTACACATACAGCATCCCCTAACATATACTTGGAAGGATTCCCATATATTCTATCATCTGTTACAGAGCCCACATTTATTTCAACGGAGGTTTCTATGTCCTGTCTGATATTTTCGCGGAAAAGAGCATCCTCCAGTGCACGGGCCCTGAAGCACCACCTCAGGCACTTTGGGGGGCAGGAGAAGAGAACCTTTACCAGGGAGTAGTATGATAGGGAGCGTGAAAGGATCTGTGCATCCATGATAGCATGGAGCATATTTGAAGAGACTGTAATGTAATCGATCCGAGAAGAGCTACCGTGGGCCCCAGAGTAAAAAGACTATTCCCTGGCGGAAGGGTACAATACCCTCCAAGCATCATATAGTCTGTGATATTCTGCAATATCCAGCCATTTAATTACAGCCATTGGTAATATGGTCTGTTGAGTGGTAGATCTATCAAGTGACAGACAGGAAACAGTCGCCTGCCCATATAATATAGTAGTTCGGGATCCTGTACAAGTGACTGGCACATTTTTGTAAAAACTCTGGGGAGTCAGTATTTGGGGCATGCATGTTTATAATAAGAGCTCTGAGGTAAAGAACCTCCCCTGCCAGTAGTAAAAATATCCCCTCCACATCACAGACTTGAGCATGGAGTTTAAATGCTAATGATGGTTGTATATGTGTGGCAACTCCATGCGAATGTGTAGAGAACGAGGAGCCATATCTATGTAAACCCCACCCAGGCATATTAGGAAGTCTACCACCCAGAGCCAGATGCATCTTCTATGAACACAAAACATTGACATCATGATTCTTGGCATAGTTTGCAATTAGTCGAGTTTTTTTTGTGGTTTGTGAAACCCTGTATGTACCATGTCAGTAGTGAAGTACTATTCCCCAACTGTACCTTTTGTGAAGTCATCATTGCATACTCACCATATTCCATGTCCTTATGGTGTTGCACCAATGAGCTGTACGATACACAAGTGTCCAGCTTGTGCACTCAGTTTCAGAAGTGTGGCAAAACAGATCAGTGCACTAATAGAACATCCAAACCTAACCCCCCCCCACCCCGCCATCCCTGCCGCCCCAACCCATCTCCCCACCCATGCCAGAAACCAAAACCAACCAGCATTATCCCCCATGACAACTCAACTCAATTAAACAACTAAAACACTCAACACCTGCCTGCGGGAACGGGGTGCACTAGGCAGCAACAGGCTCCAGTGGCAATGGGCCCATGCCACAACATATTCAGCTCCCCAGAGGGCATTCACGGATCAGGAGCAGGGTGTGTGGAGCCCAGCCCGGGTATATTTGAACTGCAGAGGTAGGTAGTTACCCGAGCCTCCAGTTGAACCATAGGCGTTGCCATTCCTAGATTACAGTAACTAATCCGGGGGCTCGCAGGAGTAAGGCAGGTCAAGCGCAAAACGTTCTGTTTCAGGAGTAGTGAAGAACAGTACCTTCCCTTTGTATGTCACACAAAGTTTGGCCGGGAACATTGCACAACAAATGCTTTTCTGCTGTAGAGTGTCCTTCCCAGATTGAAAAGTCTTTATTAGTTCCTACACCGGAGGGCTAAAGTCCAGAAACAGACAGATTATTGCTGTGCCCAAGTGACGGTCACCCTTCTCTCTGGCTGCCCACGATAATTGAAGATATGTGCAATTATGGGTTGCTCTGGTGCCCCATCAGGGGGTACGGTGGGGGCTGGGGTTTAGCTGCTGGGGAGCAATGTGCGCATTCCACCAGGAATATCTTCCGAGATAAATTGTTCCATGTTTTCAATGGGGGTGGACTCCAGTATCCCAAGAATACGCACTTTTTTGTGACGAGATCTCCCCTCTACGTCATTTTTTGTAGCTATTTCAAGGTTTGCTGGAGTAGAAAGACCTTTTGCTGCAGGACAAATACCTTGTCCTTGCCGATCCTGTTCTCTGCCTCGGTCGTGCAGCTGCATAATTTGTCTATCTGCACAGCAGATATGTCCACTTTACAGGCATGTGTGTCGATTCTTGTGCCCAGCGTGTCTGTGCTATTCTTAAGGGCCAGTAGGGTATTGTTGGGAGCAGCCACATCAAGCTGAAAAGGACCAGGATCCGCGGGTGACGCAGGGAGCAGCATATCAGATTTGGCAAATTGATCTATTTTTGCCTGCTTCTTTGGATTCACCGTGATACGCATCATCACTCGCAACAGGGGTGGACTGGCCTTTAGGGAACTCTGGAGATTTCCCGGTGGGCCTCTGCACCCTGGGCCTCTTTTCTGTGGTATTTCCACATTTTCTCATAGGAAAAGCATTGGGCATGCTGAAAATGTGTCATATGGGGCCACTTTGAACTTTATTTCCAGGGCCTCTTTTGGTCCCCAGTAATTATTTCCAGGGCCTCTTTTAGTTCCCAGTCCAGCCCTGACTCACAATACGGGATCCCTGGGAATTGCAGCACGTATCAGTGGCAGAGGTAGTGGTGCATTAAAATGGGCCGAGTATTACAAACGCAAGTATGGCACTGTGCACACTACTGAAGAGCAGCATGCGTCCAGCTCCGCTATCCCTCCACCACACGAACCAGGATATGCTACAGGGTGTCTACGTGCTTCCCCAGGGCCAAAAGGAGCTTTAATTCCGCTTTTCAACTTTATTCACCTTAATCATACAGCCCAGGTCTGATGCACATCTCCTGCGTCTGAGGGGCACGTTCCCAACAGCTGACAGACTCCAAGGACAGACAGAAGCCCGACCACCATCTCGCTGCCCCCACACACTTTCAATACTGATGGGGTCACCAGCAAGTTATCCGGGAGCTCCGATACACGAGCTGGAAGGATCTGAGTTTCACCAGTGCTCCCAGGAGTTATTGCAAGGGCACAGTGGCTGTAGGAGCCGGGCACAGCCAATGGCGAGATGAAGTGAGCCAGAACAAGAAAGGCGATGCGTAGCACACGGCCGGCGTGGTGGAAGACTTCACCAGCTCCCTGTGCTGCGCCTGTCGGTCCAGCGATCCCCGGGTGTAGAGCACAGGAGTCCTCACAGGCAGAGCCTGACCCGCTCCATCACCGCAGGTGGGTGGGTGTGATCCCATATTCCCTATTAGGATCTAGTGGGGGTCAGGCACGTATATCAGCCTCCACACCAGTGGCTAATATATTGTCTAACAGTGCAGCAATTTGCCGATCGGGAGCAAGACTGCAGCGTTCAGATGGAAAAGGAGGAGTCACGGCACGGTAAGCAGGCACGGCCACAGGCACCATACTCAATGCTGTTTCCCCCCCAGCGCTCGCAATCAATCAATAAAGTCATCTGGGTCACAGGGGTCCAATTTTCAGTATATAGTAAGCCCGGTTTATGCAGTCATCAGAACTGGTCACCAATAGCGTTCTACACCTCTGGGAGATGAGGATTTCTGGCAGGAAGTATGATCCGAAGCCGGAGTGCTCTCAAGCTGCAGTCATTTCAGTTGTTGTGCAACAGCCCCCCCCCCGCCCAAACCGGTCTAGATGGCTATAAATAACAAATCAATAGTAAATGTATGTGGACCTGAAAAGGCATTTTGTAGCGCGGGTGGTGGCCAGAATTGTCAACCTTCAGTTCATTTATAGAGTATGTGGCTGGAACAAAGCGGAGAGCCTCTTCCTCTAAGGTACATGAGAGAAGTAGAACAGTAATCTAAGCAGGAGAAGACCAAGGTAAGAATGGGTGTTACAGGTGTGGAAAAATAAGAAAATCATAGATTTTGCAAACATTGTATAGTTAATGATGCATGTGGGCAACGAGAGCAATGAGAGCGGAAGACGAGATGGTCGGATCAAAGGTGATACCCAGGTTACTGGCCGAGAGGAGCAAGGGTATCGAAAGGGGTGGGCACCGTGCAAGACATGCCTGAGGAGAAGCAGGAAAAGGTCCTTTAATTTTGAAGGCGTTTAGATGACGTCATCTAAAGTGAACTGATGAAAATGAAGCTATAAATGGTAGAATAAGGAGAAAAAAAAGAAATGGACGAATTAATGGGTCATCAGCATTAAATAGTGGGACGGAATGCAGAAGAAAGACCGAGGAACCCAGTGAGTTATGGCTGCGCGCAGTTGCGTAATGTGCACCCTCCTCTCTGGCATGGATTCTTTTAGGGGAGGGTGCTAAGCTCAGTCTTAGGCCCTTCTGTCTCTGGTAAGCGGTTGCTGTCACAAGTGCCTTCACCTCATTTTTTGCATCAAGCCCCTGTCAATTTGTTTCATGCATAGTTATCATAAGCACCATAATGAAATTAAGCAAATTGCGTTTTCCTTTTATCAAATTTCTTAGAAAGGTTTGGGCCAAATAGTTTTACTTTGTCAAGTTGTGGCTCATAGGTTTACCTTTAACATTACTAAGTGGCATAGTTAGTGGTAGACAAATGCGTAGAAACACACCTCTGCCTTAGTGATGTGTCACGATTCCCTCTTTTTGTAGGTTTCAGGCACTGGAATTTGTTTAAAGGTGAAAATGTTATATGTATACAACTTGGATGCAATTAGTTGCCTCCAATTCAAGTTAAAGGAAAGAGTCCTTGACAGAATAGGGTTTGCTGTCAGGAGTGTACACAAATGGTGCATGATGCGACTTCAAAATTCCTGCGCCTTCTAACACTACCAGCTTGAAGGGATTGAAAGGAAAGCAGTGTTATGAAAACAACTCTACACCAAAAGGAGATCCATTGGACGTTAAAGTTAAGAGAATTGCTCAGACAGAAGTACTCCGGGTAGACACCTGTGAACAACTTTACTTTAGAACTTTGTATTAAGGCCAAACCCAGTAAATTGAGGGCTATTAATACACGTTACTACACAGAACTAGAAAATGGCAAAACGGTAGTCGTCAGCACAATACAAATACAATAGCATCTTCATTATCCAGCACCAATGGGAACGCAAGGATGCCGGATAATCAAATATGCCAGGTAACCAAATGACAGTATTCTGGATGGCAGAGTCAGAACACAGAGCAAAAAAACTGGGCAGCAACAGCTTCAAGTTATTTCGGCCCCAACAGTTCGATATCTGGCATTTTACCAGCAATGACAGATGCTCGATAATAGAGGTTAGTCTGCCCTAGATGTTACTTGCCTTTTTCAAGGGGCATCAAAAGACGCTGGTTGCATTTGGAGCCTTTAGCCTGCATGCAAGAAAGGAATCATGCAAGAGCTGGTAAAGTGGAGCAATGCCACCTGCTAGATGGCATCAATATCCAATGCTCTACCACAGCGTGGCCTGCTTGCACGATATCTCCTGCTCATCCACACCGGCCAAGTACAAGCATACCGCAGCTCGACCAGACAGTGCTGAAAAGTGTGGATTGTCTCAATATTTTAAGTAACAGGGTGCAGAGTCCCCATCTACCGACTTCCATCCTGTCTACCGACTCTGCGATGTGGAGGAGGATGTGGCTGGCCAGAGCAGTCACGATGGTAGATTCTCCAGACCTGCCACCTACAGCCAGGCAACAAACAAAATAAGGTGGCAGTACGTGCCAACTGATCCCAGCTATAGATGCCAGGGTGGAAGGAAAGTAAAGGAGCTGGAATGGGACCCCGAGCTCTGAACATGGAGTGCTGAAAGTTTTCTCTTGGCGTTTCACATTCAGGGCTCACATTACTACAGAGAATGGGGAAGGGTGTCCTTCGAAACCACCACGCTTTGTAGGAACAAGCCCACCAATCGCTCCTATGCTTTGCAGCAGTGCGGGGTTGGCAAGGGGAATCTGTACCGTTTCCTCATGCTCCCAAGGCTTCAAGACCATCTCCCTACACAGATGTACACATGCATTGTCTTTTGTGGAGGACAATCTGAATTCCACTACCCTTGGAGAGTACCTGCATGGGGGTTGGTAGTGTGTCAATCCCCCCTCCCCCAAAAGAATATACTGTCTGTAACTACATCAGAGGATCATGTTTGTTGCACACTGGTTGAAGGGGTTCCTTTTGCGAGAAGAGGCACAAGGTTTCACAGCCAAGAACAAACTTGGTGCGTTTGAAGTCAGTACTTCTGACGGCCACAGTACAATGAGGCAGAGAAATGGGGGGGGAATACTTGCAGGGATGGGGCCATGTGTGGCTGCTTCAACCGTACCATAGCTTCCCATAGTAAGAGGGGGTGGCAGTAGTTCGGGGCACTGGTCCTGTTGCTGCATAATGAGCCTCCTCCAAATGTTGCCCGGGCTCTACTGCTTGGCTCACAGTGGCACCGTGATGGTTGAGCCCCAGCAAGAGAAATCACCTGCCCAGGTGGGAGAAACTTTGCACTTTAGCCCAGGTAGCGGGCAGAAGAGTAACGAGCCTTTGGAGATAGAAGACTCGCTTGCCAGACCGTGCACCAGTGCAAGGCATTCCAGGTCACAGTGCAGGAGAGTAGAACTGAACTCTAAACTAAGGGCGAGCGGGCAAAACGAAGGCAGGTATACGCGCATAGTGCGCTGGGCCCTGGCAACAGGGCTCATTATAGCTGCGGTCCTGGTGTTTAGACGGTATTACCCAAATTGACCTTTTACAATTGACCTTTTGCACAATTGACCCAATTATAGTGGTCCTAATTGACCTTTTGCACAATTGACCTTTACATTATTTTATATATGTATTGGGTTGGTTTTGGATTATAAATATAAGGGGATTGGCTGGGGAGTTTTGGATTGGGTGGAGGGCTGCGGGGGGGTTCCCCCCCCGCATACATGTCCTAATTGACCTTCTAAATTAGGCTGAGGTCAATTGTGAAAAGGTCAATTAGTATACAACCGTTTAGATCAATATGCTCACCATACTGCGCTGTATTCAGTTCGAGTGTCTCTATAACCATGTTGGCTGCTCACTGACAAACAAATCCAACTCAACTAAAGCAGAATTTCTCTTTTTTCCTCCCCAGAATGGTACATCTGATTCTCTCGTTCAGGGCTGGTTACCGATGCTCAGCGCTAATGGGAGTCTTTCCTCACTGGTTCCCTCAGTTCATCCTTTGGGCTTCTAGCTCTCCAGTTTCTATGAAAACTCACAGCCAAACATACGCGGACTGCTCATTACCAAATCTCATTGTTACGATGTATTAAGTCTTTTATTTGGTCTCATCCCTTGCCCACAGTGATTCAACCACTTGTTTTTGTGCATATTGATGGAGCCAATGCAATACTCTTAAGCATCCCTAAACCCCCCTGCCCCCACCTTTGAAATCCACCTGCCAGGCAGCTGCCTGTTTAGTAATTGGGGCTTCTACCCTTGGACCCCTTTCTCCGATCTTGAAAACCTTGCGCTGGCTTCCAATGGAAGCCAGTATTGATCGTAAGCGTTCTTGTATGGCTCATGACGCAGTTCACCTGCATTCAAACAAATGAATGAACGCCATCTTGGAAGGTTGCGAGACTCTCATACTAAATATGTTGCTATTCATCCTCTTTGCAACAACGTACCTTTATAATATGACGTCTTTCTTCCTCTCTAATCTTGTTTGGTATCAATCTAAACACGATTTTCCTATAAAACGGTATATTTTTACGCTTTCTTTTAATTTCACCTTGTTCAATCATCACTCGCTGTCATTTGAAAAGATTTTATTTATTGCTAATACTTTGTGTTTGGTGCTGTTATTTTAAAATGTGTTTTTATTGTACAGAAGCACGAATACCTTCAGATGGGGTTCACGCTGCATAAACTACATGCCCTAGAACAATCACTGAGCCTCTGGCCTAGAACGGCAGCCCTAAAATACAATGACCTGGTTCATCCAGAGGTTTCACCCAGTGGAATATTTTAATACACGTGTGATGTCATTGCCTGGAAGGTCACCGAGGTCAGTCATGTGGTGTTGTCTGTGGGGATACCGCCCAGTGCTAAACGATCATTTGCTGCTCGAATGATTCTGGTCCGTTGGTGCCACTGCTGTGCACGATTAACAAGCCCCAAATTAGCAACAGCACAGACCGGAAGTTGTCTGCAGGCTCCCAGTTACCCTGCAACGGGAACAGAATGCACAGCACAGGAAACACTCAACTTCCACTGGAACAGTTCCTTATGGCTCGAGTGCCTCTCCATCGTTTCTCGGAGTCACCTTGAGAACGGCAATGAAACGTTTCATATGCTGCTCACACTACGCACGCATCAAGGGCAATACTTTAGAAGGCGCGCCAACTTACAGTTGTTTCACTAGGCAGAGTCTCCACCTGAAGGACTGTGAGGTCAGCAGCTGGCAGAACTTGAGGGCTTAGCACATAGGTCAGACTGGAGGAAACCTAGACAGAGAATACAGTCCTCTCATTGTCTGTTAGGGTAAAGATGCACAGAAAGAAAGATATACACTGCATCCTGGGGCATACACACAAAGCAGGTTGTGTAACTGAATCTATCACACTTAACAGAAGACAATAAAACAGTTTCTTAAACAGTCAGTGACCGAAACCGAAAGGTACCTCTGCAGTGCCATATTGACAAGTCACGACTTCACTGAGAAATGGCTAACAGTCAACATTGGCTCAGTTACTAATTCTCTAATGAGTACACGCAGAAACATGGGTATGCTAATGACTAGATGCTGGCATGAGGGCGTTTGCAAAGACCAAGCAGAATTTTTCAAAGGATATTGGTTATGGGCCCCTTTAAAAAATAAAAATAAATGACATTTTAGATTGTGGTACTTTGTTTCATAGTGTTTTGGGCTGTAAACAAGTTATTGATTTTTCCTTTATAAAGCGCTAACTCCAAGACGAGGTTGCCACACAACGGCACAAGAGGAAAATAAGGGGTAAAGGAAGAGGAAGGGGCCTGAACATTGAAAGCCTCAAAATATTTTCATATCAGTTAAGTGCGGGTGTTTGGTTAAGAGGGTTAGTGCTTGTTCCAGAGGCGTTGCTGGGGGGGGGGGGGTTTAGGGGGTTATAGCCCCTGGTCTTTTTGTTGTAGCCCCGGATAGAATCTCAGGAGCTACAACCAAAAGGCTAGGTAGCCCCCGATTCCCGCCAGTTCCGACATTAGCGTAGCCCCGGGTCTTTTCCAGACCTAGCAACTCCCCTGGTTACAAAACTAAGTGTTCACAGTTAGAGTGGAGTTCAGGGCCAGCTTAGGAGGCATTATGGGTCAAACTGTATCAAATAGCATTACTGACACAGTCATCGCCTTTGTGTGGCATGTATCAGACTAGAGTCACATGCTTTGCATAGGCAGCTATCTAGTGGTTGGCTCGAACTATTACATCTTTTTATAATTAGAAAACAGTACATCAACAGGGAGGGCGTTCGTGTCACACTATTCCAATCGTACGTGTCCAGGGAGCCATGGTCCTTCAGGTGTCGGAATACTCAGATTGTTTTTTCGGACAGGACGAATGTATGAAACTGAGCGAACCTTCTGATTATTTGTACTATCCCACTGCTGCCGAGTGGGTTGGAAGGGCGGGCTTATGCGACTAACCAGATGCAAGCCACAAAAAGACTATTAATGAGAAACTAATGTTTGTCTTCTTGGGCTTGCAAATGTGCTTAGATTCACATGCTTTGCATAGACGAGCAAGCAGTGACAGAAAAAAGTGGCAGGTGAGCTGATGGGACAATAGAAAATAGATATTTAAGACCATGCCCCCCCACCCCCGAGAATAGTGCTGTGAGGATGTGAACACAGCTCTCCGTGTCTACTTTAAAAAATGTCTGTTACATTAGCGATGAATGCTAGCATAGCGCCTGTGCTGCATGTGGAATGAGCCCAAGGAGTGAATGGAAATATTTTATTTGCCAAAGTGTAACAAAATTGAAAGCACCCAACTATCCATCTGGAGATTCTAAGGGTGCAGAAGTACGAGTCTGAGACAATGGTAGTATGCTTTTTTGTCTTAAACGTTTATACAGTTCTGAAGGTATCATGAAGTAAGACAGACAAGAGATTCACTTTTCAAAATAAAATTGTTCATTTTTCTTAAATGTCAGGATGGAATAAGACCTAACTTGCCCTATGCTAGGTTGGGATTCCCCTACCTAAAGAAACTATGTCCAAAACCTATACTTGCCATCACAACTGTAGATAAACAACGTGTAGGGATGTCAGCAACAAAAGAAAGTGTTCCAAATAAAATTCTGAGCTTCTTCCAGCACCTGGTTTACTTTCCTGCTTCCCCTACCCCAAATTCAAAACAGGTCCAAAAGGCCTCAGTGTACCCTTCCCCAAGAAGGCAGCTCTTACCAGCTTCAAACCTACAATCAGTTCAAATCTCTTGGCTTTCAAAAAACAGTTCCAGTTCAACTTTGTAATTATCCAGGCTTTTCAGTAGATCACAGATTGCTCTTTTTCTCATTCATTTTATCAACTGGTTATACAACACAGCTTTATTATCTTGGATTTCCTTGGCTCTGTCTAAGCAGGGGTCACTCGCTCTAGGCGCAGTTGTCAGACCACATGGTTCACCCATTACAGGTCACGCAACTGATAACCTTTGCCACTGTTATGCTTATGTATTCTTCGGGCTTTCGTGCCAACACAGGTGTTCTCTCTCCAAGTCTGTGTCATTAGTCAACACTCAATTCTGATTCTCCTGGGCAGTCTCTTGGCTTCACCTCTTGGCTTAACCACAACGTGTATTTCACACAACTCACTGCATGGTGTTCATCCTTCACCACCTTACTTTCACATTGTTCGTAAGTGCTCATCACTTGCTTTTCACTCGTGCTGCATTTTCATATACTTTTCATATCTTTCCTTTAGTTCGGTATTCAATAATACTTGTTGCATTCTTAAAAGTATTGATAATACTTTGCTGCTTGTTCAGCATTCAAAAACCCTCAATTTGGTCTCCAAAACCAATTATCATAACTTTCAGTTCCTTCGTCATTTACATATGCCCGATTCCAGCCGCTGGAGCGCTCTGGTATGAGTGTTCCACACTCAAGGGTATGTGGCCACTCCTCCAGGCATCTTTATCCTTTGAGCCAGATATGATCCACAAAGTTCGACTTCGCTGGTCAAGAAGGGTGTCTCTAGTTTCTTAGCCTTTTTAGTACTCTTGGACAAAAGCTCACAATATTCACAATGCCAAGAGGATGCTCCTTCTCTCTTGGCCCTTTCAAACTACCACACTGATGCAGCTCTCCAGCCCTAAAATCTCTCCACTTGCTCCCGGTGGCTGCAAGGATCAAATTCAAGACCCTCTGCATCATCCACAAGGCCTTCTGAAGCCTGGAACCCCACTATCTCCAGCTTTCCCTCCCTAAATACTCACCTGTGAGAGCCCTACACTCCTCTAACTCCAACTCTCTGACTGTCAAACACTTTGTCAAGCAGAGAGTGGGGGGCAGGTCTCTCTCCTCGGCCGGTGCCTCCCGTCGGAACAGCCTCTCTGACCCTCTCAGACTTGAGCCGGACCTCCTTAAAAGTTCTGGAAACTGTTCCAACCCTGCTTTTCTCTACCTCCTTCCCTTCCCTGTTAATCAACCCAGTGTAGTGGGACTGGTGGCCTGATCCTCATGAAGCTCACAGGAAACCATGCCCTTTTTCCCCAGTCGATACCAGCATCTCCCCTCTCCCACAGCACCGCCCCTAAGGGCCGTTGCTTGGTAGCTCTGCATCCCACCCTTGGGAGTCACCTGCATTAGTACTTGGTCTCAGGTTCTCCTCCTTGGCTCCCCTTGGTACATCCCTCCAAGGCCCTCCATCAGCAATTATCCACTCCTCTGCCGCCGCCTCCCGCTTCCATCCCCATGTCCTGCACTTTTCCTCATTGCACTTGCACATCCGAATGCCACAAGTCCTAGTAAAACCACAACTGTGTGTTTAATGTACATTTACGGTTTTGTCAGTGTTATTCTTTCCCGTTCCCATCCCATTTAGCCTTGTGGCACATTGAAACAATTCTGTTGTATAGGCACCTAACAAATGCTCAAAATAAAATTGAAAATGCTAAAATGATGCACTCCTTGGAAGGAACGCCTCCCTTTCTTTTGCCTTTCTCAGGTTCATACAGATCACAATGCCAAGATGCTGCTTCTCCTTGCCTTTCTCAGGCTTCAAAAACAATGCTCTTCTTGGGTAGAATGCCTCCCTCCCTTTGGCCTTTCCCAGGCTCACCTGTACCAGGGAAAGTGACTCCCTTCCCCTGGTGGTTTTTTGACTTCAACTCTTTCAAGGTGCCAAGAGAACAGATCTTTTCTCGTGGCTCAACACAATTTTCACATACACCTGAGGAAATGACTCCCTTTCCTTGGTTACGTTACTCTCCTCAGCCCACCAAGTACCTGGTTCACTATCCTGCCCAGTGCTAGGACTATGAAGAGCACTCAGGATGCAAATTGTAATTCTGTTGGATGTAAGTCCCAGACTCGCTAGCTTCACAACTATCTTTCGGGGTCCCAGACCCTCACTTCTCATCACCTCTCAAAATACGGGTCTTACGAGCTTTTAAAAGGAGCCCCGGTATTCCCCAGACTGCGTGCCTTACTCTTCCTTCCGCAATGCTTCCTGGTCTGGATGCCTGCTAGCTACCATTGTGCTTCCTTGTTCTTCGTGGCTTCTCTACACTCAGTAGTGGCTTCCGCAACGACCGCCTTCACTTCCTTGAGCTTGCGCCGAGCAAGGGCTTCCCACTTGTAGGGCACGCCAGGAGTCTTTTCCTTGCTATTCGACAAACGGTCTCCTCTGCTCTGATCCAGCCGGCTCCCGCCGGCTCCTGCTGTCGTGTCCTCCTCAACTGTCCACTGCCTGGCTCTCGCTTCCTCTCGCATTTCTCCAGGGAGGCCTGCCTCTCTTCTCTGTGTGGCCATGGCAGACCTCTCGCTGCTGTCCCTGCCGAGGGGCAGCATCCTGTCCTCCGTCACCATAATCTGTTTCCACACTTGGATTTTCAAACTCTCGGTTCCTCCAGTTTCAAAGGGATAAAGTCTTTCTATTTTATTTGAATTTGGACCACTAGAAAGTCTGCAAACACTAGAGTGTTCAAGACGGTTCACGGGAGTGTTCTTGGTGTTGTTGCCCTTCCTCCTCGTCACAGTACTAAAGTGACTATTCCTCCAGGAGTCAATAGAGTTCTTCTTCATCTTGGTTGATAACGAGGCTCTACTCTTCCAGTATTTTCTATGTAGATGGGTTCCTCCATCCCATAAATGTACTTAAGGGAATGAGGTGTAGAATTTAAGACGAGAAGATGGTAAGTGAGGTTCTGGTGGGGTATATAAATACTGCGTTCTCCCTTGATGCTCATCCCTAGTCCCATGGGGGGGGGGTGTCCCTCCCCATGAGATGCTCCCACTGGGTACCACCCCCAGGGGGACTATCGGGTAGCAGCTCCACCTCGCCGGCCTCATGGGAAGGGGCTTCCTCCAGATCGGTCAAGATGTTTGGCTTAGTGACTTGATCCACTTCCCAACCTGTAGCAAAAGAGAAGAATTGGTCTGTTGTACACATTACTTTGTTTTTGCGAAGGTAGAACGTAGCTGCTCTTCTTACGTCTAGTATGTGTATTACTGGTTTCGCTCAGCTTTGTGGGTTGGGCAAAAAAGATGGTAACAATTGATTAACATGGAATCCTTAAATGAACTTCGGTAAGAAAGGTGGGTGTGTTCTTAAAACCACTTTATGATTACAAACATTAAGACTGATGAGGCCTGTAGTTCACTGATTCGTCTATGAAAAAAATGGACCCTATAAATGAGGACTTGCAGTGATGCTCTATAGATTGGCGCAAAAGAGGATCTCACTAACCCTTGTAACACGGTATAAAGATCCCAGCCAGGTGGAGGATGAGAGATTGATGGGTATATGTGCTTGACCCCCTTCATAAAAGCCTGGTGTATGCTGTGATCACTGCAAGGTGGATTGTAAGGGAATTGTAAACCAATCCAGAGTCCAATAAGTATAGCAGATATGCGACTATATGTGCTCGAGTACAGTCAACCGGCTTCACTTTTCATTTTCAACACAAAAAACAAATCTCTCATTACCTTTTGTAGCAGTGTTGCATGCTAGGCTTTTTTTTAGCCTCCTTTAAGATATCCATGCACCTTTGAAGCAACCATTAAGGGCCAAACTGGCTTTCGGGCCCATGCTGCCAAGCACAATTTGTGTGGTTCTCGGTATACCTGACCCTGTTGCTGTATTATTAAGTTGTGAATTGGCTTGAATTTCAGCGGTGGCTGAACCACCATCTTAACGGAGGTAAGGTACCAGGTTTGCCATGGCCATATTGGTGGAATAAGAATCCATGTCAAAAGTTCATGTTTTAGTTTTGTGCAATATCTTGTGAAGGCGAGTGGTGGGGGGTGGAAGGTGGAGGAGAGTAAACAAATGTCCCAGACAAATGAATCCATGGTGTGGTCCCTAATGACCATTTCTGTGGGTAGATGGATACAAAGGTTGGCTTTTCATGTTCTGGGCTGCTGCAGAAAGTGAGAGAGAGAAAGTGAGAGAGAGAAAAAGAGAAAGAGAGAAAGAGAGAAAGAGAGAAAGAGAGAAAGAGAGAAAGAGAGAAAGAGAGAAAGAGAGAGAGAGAGAGAGAGAGAGAAAGTGAGAAAGTGAGAAAGAGAGAAAGAGAGAAAGAGAGAAAGAGAAAGAGAGAAAGAGAAAGAGAAAGAGAAAGAGAGAACGAGAGAGAAAGAGAGAACGAGAGAGAAAGAGAGAACGAGAGAGAAAGAGAGAACGAGAGAGAACGAGAGAGAAAGAGAGAGAAAAAGAGAAAGAGAAAAAGAGAAAGAGAAAGAGAGAAAGAGAAAGAGAGAAAGAGAAAGTGAGTGTGAGAGAGAGTGAGCGAGAGAGAGTGAGAGAGTGTGAGAGAGAGTGTGAGAGAGTGTGAGAGAGTGTGAGAGAGTGTGAGAGAGTGTGAGAGAGTGTGAGAGAGTGTGAGAGAGTGTGAGAGAGTGTGAGAGTGTGTGAGTGAGAGAGTGAGAGCGTGTGAGTGAGAGAGTGAGAGCGCGCGTGTGTGTCCCACTTGTGATCTTGAATGAGCACTCTGCTTAGGCTGCCTTGTGACCCACTCCACATCCCCCGGTATGCTTCTTTATATAAAACATAGCAGTGGTATTGTTTGTATTGATGAGAATACTCTTGAATGTTGTTCCAAAATGAGTGCAGTGCCATCTCTACAGCTAAAAGCTCCAACACATTTATGTGTGTGTTTGCCTTCTACTGTAACCATGCTTCCTATGTGGCAAATGTGTGGTTATGGACTCCCCATCCAACATAAGAGATGTCTGTAGTGGTGGTTACCAGTACTGGTGGGATGTTAAAAGATCTGCCCATTAGGCATGTGTCGTCTAAGCTGACAGACATTTTAGACCACTGTGCTGGAAGTGCTTCTGTTTCTCTCGGTTATAAATCAGTCTTATAAAGGATAGTATACCAGAATTTTTTTGTCAAGAAGGTATGCCACCACCATAGCAAAACTTCAGTTGCTGATGCAACTCCAAAAGGAAGTACTTTCAATTGGAAATGGGGTGAGTCTCCTTTGAATCCTATAAATGTCCTATGATCACTAGATTTCAACCTGGCGGAGATAGGGGTGTTGTGATCTTTTTTCACCCTTTCAAGTGCCTCATTGACGGTGTTGGGGTAGTCGGGAAATGTCCCATTGATGAAGAGGGGTTCATGTTGTGCGTACTATGTTTGTGACTGGGAGTTCGGCGAAATGGGCTTGATGTTACAATTTTATATGTATCCAGTGTAGTTAAATGTGAATGGTATAAGTTAATTTAAGTGTTATTTTCTGTTCAAATTGATACATATTAGATTTGCATGTGCGTAGAAAGATAAATGCTAAAACCGCCAAATGAAATATAAAACATGGCCCAGATATGGTGTGCTATGACTAGAAACTGAGTGAGAGAGAACTGTCCAATGCGCATGTGAGGAAGGTGACTGGTCACAGGGGACTCACTGTAAAGAAGAGAATATTTATGAAATATGCATGCACACTGAGATGCATACAAAGGGAATCCATACAATTGTACAGAGTCAGCTTTTCTGAATTCATTTAAACTCTTGCATTTAGCAGTACGCACTACGAATTGTAGGTGACTGAGAAAATCCAGTTCTGCAGGGCTGGAAGCTGGAGGAGTAATTATCAACCAAGCAGATGGGCAGCTAGCATTTGGCTAAGAGTTTATGGCCTGGCAGTATCACAGAAAACAGATGTAATCCTTTTTAAGTGTACGAGAGCTTGCCAAAGGGGTCCGGCCATTTGCTTTGACCAGTAATAAATGTGGGGTGAAGTGACGCTGAAGGCCGGAGTGACTTATACTCCTTGTATTTCAATTGTTTTCTCAGGATGTGGCTAGAGGACATGCATGCTGATTTGGAAGTTGCATAAATTAGAATGTTCTGCGTGACGCCAGTTGAAATATCCATGCAAACTATGTGCAAATTAATCGCTCATGTCAGCTGTGACTTGGAATTAATTATGTTTCTACATGAATGTGTAAACCGTGTCCTAATGTCACGGCCTACCACAGACGAATCCCAAGAAGCCGTGTGCTATGAATATGATCTGAAGATGGTAGCTAAGATATCGATAACCAATAAGAATAGAAGAATTGGAGAAAGATGGGATTTCTTTATGTAGGTTTTGACCAAACAGATGTGGGGGGGTGGATTGTAATAAAATATGAGAGTATTTTAACTGTTGCAAAAATTTATATAATGTATGTGGTTCAGCGAGACCCTGGTTACCTTGACACAACAATGTCATCTAGCTCCTCTCTAGACGATTGTACAATAAACTTGCTTTACGTACAAACGTGCACTTGTTCCACAAGTAGTGGGCCCGCTTGGGTTAAGGTGATTAGGGGCCCCTCCATACAACCGCCTTACCAAAGTGAACAGATTCCTGCAAACATGTCCAGGAGGGTGGATTCAGTGTCGTTTGAATCCAGTTTGCCTTAGCCATGCGGTTAATTTTATGACTGCTGCCCCTGCTATCTAGCAGCTTGATCCTTCAGCTATATCCAGAGCATTATTGATCACAGCATTAGTTGTCCGTTTCCCCTCTGGTATAATCTTTAAAAAATGATGGCTGTAGCTAAGGAGGGTTGACCTTCCGCAGGGTTTCCATGTCATCCTGTTGGGGTCTGTTGCATCAGGTATTGAGAACAGTGGCACTGGCAATATACTCACGCATTGAAAGCCGCTTAAGTTGCTTCTTTCCCACCAAAACTGCAAATTTACCTACTCTCTTTGTTAGGAGTATACCCGAACTGACAGCGAGTGTTAGCCCTCTTCCTAGCAATAGTAACCCTATTGAGTCTGGTGCCTGATGGCCTGCAATGTACATTGGATCTGTGGGGGGCAAGACAATATTTTGATATGGTGGTTTACTGGTTCAATAGTGACCGGTGTCAGTAGAGGGTTCAGTAAATTTCTTCACGGTTTGTAGCAGTGGGATACAGTGAGAAGAATAAGGTACTTACCCCTGGTAACGATCTTGCAACTGGATGTTCCTCCCAAGTATTCATAGATATCTCCTATCCAGCATCAGCTGCTTCGGAAAAAATAATTTGGCAGAGGATGCTGTGCGTTGTCATAGTCGACTCAATGTCCCTCGAGGGCCTCTGTCTCATGGTTGATATCATCGATAATATGAACTGTGGAAATGACAGTTTCTATGTCCCATTTCAATGGAGTACATGCCTTTTAATTTCCCCACTGTATTTATGTCTTAGTCCAAGTATTGGGTGACTTATATTTCCCAAATGTATTTTCCTCTGTGTCCCCTGCACTGTGTGTGTGTGGTGGGCATGGGGGCATTGTGGACCCAAGCCATGATCCCTCCAAGAACCAGTTCTACACGTTACTCAGCTGCTGCCTGGAAACCCTTTCATATCATCTTCCCAGTCGACCCCCCCCCCCCAATAATTTCTATCTACCCTTTGTCTTGGCATGAAATCTCTCTGTACCCTGCAGAACGAGTTCCACTTGTGTCCATCATGGGTGGGGGTTGTGGAATGCCACTTCTCCCACACCCTGTAATTATCCTGCCCTCTGCAAGTCACCAGCCTACCCCTGACCTCTTGCACCCTTTCTGGGAACCTCCTCCATTCCCCAGTCCTGCACTGTATAATTTCAGCCCCCCTGACCTGGGAATGACACAGAACATCTGAAAATGTGTGTCCAGCCCTGCCATCCCATCCCATCTCCCCTAGAAACTATACAAAACATGTCCTGGTGACTTGCCATGGTGAGAGGCGGGCCTGGAGTGGGTGGGAGCAACAGTCTTATACTTATATAAAGCTGGTGGAGAAAGGGCTCTGGGTCACTCTTTCATGGTTGCTGGCGGTGTGCTGACGGGTGGCAGCAGAGCTCAGGAGGCCCCTTCCACAGGTACCCTTTTCTTCCCTCTGCATCCTTCCCCTCCTTCCCTCCTCAATCTGTGCTATATTTCCACCAGTAGTGCTCCTAGACTGTCTGCTTCCCCCATCTGTCTCCGTTTCTGTCACCTTCTCCCTGTGTGTCTCATTGTGTCTCTGTGTGCCTCTCTGCACCTGCCAGGCTCTCTTTTTTCCCCCTCACCATCTCTAACAGCCCCCTTCCCCAATGCCCCCTTCTCCAAGTCCCTCTCCAACCCTTCTCTTTCTCCCTTGGGGTCCCGTCCCCCCCCTTGCATCCAAGTACACTCCCCATACCACGTGTTCCATGCCAGTGGTGTGCCTAGCTAATCCAGTGTGTCTAATTTATCCTGCTGGCAATGAGTTTACTCCTCTTCCTGTAATACATCTGTTCCTGGTTTCTACAAAGACTTTGGTGCCTTCATTGTGTTCCCACTTTTCAGTGTAGCCTTTTCAGTGTGGCCTGCCTGTTACTGCCAAAGGGGAGGACCCAGTCTGTCTGCGTACACAATGCACCCCCACCAGGTCCGTTGACTCCCTGGTCCAAAACTGTGGCCCTGTCTTCCGTCTCCTTCATGGCCTCCCCCACTTTGGCCTACCTCCAACTTCCACAGTTTCTGGTGCCTGTGCCTGTGATCCAGAACCGGGTCTAGGCACTCCTCTCCTATGCCCATTTTCTGCCTTTAGCAACAGCCCTTTCTAGCCGCATGAATTCCAACTTTGCCCCTTTACATCAAATCTATGGACCAAGGGCTACCAGTCCCAGAGAAAATGTGAACCTGCCCTCCATGCTGCCTGCTGTACCCGTGTCTAGCCGCCTGTCTACCGGATCAAGTAGTAAGGAAAAAACTACCTCATCAGTCCCAGGCACTGGCATTGACAGCATGTAGCTTGAGGGGAGGGCTCTTAGTCTGAGGGGGAGTGTGTTACCACTGAGGGCATGTCAGTGTACCCATTCAGTCAACCCGGGTCTCACTCCCACAGTGGCAAGGCGCTGGCGCGTTGCCACTGTCAGAGGAGGATCTGCATACCTAAACAACATCACACAATTGTACTGGCAAATTGTAGGGTATACCTTTCTGAATAATCTACCCAACTAGTTATAGCATCCAGATCTCAACCCCTAATTTTATATGGTGTTCGGTTTTAACACAGAGTTCCTCAGGAGAAGGGCGTCACCTAACACGAAACAAACTCACCTTCTAGGAGGGTGAACAATGGTAGCTGTAGTTCATTGCTCTCCTTAGGGAATGGTCCGCTTATAGCCTCGTTCTAGAGAGCGCTACCTGTCGCTTAATTCAGTTTACTAGTCTGCCTGAATACGGGTACAAAGAGTGGTGGGGTGGCATCTTAATAGTAAGTTCTTGTGTAGATACCTTTGTGAAGTATGCCCCGATAGCCTTCAGTTTGCTTGTCTGGGGCCCTCACCCAGGGGTGAAGTGGCATCTTTATAGTAAGTCCACATGTAGATACCTCCCTGGGGCATACACTTGGCACCCTTCATTTCGCTTGTCTGGGGCTGCTGGAGCCCTCACCCAACCAAGGCACCTAATTCAGTTCTCTAGTATCAGAGTCACCTATTCTGTACCAAACCATCTCCTAGACACTCACTAGGAGTGAGCAAGGCTAGTAGAGGGCCTAACCTCACCCACTTGCCCATTTCCTTTTTTTATTGTGTCCAAATCCTGGTTGTGAGAGCTGTGTATTTCTTTAGGAGCACGAGAGTGGGCCTCTAGAGATTACCTTTGCTTGGAACTCTAATGTGGAGTGCCTGCCTCTGCCTAACCTGCCTGCCTGAATCAGGGTGGTTTTCCATGGACACCTGGGAACTGTACTTGGCACACCTTTTGTAAGTGGGCCTGCCCCCTGTCCTGCAACAGTTTATCATCCAACCTATTCCCTAGTTGAGTGCCTGCGAGTGGGCATCTGCGAGCGATTGCGCTAGAGTAACCCTGGCTGACAGACTAGGATGGTAGGGACTAAGTGGTGCTGAGTTCGTATTTGTCAAGGCATCTTGGTTTGTGTACAACATCTTTTTGCCTGCCAGAATGGGAAATTCTGCAAGCCAGGGGAACCAAGGTCATCTAAGGATTTCCTGGCCCAAGCCTTGTCTTGCCTCAAAGTAAGGCAGGCCAGTGTCATTAGTTACCTGTTTGACAAGGTCAGGGATTCGACACAGACTCTTCCTCCTCCTCAGAAAAGGAAGATGAGGGGGAGGGTAGGGCCCATTTTGAAATCATCAAATCATGCAAGCAGCATAAAAATGAGGATGTGGCTGAGTATATCTTGAGAGGGTAAAACGGGTCTTCCAGCAATACTCTGGGATGGATGACTCTTAAGATAGCTAGTCCCCTGATCATCACCAGTTTGTAGAGGGTCTGCTTCGAAAGGCAAGTGCAGTAATCAAGCGAATGTGTGTGGGGCAGCATGTCCGACTCCTCCAGCATCTTGGCATAAGCCAGGCACTACCGCAGCCAGCATAGGAAGGAGCAGGAGGACACTAAAGAGAAAATAATGCAGCAGAAGTTTGCCACTCTGCAAATGCAGGCTGATGAAGCCATTGCTGCTGCTAGACCCGCATCTCCAGACCTGGATGAGGCTTCCCTCCAGATGGTGCATGCACCCTATGGGGGCCAGTATCGGGCCTCTAGAGGGTAGCATGGATTTAGCAGGGAAGGTAGAGGAGGAATGATTTATCACTCCCAGATGCCCCATCTGAACCCCCAGTACATGTCTCAGCCTGTCCCAGGACAGTATCCACCCATAGGCCGCTACCCATCCCAGTTGGGCCCCCTTGTGCAATCAGGACCAGTGCACCTATTGTAAGGAATGGGGCCATCGGAAGCATAACTGTCCTCAGCAGATCCAGCATGAGCAGAACCTGGCCGGAGCCCTGTCTGCTCATGCCCAATCACAGCTACCTGGACCATACCCGCCTGGTGACTTTTAGCTCCCCGCTCAGCCTAGACCCCGAAACCAGAATGCTGGGTCTGACCCAGCACCCCAGCCTGGACAAACCCAGGCCAGAACCCAGACCAATGCTTCTCATCCCACAGCCTTTTTTGTAGATCTCTTTCACACCTCTCCTGTGACAACTGCGAGGGTCAAACTTTGTGCCCCGTGATCAGCGGCACCAAGAAAAGAATCAACTATGGAACAAACTCTAAGCTTTACAGTGGATCAAATTAATGATTTCATAAGAGGTCCAACCCTTATCAACATGCAAGGCATGAACCAGTCAACTGCGGCCACAGCATTTAGCGATGAACTGCTTAAGCTAAAGATCAAAGATGCTTTAGAACGGAATTACATGGTCACTTCCTGAGAGAATACCTTGTGGCAAACCTGGCTCCACTAGGACTCAGTATGCAATGAACTGGCCCCTTTTCTGGATAAGGAGCTTTACACCTACACTAAATGAGGTGAGGACTTGATGGTCTCAACCATTACTACAGCCGAAAGAATTCATCTAAAAATCAAGGAAGACCTTCAAAAAGAATCAGAAATTCAATAACAATACTTCTCTTCAGAACGCACAAGACAAACTAAAAGAAAGAAATAACACGATGGATCAATTCATGTCAGACGACCTTGAAAAGAAACATAAGAAACTGGCAAAAGACATAAGTAATTTTAAAATTGAAAATGTCTAGCAATACCTTGCCGCAGAATATAAAGAAAACAAAGAAAAAGCAAGGACCCAAAATATTGGAGCAGCTTCAAGGCAAAATAAAAAATGGGTCACCTTTTTTTCGGACACCTCAAGCTCAGACTCTGGGCAGGACAACCAATACACTAACTATGGGCTAAACACATAGCCAAGACCATACCAACAACTGCCTTTTTTAGGACGAGGGGACTCCAGAGGAGCACACTGGGGTCCAGCTCCGATGCAGATGTTAGGGTTCCAAGGATGGAGGCAGCTGAGGGTCAGACGGAGATTGCAACGAAGACGCAAGTCAGCAAGGAGATCCCCATCTTCAACTGCTCGGGTCTAACATTAACACATGATGAGGTAGCAGTGCTTTTGAAAGGCCTCTTGTTCGTCTCTATTAATCCCACAAACTGATTCAACATTGATTTGGAACTTAAAAGCTTCTTTCGCAAGATCAGGTTCAAATCATTCTTTGAGGATACAACTGATGAGAACTCAGAAAGAGATACGGGTCTCAGAACAAAATCATCTTTTTGCCCTAGTAATAACAAACCCCCTGCCACCATTATTACTTTTGAGAAATGTCAAAAACAGAGATCCAGAAACTGCAATCAATCTCCAAGAACCAGAGACACAACATGACCAACAATGAAAGCAAAGCCCTACAATCATTAGCGGACAACAAAGACATTGTGATCAAAACAGTTGACAAAGGGGGAGGAATTGTGATCCAGAACGTGAGTCAATACCAAAACATGGTCAGGGCACTCTCGGATGATGAAATTATGAGTTACTCACTGTAGTGACTAACGTACTGTTAGTCCTTAGTCCCCTTTCCTCCATACTGCATGGGGGCGTCCCTTACAAGGGATGAGAGAAAGAACCTTTTGCACCAGAAAAAACCTTCTTCCCCTTTAAATTTAGAGGTGTGTGGGGGTGCGGCCATGGGAGCATTCGCCACCATGACTCCGCACACTGGCACCACTCCTCAGTCCCCATTGACGCATCGACAATGTTTAACATTGCCTAATGACACCAGGATTATTAGGGGGGAGGATGGCGCGACGTATGGAGGAAAGCGGACTAAGGGTATGTTAGTCACTACTGTGACTAACTCTTAATTACTCTTACGTCCTGTCCCCTTTCCTCCATATTGCATGGGCGATTACAACTGAATGTAGCCCCAGGGTGGGGAGGAGACCCTCCTTAACCAAATATGTTCCTTAAAACCGCCTATCCAAAGGCTGCGTCTGATTTAGAGCCGGCGTCCAAACAGTATTGCTTACAGAAAGCCGAAGGGGTGGCCCAAGTAGCCGCCCTGCTTATGACTTGCCATGGAACCTGCCGCTGGAAGGCGAGGGCCGGGGCCTTGACTCTGACCGTGTGACCGTGCATGTTGGCTGGCACTGGCGTGTGCTGCCCTTCATAGGCCGATTTGATGGCCGCAACGATCCAACGTGCAATAGAAGCCTAGGATGCCTAATAACCAGGTCTGGAGCCCCCAAAAGGTGACAAAAAGTGCATTCGACTTGCGGAAGCCCTTGGTCCTGTCCAGATAGAATTTCAGAGCACGTCTGACATCCAGACTGTGTAAGACTCTCTGAGCCTTGTCCTTGGGGTCAGCGAAGAACGTAGGCAAGACTATTTCATCGTTTAGATGAAAGGCAGAGGGGACCTTAGGTAGGAACACCGGGTGAGTCTGCAGCACCACCTTATCCCTGTGGAATGTGGTGTAAGGGTCTGAGGCCACCAGAGCCAGGATCTCGTGGACTCTGCGAGTGGAGCCAAGTTCCACAACAAAGCCGTCTTAATGGTGACCAGCATGATGTCCGGAGACGCCATTGGCTCGAATGGTTTGTGCGCTAAGGTGCCCAACACCACATTGAGGTCCCACACGGGGTGTGGCCTCTTAATGGGCGGGTAAAGCCTGGATAATCACGCCAGATATTTCTTGACAATCGGGTTGGAGGAGGAGAAAACCACCTCCAAATTTTTCTGTAGGCTGCCAGGTAAGTGCGACATGTGTCCACCTGAATGCCTGAGTGCGCGAGGTGCGCCGAGAAGTAGAGCACATCGTCCAGCATGCACGTAAGGGGGTCGATCTCCTTAGAGTCCGCCCAGTGACAGAACCTGATCCATTTGTTTTTATATTGGCTCCTGGTAGCCTTGATCCTGGCACCTTGAACGATCTCCAGGTTAGCCCGTGATAAGCTCAGGTGCTTGAGGATGATCTGCTCAGGAACCATGCTGCAAGGGATAACTTCTGAGGTACAGGGTGGTGACCCTGCCCTCCTGCTGGGACAGGAGAGGTGCCAGACCCCGCGGAAGGTGAATGGGTGGTCTGTCCATGAGGCTGAGCAGTTTGGAGAACCACGGTCTCGCTGGCCACCAAGGAGCTATCAAAATGATGCTGAGGTGACAAGCTTCCTTCATCTTGCAGAGCACCCTGGGAATCAGGGGTGTGGGAGAAAAGTCATATGCTGTTATGCCCTCCATTGAATTTGCAATGCATCTCCAATGGAGCCAGGACCCAGCCCCTGCCAGGACGTGAACTGATGGAACTTCCTGTTCTTCCAGGAGGCAAATAGATCCACCTGAGGATGGCCCCATGTATTGAGGACCACCTGCAGCAGCTGGTCGTTCAATTGCCATTCGTAATTGTCCGCTCCCAGCCTGTGTGTCTGCTTCCAAGTTGGGCTGCCCCGGGAGGTGGACGGCCGTGAGGTAGATGTTTTCCAGGGCCCATTCCCACATGCTGACCGCTAGGCTGCACAGCGGAGGGGACCTAAACCCCCTGCTTGTTCACATAGTACATGCTGAGTTGTCGGTCTGGATAAGGACGGTCCTGCCCCCAAAGAGCAGGAAAGGAAGGCTCTGAGGGCTAGCCATATGGCCCTGAGCTCCAGCCAGTTGATATGCGACTCCTGCTCCTGCCAGGTCCAGACTCTGTGGATCCTGTGGCTGTTTAGAGTGGCTCCCCAGCCCTCTAGGAGGGGGAGTCCGTATTGATGATGACCTGCAGTGATGGCTGCCGGAAGGGCTTGCCTGTCTGCAGGTTGCAGTCCCTGGACCACCACATGAGGTACACGTGGATAGAAGGCAATATGCGGACCAGCTCCGCTTGGGAGCCCCTCTCCTGATTCCATGAGACTGCGAAGTGGAGCTGTAATCTCCTCATCCAGAATCTCGTGTGGCACGGCCAGGAGGACCACTGCCATGATACCCAGTAGGTGTTGGTACCACCAAGCCGAGGTCACTGCTCTGGTAAGGAAGTGCATAGTTGCCCTCTTGATGGCTGTAATCTTTCCTCCGAGGGAAAATACCTTCTCGGAGCTCATATCCCAGATGAGGTCCAGGAAGGTGAAGCTCTGCGTGGGCTGCAGCTGAGACTTCTTGAGGTTGATAGTAAACCCCAGGTCGTGGAGTGTGTTCATAAGCGCAGAGGAAGTGTGGGTAACCCCCTCCGGGGATCTTGCCCTGACGAGCCAGTCGTCCAGGTACGGGTAGACATGGCTGCCCTGTGCCCTGAGGAGGGCTGCCACTCCATTCATAAATCTGGTAAATATCCTGGGGGCTGAGTTGATGCCACAGGGTAGCACTGTGTACTAGAAATGACCGCCCATGATCCTGAATCGTAGGAAGGAGCGATGAGGCTGCCAAATCGGGACATGTAGGTAGGTCGTCCTTCAGATCCAGAGAGCACATCCAGTCTCCCTGGTCTAGTGTCTCTGCAATGAGTGCTGGCGTAACCATCTTGAATCTCTGAAGAGGGAGGGAGAGGTTGAGGGTGGATAGGTCCAACACAACTCTCAGGCCAGCCTGGTTCTTCTTTTGTATGGCAAAAATCCTGGAATAGAAGCCTAACCCTCTCTGGGAGGCTGGTACTTTTTGCACTGCTTGGATCTTGACGAGCCACCGGATCTCCGGCAACAGAGTTGACGTCCCTACCTGTAGGAGTGGAGGGGAGGAGGGGAGGAGGGGAGGAGGGGAGGAGGGGAGGAGGGAAGAGAGGGAGGTATCGGTAGGCGGTACCCTCTGGATAGTACAGAAAGGATCCAGGCGTCTGCAAAGTTCTAGTGCCAGAAAATGCACGTGAGAGGCAAGCCTGCCACCCACTGGAGACAAGTGGGCCCGAAGGGACGAGTCATGTCTTTTTGCCGTCTGAGGCTGCTGCAGAGGAGGGAGACTGGAAGAAGCCCTTGCTCCCCATCGCTTTTTGTTGCTGGCGTTGGTGCTGACTCGGCGAGCAGTCATGTTGTCTCAGCCTTCGTTCCTGGAATCCCCGGAACCTGCCAAAAGCCTGCCCTTTGTCGGAGCGTTGATGCAACTGGGTGTACGCTTTGGGCATGGCCTTCATCATGATAAAGACTTTGCAGTTTGCAAACTGTTCTTTTTATCCAATTCCGCGTCGGTGGTAGAGTGGAAGAGGTCACTACCCTCGAACTGAAGGTCCAATATGGGATCCTGGACTTCAGGGTTAAACTTAGTAGCCCGAAGCCAGGCCATCCTTCTCATGTCCGTGGCGATGCAGATGGCCGGGCAAGAGGTATCGATGTGGGCCACCGTGGACTCCTGTGCTACCAGCCTGGATTCTCCTGGACCCGCCTTGAAGCATGACTGTCTGAGCACCGGATGTTCCGGAAGGAAGTCCGCTATTTCCCGTCACAACCTCTGGTTAGCGGCTGCCAGCATAGCATGTGCATTGGCCTGACGCAGGTGCAGAGAAGCATTTGAGTACAGCTTCTTCCCATATGCCTCTAAGATCATCTCCTCCTTGCCTAGTTGCACAGAGGACGAGGTGGCCGAGGACGACTGAGGCGTAGAGTGACACTGCAGCAATCACTGAAGAATGCGGCTGGAGGTGCATTGACAACAAGAGTTTATCCCTCTCCATCTGTCTATACTTGGCATTGAGGCGCCGATTGACAGGTTGGGCCAAGTGTGGCATGAGCCACCTCTTCTTGGCCAGAGCCATGACGTCCTTCATCGGGATATCCGTCTTGATAGGGGTCGTAGGGTGAGGACTTCTGCCAAGACCCCCCTCCTGGGGCTGCTCTACCTCAGGTTGAGGAAGGCCCAGATATTCTGCCAAACCTGCAAGCCTGTCGTGGAAGGCCTTTGCTGACGACGGCGTGTCAGGGTCCTCCTCCTCGTCTGTATACACCGGAGGCTGCTGCGGGACCGCCTGAGCTGTGGGAGGCAGGGGAGCTGGAAATTGAAGGAGCCGGCAGGGGCAGCAGGGCTGCGCTGGGGCCTGTGGTGCCGGAGGCATGGGAGGAATGACTATGGGCGCCGGTGGAGTGACTGGGGGAACAAGTCCCTGACTACATCCCGTAGGATGGACCCCATCTGGGGGGTTTGCATCAGCGCCAGGAACCTTTCAAAGAACCTGTCTTCGGAGGCATAAGCAGTGGAAGGGGATGATGGAGTGGTTGGGGGCTGCTGGAGCCGGAGTGCATTCTGTCTAGGTAGCAGGAGAAACCTGGCCTGCACTGCTGATAAACTGTAGGCTACGTACCTGGTTGACACCAGACCCACCTTGAAACTCATTCACCCACCTGCTCTGTTCCTAGGAGTGGCATCAGACAAGCGGCCTTGTTTTCTGGTGCGGCAGCCATTTTGTCGAGCTATGCGCCATGTGCCAAAGTCGTGGTGCATGGTTCCCTGGGCCCGGCCTCCTCCAAGACTCTTGGTGGTGGAGCACGTCAGGTCTAGGCCTGGAAAGCGTATTGCCCTCGGCATTGTCGCCGGTAGTGCTGCGTGCAGGCGCCCCCCTCGGACATTGAGCTGGTACTAGGGTGTTGCCCCTCGGGTGTACACGCGGTAAAAGACCTTGTGGTCCCTCTGCACGGATTACAGAAGAATCAGACGACCCCTTGGCCGTGAGGTCGGTAGCTGGACTAGCCTTGGTGCGTGTGCAGGTACTAGAACCCGAGAGGTTCATCCCCCTCAAGTCCCCTGGAGGCGATCTTTCGAAGAGCTCCCTCCACCTAGCTAGCCTGTTCTTCAGTGCGCGTGGAGTCTGTGCGTTGCACGCGGTACAATCTTGCCAACCGTGGTCAGGGCCAAGGCAGCAAAGGCAAAGAGCATGGGGGTTAGACGTAGGGAAGAGCCCCTTGCAGGCTGGACACCTGCTTAAGCCTGCTGAAGTCGACATATGCCAGGGAGGAGCGTGATGCCGGAGGACAGAGTACCTGAATGACAAAGAGAAGACAAAAAGATAGAATAATAATAATTCAGAGAAGAGCGCGTGGTATTACAAGCTGAAGCCAAACCCAGGAGCGCTGGTGAAATCGGTCCGTTGCCATCGACGCGGAGAAGGGGACTCAGGAGTGGCGCCGGCGGGCGGAGTCGTGGTAGTGCATGCTGCTAGGGCCGCACCCCTGCACGTCTTTAAATTTAAAGGGGAGGAAGGTTTTTTCTGGTGAAAAAGGTTCGGTCTCCCGTCCCTTGGAAGGGACGCCGCCATGCAGTATGGAGGAAAGGGGACAGGATGTAAGAGTATCAAATTATGCAAAATTGAAAAAGGATCCAATACTAATGATCAAGCAGCAGATAAAAGAAGAACAAGTTACTTTCTTACCTGGTAACGTTCTTTCGATGGGATGGTCCGACGACGTATTCCATATCTATGACAGGTAATGTCCACAGCTGTGCTGCTTCGAAAAATCTTTAGCGTCTGCGTCCTGCGTCGCTGACGTTGATGCGCCGTCCCCGAGGACCTCCTCCGACGGCCGATGTGATAAGTAGGACGCACGACGCCCATAGCCTCAGATATAGTTTTTTCCCAGAACGTGTGCCACCAGTTTCCTGCCAGTCAGACACACAAGGCCTTGCGGAACGCAAGCTGCAATCGCAAAAGAAATTCTGCAGCGGGGCAGGCAGGGAGGGAGCGATATGGAATACGTCGCCGGACCATCCCATCGAAAAAACGTTACCAGGTAAGAAAGTAACGTTCTTTGAGGGGATTGGGTCCTCCGACGTATTCCACATCTATGACAGACTCCCAAAGCAGTACCAAGCAAGGAGGTGGGAAAGAATTTAGAATACAAAATTTAGCTTGCCCAATCAAATTGTGGAATAGAGAACTGCCTTGCCAAAGGCCAGATCTTGCCCTCTGATGGAATCAAGGGAATAGTGACGTACAAAAGTATATACTGAAGCCCAGGTGGCTGCATCACAGATGTGACGAATAGGAACTCCCCTCTGCAGGGCAGTAGATGCAGCCACTCCTCTGGTAGAATGGGCCCGCAAGCCAGCCGGAGGGTCCTTACCCGCCAAGCGGTAACACTCGGATAGCTAAAATAATCCAACGAGACAGTCTGTTTCGTCACAGCTTGTCCCAAACGCTTTCCAGCGTAACCAATGAAAAGTTGATCGTCCACTCTGACCCGGGACATGCGCGAGATTTAAAAGCTCAACGCTCTCCTAGGATCAAGCCTATGGAGCCTGTCCTCTTCCTTACCAGGATGTGGAGGAGTATAGAACGCCGAAAGAACAACCTTCTGGCTCAAATGAAATTCCAAAACCACCTTCGGAAGAAAAGAAGGACGAACTCTAAGGACAACCCTGTCCTTGTGAAACACAGTGGAGGGTGGCTTAACTGAAAGTGCCTGTAACTCACTCACTCTGCGAGCGGAAGTAACCGCAACTAAAAACACAGTTTTCAGAGTTAACAGCCTCAAAGGGCAAGAATGTAAAGGCTCAAACGGAGCACCCATAAGAAACTTAAGAACAAGGTTCAAATCCCAACCTGGCACCGAAAAGGTGACGGAGGGAACACATTAGTGAGCCCTTTCAAAAACGGCGAAATTAAAGAAATCTTAAAATAGGAACACTCTTCAGACGAGCGCTTAAATATGGACAGCTCCGCCAGGTAACCTTTAATGGTCCCCACTTGCAAGCCCCTGTGGGCCAAAGAAAGCAAAAAAGACAAAACCAGGGGAATGTCGCATTCAAAAGGATCCACATTCTGAACTCTGCACCAGTCGCAGAACTTTCTCCAACGGTACAGAGACTTTGTTGCCAGCCACCTGGCCGAAAGCAACACCTCCATCACGTCTTCAGGGAGGTCCCAATCCTTATACCTCAACCTTTCAGAAGCCAAGCGTGAAGATTGAGGGATCTGACCTCTGGATGGAAACCTGACCCCCCCTCCCGTGAGAGCAGATCGTCTTGGTAGGGAAGACGACGTGGAGGGCAGATAGACAAGTCTAGAAGGTCCGGGTACCACGTCCTCCGGGCCCACAGCGGAGCAATGAGGATCATCCGGGAACCGAACCTCTGTAACCTCCGCAACACTTGCGGGATGATAGGGACTGGAGGAAACGCGTACAGCAGTGGGAATGACCACTCCACCACGAACAAGTCTCCTAAGGCTCCTTTTGGAGGAAATTCCCGCGAGCAAAACCTTTCGCACTTCCGGTTGACACTGGAGGCAAAGAGATCCACTTGAGGGGTCCCCCAAAGGGCGAAGATCTCCAGGAGAATCTCCTGAGCCAGCTCCCACTCGTGAGAGATCGTGCTCTGCCTGCTCAGAGCGTCCGTCTCGTTGTCGTCTCCGGCCAGATGAACTGCCGAGATCGAAACTTCCTGCTGGATGGCCCAGAACTCAAGCTGCATCGCCTCCCTGCACAGTGGAAGTGACCCTGCCCCCCCTTTTTGTTGAGGTAGTGCATGGCCACCGTGTTGTCCGTCAGAATCAGGACACTCCTCCCACGCACAGTCGGCAGAAAAGCCTTCAGGGCTAGCCTGACGGCCCTCAGCTCCAACAGATTGATATAGAGTCTGGACTCCGACGGAGACCAACGACCGCTGACTGTCAACTCGTTGGCATGAGCTCCCCATCCCGTGAGGAATGCGTCCGTCACTATCGTCACCTCCGGCCAGGGCAGCCAAAATGGGGCCCCCTTCATCAGATTGCCCTCGACGGCCCACCACAGTAGGTCCCGGGCTACCGAATGCGGCACCTGAACCGGGTCCGACAACCTGCCGGAGGACTGAGACCACTGGAGCTTGAGTGCCCACTGCAAAGACCTCATCCGCAGACGAGCCTCTGGCACCAGAAGAATGCAGGATGCCATGAGGCCGAGCAGTCTCAAGAACTCGGATGCTGGGAGATTCTGGGCAAACTGAAACTTGTGCACCATCTGCTAAATGTGAAGAGCCCTCACCTGAGGAGGAAAACACTGCCCCAGGGACGTGTGAAGCACTGCTCCGATGTACTGGAGCCGCTGCACTGGTGTCAAATGGGACTTCTTTAAATTGAGGGAGAAGCCCAGCCTGTGAAGGGAGTGGCAGGTGACGGACAGATGATCCAGGACTTGGTCAGGAGAGCTCCCCCTGATCAACCAATCGTCCAGGTAGGGGTAGACGTGAATCCCCCCTTTCCTGAGATGCACTGCAACCACCACCATGAGCTTGGTGAAAACCCTCGGGGCGGAGGTCAATCCGAACGGCAGGACCCGAAACTGAAAATGCGAGTCGCCAACTGCGAACCTCAGGTACTTCTTGTGCTTGGGATGGATCGGCACATGGAAGTAAGCATCCTTGAGGTAGAGAGACACCAACCAGTCCTGAAGTTGAAGGGCCTGGAGGACTTGAGAAAGAGTCACCATCTTGAACTTGTCCTTCCTGAGGCGTTTGTTCAAACCGCGCAAGTCCATGATGGGTCTCAATCCCCCGTCTTTCTTGGGAATACCATCGCTTGTTCCTCTCCGCTACAGGCACCAGTTCTATGGCGCCTTTCCCCAGCAGGGCTTGAATTTCCTGCGCAAGGAGCGGATCCGGACTCTTCAAAGAGAGGTTCCCTGGTGGATTGTCGCGAGGCCTCTGCCGAAAAGGAAGACAGTAGCCGTGGGTTATGATCTCCAGAACCCACACATCCGAAGTAATAGCTTGCCACTCTATAAGATGCTGTGCCAGCCTTCCCCCAACCGGTGAACCATGGGACCTGGCCTCATGACCGAGTGGTAGCGGCTGCGGCGTTGCCTGAGGGCAAAGAGGCAACTGCCCGAGCGGCCTTGGCACCTCGAGTACCTTTGTTTCAACCTCTGGCACTCTTACGATGGCCTCTTTGACTGCTAGCTCCTTTCGCTTTACTGAAGGACGAGTAATAGCGAAAGGAACCTCCCCTACATTGCTGTCCCCCAAGACGAAAAGGCGGAGGTTGGCGAACTGCAGCACCCAACGATTTTGCTGCAGCTTTGGAGGTCTGCAACCTCTCAAGGCTCTCGTCAGCCTTGCTGCCAAAAAGGTGTTCACCGTCAAAAGGCATGTTGAGGAGCCGGGACTGCACATCAGGAGCGAACCCAGACTTCCGCAACCACGCAAACCTGCGCATTACGGTGCTCGCCGCCATGGACCGGCTGACACAATCCGCCAAGTCCAAACCCGACTGAACGGCCTCACACATAGCATCCTTGCCATCCTGAACCATAGCAAGGAAACCATCCCGTTCATCCCCTTCGGAAATATGATCATCCGCTATTGCAACACAGTTCCACAGAGTGTGTGTGAAACGAGACAAGGCACATATGGAGTTGGCTGCCTGAAGCGCCATACCCCCCGAAGAAAACACTTTCTTCGCCCAGCCGTCAAAACGTTTGTCGTCCCTATCCGGAGGGATGGTAGGATACGACGCCTGCTTTGCCGGGGCCATAGCCGCCTGCACCACCAAACTCTCCGGGGTGGGGTGCCTAGACAAGTAGCAGGGGTCGCTACTGGCTGGACGGTATTTTGCAACAAAGACTTGCCCACTGCCGGAAGACTCTCCGGAGCAGTCCAAGCCCCTGCCACCCTTCTCTGCAGAGCCATATGAAAAGGCAAGACCGGGTCAGTGGGTGGACCGAGATCAAGGATGTCCGTGAGATCATCCTGAACGAACTCCCCCGGGGGAGCTGACCAACCCAAGTACTCGGTAACCCGAGACATAAGGCGCCGATAAGACGAATCGGCATGAGTGCCAGGCTGCGGCCGACAAAACTCCACCTCCGGAGAGGTGCCCAGACCACTGGCATCCTGCAGCGACTGCCTCAGGTCATCAAACTGGCTATGGCCCGAGATCAGGTCATCTGGAACCGTAACCGGAACCAGGCCGCCATCAGAGCCTTCATCACCCTCTGAAATGTACTCCAGGCGGGGAGAGGAAGACCTCTGCGGACCAAAGCAGTGCCGGACCTTAGCCATAGCCTTTCTAGGGGCAAACCCCGTGCCACGGGGCCCCTCCGACACCACCGCCTCGAAAGGCATCGAGGGCGCCGAACGAGTCGGCGCCGGCATCGACAGAAAAGGCATCGACGTCGAGCAAATCGGCGTCGACGTCAGCTGCCACGCCTCCAGCATCTGCGGCGTTGACAGTCCTCGAAGCCGGAGCTCCGAGCGTGTCTCTCGATAACCTGGTTGCCGAAGGCGTCGACGACCCCCTCGGAGGCGGAGCCTTGAGAGAAATCATCGACTACCTCAGCGCCACAGGCGTCGACGTCTTCTTCGAAGACGGCACAGGATCACGCGGTTTTGAGCGCATCGAGGACCGGGACCTGGAATGGGCATGGCGAGAACGGCTACCCTTGTCCGAGCGGGACCTCTCCCGCGAGCCGTGCCGACCACCCGAGCCCGAAGGCGTACGGGCGGTGTCTCTCGACCGGTGCCGACAGACCCCACTCGGAGGCTCGGACGGACCGGTGCCTTGCGATTCCAGAATCGCTAGCATCTGCTTCCCGAAGGAAGCCCCATTCCTCCGGTGTCGCTTGCATGGAGGGATAAGCGACCCGCCGACGGGCGGAGTCCTCGGAAGAGGACGGGGAAGGCGACCTATGCCGGCGCTTCCTGGAATGCCTAGAAGAGGCGGAGGAGTGGGGAGACCGACTCCTGGAAGGAGACCCACCGGACTTCCGACGATGACGCGGAGAGTCACCCCTCGAGTCATTGGTGGGAAGCCCTGCAGACCTCAACTTCTGGGGCTTAGACACCCTGCCTACCGACAGCTTCTTCTTGCGTTCCCGCAAGTCCTTTGCAGTGAGCGACTGGCAGTCGACACAGTCGTCCGTATCGTGGGCCTCCCCGAGGCACCAGAGGCAGGCGTCGTGCGAATCCGTGACCGACATCTTGGACCCACAGTCCCCTCAGTTCTTGAAGCCCGGACGCGGGGTCGAAGATGAGAAAGACATCGCCACGAACAGGTCTTCACAACAAACCGAACAGGTTCAACGAACCGAGAATAGAAAACAGCAAACTCCAACGAGTCGAGGCGTACCGAGATTCACGAAGCGAACACGTTCGCGGAAAAAACGGAACTGAGGCTAAGGGCGTTGTGCGTCCTACTTATCACATCGGGTGACGTCAGCCGTCGGAGGAGGTCCTCGGGGATGGCGCATTGACGTCATCGACGCAGGACGCAGACGCCAAAGATTTTCCAAAGCAGCACAGCTGTGGACATTACCTGTCAGATATGGAATACGTCGGAGGACCCAATCCCCTCGAAATTAGCTTATTTGCACTAGAGCACCAATGGATTACACAGAAAGAGGAAGCATTCCTCAACACCATCAGAAGGCAGAATGACTGTATTCTACGCTCTGCCCAAAATTCATAAGGACACTCAGAAACCACCAAGTAAACCCATAGTGTCTGGGTGCGGCTCAATCCTTGAGCCCCTATGCAAATTCATAGACTACTTTCTGAAACCTCTAAGCCAGAGGACCCCAACTTATCTGCGAGATACCATGACTACGGTTCAAATCTTTGAGGATACACCACATAATGAAACAAACATTTTGACTACTATGGATATAAAATCACTCTATACCAGCATCCCCCACACTGAAGCTCTGAAATGTGTTCGAGCATGCCTCACTCACCACATGACACAAAGAAGAGTGCCCACTAACTTCATTGTTGAACTATTGGAACTGGCCTCACACAAAATGATTTTTCATGTGATGATACCTTCTATCAGCAAACTTGTGCCACTCGATGGGGGCAGCATTTGCCCCCAGTCTAGCGATTATTAACATGGCAGAATTCCAAAGAACATATGTTATCAATGAGATCAACCCTTTTTTGAACATCATCTTGAAGTAGAGAAGGTATATAAATGATGTGATCTTTATTTGGCAAGGGGACCGAACAACGCTAGAAAACTTCCACACTTGGCTCAATTCCTGCAATTAATCTATAGAATTCACCTTGGAAAGCAGCACAAACTCAATCAACTTCCTTGACCTGACCATTCAAGCTAAGGACTACTGTTTAATGTGCACACTGTTCGAAAAGCACTGACAGGAACACCCTACTCCACTACAAGAGCAGCCATCCTAAAAACCTTAGGGACAATCTCCCCTATGGGCAATTTCTAAGGCTTAGAAGAAATTGCACTGAAATATTTGAATATCGCCAACATGCAGAGGACCTAGAAAAATAGACTTCAGGCCCGAGGTTACCCTAGGAGACTGATTAAGAACAACTTCAAACAAGCACTAAACACCCCCAGGGAAACTCTTCTTCAACCCTAGATTGATGATGCCGGAAAGGACAGCATTACCTGTGTGACAACATTCTGTCTAGACGCTACAAAAAATTTAAAAATCATTAAGAAATTCTGGCCATTGATCCAACTGAAGATCCCGGATGAACCATATCCTCACATGGCCCTGAAGCGCTCTAAAATGTTGAAGGAATATCTGACACATGCAAGATTGTCAAAAAATACATCCGGAAACACACTCTGGAACCAAACCATCCCTGCGGTACATGCTCTGTTTGTGTCATGAAGCCTACCCCCGGGGACCCAGACCAAGTCCAGCAACCCCGGAAGCAGGCATCAAGTTATCGCAAGCAAGCCCAACAACCCCTGCTAGGGGCTATTTGGGTGCAGTCCTGGCGCCTATGGCGCCAGGCTCATATGGAGAGTCAGTCCTGGCGCCATAGGCACCAGGCTCATAGATTAAAACTTACCTGATGCAGACCATGCTGCAAACTTACCTGATGCAGACCATGCTGCAAGAGCTCCAAGCCAAAAGAGGTTTGGAAGGGACTACTTTACCTAGGGACTATTTTTTTACTCGGGTGGGGCTGGGGAGGAATACTTACCTGGGACTACTTTGGAGGCTATTTAAACCACATCCGAAGAGCAGCACACGCTTCGCGTTATTCTGCATCCAGCAGCGTAACGCTCACCGTGCCTGCAAGTCTGCATCCAGCCTTCTGCCACGCCCGCCTCGAGTTTGGAGCTCCTAGAAAAAGGGAGAAAGAAGGAGAAAAGGTTAGAACAAGAGCAATACCTTTGATCCTTACCTGAATTCCCGAACCATCGCGCCTTCGAGCTGGAAAAAAAGTTATTTATGCGCGTCACCTCGCCTGCTGCAGTGCTGCGCTGAACTCACCGGCCTTCGCAGCATCTTCACATTCCACCGCATCCTCCTGCATGTTCCCGCCGCACTCCGGCACCTAAGGAGAAGACAAGAACAGCAAGGTGAGCCAAGGGAATACACAGAGGAATATTAGTTACCCCCATAGACTTACCTTATTTTACCACCGGGGGTACTATTCCTCTTCACGGGTTGGCGCAGCTTCCACTGCATCTTCGCCGAACCCCGGCCCCTAAGGGGAAACAAAAGGACAGCAAGGTGAAACAAAGGGACTAACAAGGAGAACCCTCCTCACCACAATAGACTTACCGGATTTTACCGCCGGAGGTATTATTCCCCGAGACTTCATACTTTCTCTCAGCGCCTGAATAAGGGAGAAAGCAACAGGTTACATATTGACATTATTTTATCAAACTGTTGGATAATACAAATCCTTACCAGAATATTACCGGTTGCCACGAGGAACTCTTCACTAGGGTCAAGCTGCAACCTGCAAGGAATCGGACAAGAGTGAAAGTCAGCATTTGAACTGTTACGAACTACATACTTACGGCATCTTGCCGGGAATCTCGGAGTCAATATTGTTCTGGAACTCACCAATTCCTTCGAGCCAGTGAAGCAACTGGTCATCTACGGGCCCCTGCGCTCAATGCAGGCTGGAGAGCTCATCTCTTCAAACCATCAGAAGAATATTCCTACGGGCCAAACAAACGAAGTTAGGTGGGCCAGTCCAGTCTGTCATCTCAGCCCTAAGCGTCACATTGGTGGAGACCGCAGCTGTCCAGTTTAGATCAACGCCTCTGTGGGAGCCAGGTGAGCGCAACAGTTTGTAAATTCACAAGAAAGATCAAGACATTTGACATAGCAGGCAGGGAATGGACGCTCCAACACTTCTCCAATTGCAAAAGTACCAATGTAATCTACATCATTGAGTGCCCCTGTGACCTCAAGTACGGAGGCCAAACCAAGAGAGCAGGGCACAAACGGATCATCGAACATCGCTCAAGAATTCGGTGCAAAATGACCAATGCCCCACTTGTCTCACACTACATCGAAATTCAACACAACCAGGACGATATAAGATGGTGGGTAGGGGACAAAGTGCAAAATTTACCAACATAAGCAATGCTCTTGATTATAAAGAGGCGTGGTGGGTGTTCAAACTACAAACCATCAACAAGGGGTGAACACGGCCGCCCCAGACGTGAACCCATTACTTGCAAAGTCGTTTAATGATGACATTAGCTGCCCCTTGTAGCACTCCAACCCCAAATGTAAACTCTGCACCCCATGCCATGCACTTCTACACCACAACATGCACCAGGCGGTCCAGGGTGTCCATTCTTTCAAAGCACTAGTAATCTTCCTTCATCAGAGGGAGGAACACAGAAAAAACATGTTTGGTAGTCACAACACATTTTTACAGCCAAATGAATGGCACGGTCCGCTATGGACGTCATGCCAAACAGATGGGCATTTCAACGCATATGGGCGAGTATGCAGCTACAACACTCGCGCACGCAATGCCATAACATAGAAATTCACCTGCCTTGATTGTTCGTGTCACTCCGTGAGGGCAACTTCCAGCAACGTCATTGTTGCCAAGATTACCCCAACGTCGGTATGCTTACCACGCATTAGCAGTTTCAAGCCACAGCCCACACCTAGCACTGCGCAGGCGTGAACCATGATATTAAGCTTGTCTCCATGACAACACTTGTTTGCAGTCCCCACAAAGCAGATGGCGCCCCAGGCTTGCACTAGACTCCAGACTCCACATTGGGTAAGCGAGTTCCCCCCATTCACGGCGCTTCGGTAACCCAATCCAATTATCATATTGAACAAAAAGAACTATGCGATCAGGCTGGCCCCGAGACACAACTTATACCTTTCCCTCTCTTCTTTTCTGTTTTTCCAGCACAATCCAGGCGTTGATAGTGCTATCTGGAGACAGAGCACAGCAACCTAATTCCAACTGATACATTCAGGTATTTATTAGAGTAGTACATGCACCTCACCATTCTTGCATGCCGCTGACCTTTTAACCACTCATACTTGGATTTTCAACATCCCGCAATACATGCCCGACAGTGCAATTTTCCCTTTACTGTCCCCCCCACAGCTCCTCCACAAGCCTCCCAGAACAGGCCACCTACGAGCAACACAGAGGGTGCACCCTGCTCCTTGGCCTCCGTACTCACTATGGAAGTGAGCTATAGCTTGTTGGAACAGCACCAACCTTACCTCCACACAAGGTGTGTTTCTATCAGGTTAGTGGTAGCCACAAGACCATCACATTTATTTTATCATGCCAGTCTAACATCATATGTCTTTATGAACCACTATGAAGTCCTTCCAACCTGCTCACAGCTAGGCTAACCACACCAACCACATTCGTGCTCTCTCTTTTTTAGAGACACGTCCACAGGCCTAGAAGAAGGCAGCCTTCACAGCTTGCCGATACGCCTATGGACCACGATCGCATTGTCCATAAACAGTCCATATCACGCCAAGGCAAGCAGTTTCCAACGGCGACCTAGGATTGGTCATTATGGAATTAGCAGCATGGCCATTGGCCATTTTTTGGAGACTGCAACACGAACACAGTTCGAGCACACTAAACTGTACATATGAACTCAGCTATAACGGTGGGGATACTAGATATATGCTTGAACAACTGATTTCATTGTAGTTCATTTTACTTTTGACTGCACTGTAGTTTGTCACCTGTGTGGTTTTTTGGCTTTATGTTTTTATGTTTTGTAAACACATACTTGTTCACTAAAGTTTGTCATGATATTTTCCATACCCACTTGTGTTAAGAAAAACAAACATTTGAAATATTCATGAAAAAGAAGAAAAAATGCCTAAAAATAAATAGCTGTATCAGATTGAACCGCACAGAAACATATGTAAACGGTAAGAACACCACCTTTGGTCCTCCTTTTGCCTTGACCTTGTTCACCTAGGACTCATTTTGGTTTTGTATAGGCCGATTCCCTCCAGCCACAGAATAATGACATTGGTACCTAGTGGATTGAAAGTATGTTAAAATGTATCAGTGGTAAGACCATGCTCCATTGTTCCAGATCACATCCCCCAGCCAGCAGTCAGAACCACCACCAGGCTGGCACCGCATTGCAACTCGAGACCCAGCAGCCAGGCCAGAGTCCATTACAATTTCCTCTAACGTGACAGGAACTGGACCCAGATGAAGTACCCCCGGCACCCCAACTCTTGTCCTTACCATCCCCTTCCCATCCGATGTCCACTACGTGACAGCCCAGCTAGGTAACAAGCATGCCAGGATGCTGGTGGGCACAGGAGCCACCTTCAGCACACTAAGGCTGGGCGAGTTCCCCGATACCCCAGTGTCTGGAAGGACGATCACAGCTGTAGGGGTAGGGGGCATCCCCTCTAAGGTGCCCGTCACCTGGGTGCCCTTCCTGGCACACAGGCTTTCCTGTTCAGCACATCCTCCTCTGAAAAGCTGCTGGGGATGGATCTTCTGGGAAAGGTGCGTGAAGTGATATTTTGCAAAAAGGGCCAATACACACTAAATCTCAGACAATCCTGATGAGTTATTCATGGAGATCAACAAAACCAGAGCCCAAACAGGAGGGATCCAGAAATCTCTGCCCTACCTTCTCTGCCATGGTTCTGACGTCGGTGGATGAGCAGAATCTGGCAGCAGTGCCAGACACCCTTTGGCTCACCCACAGCATGTAAGTGGGATTGATCAAATCTGCTTAGCCCCTGTGGGTTCAGCTGATCTCGGGACCTCGCTGCCTCAGATTCCCCAGTACCCCATGATATGATATGATAATGATATGATAGTTTATTTATATAGCGCCAATACACATTGTGTTTCAAAGTGCTTCAAGGCAAGGGAGGGAACAAGGTAAAATATGACTACCTTCTTACAGGCCATGAACAGTAAGGATGTGAAATTAACTATTGTACTCGGCCTGACAACATTTCAGATAGTGCAAGAGCTAAGACATAGGTAAGGAAGGGAGGGGGAGAGTGGGAAGGAAATGGAAACAGACAGGTGACTACAGGGCCAGGCCTGACGACATTTCTGGTAGAGCCGGAGAAAAACAAAAGGTGAGGGAGAGGGGTGCAGAAAGGGAGGCGAGGAACAAAACGTTTGGGAGGGCGGGGGGACAGGAAGGGGATGGGGGAGCGACAGACTAGGTTGCTATCATACTAAGTCCAGGGACAATTCTGATAAAGTGCATAGAAGAAAGTAAGGCGAGGAGGGGAGCGAGATACTGAAAGAGCTGGTCCCTGTTAATAATGCCGTGGTAAAACAGGACATCCTGGCCGTGGCACAGTTCACTGCCAATACCACTATCATGGAAGTGCAAAAGCACAATTCTAACACCCATTGCCTAGTTCAGGACCTTAGACACATTAACCATATAGTGGAGCCCCTGATGGCCATCACCCCAAATGCTGACACTCTTAGCTAGCATCCCTGTGACTGCTTCCCACTTCTGTGTCATCAATCTTTGCAGCAGTGCCTTCGTCAGCCTTCCTCTACATCAAGACTTCTGGTATGTGTTCGTCTTTCCCTTTAAGGGTGTACAGATGACCTGGAAAAAAAATGCCAATGGGGTATATCAATGCCCCTACAGTATTCTGCCAAATTCTCCGCCAGGACCTCTTGGAGATAGTGCTGCCCCGCTCCAGCAAACTTTTGATCTACATGGATGATCTGCTCTACGGCAGAGGAACTGTGCACTCTTGACATGTTTCATCTTCTCACTGAGTTGGCTAGCAGGGGCCCCAAGGCATCAAAGGCAAAGCTGCATTTCTGCAGAACAGAGGAAGTATCTGGGGGATGATATCAGCAAGGGGTGCATGGCCTTAAATCTGGAGAGATTGAAGGCTATCTCTGCCCTACCTCCCCCAGTGACTCAGAGCAACCTGCGCTCCTTCCTGGGTGTAGTATGATACTACATAGTGGATCTGTGATTATGTATCTATGATCGTCTCGGGAGCAGAGCTCAGGGGCACCATGGTTGCCTTGGAAGCACGACGACACAGAGCACCACAGGTTCCATCCCCAGGTCCATGCTTAGAAACCTCTGGGTATTAAGCGCCTTATAAATAACCTATCATATCATATGTCACCTTAGTAAGACCACTGCAGGAGGTCATCCGGTCACAAAGGTAGGCCCAATGTCTTGGACCCCTGCGAAAAGGGAAGCCTTTGTACGAGTCAAAGCAGCCGTCTGCAGTGCACCTGCATTTGAGCGTGTCGGACTACGCCAAACGCTCCACCCTTTACTGTCATGAGAGGAATGGAATAGCTTCAGGGGTACAGCTTCAAGATCATTGTGGTGCTCAGAGTCCTCTGTCCTACTACAGCACTCCGTTTGACCCCGTCGTTGCTGCCCTACACCTTCTTGCTTGTGCGCTACTGCAAACTCTGCCTCCCTGGTTCAGAAGAGCAAAAATATTGTCCTTGGCCGTGAGCTTTTTGTTCGGGTACCCCACTCTGTGCACGCTCTCTTGACACATAGCAGGACCCAACATCTTTCTGAAGCCCGCAAACTTAGATATGAGGAGACCCTTTTCACTAGCAACATCACTGTAGAGAGGGCTCGTGATTTCAACATTGCCTCCCTCGTGCCATCATGTGATTAGTACCTCGAGGAGCAGGACTGCCTCCAGGTAGTACATCAGCAGATTACCGTCCACCATGACCCATCCGCCACTCCAATCCATGGAGCACATACACCATTTGTGGACAGTCCGCCCAACAGAGAATGTCTGAGCGGCCCCTCATATCCACTTATGCCATTGTGTCCTGGTATGAAGTGAACACCTTCAATGTCCTGGAAGCAGAGTACATATCTCACCCTTGTTCTGTCCAAGGGGCAGAGCGTGTGGGCCCTCGTCCCAGCCTGCACACTGATGTCAGAGAGAGCAGGTTAATATCTTGACTGACAGTAGGTATGCACTGGGTATGTGCCTAGATGTTGGCATCATCTGGCAGGCAAGGGGATAGCTCACATCAGCTGGGGCCCCAATCAGGAATGCTTCCCATGTCGCTACCCTTTTAGATGATTTGCTCCTCAGTGACAGGATCTCAATAGTGCACTGTGAAGCGCACCAGACCTGAACATCCTGGATTCAACAGGTAACAACTTGGTAGACCAGACATCTGAACAGGATGACCAAAGCACTCCTGAGGGGAGACGAGCCATCTCTCTTACTCCCGGAATCTGCCAGTACACGATCCTGTTGCAGAACTGACAACATTGCTACACACGGTGCAGGCTACCCTAGGGACACAAGAGCTAGAGAAATTTAAAAGGATAGGGTGCACCCAGGATGAATAAAGACTGTGGCACTGCCCGAAAGGGAAACCAGTGGCACCAAGTTTTGCCCAGGAATACCTCATTCACCTGCCACAAAACACTGCACAGGTGGGTAGCGATGCCATCACAAGCTACATAAAGGAGTACCGGGTTTGTCCCTGGGGTGGGAGAGAGAGCGAACCGCTTTGTTCAGCAGAGTCACATCGGCCAGCTTCATAACATTGTTAAGTCAGTGAATGTTGCCACTGGCTCGGCCGACCAGCCTCCTGTTGGGCCCTGCTAGGAGATCCAAATGGATTTCATAACACAGCCACAAGTGGGTAAATACTGGTATGTTCTGGTCATTGTTCACATGTCCAGTGGATAAGTGGCGGCCTTCCCATGTATCTGGGATGACGCTATCACAGTGGCCCGAAGATTACTTAGGGAAATGTGTCCAAGGTGGGGAGTGGCCTCTGTTCTTCCTAGTGACAGAAGCCCACATTTTGCCAACCAGGCAATGACTTACATGCGAGAGGCCCTAGGGATTAACCAAAAGTTGCATGTACCATACAGACCACAAAGCTCAGGGAAAACAGAAAGGAGGAATGGGGAGCTCAAACAAGCTGGCAAAAGTGTGCACACAGACAGGCCTAAGCTGGCCAGACGTGTTGCCCCTTGCCCTCATGTACATGCGAGGTAAGCCCAGCCACTTTGCTGGACTGTCTCCATTTGAGATCCTGAGGGCAAGACCAATGCCACTCCCGGGTGCTGCTCCTCCCTCCATGAACAGGTTCCCTTTGGCACCAACTGATGATTCAGTTCTGGCATATTTCAAACAATTTCCTTCTGTCATGAGACAGATCTACCTTCAGGTCAGCGAGGCACAACCTGTGCCAGGCCAGAAAAAACTACATACATTACAGGAGGGAGACCTAATAATGCTCAAGGATTTTGCTCATGAAAATAGCTTACAACCCAGGTGGAAAAGAGCATTTACTGTCATTATGACCCCAGACACCACCCTGAAGCTGCAAGGTCCTAGGGTCACGCTACCCGTACCAAGAAGGTGAGGACCCCTCCTGCTCCTGAAGCAGAACCCTAAATGATGCCTCCTACAAACCTGGGACACGGTCCTCCACCCCAACCTGCCCTGAAGGGTCAGAGACCTGACCCAGTGGAGCACCGCCATAACCTGAGGCCAATGAATTAACCCGGACCCTAAGCTATACATTTAGTAGAAATCTGCCCTCGACCCCACTCTGAAGCATTGCTGGCATGGGAACAGTACATCTTCTCTCCCCGGGGGAAGTGACCTTTGCTCAAAAGACAGCACAGCTGGATCATCAAGCTTTTTATTTTAACTTTTTTTGGATGTCTGATATTTTTTTATTTTTTAAACAAAAATTTCATTTTGATTCTGTTTTTGGAACTCAATTTTTGATTCTGGTCTCTAACTGATTTTGTTGGAGAACATTTTGTATTTTTTTTACCTTTTGTTTAATGTAGAAATTTTTATTTTGATATTGTTTTAATAGAATTATCATTTTTTGGATTTTTCTTTCATTTTAATATTTTTAACTACTTGTACATTTCATATTATATTTGAAATGTTATGATTGATTTTAGTTTCAAATTATTCGTTATTTTGGGATTTTAACTGTCAAACTTTCGAGTTGTGCTTTTATCTCTTTGAAAGCAAATAGTTGACTTTTATACTTTGTCAACATTTGTCAGTTGCAAAAATTGGGGTACAATATATTTGCAGTTCAACCTGCATTTTTGAATGTCCCCTAGTATTTCAGTGTGACCACCATACAGCTACAGTGTATCAAGATCACTTTTCTTTAAGAGCATTTATTTTCATTTTCTGTGAACTGTTCATCTGCTCCCGAAGGACAAAGGACAGAGACACCGACTCATCTACACAAGCTCTGCACTAACAGGGTGTTCATGCTCTCCGTGGGCCCCCAAAACCAATCGGTAATGTCTTCGACCAGCCAGTTCATCATGCTTGCTTTGCTCCCCCCTTCTGCGCTAACGGACTACCAAGAAAACTCTTTACCCCAGATCTGCCATTTGGCGGACCGCAAACTCAATCAAAATAACTGTTGGATCTGGGCCCATATTCCTCCCGATTAGGGCGCAGAATTCCTGCTCAAAGCCGTACCTGCCAATGTCTCCAAACTGTTCCTCCACCATCCCGGGAAGCCAAGTGCACACCTGGAAAAAGCATCTCTAACAGCGTGGTACAAGTAACACCTTCCCGGTGTGCTTCAAGTGGGTAGGTGAAGAGGGGCAGAAGATGTGGGATGAGCGCCCCCTGGTTGTGAGGAAACTGGCACAATCAAACATGGACTGTCCTGACAATTCAACTAAACGAAAGTCCTCACCCTGTGAAAATACCCCAACTAACTTTTCAACAATACAGCCCTGCCTCCTACATTACATTGCCTGCAGGGTATGGAAGCTACCCCTGCCTGAGTGCAAGCCAACAGACACCCAGTTGACACCTGAAGACCTCTTCTGGATCTGCAGCAGCAAAGCCTACTCAACTCAACTATGGAGTGGCAGCTGTGCCACTAGGACACCTGCACCTGGTGCCTGCCATCAAGGTCACCAAAGACCGACCTCCCAGCAAGATCCGACAACAAGCCCATGACATAGTGAATACCTACGCTCCTCTAACAGACGCACAGCTGTAGGACATCACATTACTACCACAGATGGGTGTCATGGGAGTAGGGTGGGTTGTCCATCTGTTGCAAGCAATTCTGAAGGTGGTGGTGCATGAGACTGCTATCTCACTGGGTACATTGGCTACAGAGCAGAGTGAGTTAAGAAAGCTGGCTCCTCAAAATCGTACGGCCCTCAGCATGATATTGGCTTCCCATGTCAGAGTGTGTGCATTTGTTGAGTGTTGTGCATTTGTGCCAGACTTGTCTGATGAAATCTTTGACCATGCCGCTCGTATCACCTCCCTTGGGGCCACCCCACAAGAATACATCCAAAGACTTTCTAGAAGGAAGAACAGACTGGTTCAGCTCTTTCTGGGGAAAGCTGCCTTCATATATCCTGTATGATGCTTGGGGTTGCTTGCACTAATTGTCATCTGCAAACTACTCTAGTGCCTCATACCAAACTGTTGTCAAACTACTGGACCCTACTTGACCATGGCTCATATCCCCATCAAATGCCAGAATCCAGACCCCCTAAACCAAGACCTTTACAGACTTGCTCGAATTGAGGTGTGATGCTGGACCCTAGCCCAGTTGATATGGCCCCCTTCAGGACCAGAGGGGGGGGGCTGTGGAAATGGCTATGTGTGACTTTCATGTTTCCCAAATGTATTTTCCATCTTGAACTACATATGACTGTATATTCACTGCACTGTTTATGCCAAGTGCTTGCATGTTCCCCAGTGTGTGTATTTTGTTTCATTGACATTGTATCCTTAGAGTGTGTGTGAAGCTGCCTTGCTCTGTGTCCCCTGCATGCTCCTTCCCCAGGAATCCACCTCCCTCCAGTAACTGGTTCACCTGTTGTACAGTAAAAACCTGGGACTGTCCCTTTCAACCCTTCCCGATAATGTATGCCTGTAATTTCTATGTCCCCTTTGTCCTGACACCAATCCACCCTGAGCCCTGCAAAACGAGTTACACTGTTGTGTCCATCATGGGTGGGGGGGGGGTGGAGGGGCGTTCTTTGGAAAGTCACTTGTCACATGTCATGTAATTATACCAAGTCACAAATCAGGCCCCTGACCTTTTGCATCCTTGCTGGGAATCTCTTCCATCCCCCAGTCCTGCAATTCATCTCCCCTTGATGCCTAACTGCCCTGCACTCTAACTTTAACCCCACAAAATCTAGCTTCCCCATTGTGTGAATGGGTGGGGATGGACTAATTACACATGTCCCTTACCTTTTAATTACCTGAAAATGGTTGCCCATCTCCTCTCCCATGGAAACCACAAACATATTCCTGGCACCCACATGTTGTGTTCCTGGGTTGGAGCGACAGCCTTATATAAGACCTGTGGAGAGAGAACAGGGGTATTCTTTGTGGCTGCTGGCGGAGTGGTGCACTGACCATGTGGGTCAGCGGCAGAGGCTACAGAGGCCCTTGCCCTTCTAGTAGGTACCCTTCCCTCTGTCAGGCCCTATCATTCGCCTCTGGTTCCCTTCCTCCCCAACCTGCTCTATTTGTCCAGCAGTGGGTCTCCAGGTTTCTCCGCCTCCCCCTGCTTCCCTCTGCTGGCCCCTCAGCCTCTGCACCCATACCCTGCCTCCCTCCATCCCCCTCTGCTTCTCTGCTACCCCTACCCTCGTCTCTGTCCCTCTCTGCTTCTCTGTCCCCCACTGCCCCTGTGCCATTGTGCCTAGCCTATCCTGCTGGCAATTAGTTTATTACTCTTCTTATAATAAATCTGTTACTGGTATCTACATATTTTTCAATTTTTCCTTTTTGCATTTCTGAGTTGCAGTATTTGGAGTTTTATATGTTTGGAGTTCGACCTGCATTTATGGAGTAACATTTCCACTTTTCAATGTCGCCAAGTATCCCAACGTGACCATCATATGGCTTCAGTGTACCAGGCTCATTCTGTTATAAGTGTATTTTATTTTACATTTTCTGTTCCAGTATAAGTACAAGTAGCCTTGCCTTTCATCTTTCAATTTTGCACCATGCCATTCTCCCGTCTTTACGTACCAGCTTTGAGTTCTTCCAGCTTGCTTTCTTATGAGATCTGCTTCCCCCTTGGATCTAGTCAGCTTTTCATCTGCTTCCCAAAGGACTTGGAGGAAAGCGAGACACAGACTCATCTGCACACGCTCTGCCCCAACCAGGTGTTATTGCTCCCTTTGGGACCCCAAAGCCAATCCGTAATGTCTGCCATCAGCCAGTTAATCACACTTTCTCTGCTCCTCCCTCCTGCATTAACAGACTACCAAGAGAACACTGTCCTCCAGATCTGCCATTTGACAGGCAGCAAAATCAATCCAACCAACTGCTGGGTCTGTGCCCATATGCCTCCCAATCAGGGCGCAGAGTTCCTGCTCTAAGCCGTACCTGCCAGCATCTCTGAACTATTCCTCTGCCATCCTGGGAATCCCAGTGCACACTTTGAAAAGCAGCTCTAGTTCACAGTACAAGGACACCATCCCTGTATGCTTCAAGTGGGAAAGAGAAGGACCAGAAAATGTGGGCACCACCACCAGATGCCAGTCTCTGTTCGCGCAAGTGCCCCTGGCTATGCAGCAAGCTGGACATTCTTTCCCTGTGAAACAGTCTTCGACCTTACATTGCCTGCCAGGTATAGAAGATACTCTTGCCTGAGTGCCAGCCAACAGGCACCTGGTTGGCAGCTCAAGAACTCTTCTAGATCTAGTCATCAAAGAAAAACATCATGGCAAGATCTGAAATGCCTGTGACCTACAACAAGCCCATGACCTAATGAACACCTACACTCCTCTGATGGACGCAAAGCTGTATGGCACTGCATTAATACCCCAGATGGGTGTCATGAGAGTAGGTTGGGCTAAATATTCTGCAAGCAATTCTTGTTCAGCTCCTTCTGCGGGAAACTGCTTTCATATATCCTGTATGCTGCTGGGGGGTTACTTGCAGTAACTCATCTGCAAACTACTCTGGTGCCTCATATCAAACTGTTGTCAAACCCCTATGCCCTACTTGACCATGGCTCATATCCCCCTCACATCCTGGAATCCAGACTCAAATCCAGAACTTTCCAGATTGAGGAGTAATGCTGGTCACCAGCCCACTTGATGTGGCCACAGAGGGGGGGCTGTGGAAATGCAGTTTCTATGTCCCGTTTCATTTGCAATGTAGTGCATGCCTTTTAATTTCCCCACTGTATTCAATGCATTGCACAACTCCATTCCCCAAATTATTGGGTGACTTATTTTTCCCAATTGTATATTCCTGGGTTGTGGGGGGGGGGGGGGGGCAGTTGTGTGTGCATGTGTGTTTTTTTTGGTAGGGGTTTGGGGGGCGGTGGGGTGGGAGGCGGGCTACACCCAAGAAGCCATGCTCCCTCCAAGAACCAGTTCTGCATGTTGTTCAGCTGCTGCTTGGAACCCCTTACAACTCTTCGTCCCACTCACCCCACCCAATAATTTCTAACCATCTCCCCTTTATCTTGGAATGAAGCTTCTCTGAACCCTGCAAAACGATTTCCACTTGTGTCCATCATGGGTGGGGTGCTCTGAAATGCACTTCTCCAATATCCTGAAATTATCCTGCCCCCTGCAAGTCACCAGGCTAGCCCATGACCTCTTGCACCCTTTCTGTGAACCTCCTCCATTCCCCAGTCTGGCTCCCCAGTCCGGCACTCTATAATTAAGTTAAATTCCCCTGACCTAGGAATCGAAGAGAATACCTGAAAATGTGCGTCAGCCCTGCATCCCATCTCCCCGAGAAACCAAACCGAACGTGTCCGGGCGACAGCCAAACAAACACTTGCCTGGGTGAGAGGCAGGCCAGGAATGGGCATGAGCAATAGCCTTATATAAACATGTGGAGAAAGGGCTCTGAGTCACTGTTTCTTGAGTGCTGGGGGTGGTGTGCTGATGGGGTTGGGGCAGCAGAGCTCAGGGGGCCCCTTCCACAGGTACCCTTGTCTTCCCTCTGCATCCTTCCCCTTCTTTCCTCCTGAACCTGCTCTATTTATCCATCAGTATAGCTTCTAGCCTGTCTGCCCCCCGCCTCTAACTCTCCCTGTGTCTCAGTGCCGGCCCCCCTCCCTGTATTTCTGTGCCTGTCCCCCTCTCCCTGTGTCTCCATGTGTCTCTCCCTGTGTGTGTCTCTCTCTGCCTCTCTGCACCTGTCCCTCTTTTTCTCCAACCCTTCTCTTTCTCCCTTGGGACCCCCCCATGCATCCAAGGGTACTTCACAGGCCCCGGGTGCCATGCCAGTGAGTATGCCTAGCTAATCCAGTGTGTATAGTTTATCCTGCTGGCAATGAGTTTACTCCTCTTCCTGTAATAAATATGTTCCTGGTTTCTGCAAAGACATTGGTGGCTTCATTGTGTTTCCACTTTAGAGTGTAGTCTGCCTGTTATTGCCAGAGGGGGGACCCAGTCCAACTGCATATACAATGCACCTCCACCGGGTTTGTTGACACCCTCGTCCAAAACTGTCACCGTCTGGGGTCTCCCTCACAGTCTCCCCCATTTTGGCCTGTCTCCCACTTGCACAAAAAAGCATGTACTGCGCCCGTTACTTCAGTTCAATTTTTTCGCCTTCTTCACACAACATAATCGGCAATAGTGAAGTCAAACAAGATCAGACTCCCAAGGAATGAAAGGTGTAATACATGGAAATTCTACTGCGGGGTAGGATGGGAGGGGCGATGAGGAATACATGAGGAACATCCAGTCAAAAACAACGCTAATAGGGCTAAGTAACGTGTTCTTCAAATAGATTGTGTCATCCCATGTATTTCTCATCTTTAGATAGACTCCCAAAGCAGTGTGAAATTGGAGGAGGGAGTAGGAATTTTCAGAAAAGAATAATACGTTTCAGTGCGTCATGAATGGAGTGCAAGACAGCCTTTCCAAATCTCGCCTCATGGCCTGTAGATGTGTCTAGGCAATAGTACTTTGTGAAGGTATGAGCAGATGACCAAGTGGCTGCCGCACAGGTGTCCTCAATCGGCACCCCTCTTTGTAAGGCAGAAGTAGCCATGCCCCTTGTGGAGGGAGCTCGTAAACCTACTGGGGCTTCCTTCCCCGCCAGTCTACAACATTCTGTGATACACAGAATCAGCCACTTGGATAACATCTGTTTACTAACTGCCAGACCCAATTCATACCTGGTGAAACCGACAAAAAGTGGTCATCCTGCCTTAGTTTAGCAAGATGTGAGATGTAGAAACTCAGCGCTCTTTTAGGGTCTAGTCTGTGCAGTCTCTCTTCCTCCTTACTAGAGTGTGGAGGAGGGTAAAATGTTTGCAAACTTTTTTTTTTTAAATATGAAAATCAGAAATCACTTCTGGTAGAAAGGTAGGTCTAACTCTCAAGACAACTTTGTCTTTGTAAAAGATTGTGAAAGGTGGCTTACATGTTAAGGCTTGTAATTCGCTCACCCTGCAGGCAGATGTTAAAGCCGTTAACAGGATTGTTTTCAGTGTCAGTAGCCTAAATGGCCAAGAGTGAAGGGGCTCAAAAACAGCATGCATGAGGTACTTTAATACTAGGTTTAAATCCCAAACGGGGACCACAAATGTGACTGGAGCGAACACATTTGTGAATCCCTTTAAAAATGGAATAATCAGTGGCATCCTAAAGTAAGAGGTTTCCACAGAGATACGCTTAAAAATCAAAGCGCCCGCACGTAACCCTTGACAGTGCCAATCAGGAGCCCAGATTAGCTACATGCAGTAGGAATGACAACCCCAAAGATGTGTCACATTGACAAGGATCCACATTCTCTCTGCAGCAGCTGCAAAACTTATTCCAAAGACAGCGATACAGAGACTTTGTTGCTGGCCGAAATCTAAAATCAAAATCTCCATCACGTCTTCCAGGAGGTCCCAATCCTTGCATCTCAACCTCTCCAAAACCATGCGTGAAGGTTGAGGATCTTGACCTCTGGATGTAGAACTCAACCCTCCCCTTTGCCCCCCACTTGCGAGAGGTGGTCCTCTCTTTGTGAAAGACAAACTGGAGGCCAGATGGACATGTCAAGAAGGTCTGGGTACCACGTCCTCCTGGCCCAATCTGGAGCAATTAGGATCATGGAATTCCCGAACTTCCTTAACCTCCTGATGACCTGAGGAATGACAGGGACTAGAAGAAACAAATACAGGAGTGGGAACTCCCAAGTCCACCAAAAAAGCTTCCTGTAGAGCTCCTCTCTGAGGAAATTCCCTCGAGCAGAACAGCTTGCACTTCCGGTTGACACTGGACGCAAACAGATCTACTTGAGGGATTACCCTAAGGACGAAGATCTCTTGAAGGATTTCCTGAGCTAGTTCCCACTCATGGGAGACTGTGCTCTGCCTGATCATAGAGTCTGCTACTGTGTTTTGCTGTCTGGCTAGGTGAACTGCCGCTAGGTAGATTCCTTCTTGAATTATCCAAAACCAGAGCAGCATTGCCTCTGTGCACAGTGGTAGTGACTCTACACTACCTCTCTTGTTGAAGTTGTACATGCCCAGTGTGTTATCCGTCATCATCAGGATATTCCTTCGCCATACAGAGGGTAGAAAGGCTTTCAGTACTAGTCTGTTCACTCTCAGCTCCAAAGGATTGCTGTGTAGTTTGGAATCTGATGGAGGCCAATGACCACTGACAGTCAGATCTTTGGCATGAGCTCCCCACCCTGCGAGTGAGGCGTCCGTAACTACTGTTATCTCTGGCCATAGCTTCCAAAAAGGCACCCCCTTTGGAATCTTGTGCTCGCAGGAGAGCCTGCGAGACCCTACTCGGAACCTCAAGTAGATCTGACATCTTACCTGAAAACGTAGACCACTGTGACCAGAGGGCCTACTGGAGGGTCGCATCGTCAGGTGTCCCTCTGGCACCAGGAAAATTCAGGATGCCATGAGGCCAAGCAACCTCAAAAAGAGAAAGTCCGTAAGACGCTGGGCATTCTTGAGTTTGTTGACCATCTGCTGAATGTGACGAGTGTGGTGGTGAGGCTTTCCTCAAGGACACATCGAGAACCTCTCTGATGAACTGGAACTTTTGGGAAGCTATCATGTGGGACTTTTTGAAATTGAGGGAGGCGCCCAATCTGTGCAGAGAATGGCAGGTGATACTGATGTTCCAGGACCTGTTTAGGAGAACGGGCCATGATCAGCCAATCGTCCAGGTAGGTGTAGATGTTAAAACCCCCCCCTCTCCTGAGATTTGCTGCCACAACCACCATCAACTTGGTGAAAACACCCGGGGCGGTGGTCAGGCGAAATGGCAGAGCTTGAAACTGATACAGAGAACCACCAACAATGAACCTCAGGTACATTCTGTGCTTGTGATGGTTAAGCACATGAAAATAAGCATTCTGAAGGTGTAATGACACCATCCAAACCTGAAATCGAAGGATCTGATAAGGATAACCATTTTGAACTTGTCCTTCCTGAGGAACTTGCTCAAGTATCTCAAGTCCAAAATGTGTCTCAATCTTCCATCCTACTTGGGGATCAACAAGTAAGGGGAGTACCACCACTTATTCCTCTCCGTCACAGGTAGTGGTTCTATAGCACCTTTCACTGCCAGACTTAAGGTTTCCTGCAAGAGGAAGGTCCTGCAGTTTTGTAAGAGTGTCTCCCTGGTGGATGATCCCAAGGCCTTCTTAAAAAGGGGAGGCAGTAACCCTGGGCAACTGTTTGCAATGCCCAAACATCTGAAGTAATGCTGCTCCATTCTTCCAGATGCTGACTGAGTCTGCCTCCCACTGGGGTCCTGTGCACCAAGGCCTCAGAGTGGTTTTAAAGCAGCAGCTGAGGCTAAAGAAGCTGTTGCTTGGGCAGGCTTGGCACCTCTTGCTTGTCTACCACGAGGGAATTTCCTTTGACCTCTCTGACTGGCCAGGCCTCTTCCAAATGAGTAGTAGCAAAAGGACCTGTGCAGTGGGGTGCACAGGTTGTGGTTGACGGAGTGACTTGGCCGGCGCTTTTGAGGTCTAATGTTTCAAGGCTCGTCAGCCTTGCTGCCAAATAGTGGAGTACCATCAAATAGCATGTTGAGAAGTCTAGACTGTACATCAGGCGCAAACCCTGACATAAACCATGCAAATCTGCATATAACAGTGCTTGCCACTATGGTTCTACCAATTCTATCGGCAGAGTCAAAACCTGATTGGAGAGACTCACACATTGGTTCTTTCCCATCCTCCACAATGTTTAGAAAACCCTCTCCCTCGCCTCTCCTTTACGGATATGTTTAGCAGCCAATGAGATGCACTCCCACAAGGTGTGGGTAAATTTAGCAAGGGCACAAGTGACAGTGATATCAAAGGCAAACTCCCGGCTGAAAATACTTTATTTGCCATAGCGTTGAAACGCTTGCCATCTGGTGGAATTGTGGGATGTGCTCTTGAGGTGGAAGTTGCAGCCTTTACCACCAGGCTTTCTGGAGTAGGGAGGTTGGACAAATATTCCTGGTCACACTAGAAGGTTTATACTTCTTTGTAAAGTTTTTATTTACAGCCAGGCTTGTTCCTGGGGCTTCCCAATTAGCCTTTACCCTTTTTCAAAGGGCTACGGGAAAGGGAAACACAGGGTCTTCATGAGGTTCCTTATCTAAGATGTCCATGAGGTCATCTTTTTCAAAAGGTGGAGCTGGTCTGCCCCATTGCAGATGTTCTGTAGCTTTGCCGTTTAACTGTCTGTAAGACACCGCAGAGTGTACTGATGGATCACGTTTTCCAAACCCTAATTCTGATGAAGTGTAAAGGCCACTTGCTGTTTGTAAATTGTCATATAAATCTCTCATCCTTGATTGCTCAGATTTGATGGCCTCAGAAACATTGGGTGTGCCATATTCTAACCCAAAAGGTGGTGTGTCCTGATCTGAGGGCTCATGTTCTTCGTAACCAAAGAAAGGGACTTGACAAAGTCTTTCTTTTGAAGAGGCTTGAATGTTTTCTCCATTTCCTTTGATGGAGCCAAGGGGTTTGATGCCTTCAACGTTGATGGAATTGTTTAAAATGGGCTTGTCCCGTGATTCAAAGGAGTCTATGAAAAACCAGGGCTGGGCCTGTCCTCCACTCGAGGCCTCGAGTCCAATAATCCAATAAAGGGGATTGGAAAATGCATCATTGTCCTTAATCTAGGAGGTGTTTCGCTATCTCAACCAAAACTAAGGGTCTAGCCTGTGTCAAGATGTCCAAAGCAAAATTGTCCTGTGTCCAAAATCCTATCCTAGCCCTCGCATTCTAAAATAATTCTAAAGTTTTAAGGGTATTGTCTCCAGTTCAACAAAAAGGTATGAATCCAACAAAAGTTACTAATGGATAATGTTCACAATTCCATGGAATGACTCCCTTCCCCAGGTTTCCCTCCATCAAAACAAAAGTTCAAAAGAATGCCCAAGCTCTTTGTAGTCTAAGAGGATAACCCCCTCTGCTGCAGTTCACTCCAGGTAACTTTACTCCCTTCCCCAGGTCTTTTCCACATTCAATGCAATTCAGAATCCTAAGAGCATGAATCTTCCTTGGGATTCTCGGACTCACAAATCACCTGCTATACTCTCGCTGCCAGACCCTCCCATACAGTTACTTTACACAATTTGTGTGCGGGTCTCATACACGCAGAACACCTGGTATACTCCTCAGTAGGTTCATCCAATTTCAAGATCTGAGGGCATATGCTCCCCCGCCCCCATCCTCCCAAGTTCTTCTCATCACTGGTGTATTTGTATCTCCCCAAATACTGGGACTATGACAATCAGTTCATGAGCCATAGGAAATGTGTCACCCGTTACAGTTAGGGACCAGGAATGTCTTCTCTAGCTCGCTCCCAGGTACCAGACCTTCCACTGTGGGCTCACTGGCTTTAGGACAACTTCTTTCGCTTCTCCAACCCCGCTCAGCTTCACCGCTCCGACCCCGCTCAGCTTCTCCGCTCTCTCTCTCTCTCTCTCTCTCGCTATCTGTGCTTCATGTGGCACGTCTCTGCGGCTGGTGGTGGTCTGCAAGTCGCTCCGGCTTGGGAATGAGTCTCCAGTCCAGACACTGCCTCCCTCTTTCTTCGAGCTGGAAGTCTTCTCCACGGTTCTCCCGCGTCTCCTTGCACGTATGTTCACGCGACTGCTAAGCTTCCCCGGCAGTGACTAGCCGGTCACATCCCTCAGTTGGTCTTTGCTGTCCCATCTTTAAACTCCTGCTTCAAGGAAGGGAGATGTCCAGAGCCAATAAGCTTCCTTCAAATACTAGACTGCCCAAATGAAGATTACTAGGCTGAATCAGAAGGAGCAGTTTTCTTTCTTGTCTCAGTCTTTGTCATTCTGTTTTCTGCAGAATGTTGTCAAATACGCTCAGCAAGCTTTACAGGCTGTTGAGGGGAATTATCACAGTATGCAATTAAGGCATGAGGAATGGAGAGGATATCCCTAAAAGGGAAAGGGGGATACCATGTCTCACCTGGTGGTGTCATGTCATCCCCCCCCAGGGTCGCCTCCCTACATGTGTTCTTCCCTGAAATAGCCACCCTCAGAGTCATGTCAGGTAGTGTTTTCCGTCCCATGGGCACATGGGGTGAGGCTATCCCCGAGAAAGGAGCAATGACACCATCAGATTTATCACAATAGATATTCTATTGTTCTTTGCCATGATGCAATGTTTTATGGAATACGATTCCAAAATAAACTATTGCTTGATAATGATCCTCGGTTGGTAATGAAGTACCCGGAGGATCTTCCTCATCCGGTGTTGGCATGCTGTACTCCTCTGTATCTTTATCACCCAACCCCATGCTGAGAAAGATTGCTCCCTTCATCTCCCATATCTTGGTACTGACCTTGAAAGAAACGATAGTTGTCCATTATGTGTTCTTTGGGTTGTGTTTCAACATGCCTTTGAGCATGCTGAACTCTTATGGGTTTTTTTCAGGGCCCTTCCATTTGGCCTACTCCATGAATTAAACCATTTTATTCAGGGTAAACCTAAAATCCGCCAGAGACCATTTCTTTCGGGGTCACAGAATCTACTCCGAAGGTTTGGCAATACAAGTAGGGGTTTCATTCTGACATGGAGTGTCTCAGGTAGATGGTTATCTTCTCCATCACCTTCCCCACAGTCCACCTCTGACTCCGAACAACTCGATTACTCCTACTGCTGCACAGCAGTGGATAAGGACAGCATTTGCTTTGGTGTACATTGCTATGATGGGCTGCACAGGCTGTTGACTGGGTTTTGTCTTTTCTGATGTCCCTCAGTGGTTCCATGTAATAATGTCGCCACAAAAATATTGCCATGCAAAATAGGTCCCTTTACATGTAGGATAGTGATAGTGTGACCAGAACGCCCCGTCAACACCCCATTTTCGAATTTGAAAATACTCTTGAGCCAACCACTAGATGGTCTCTGCATAACACGTGAATCTAAGCGGATTCACAAGCCTCAGAAAACCACCATCCAATTTCTGGTGGATTTAAAAAGGATTGGATAAACCCTTTCACCTGAATATTCCACACGAGACAAGTCACACATGCCACAACGTCACCTAGTAACCATTGTTGGAAGTTCACCTGCAATGCAGAGGCAACACATTTAACATGCTGGCACATTGCTCTTAACTTTGGCATAGCTGAAAATATTATGGGGCATTTGAAGAACACCCCCCGGGGAATTGAGGGTTGAAACCTAGAGTATCCTTATCATCACCATTAAATATTAGAGCATTTCTGGCATTCATTAAAAGCAACCTTTTTACTTTGTGTCAGTAATCCTTTATATAAGCAATTTTGACGTTACTTGGTATAATAGGCATAATTTTTATTTTGTGTCCTGAAAGAAAATGTAAACCAGATTTAATTTCGTCTGCCATATGATTCCAGGGAGCCATTTCTTTGGTGGCGGCGCAAAATCAGGCATTTCTTCTGTAACGTGGTACAATTATTTGTTTAGAGTGCATTCAGTATTTCTACTAGCCCGCACAAATGTTTGATGGTCAAAAAGGGTTTGCGTTGGTGAAAAGTGTAGGTCTATCCCATTTGTTTCCCCCCCCAGAATACCATGAACTCTTATGAATTTAATTCAATTTCACATATTAATGGGCTGTAAAAATGTGTACCATTTTGATCCATTATTGTCCTAATATTCCTGGAGCAAGAGCATCCCCCCACGACATAGAGGTTGGATTAATGGAGAAGTTGGGCTTGCACGCTTTGCAAAAGTTGCGTACTCAAGTATTTATTGAAGACCGCTACTTCTGTGTTACCCCAATTAAAGAGCAAAAGCCACTAATGATACACGATTTGGATTTACCAATTTTGAACTGCAAAGAGGGTTGATGTGAAGTGTGCCTCCCACACATCTCAAAGCAAAGCAGTTGATTTGCTTAGTAAAATAAATGTCTGTGTTATGATCTGATCCACTCTGTAAGGAAAAGGGGCCTCATAGGGTCTAGTAGCCAAATTGCCATCAAATTATACATGGTGTTGGAATAAACTAGCAGAGGGAATAACAGATTTATGCCATGTACTGACTAGTTCAGCCAGTGACAGTATGAAGAAGTTACAGATTTCGTGAAATTTACGGAAAAGCAACACCTGCATAGACTGCAATCATCAGATGTTGCACTTGAAGCGCACCTGGAGTTTGCAAACTTTTAAGTGCTATATATTTGGATGTAGCATGCTTGCGATGCAGGCTTGCATTTTGGGAAGATTATTTTATGAATTGTGAGCAATTTACTATGTCCCATCATTATTTGTCTGGGAACTGCGACGAAACCTGAGATGTCGTCACTTCTCCTCGAGGACGAGCCTCTTCCCATGATGCAAGAGGTGCGAGGACACTACTCAATAGTCCCCCTACGGCTGGTACTCATTGGGAGGATCTCATGGGGTGAAACTCCCTCTGGGGATCAGGGAGGACATCTCAGGAGAATGCAGTTTTCTGACCACACAACCACTTCAAACATCTTCATATCCCCACTTCCCTGTTACACACCTCCAAGTATGTTTGTGAGACAGAGTTACACACCCACTGAGATAAGGAAGAGTAGGGATGACTGGACAGATGTTTCCTTATTAAGTACTGGGATGATGAGGAGGAAGTGCAGAGCGACTAAGAATCCTCAGGAGAGCTTGAATGGGCATACTAGTTGTGGTTTGTCCATTCAATATAAAAAGTAAAGAAGAACTTACCAAGTTCTCAGACCCACCTATGAGGATCCGCAAGACTGGAGGACGTCCAGCGCGGACAAGAGAGGCTGCAGCTGAAAAGGATGCATGAAAAGGAGCCAAGGCATCCCTAACCAGTCCACCATGCGGGGGCAGACCGAGGAACTGGAAGAGCGGATGGCCGGATGGAAGCAGTAACCGTACCATGTGGTCCTGGCAAGAAACACAACCTCCCCAGAGATAAGCGCTGCAGAGCCGCTGCAGAAGCCGCGGAAGCAGCACAAGAACGTGAGCAGCCGAACAAGACGTCAGAAGCACGCGACCGACTGAAAAGCATAGGAAGAAAGGATGGCTGGTTGCATGTTCTTGCAAGCGCAGGAAGGAACAGTTCGGAGTGATATAGCCTGTCAAAGACCAGAAGGATGAGCTTGAAAATTATACGATGCAAGAACGGATAGAATATTCTCTGTCACATGTTTAAATTGGGAGTGTCACAAAAGGCTGGAGTTGAAGGCAGTGACATCGGCAAATAGGTGGGAAAGATGTGCAGGTTCCATATGTGAGTTAGGAGAAGGCCTGGGTTTGAGAGAAAGACTTATGAGGAGCTGGGAGGCTGGGCTTTTTGCCTGTTGCTCATTCCATAGGCTTTTTGTGTGGCTTTTGGGTGCTTGTGGTCTGGGTTTTGCCGCATATTGGAGACGTCTCTGAGCCTTGCAACAAACTAACTTTAAAAAAATAAAAGAAATGTAAAACTGCGGCTCAGATTTAACAAGCCCTGATTTTGAGCAAAGACCTGGGGCTGTTTTGTTCGAATTTTGGAAGGCTTTCCTCAAGTGTGAGATCCGAGCTCTGCTGTCAGAGCATACAGACTTTTGCCACGCCTGACTGGGGCCTTGAAGGCTGCTATGAACAGAGTCAGAGTGCGTGGCTCCATGACAGATTTCCTAGGCAGTGTTCTGGAGAGGTGGGGGCTGTGACTGGTGCTGAGAAAGGATGAGCTGCAGACAGGCCAGAAGAGCTGGGGTCGCAGAGGTCTCAAATGAAGTTAAAATGATTATTAATAGGGATCATAGAAACTGCAATGTCTTGCTAGGGGTGATTTGGGCCGGTCAAACAGACTTAGAAGGCAACTCCCTCTATCTCTATGATACCTGAAGGCCAAGGAAGTTACCTGAACCAAGATTGATTATGGGAATAATTCTGCTATGCAAGAGAGTCAATTATCTCTAATCGCAGACTAACCCAACATTAGTTATAGGGCAAAGGGTACATGGGAGGTGAGGCTGTTCCTAAAGTGCATTTTCTTTTATAAACCAAGTGCTTAAAAGGGGTGTCCTGATTTAATTCCCAATTTATTAATAGTAAACTGGGGGGAAGTGGCTAAGGATGTCATTCATGGTACATACATGAATGAATGAATGAATGTTAATTAGGGTTTCTAGAATCCAAAGAAACTGGTCAGTGCAAATTGGCACGTTCTTTGTTCTCTTTTCTCTCTGCTCAACGTGCACCGTTGAATTTAGGAATTTGATCCATGTTATACCTTGAATAGGTTTCATTTTTCTTGTATATAACCAATCCATTCCCATTAACTTGTTGACTGAGCTATAAAATCTTCATTAAAAAATGTGACGTTGTAAGCCTGTGTGCTAGTCTGTTATTGTGTAGCTTACTCAATTTACAATATACAGTGTTGAAATCTGTTGTGTGCCTAGTGCAGTACTAAGTCTTCTGATGTGAAGCCAGGGAACCCACAATTCTATATATCCGTATTAACAAAAAGTGGCAGGGGAAAATATCTTACAAGACCAAGAACATTGGTACAACTTTAGTTTAGTTATAAGTGTAAGGGACAGAGATGAGAATGTTTGACACAGGACGGTAAACTCTTTAGTTGCAACATCCGGACAGACCCATTAACACGTTTAGTTCAGCCAGGGGAAGCCCCTCAGATATAGCGAAAGGTAGGATTTCTCTTTAGCGATCACCATGCCACCTGTGAGTCAGTACGCTCAGGCCTCCAGATAAGGTGCATACAAGGCCTTTTTACACATGAAAATCTTATAAATACGGAAGCTTTATTATTTTCCTGTGTACATTTGCATACAAGTTTAGAGCAGAGGGCAGTGCAAAGGTCAGGTTACTTGGTAGAAACCAGAACGCTGCTTTTGATTTTTATCTACATGGATGCAAGTGCAAGCCATGGATAAATGCCTCTGAAACAGAATGTATTTCTCTGAAGCCTTTCAAAAAAAGAAACTGCACACTCTGATAAAAGGACTGCTTTGTTAATGCCGATGGAACAAACAGAATCACTGTGCATATTTATTTTCCTAGCATTTTAGGATTGTAAAATGAATGCGATGGAAAACTAAGTTGCAATTGAGAATTAATATTTTGAAACAAATTATGCTTTTTTTTCTCCTGTAAAAGCACACCAGTATTGCACAATAGAATTTTTCCGAGTTCCTGTGCTGTGTGCATAATCATGTGGATGCAGATCATTTTTACACTTCTAATTTAATTTACACTCGAATTATAAAAACAGTGTGTAAGATTATGACTATGCACGGTCTAGTTTACATCCATTCAACCTTGCAATCAAAAGGGGTACATTACTATAAATGGTCAGTGGCAGCAGAGGCTTTGTTCAAGGGTGAGTAAGGAACAAGTTACTTACCTGTAACTGTTGTTCTCCAGCATGGGTCTGGCATGGATTCACATGCTCATGAATATTCCCCGTCGTCAGGCTGGGAATCCTCGGTAAAGAAAAAAACAGTATCAGTTTCGTTTCTGATCTGTCTTTCGTAGTAGTAACCAATCACTGATCTCTGCGTCATACTGACCACAGCCAATGACTGCCCTCTACCTAAGCCCCGCCTCTGGCAGCCATCTTCACATTTGGTAGCACGTGAAGTGGCAGTATGACCAAGTGAAGAGCCGCAGAGGGGTAGGCGGGAGGGTTCGCATGTGAATCCATGCCAGACCCATGCTGGAGAACAACAGTTACAGGTAAGTAACTTGTTCCTTCTCCAGCATGGGGTCTGGCATGGATTCACATGCTCATGAATAAAGAATACATAGCAGTACACACATGCACAACCACGGGAGTTGGCAAAGGCTCAACATTAAGCATTACATCAAACTCAACATTAAGCAATTCTTACCTCCTCACCAGGCTCACCTTAGGCGCACAGGTTGCGCAGCACTGCTTAGCCGACCCTGGACTCCTCCCTGGAATCCCGATCGACGCAGTAGAATTTCGTGAAGGTGTGCGCCGACCTCCACGTAGCAGCCCTGCAGATGTCCAGCAAGGGCACACCAGATAGGAACGCCGTGGTAGCTGCGATCGCTCTGGTGGAATGGGCTCTCGGACGGCCAGGCAGCGGTCGGTTTGCTAACCGATGACAGTACATGATACAGCCGGAGAGCCATCTGGAAATGGAGGCCTTTGAGAGAGCCTTCCCCTGATTGACAGGTCCAAAGTTCACAAAAAATTGTGACGTCTTCCGAAAACTCTTCGTGCGGTCCACGTAGAACTTCAGCGCTCTAGCCACATCCAGCGAGTGCAAAGTCCTTTCAGCCGGCGACGAAGGCGACGGGAAGAAAACGGGCAACACCAAGGGTTCGTTGAGGTGGAAGTCCGACGGCACCTTGGGCCTGAAAGAGGGGTGTGTCCTGAGCACTACCCTTGTGTCGTGAAAAGCAAGTACGGGGGCTTGCAGGAAAGGGCCTGGATCTCTCCCACTCTTCGTGCGGAGGTGATGGCCACAAGAAACGCTGTTTTCCACGACAAGAACTTCAACAGAGCCGAGTGCAGAGGCTCGAACAGAGGTCCCATGAGCTTGGTCAGCACCACGTTGAGCTCCCACGCCGGGGCCGGAGCCTTCACTGGCGGGAACGATCTGAACAGTCCCTTCATGAATTCTTTCACCAGACGATGAGACCACAAAGACGTCCGCCCCGTGGTTCTGGTGTATCGGGAGATCGCAGCAAGATGAATCTTGATGGACGCGTGCGCCAGTCCAGCCTTGGCCAGCGTCAGAGGGTACAGCAGTACCTGGGGAGCCGTAATCCGTAGAGGGTTAATCTTCTGTGCGTGGCACAAGACAGAGAACCTCTTCCATTTGTGTCCATAGCATTTAAGAGTTGAGGACGCCCTGGCCTTTGCAAGAACCTCTCTGCAGTCGGCCGGTATGTCGTATCCTCCAAACTCTAACGCTGCAGGAGCCAGGCCTGCAAGTTCAGCGACTTCGGGTCGTGATGGAGGATGGCGCCTCCTTCCCTGGAGAGAAGATCCGCGTCCACTGGCAGCTTGATTGATGGGGACGCTGACAAGTCCAGAAGGTCCGGGAACCATATCTGCCTCGGCCACGCAGGTGCAACGAGGATCATCCTGCACCGTGACCTCTTGAGCTGGTTGATGAGCCGGATCAGTAATGGCAATGGAGGGAACGCGTATAGAAACAGGCCCTCCCAGGGGAACGAGAAAGCATCGCCCATGCTCCTCGGCTGGGGAAACCTGCTGGCGAACCTCCGGCACTTGGAGTTCGTCGCCGTCGCGAACAGATCGATCTGGGGTGTGCCCCACCGTCGGAATAGGCGGTCCACCAGATCCTGTCGTAGTTCCCACTCGTGGCACGAGCGCAGCTCTCTGCTGAGCGAGTCGGCGAAGGTGTTTTTTATCCCTGCCAGATGAAACGGCACCAGAAACATCCCTTGGGCGACGGCCCAATGCCACAGATCCTGCGCCTCCTTGGACAGGGCTGGGGATCTGGTACCGCCCTGCTTCCTGATGTAGAACATGGTGGTGGTGTTGTCGGTGAAGATACTCACCACCTTGCCCTTGAGGGACGGAAGAAAGGACCTGAGGGCCCAAAACACTGCACGGAGCTCCAGGACGTTGATATGGAGGGACTTCTCCGTCGGAAGCCAAAGGCCTCTCGCGTGCAGATTTTCGGTGTGCGCTCCCCATCCTTCCAGGGAGGCATCCGTGGTCACTGTCTCCTGGTGGCCGGGGGTCTGGAAGTCCATGCCCGCCGTCAGATGCGCGCGGGTGCCCCACCACCGGATCGCTCGTCGGAAACTCTCGTCGAGTGTGATCCTCTCCTCGAAGCTGCCCGTCGTCTGGATCCAGCGCGCATCCAGGAACTCCTGCAACGGGCGCATCCGGAGCCTGCACAGGCGGATGAGATAAATGCAAGAAGACATCATTCCGAGGAGGGACTTGATGGACCTCACCCTGGCCGCGTCCGCAACCAGCATCCGCTGCACCTTGCCCAAGATGGCCCTCGTCCTTTCCTCCGACAGAGAGGCCAGAAGCGACACTGTGTCGAGCTTCGCTCCCAGAAACAGTGCGTCTTGCGCGGGCACCAGGTGGGACTTGGCGTAGTTTATGGAGAATCCCAGGTCCGTGAGCAGTTGGACGGTCCTTGCCGTGTGCTCCACGGCGAGCTCCTTCGTCTTTGCTCGGATGAGCCAGTCGTCCAGGTAGGGGTAGACGTGGATCCCCTCTCGGCGCAGCTGTGCCGCCACCGGTGCGAGGCACTTGGTGAACACCCTGGGTGCCGACCTCAATCCGAAGGGAAGCGCTCTGAACTGGTAGTGACGCCCTTGGACCACGAACCTGAGAAACTTTGGTGTCCCTTTAGGATGGGGACATGGAAGTAGGCATCCTCCAAATCCAACGACGACAGGAAATCTCCCTCCTCCAGTTGACCCAGGACGTGTTGGAGGGTGACCATCCAGAACTTCTGTGCCTTGATGAATTTGTTCAGTCGTCGTAGGTCCAGGATGGGACGCCATCCTCCCGTCTTCTTCTTCACGAGGAAGTATCTTGAGTAAACTCCGGACCCCGAAGCCTCTTTGGGACGAGCTCGATGGCGCCCTTCTTGAGCATCGCCTTTACCTCCAAGAGAAGTTGAGGGACGTGATGTTCTTTCCTGGCCACAGGGGGGACGCGCGGGCACCTCTTTAGAAACTCGAGCGCGTGACCCTGAGCCAGGGCGTCCAGCACCCAACGGTCGGTGGAGATGGACTCCCACATGCCGACAAAGCTCGCCAGCCGGCCTCCCACCAGGGTGCTTCGGTGGGGGCCCGACCCCGCGGCCGGTTCAGTCCTGCTTCGACGAGGCTTTGCCGCCTTGTCCTCCTTGGCGACGACGGCGGGGTCCGCCTGACTTGCCTCGTCCCCTGTAAGCTTCCTGTGACGACGAACGGGCCGCTTGACGGTAGGTGGAAAATCCGCCGCTGGAATCTTTGGAGGCACCCTGTTTGCCTCCGCCGCTCCGAAAGGGCGGCCGCCGTTGCTGGAGAACCCCAAGAGCCCGGGCCGTCTCCGTGTCCGCCTTGATGGCTTGAAGGGAATCGTCCACTGTTTTTCCAAACAGGTTGTTTCCGTCGAACGGCATGTCCAAGACCCTGGTCTGCACGTCCTGACGGAAGTCAGTAGCCTTGAGCCATCCACGCCGCCTAAGGCACACGCCGTTGCCCAACTGGCGAAATCCAGTGTCAGCGATGTCCGTCGCAATCGTAATGGCGGGGTCCGACGCCACCTCTCCTTCCTGCAAGATCTCTAGGGCTTCCGCCCTCTTGTCGTCTGGTAGGAAGTCCAGCAGGGGGGCCAGTTTGTACCACAACTCCCTGTCGTAGCGGGCTACGATAGCCAAGGCGTTGGCCGCCTTAATCGTCGTCGCTGCCGACGAGATGACTCTGCGTCCCATCGTGTCTAATTTCTTTCCCTCGCCGTCCGGCGGGGAGGTTGACGTAGAGGCCGCGTCCCCCCCCCCGCTTTCTTCCTGGCCGCCGCGGAGACGACCGAGTCCGGGGTCGGCTGTGCCCGAAGGCACAAGGGGGCCGCGTCCGGGACCCGGTACTTCTTCTCGTACCGTCCCTTCTAGCCGGCGTCGTGGATGGGTTCTTGAGGAGGGCGAGGCCCTCATCCCAAATGTCATCTAGTAGAGGTACAGCGAGGACCGTCTTCCTCTTGGTCTCGCGCCGTTGATAAAGGAAACCTTCCTCCTTCTTCTCTTCCGGGCAGAGCTGGAAAAGCTCGGATGCCCTGGCGATCATGGAGTGAAACGATCCAATCTCGTCGGGCGGGGAAGCCCGGGTGGGAGGTGACGACGGGAGATCCTCGTCTTAAACCTTGTCGTCTGTACCCGTCGCGGCCGTGTCAGTCCCCGTATCATCCCCACGTGTCGTGGACGGGGAGGAGGGCTGAACAGGGCGCGATGGCTGAAAAGGAGGTGCAGGATGAATCCTTCTCTTAGGGGGAGGGCTCCCAGAAGGGCCTGGCTCCGGGTCCCCGTCGGGAGCGGTTCCTCAGTTGGTGGTAACGGCAGTCTCGTCCTTATCTCCGAGCATAAGGACTGTATAACCAACAAAATGGCCGCCGAGTTGTCTTGCGGCACTGGTTGAGGGAGATCCGACGGGCGATCAGGAGCCCCTTCGGCATCCTCGACGCCGTCGTCTTCCACATCGGGGTCCCTCCCGACAGGATGGCCTTCTTCCACGCCAGAGCCGTGGCCTAAGACTTCGGTCAGCTCCTCCTCAGAGGTTGAGGCCGAGTCCACGACGACCTCCTGCCTCCCCCTTTTTCTTCTCCGTCGGAGGTTTCACGGGGGTCCTGTCGATGGGCATGAAAGAGGACTCCCTCCGCGGTGGCAGGGAGACTCTGGGCCCCGGGATCGCCACCACTGGTGTAGCCTCCACAGGCTGAGCCAGGGCCGCCGCGACTGTCTCGATAGAGGCCTTGGCCGGATGGATCAAGGCTTTCACCACCTTAGGTGCGTTCACCGCCTTCTCCTTGGGGGGAGGGTCACCACCTCGCTCCCCCTCCGATGGGGCCTTAGGGCACGACCGGGGTCTCTCCAGGAGTTTCGCCGGGTGCTCGGCCTTCCTCTTACCCGAGCCAGAGCGTTGGCTCGTGGTTGATGGCGCCGGGGAGGACGCGCCCTGCCTGGCGCCCGTAGAGCCCGACCGTTCGGCGCTCCCGGTGCCAGCGGACTCGCGGTGCTTGGCCTTCTGTTGGACCCCCGTCGCCGGGGTGCCCTCAAAGGTCTTAGAAGACCGCTCAGACTTCTTCTCCTTCTTCTCGCCTGACGGGCTCTTTCCCTCCAGCCAGTTGGCGAGACGTTGATGGCGGTCCTTCATGGTCCGCTCCGACATATTGCCGCAAAACGCACCGTCCTTCTCCACGTGCGTCTTGTCCTCATGTAGGCAGTAAAGGCAAAGGGAGTTTTCGTCCTCCTTGAAGACATTCTGAAGCTGGCATCCAGGGCAGACCCTGAACAGCTTTCCGGGCGTCGAGCTTCCCTTCTCCTGGGCCATGTCCGAGATGGGCCTGAGAAACTTCTGGCGTCCTCCAAAAGCGTGGCTCGACGAAATCTTCACCCTTGAGGGGCGTAGACGAATCCGACACAGGTCCCCGTTGATCGGATGAAGAAACGGTGGAGCTTGAGGCTCTTTTGACCGAAAAAAGATAATTTTTTGAGAAAAAACGTGAAAAAATAGCACTAACGCTCGAGAGCAATAGCACGAGGATCCCAACACTTGAACGTGCGGTAAAAATCTGAAGATGGCTGCCAGAGGCGGGGCTTAGGTAGAGGGCAGTCATTGGCTGTGGTCAGTATGACGCAGAGATCAGTGATTGGTTACTACTACGAAAGACAGATCAGAAACGAAACTGATACTGGTTTTTTCTTTACCGAGGATTCCCAGCCTGACGACGGGGAATATTCATGAGCATGTGAATCCATGCCAGACCCCATGCTGGAGAATTGTCATTACACCAATCACAGGTATTCTAGCCTCTCAGATCTTCAAGAAATTTAAATCATCCAAAACCTGACTATCCAGGAAGTGCAAGTGCTGTTCAAAATGAAGTTACTTTTGTAATTGAAATAGAAACTCAGCAAAACAGTCCCTGTGATAATCCAGATAGGTGTTTCACTTTATCTAGCGTTACATACATGGTTCGTCCAACATCTAGGCACTGATTATTATACCTAAGTCGATACTCAGTTAACCGACCTCTGAAGGATGTTAGCCAATAATATAGCTCAGCCAGTTGAGCACTCTTTGTGGTGATCTGCACGTTCGTATCCCGGCAAGGCCAACTCAGCCTTTCATCCTTTCAAGGTCGATAAATGAGTACCAACTTCAGTTTGTACAATGTACAGCATTTCGCCAAAAGCACTATATAAATAACCATTGGAACATGATATTAGATATAGAATTTAGCATGGAGTCCTTACCTCTCGGCATTGTTGTATCATAACACTGGCATACCATTAGGTAGTAATAACGCCAGGAAATGAAGCCTTTCATTAAACATCAGAAGACAATTATGCTATCGGACCACAAAACACAATAAAATTCATGCTTGCTTTACTATGTAATTGTCTAGGTTTTTGTGTTTTCAAAATTTAAATATATACAGGAGAGATCAGATGGCCAGACCTCAGAGAAATAAATTAAAAGGTGTTTTCTGTCATAATGCAGAAAGCTGCAGCATAGTAATGATTTCCATACAGTTTTTGCACACGTCGGCTAAATGTCACATACATTTTACTCTTGCAAAGGAGAAGTAATTTTTACTCTCTTGAAATCACATCTACTCTCAAAGTTTAAAAATGGAGAGTACAATAATCCTGCCTCAAAATCTTATCTGGAGCACTGAGTACACTCCTTCTGCACTCTTATAGAACTCGAACCAAAAGAGAGCAGGAAAGCCATTATTCTGATGACACAGTTAGGTTAGGTGGTAAGGGGTTTGTGAATAACTGGATAACTAATGACGGATCATCATCAGGAGGGAGTGGATACTATCAAATTAATAGAGATTATGCCATACAAAAGACTGAATGTAGCAACATCAAGTAAAAATAAGGCAGTAGTAAAGAGAATAGAAGTAGGTCAAACAGGAATAGAATAAAAAGGAAGAACAAGTTACTTTCTTACCTGGTAACGTTCTTTCGATGGGATGGTCCGACGACGTATTCCATATCTATGACATGTAATCACCACAGCTGTGCTGCTTCGGAAACTTTTTTCGGCGTCTGCGTCCTGCGTCGATGCGCCGTCATCGAGGACCTCCTCCGACGTCCGACGTCATCTGATGTGATAAGTAGGACGCACGACGCCCGTAGCCTCAGTTGTAGTTTTTTCCCCCAGAACGTGTGACATTAGTCAACTGCCAGTCAGACACAAAGCCTTGCGGAACGTAAGCTGCAATCGCAAAAGAAATTCTGCAGCGGGGAAGGCAGGGCGGGAGCGATATGGAATACGTCGTCGGACCATCCCATCGAAAGAACGTTACCAGGTAAGAAAGTAACTTGTTCTTCGAGGGGATTGGGTCCTCCGACGTATTCCATATCTATGACAGACTCCCAAAGCAGTACCAGAGCAAGGAGGAGGGAAAGAATTTAGAATCAAAATTTAGAATAGCCAATCAAATAGAGCAAAGGACCGCCTTGCCAAAGACCAGATCCTCCTCGGATGGAATCGAGGGAATAGTGACGTACAAATGTATGTACTGAAGCCCAGGTGGCTGCATCACAGATGATGCGAATAGGAACACCCCTCTGCAGGGCAGTAGATGCAGCCACACCCCTGGTAGAATGGGCCCGCAAGCCAGCCGGTGGGTCCTTACCCCCCAAGCGGTAACACTCCGAGATGGCTAAAATAATCCAGCGAGACAAAGTCTGTTTCGTCACAGCTTGCCCCAAACGCTTTCCAGCGTAACCAATAAAGAGTTGATCGTCCACTCTGACCCGGGACATGCGTGAAACATAAAAGCTTAAAGCTCTCCTAGGATCAAGCCTATGGAGCCTCTCCTCTTCCTTACCAGGATGCGGAGGAGGATAGAATGCCGGAACAACAACCTTCTGGGCCAAATGAAATTCCGTCACTACCTTCGGAAGAAAAGAAGGACGAACTCTAAGGACAACCCTGTCCTTGTGAAATACAGTGAAGGGTGGCTTAACTGAAAGTGCCTGTAACTCACTCACTCTGCGAGCGGAAGTAACCGCAACTAAAAACACAGTTTTCAGAGTTAACAGCCTCAAAGGGCAAGAATGTAAAGGCTCAAACGGAGCACCCATAAGAAACTTAAAAACAAGGTTTAAATCCCAACCGGGCACCAGGAAAGGTGACGGAGGGAACACATTAGTGAGCCCTTTCAGAAACTGTGAAATTAAAGGGATTTTAAAGTAAGAACACTCTTCAGACGAGTGCTTCAAGATGGACAGCGCCGCCAGGTAACCTTTAATGGTACCCACTTGCAAGCCCCTGTGGGCCAAAGAAAGTAAAAAGGACAGAACCATGGGGATGTCACATGCAAAAGGATCCACATTCTGAACTCTGCACCAGTCGCAGAACTTACGCCAATGGCAACGGTAGAGAGACTTTGTTGCTGGCCTTCGGGCCGAAAGCAACACCTCCATCACGTCTTCAGGGAGGTCCCAATCCTTATACCTCAACCTTTCAGAAGCCAAGTGTGAAGGTTGAGGGATCTGACTTCTGGATGGAGAACCTGACCCCCCTCCCGTGAGAGCAGATCGTCTCGGTAGGGAAGACGACATGGAGGGCAGATGGACAAGTCGAGAAGGTCCGGGTACCACGTCCTCCGAGCCCACGCCGGAGCAATGAGGATCATCCGGGAACCGAACTTCCGTAAGCTCCGCAGCACTTGCGGGATGACGGGGACTGGAGGAAACGCGTACAGCAGCGGGAATGAACACTCCACCACAAACGCGTCTCCTAAGGCTCCTTGTGAAGGAAATTCCCGCAAGCAAAACCTTTCACACTTCCGGTTGACACTGGAGGCGAAGAGATCCACTTGAGGGGTCCCCCAAAGGGCGAAGATCTCCAGGAGAATCTCCTGAGCCAACTCCCACTCGGGAGAGATCGCGCTCTGCCTGCTCAGAGCGTCCGCATCACGTTTTCGTCTCCGACCAGATGAACTGCCGAGATCGAAACTTCCTGCTGGATGGCCCAGAACTCGAGCTGCATCGCCTCCCTGCACAGAGGAAGTGACCCTGCCCCCCCCTTTTTGTTGAGGTAGTGCATGGCCACTGTGTTGTCCGTCAGGATCAGGACACTCTCTCCTCGCACAGTCGGCAGAAAAGCCTTCAGGGCGAGCCTGACGGCCCTCAGCTCCAACAGATTGATATGGAGTCTGGACTCTGACGGAGACCAACGACCGCTGACTGTCAGCCCGTTGGCATGAGCTCCCCATCCCGTGAGGGATGCATCCGTCACGATCGTCACCTCCGGCCAAGGAAGCCGAAATGGAGCCCCCTTCATCAAGTTGCCTTCGACGGCCCACCACAGAAGGTCCCGGGCGAACGAGGGCGGCACCTGAACCGGGTCCGACATCCTGCCGGAGGACTGCGACCATTGCATCTTGAGTGCCCACTGCAAAGATCTCATCCGCAGGCGAGCCTCTGGCACCAGAAGAATGCAGGATGCCATGAGGCCGAGCAACCTCAAGAACTCGAATGCTGGGAGCGTCTGGGCATGCTGAAACTTGTGCACCATCTGCTGAATGTGAAGAGCCCTCACCTGGGGGAGGAAAACACTGGCCCAGGGAAGTGTCGAGCACTGCTCCGATGTACTGGAGCCGCTGTGTTGGCGTCAAAAGGGACTTCTTTAAATTGAGGGAGAAGCCCAGCCTGTGAAGGGAGTGGCAGGTGACGGACAGATGATCCAGGACTTGCTCGGGAGAGCTCCCCCTGATCAACCAATCGTCCAGGTAGGGGAAGACGTGAATCCCCCCCTTGCCTGAGAAGCGCTGCCACCACCCCCATGAGCTTGGTGAAAACCCTCGGGGCGGAGGTCAATCCGAACGGCAGGACCCGAAACTGAAAGTGCGAGTCGCCAACCGCGAACCTCAGGTACTTCTTGTGCTTGGGATGGATCGGCACATGGAAGTAAGCATCCTTGAGGTCGAGTGACACCAACCAGTCCTGAAGCTGAAGGGCCTGGAGGACTTGAGAGAGAGTAACCATCTTGAACTTGTCCTTCCTGAGGAGTTTGTTCAAACCACGCAAGTCCATGATGGGTCTCAATCCCCCGTCTTTCTTCGAAATCAAAAAATAAGGGGAATACCATCCCTTGTTCCTCTCCGCTACAGGCACCAGTTCTATGGCGCCTTTCTCCAGCAGGGCTTGAATTTCCTGCGCAAGGAGCGGATCCGGACTCTGCAAAGAGAGGTTCCCCGCTGGATTGTCGCGAGGCCTGTGCCGAAAGGGAAGACAGTAGCCATGGGTTATGATCTCCAGAACCCACACATCTGAAGTAATGGCTTGCCACTCTACAAGATGCTGCGCCAGCCTTCCCCCAACCGGCGAACCATGGGACATGGCCTCATGACTGAGTGGGAGCGGCTGCTGCGTTACCTGAGGGCAAAGAGGCAACTGCCCGAGCGGCCTTGGCACCACGGGTACCATGTCGTCCACCTCTGGTACCCCTGCGTTGGCCTCTTTGACTGCCAGCTCCTCTCGCTTTACTGAAGGACGAGTAATAGCGAAAGGAACCACCCCTCCACTGCTGTCCCCTAGGACGAAAAGGCGGAGATTGGCGAACTCCAGCGCCCAACGACTTCGCTTCAGCTTTTGAGGTCTGCAACCTCTCAAGGCTCTCGTCAGCCTTGCAGCCAAAAAGGTGTTCACCGTCAAAGGGCATGTTGAGGAGCTGGGACTGCACATCAGGAGCAAACCCCGACTTCCGCAACCACGCAAACCTGCGTATCACGGTGTTCGCCGCCATGGACCTACTGACGCATTCAGCTAAGTCCAAACCCGACTGAACTGACTCACACATGGCATCCTTACCATCCTAAACCATAGCAAGGAAACCATCCCGTTCGTCCCCTTCGGGAATATGTTCAGCCGCTAACGCAACACAGTTCCACAGAGTGTGTGTGAAACGAGACAAGACACAAATGGAGTTGGCCGCCTGAAGCGCCATACCACCAGAAGAAAACACTTTCTACGCCCAGCCATCAAAACGTTTGTCGTCCCTATCAGGAGGGATGGTAGGGTACGACACCTGCTTTGCCGGGGCCGTGGCCGCCTGCACCACCAAACTCTCCGGAGTGGGGTGCCTGGTCAAGCAGCAGGGGTCGCTACTGGCTGGACGGTATTTTCGCGACAAGGATCTGCCCACCGCCGGGAGACTCTCCGAAGCAGTCCAAGCCGCCGCCACCTTTCTCTGTAAAGCCATATGGAACGGCAGTACCGGGTCAGTTGGGGGACCAACATCAAGGATGTCCGTCAGATCATCCTGCACAAACTCCCCTGGGGGAGCAGACCATCCCAAGTACTCAGAAACCCTAGCCATAAGGCGCCGGTACGAGGAATCGGCATGAGAGCCAGGCTCAGGCCTACAAAACTCCACCTCCGGAGAGGTGTCCAGTCCACTGGCATCATGCAGTGACTGCCTCAAATCGTCAAACTGACTATGGCCCGAGACAATTTCATCTGGAACCCGACTAGGAACCAGGCCATCAGAATCCTCATCTGCCTCTGAAATATATTCCAGGTGGCGAAAAGAAGGCACCCGAGAGTGCTTGCTCTTAACCAGAGCCTTCCTAGGGGGTTCCCCCGTGCCACGGGGTACCTCCGACACGAAAGGCATCGATGGCGTCGAGCGAATCGGCGCCGACGTCGAGAGAACAGACATCGGCGTCGAGAGGATCGGCGTCGACATCAGATGCAGCGCCGCCAGCATCGGCGGCGTCGACACAGCCCTCGAAGCCGGAGCCCCGAGCGTGTCCCTCGACGACCTGAGCGTCGACGGCTTCCTCGGAGCCGGAGCCTCGAGAAAGCCTGTCAACGCCCTCGACGCCTCAGACGTCGATGTCTTCCTCGAAGACCTCACAGGTGCACACGGTCTCAAACGCGTCGAGGACCGGGACCTGGAACGGGTACGTCGAGAACGAGTCTCCTTGTCCGAACGGGACCTCTCCCGTGACTCGTGCCGACCACTCTTGCGAGCGGTGTCTCTCGACCTCTCACGACCGACCCCACTCGGGGGCGCGGACGGCTTAGTACCCTGCGACTCAAGAATCGCCAGCATTTTCTTCCCGAAGGAAGCCCATTCCTCCGGCGTCGCACAGCTGGTGGGGTAAGCGACGTGCCGGGCAGAGTCCTCCGAAGAGGACCTGGAAGACGACCGGTGTCGGCGCTTCCGAGAATGCCTCGAAGAGGCTGAGGAGTGGCGAGACCGACTCCTAGAAGGAGACCCACGAGACTTCCAACGATGACGCGGAGAGTCACCCCTCAAATCATCCGTCGAAAGCCCCGCAGACTTCAACTTCCGGGGCTTGGACAACCGACCCACCGACAACAACTTCTTACGATCGCGTAAGGCTTTGGACGTGAGCGACTTCCGTGTCGTGGGCCTCCCCGAGGCATCAGAGGCAGGCGTCGTGCGAGTCCGTCACCGACATCTTGGACCCACATTCCCCGCACTTCTTGAAACCCGGACGCGGGGTCGAAGATGAAGTAGAAGACATCTTCACACGAAGGATTTTCACAAAACGAACAGGTTCGAAGAACAGAACTCCAAAGAGTCGAGGCGTTAACCGAGATTCACGAAGCAACACGTTCGCGGAAAAAACGGAACTGAGGCTACCGGCGTCGTGCGTCCTACTTATCACATCAGATGACGTCGGTGGAGGTCCTCGACGACGGCGCATCGACGTCATCGATGCAGGACGCAGATGCCGAAAAGTTTCCGAAGCAGCACAGCTGTGGTGATTACATGTCATAGATATGGAATACGTCGGAGGACCCAATCCCCTCGAAATAACTACTTTTGGTTGGAATGCATCAGTGTGTAACTTTGAGGCAACGCTGTGCAGTGCAAGGTCAACACATTGACAATTTCCTAGCATCACTGTTCACAGTTATCGAGTGACCTAAAAGTAACAGACTAAGAATTCAATAGGGAACACGTGACTCCAACTCTGGCTGGGCAGTGGTAGCAATCCTTTCCTACTTGCCCCACTTCCTGGGACGGTTTTTCCTCCTCCAAGTACAAGTTAACTGTTATTGGTCCAACTAAGAATAAAATGGCACGTGGCTAGAAACTGACGTTACAGAAGCAAGAAATTATATTAACACTCTAAAGGGATGAGATTAAGTAACAAAAACCTATCATAGGCCGCCACATATACAACACAGTATGGTGAATGATGGCATGGTTTATCCAATTCTGCTTTCATCTGTATCCTTAAGAAGTGCCCCCTCTAGATGCTGGATCACTGGTCAATCACAAGGAAAAAAGGCTTATAAGACTTGTTCAGAAGCATTGTTTTATTCATTATGGGACTAGTTTAATATTTAAGTCTTCAGGGTTAACAGTCTAACTGTATAAGGAGTGTCTGCATCAATCGGGTTTCCCTTGCCACCTCTTATTTGCATATTAAGACATCACAGGCCTGTTTAATTAGCTCCTATGGATGAAGCTCACATCCCTTCCTGCCCCCGATTTGGTAAGTGTGCAGTTTTCTTTGTTGGAGAGGGCATGGAGCTGCACTGGGTATACCAATGCAGAATACATCAGGTCCCTGGTCATTCTAATTTATAATTATAATTGTTTATTTATAACGCGATTAATGCCTAGAGGTTTCTAAGCTCGGGCCTGGGGATCGAACCTGTGTTGCTCCGCATCGTCTTGCTTCCAAGGAGAGCGCGTTGCCCCTGAGCTATCCTCCCGAGATATGTGGTATTGTCACATATTGGGAGCTGGATGTATAGTCTGTGTCACAGCTATACTCCACCATCTGAAATAGGTAATACAAGTTCTTGGTCAACATAAACCACTGCCAAGACAAGGAGCAAACTGGCGGCCAAACCACAAGTATGTTTTCTCTGCTTACCATCATGGAAACTAGACTTGTGGCAGGGCTGCTCGTCTTAACACATTGTGCACTATAGAAAGCCATTGGTTGGACCAGGAGAGGCATACCAAGCATTTGCAGAGCCCATACCCTACCCATGGCAAGAAGAACTTGCGCAGGCTTTGCAAGAAGCATACAAAACCTCAAATTGGCTTTCCCCATGTGCTTTGCGAAAAGATATTAGTGCCTCTGAACTAACTTCTCAATATACTGAAATTATGGACGAGGAGCATGGTGTTGGGAGATTGCGGGCAACAGTGTTGTGTAAACAGTTTACACAGAGGCTTGTTTGATTAAACATGTGTCCGATACATAATTCTCGTTTTTGTAGACTCCAAAGGCAATAAAGTACATTGATTAGAAAATCAGTGTCACATGTGGAAATATGTAATAGGAAAAGGTTTGGTTGTCAAGTGACAGCTAATCTGATTTCCAACCTTTAAGTGGTTGTACATTACACATATTGATCATCTTTATGGCCCCGTTTTGGTGTTTTTTCCTGTATAGCGACTACCTTACTTCTAGTCCCCTTTCCTCCATACTGCATGGGCTTCCATCGATAGGGACGGAAACAACCTTTTTTTCACTTAAAAAAAATGTCCCCTTTAACTTTAAAGGAGCGCACAGGTGCGGCCATGGGCACATGCGCTCCGCAGGCCCTGCCCTCAGGCGCCTCACCTAACCCCACTTTAACACACCAGCCAGATTATTTATCTTGACTAACTACATTTTTGGGGGGTGGGGGGGACAGAGGGTCGCATGGAGGAAACTATGCACTAGGAATATGTTAGTCACTACAGTGACTTCTACGTCCCGTCCCCTTTCCTCCATACTGCATGGGCGATTAAAACTAATATTAGCCCTTAGGTGGTAGAGAGAAAGTACAGTATTATTCAAATAGGTTCCTCAGCAGCGCTTGGCAGAAGGCCACATCAGACCTGGCGGACAGCAATTCCCATGTAGCCGCCCCAATGAACCGTCATGGCACGTGCCTCTGAAAAGCCACTGCAGTAGCCTTTGCCTTGACCGCTTGAGCATGCACGTTTGCTTGACAGTCCTTATTCTGCACCTTATAACGCTTCAGTGACAGGCACCACCATCCATCTTGCTATGGACGCTTTAGAGGCTTGTAAAGCCTGGGTTTGCTTCTCTGAACATTATAAACGAAGAACCCGACTTGCGAAACGCTCTTGTCCTGCGAAGGTAGAACTTCAGTGTTGTTTGTTGTTCTTATATCCTGTGTACAACCCGTTCCACTTCAGACTGCAGATTGGGAAAGAAAGTAGGAAGCACCATCTCTTCGTTTAAATTGAATGCCAAGACCACCTTTGGTGGAAGTTAAGTGTGCAACAAGCGCCTAGATCTCGCTGACTCTGCGTGCTGGCGTGGGACCAACCAAGACATCCTCATGTTTCTGCCCCATATTAGAAGTAAAACTATTTGGGAGGTGGGGAAAGCGGTCTGTGTTGGTACTTCTGCAATTACCATTATCTCTGAAAAGTTTTGTCCCGCAGTACTTTTCTTTCAACTGTGAGGCAGCCCCGGCTGGTGAAGGGTCGTCGAATTGCCATTCGAGAAATATTAGCTTGTGCTGCCCTACCAAAATGAAGGCGATCCACCACAGCCCTTTTTGCACTTGGATTTACAGTATTGCTATTGTCAAAAGGTAAAGCTTTGTCTGCCAGCAGTCGCCCTTCACAGAATCCATTCCAATACCCAGCAAACAACTGGTGGGGCCATATTTTCTGTTCATTTGCTAGATGGGCTCAGGTTTCATAACTTCCTTGAATTTTTGCAATACCTGACTACTTCAACTTGGGTGGACCCACCAGTGAAATATATTCAAAAAAATAGCATAGTACTCGGCATCCCGCTGGGAGACCTTTATTAAAGCAACATTTGCGATAGAAATTAAACCCAAGAGCCTGAATTTCTCTAGGTTCGACAATGTGGCTAGAAACATCTTAAAAGGAAAAGGGTATTTGGAAATCTTTTTAATGAACTAAAATACATTAATTCTGCAGCTCTTTAAGAGTCTAACCTGGGATTGTGTTTTACCAGAAGTAAAAACGTGCTTCGATCCCATTTTCTGCACGTATGGGTTGAGCATATTCTTGCTTCTCTGCCATTTCTAACCTGCTTGGGAACCCTGCAACACACGGGGCATTCACTTCACAGTGATTCAGAAGAATATACTCTTTCCTAGTATACAGAGATGAGCCCCACCCCCAAACTGAATGTATAAAAGATAGGCCCCACCCTCCACAAACCGAATGCAGGTAACTTGTTAGGTTGATCAATGACTAATACTGAGAAAAACAGAAAAGTAGTGCCTTTCAGAAAAGCGCTTTAAATACGATCTATTTTGTGGGGTCAGAATGTCGTGCATAGTAGAGAATATGTTAAGTAGTACATGGTTATCATACATTATCAAACAATCCAGATTCAAAATTGAGCCAGGACCAGGTTTTGTGTAAAAATAAGTTGGTGAGGCATTTCGTAATTTGGTCGGCCATTTTTGATAAGACAAGTCAGGCAACTCTAAGATGGATGCTTGAGCATACAAAATGATCTATTTCTGCTAGTCATGATGAGGTAAGTGGATGACCTTTTTCATAGAAGTTTGTGAAGGGGCCACTGGTGTAAAATGAGTTAGATGAAACCTGTTCAGACTGGCCTGACTGGCAGGTAGGCCAACTAATCACAGGCAGGAAAAGGGGTTGTATATTGATCATTGCATTAACTCACCTTTCTAGATTGTATAAAAGGCGGTGAGAGCCCAGGGAAAGTTGGGAGTTGCAGATTGTTCTTCAGTGTGCTGTATCCTGTGTCCTGCTCTGGTGCAAAGAATAAACAGAGGACCTTTGAACTCCAGTCTGAGTGTCCTGATGTGCTTCAGTCTCCCTTTCCTGATCCCGGGTGCCAAGACCTAGAGAAGGCACAGGGATCTTCTGTTCACTAGGGATCAGCCTATTTTTGATGGAGGCCTAGTCAATTTGGCATGCAGATTTTGGGCACCTTCATTTCTCTGTAGCTTTCCTTTCCACTTCTTGTCTACCTGCCGTAAAGTCATGGATCCAGTTCAGTGTTGTACAAAGAACAGGGTTGTCTAGTAAGAGGAGTCATTTTTTTAAGAATTATCTTTGTTCAACCTACTGCACACTAACTGAGCCACTGTAGCATAGGGAAATGGTGCTATATATGCAGGTAATTTCCAGAGGAGTCTGGCAACTTCCTGAGAGGAGCCCAGTCTCTGCAATCCCGACATTCCACAGCTTTGCTGCATGCGGTCAATGACTGCTCAGGCAGTGGCCTAAGGACTCAATTCACAACAGGAAACCTACATACTAAAGACCTAACTCTCTGGGGCTAAAGAAGATTTTAGGCACACGTGCTCTAACATTGTGGACCTAACTGTCTCAAACACTCTTGCCACACCATATATATATATATATATATATATATATATATATATATATATATATATATATATATATATATATATATATATATATATATATATATATATATATATATATATATATATATGGTATATAAAGTGAAAAAATGTTGTCAATTACAATCCAACGAAGCCCAGTTTGGGGTGAAACGTGTTATAGTGACTTTATTCACGGGTTTGCTCTCCTGTGCATACATGAAAAGAATAAAGGACGTTTTTACAATGGAATAAGCATGGAAGCTTGATGTACTTTCCGGATTAAAAGAAGGAGGAGTGCCGCTGTAAACTGCTATCTTGCAGTTCGTTTTTTTGCCTTTTATAATTAACGTGTACCCAACATGTATACAGCAGGCACCCGTGCAAACCAGAATTTAGGTTTGATTTAAGGCTGAGCGCGGTGCCAATAGCTTTGGGAACCATTGTTTAGTCACCAGAGGTTCCACGGCAATGCAGCCACCTGTTTGGTGTTTTTCGAGCTAACGAAGGAACAACGTGGCAGCAGAGCGGTGAATCGCGGACAGCTAAGCAGACGGAATTGCTGTATCTTCAGCTTTCGAATCGGAGGACCCGGGGGAGGAGAATATGCAATAAGTCCCAAAGCTTGCTGATCTACAGAATTCAGACCGCATTTTGAAAATATAAACAATTCGAAATATACCGGTCACGTTTGCAAAATAATTAGACATTCTGAACGCAATGCACGCGATATCAGCCCATTATAAAGCCAATGTGCTTGAACTTTTTTCTCCTGAAAGAAGTACCCCACTCCTGCAACCAGTATCCCAAATACGAATATGTTTGTACTAATATGGTGGGCAAAGAGTAGCCGGGATGCGGAGGCTTCCGCCTTATTCAGTGAGGCGATAGGGCCAAAAGCTACAAAACAAACACAGGAGACAACCAAAATCCATCAACAAACAAGGTTTCTGTTAGAGAAACTACATAAAAAGGAAACAAATACGTGGTGGAAAATTAAGTCTCTTCAAAATTACATAGATAATCAAAGAATCCCAAGAGGCTTACGAATTATGACCATGCCAACATATGAAGACCCAGACCCTGAAATGTTGCAAGAATGGAGAGAAGCAACAAATGAATGTTCATTCAAAATGCTTAATACACTAGTAAAATATGCCAATAGTGACAGGGCAAAAGCACTAAAAGATATAAACGGATTGGAAACAGTAGTCTATATCGGAGGAGATGCAATTACTGCCAAAGATCTAAAAGTATATATGGATAAAAATATGTCCTTTTTTAAAAACAAACAATGAGAACTATCAGAAACTCCCTAAGGACCCATACAAGGACTAGAAAATTGAATATGATAAACTAAACAATGTGTTTGCGGCAGATTTGATTTCCTGGAATGACACAAAATATCTAACGAAGGACTTCCCAATAACACCTATTAACCACTTCATTCCTAAATTACATAAATCAGCTACTAGACCACCTGGCAGGCCAATCGTCGCATCTATTGACTCTCTCCTTGAAAATACTTCCAAATATTTGGACAGATTCTTGTTTCCATTTGTAGAAACTCTGCCATTTTATACACGAGATACAACTGATTTTTTGATGCAGATAGACCAAATACCTTGGAGATTTGACTATATATTGATTAGATTAGATGTAGTCTCGTTATACATGTGCATCAAACATGAAGAAGGGATGGAAGCAATAATGATTTCTGTCATTAAGATCATTAAGCTACAGAGAACATTCTTTAATGTTATTGAAAATGCTGGCATTCGGTTTAACACATAACACCTTTATGTTTGATGTTCAATGCTATACACAAATATGTGGTACAGCAATGGGCACAGCAGTAGCCCCCAGCTTTGCAAATTTACACCTGGGGCATGAGAAGAAAAGCTATTTGCCGAAGAAACAATTGAAAGGTACACCAATAAAGTAATCTTGTGGCGTCGATATATTGACGATCTATTTATCCTGTGGGAAGGGTCAGAAAGAGTGGAAAGATTTCTTTCAAATTATCAATATGCGAAGTGAAAGTTTAAAATTCACAGAAAACCACAGTAAAACGGAAGTAATCTTCCTGTATATCAAGGTGAAAATTACAAACAGTATAACAACTGAGGTATACCGAAAGCCAACCAGTACTAATACAGTTATGCATGCAAAAAGTGCCCATCCCACCAACCTAAAAAACAGCATACCATATGGGAAATTGTAGTGAAACATCAACTTTTATTCAAAATGCCAAAGTGACAGTCAACAGATTCCAAATGCGAGGTTATAAGAGATCTGATCAATAAAGCCTATAATTAATGCAACAGACAAAACAAGACATTTTATCCAAAATAACAAATGCAGAATTAAAGGAAGATCAAAGAAACAAAAAAGATATCATCAGATTCATTACCACCTTTGACAATGGTGCCAAGGAGATCAAAAGAATATTGGCCAAACATTGGTATATCCTGAGAAAAAGATCAAGATATTCAATCAGTGATAAAAACAAATCCAAGTGTGACCTTCAGAAGAGCCAAATCTTTACAGCCTAAAGTGTCTCCAAGTATGTTTCAGACAAATCTAAAACAAACAGGTTACCGGACAATGCAAAGCTTGCAAATTTGGGCAAAATACGAAATACATTCACCCACGAGCAGGGCGAGAAGTGAAGATCACAAAACCCATACTGTGCAGCACCAAGTTTGTACTATATGTAGTAAGTTGCAGCTGTAATCTCTGGTACATAGGAAGTACGAAGTTGGACGTCAAAGTCAGAATTCTGTAGCATCTAAGAGCAATTAAAAACTCAGATCCACCTATCCTCTAGCGAAACATTTCTCTGATGTGCATGGAGGAGATATTCAATCTCTTAAGTTCTTCGGTATAGATCATGTATAGCCACACATAAGGGGGGGGGGAAATGGGGAACAAAAATTAAGACAGTTGGAAAGTCGATATATATTTGACTATAATACCAGGTCGACATAATAAAGACAAAGAACTATATATATTCATAGGAGAATAAAATAACCATCAGAGTGTTTCAGATTGGAGAAATCAACATTTTGGGATCAAAAAAGGAAAACCAATGTCATACCCTGAAAGAGATAAGAACTGAATAGCAGGGGCATTTCAAAAGCTGACAAAGTAGCAAACAATAGAATGTAACAGATGCACTGAATAAGCTTTTTAATGTGTGATTTTTTATGTGTGACTCTAAATATGTTTGATACTGTTTTTTATATATGTTCACTCTTGCACATTTAGAAATCCAGGTTTTAGCACAATTGTTTAATGTTTTTTTATTGACACCTTGTAAATCATTAAAACATAAAAGATCAAGGTTAGGGCAGTGGTCAAGCCATATATTTTTAGACGCCAAGGTTTATTCTTGCTTATCGGGACACTGGTCTGGATAATAGATCCCTAAAAAATATATGCAATTGGAAATTGCATTATAGTGGATCAAATGGAAAACATTGGGGCAGGATACAATTAAATGACAAAATAACTAGGCACTAGATAATGCATATGTATATCCTAAAATGCATTGTGAGGCACGAGGCACCTTATTTTTGTAATGCACTGAATTTTATTCTCAGGGAAATGCAGTTTATTTTTCACAGGGCGTTAATATTAAGCTGCAGATTAACTATAAGAATCATAAGGCATGCGACACGGCATTGGTATCTGATCATCAGATGACATATCCTTTTACGTATGAAGTACCGATCAATGATAACATAGGCTTTAAGGTATAAAGATCATCAGATGTTCACAAATGTATAAAATGATCAGCCCCTGTTATGCTGCATTTTCAAGCACTAAGCACTTCATTTCGAAATGTATTAAATCTAAATCTGAGGCACATGTGTTACATTTGCATCAGTTGCTAAGAATATTATGCAATTTATCTAAAAGTAAGCTTTGCTCAAAAGCCCCATCCCCTCCCTTCTCCTCTTCCTTCTTTACCCTAGCACTTGGCACTTTATGGTAGGAATGTACTATGTAACCAGTCATCCAATATGTCCGCCATTAAAAGGCAAGCAATAAAGTGAAAATTGCAGGTCTAGGGGTTTCCACATTGTAAAGACACCGGATCCAAACAGGAAATGAGGTATATAAAAAAAAGTGAAAACATGCTGTCAATTACAATCCGACGAAACCCAGTTTGGGGTGAAACGCGTTATAGTGACTTTTTATTCACGGGTGCGCTCTCGACTGTCCATACATGAAAAGAATAAAGGACGTTTTTACAATGGAATAAGCATGGAAGTGTGATGTATTTCTGGAAGAGAGTCATAGCCTTATGCAGGGAGTGATTTTACACAAGCTATCCTTTTGTACAGGAACTACAAGCTGTGCAATCACATCAGAATGTTGCACTACTGCCTTATACCGCACCCGTGTGGCCAGACCATACAAGTATGACACTTGGAGGTACAGCCAGCACACCCAATTTCTCTTCCCGTGTCTCCACCTCATTTGCCTTTCACTTAGTCCACGCTGGGCTCTGTCACTTCTGAGAGTTGGCTGGGCAATCCCAGAAGTCTCTCTGGGGTCTGTCAGGCTACAATTACACCTAAGAAACAATGATTCAAAAGGTACGATGGAAAACATCTCAACCCCATCACACAACCACTGACTAATTTCTTCGCTTCCCTTTAGAGAAATGAATTATATTCGAACGATACATCCATTAACACAATGATGCAACAGTACATAAAATTATCAACAAACACCATATAAAATTAGATTCCTTTTTTCCATAAAATATTTAACACTTTAAAAGCTAAAATTGGCTGCATCAGATAGAAATGTTACATAATTAGTATTCATTAAAAAAAAGAATTGCCCCTGTGCAGCTTCTTATATTATTCTGATTAAAATGCTACCTCAGCCAGCATTTCCTTATATGAATTGTGAACCTACAAAAAGTGAAAAAAATCATCAGATCCCCTATAGGATCCAGACCACAGGGACAGGTTTTCTCCGACTTCAACCATGGCATTCGTGCTTGCAGTGGTAATGCATTTGTGCCATAAGCAGTATCCTGCGGCTGTTAGAGTATTCCTACTGTTGGTGAGGATTTCAGAAACACACAGACAGGGTCATAGAACCTGAAGGACGGCAGCGTAATCACTCGCTCCAAGAAGGCACCCACTCCCAACTTGGCTGCCCTTTTTTTAAGAATGGATTTGCGGCTAGCTTTTGAATGCGCTGCCTGACCCTCCTCAGCCGCAATTTTCCAACAAGACGTTAATTTCTGCCCACACGAGAGCCAATTTTCGCTTACTTTGTTTGCTGAGTTCTGACTCTGTTGCTAATAAATTTGGATTAGAAAAAGGGCCATGTAGACACTTTAAAAAAAATAGTCCAAACAGCATCTGCTGGGGAGTTAGGAGGTAGGCCTTTTAACCTGTGAAGACCCTTGTTTTGCAGTCTCCAGACGCCTGCACGCGGTGGCACCCCACACTTCCGCCCCATAAAGAGTAACCAAATTAATCTTGGACTGCATTACCTGCAAACATTTGTCCAGGCGTTTCGGTCCGAATTGATGGTAGACGCGCATGAGTTTGCCAAAGGCGGCTTGGGCTTGGTTAGAAATTATGCTTATGCGACTTCTCCATGGCCCATTGTAGGTGAATAACAGGCCTCGGTTTTTATACTCGTTCACAACCTCAAGAGAGTCATTCTTAACTGACCAACTGGGGGTGTGCTTCATTTTTTTTCCAAGGACCAAAATCTTATATTTCACAAGGTTTAGTGTCAATCCATGGTTTGTGAAGTACACATTGGCATAGTCCAGACTCCCCTGTAAGCCTTTGGGGTTAAATCCAGCAGCACTGTCATCTGCTTACAATAATGTGCTTACCTGGACCCTATTGAGAGGGTGGAACAAGAGAAGTCTGCCTGGCCGTAGAATTAAAATCATATAAACAGAGAATAGAAGGGGGCAACCTTGTTTCACCCCTTTGTTGCTGCTAAATTCTCGAGTACCTGTACGGCTCATCACACCCAACTGATATCCTAGAGTCTCTGCAGAAAGCCTTGATTGCTGCAAAAAGCAGCACCCCACTAGATTTTAATTTATTTCACATTAATACAATGCTTTGGACAGGTCAAGAAATGTAGCATAAATCACTCATCTATTGTTGTAGGACCTTTTTGAAAACCTGCCTGCGTATTCGGGACCACATCATTCTCAGAGGCCCATGCATAGAATCTGTCTGCCAGGTAGGCTGCGGAAATCTTATATGACACGTCAAGCATTGCTATGGGGCAATAGGAACGTGGGTCAGAAATATCCCCTTTTTTTTTTTAAACAGGGGGACAAATCAAACACCTTTGCCAGGCACAGTAGAAATACATAAATGGGGGGGGGGGGGCATTCATGATGGCTAGGGAATTATAAACCTGGACCAATACCGGGGCCCACCGATCGCTGGCCTCCCCATACATTTCAGGTCTAAGGACAGTTTCCCGGTAAATACTTGTGCTCTAGCACCTCGAAGCGTCCTTTGTGCTAGATGAAATTACAATAATGATCTCAAACCAAATAATCGGACAGACTCAAAGAACACGGCAAATTACTACTTTGTCAATTTAATAAGGTAGGGTGAACTTGCAGACAGACTGATGGATGCACACTCGCACAGTACATTACACCGAGGTTTTATACCCCAATATGCGCCATTTATGACGTCATTCTACGTGGCAAAATACAAAACCTATCAAGGGAAGCGATTGGTTAAGGGAACATATCTATAGAACATATAAGGATTAGTACATCATTGGCTACATCTCATCTGTAGGGCACGCCATTTGACTACCTCTAAATACATATATTACTAATTATAGCAGACAAAACTGTGGATTAGTCTATGCAACATTGTATGTTAGGTTGTCCCCCAAACCCACCGATTGGTTGGCATACTATCCAAACTTTGGACTTTCGACTCTTTAGCGGCACTGACCTGAAACAAAACTTGGGTGTTTGAATCCCATCCGACTACTCCCCATTTCTCCCAATTAGTCCATCATCTCTCATTGGTCGGCCATAAGTCAAAGTCTTCCGTATGTAGTTGACCTTGTTGCCTGTTCACTGTCCGGGAACATTCAAGGGAGTGTGAGCACATAATTATCTTAGCTTAAGGCTCTAATGAACAGCCTTTGTTTTCGACTTCTGAGTCACGTGTGAAGAGACCACGAATATGTCAATTTCAGCCTTCCATTTACTGCTATTTGATTTAAATATGCAGGGTGCTGTTGCTCCTCTTGCCTCTAGAGACCTGCTCACTCTATCTCACATGAACTTTGAATACTTTTAACTGACCAGCATTTTGGCTCTCAGATGTTTTCATCTTCAATCTATGAAGAATGTCCCACGTTCAGAACTTATACACGTAATCCATTTGTGCTCTGTGCTTATCCTTCAAAAATACCATCCTTATCTCTGGGCCAACCTTGACTCATCGTCGGCTCTGCACACAGAGCTGTTTTTCTCCATCTCCTGATTCTACAGCCTCGCCCTGTCTCGGAGGTAGCTTGGTTAAGTTCAATGTGAGTCACCGTCCATCTTCCTACTATGGCCGTCCTTGCCACGTTACATATTCCTCTATAACAAGCTTCTATACGTTTTCTTTCTACCATGCCTTATTGAGAATGAACATTTATTCGTCAGCAAGTTGCTTCATCTTTTTTAGATCCATGGTTACTTCAGCTTTAGGTAGATGTTACTCTTAATATCGTCAAGCATAGGTTCATATATCTTCTTTATGACATCACTTTGTCCTTATCAGATTTCAGTTTAACGTCCATCCAAAATATTCACGGGTGCATTCCGACATCTTGGCAGGCGACATCCTTCCATGTGGCATTCTTACATACGACATCCTTCCACACTTTCAGTGCAAGGGTACATCCTGTACTGCTGTCTGAGTGCATACCGTCTCTCATACACTCGATGCGGTATGGAAACAATACAGGGGGGTCATTTATTGCTCTTCTCCTACTGTTCCAGTATAGCAGTGGTGAGTGGGCAGGAACTGGCAAGATGGTGTCTACCTGCTCCACTACATTCTAGAAACTACCCACACGGCATAAGCTCACTTGCATAAATATTAAACATTTGCCATTTTCTGATCACTTCAGTGCTTTCATTGCTCAACATTGACTGCACAGGCGTGTAAACGATCATAAAATGAGCCATATTCCTCAACCGTTTCTCCCCTGTAATAATGTCTCTTAAGCATTTAACCTTTCTCCTTGTTCCCCCTGTCCTTTGTCTGCTGTCCTTTCCTATTCTTGCAGACCATGGTCGAGTATACCCCGGGCCAGGGCGCAGTAGGCCACTCAGCAGATAAGGCTTGGCATGACTAGCATCATATGATGGTAATGCCGCAAAAATGTGTAGCAAAACACAACGTAACACACACACCAGAGACATTATAAAGGAGGAATTACATCAACAACAAAAATGATATCTTCATAACAAGATAGATGCTGACACCTGACAGACACATTAAGTCCATTATGGCACATTTATAATAAAATTAAAAAAACTGCTGCATTAGAAAGGACACTGTGGTTTATGTGTGTTGTGCAAATGAAAGTAACGACAGGCAACATTCTAAAGTAAATGTGCTCCAACGGGTTGCTTTTTGACAATACATTTTCTTTTGCGGGCCAGCGTCGGATTAGTATCCTTGTAGCCACAACCTTCGCGTGGCAAATGGCAATTTGCTACACCTTGCAGAACACAAGGAGCATTATAATTACAACAAACGACATTAAAAGTCAAACCTGACTTCTTTACTATTCCTAGACCATTTATTTTGCCATACTGGTGCTACAAAGGGTCGTGTGATTGGACCTTTAGTTTATTTGAGCTATATTTGAAGACTGAGATCCTGGCGAGGCATTAGAGTGCAAGCTACATGCATCAGATGTGAGGATTTTGGGAAATGAAAACTTGTGGGTGGGGTGGTGTTTGATGTTAATGTGGGGGCGGTGGGTGTTGAGCACACATCTTTTTAGCCTTCTATTAAGCTAGTGTAGCGTTTCTTGGCAGTTCACACCAGACACTTTAGCGGCTGATTTCATCCTACATGATGCGGCTGCAGCGGCGTCGCAGGTTTTTGCTGATTTTGTTTAATGTTTGTGTTCATCTGGCAGAATTCGTCAGATATGCAACACCCTATTTGCGTGGCTCGCAACTGTTACAATATAAATTACCAGTCTATTTTTAGCCTCCCAGAAAAAATATATATTCCCAGGCTAGGCCATAATGATTTGAGTCATTGTATTCAGGTTGTTTATCAAGCAGCTCTCTCGCGGGAACGAGTGCTTGCTCAGGTAAGCGGGTAGGAGCGGTGCCTGCAGCTGCAAGCAGGCCTTGCAGGTAGGCTGCAGGTTCAGAGCAGGTTCAGAGCACAGCTGCCCGTGGCGTTGACATGGACTGCTGGGTTGCATCTGGAAATATGGCAGAAGCAGGCTTCCGAACAATCATATCACGGATGTTGACTTTGTATACTTAGCACTCATTATGAATACATAATGCATGGCAGCCTGCAGTATGTTGGGAAATCATTTTCCTATTATAGTTCCGTTATGACATCACTACTGACCTGTAATAAGAAAATGACATCACAAGTGCTCTGTAATCAGTTGCTATGCTTCAGTTCTGACGTCACAGTGCCTGCTGCTTGAGTCAGCAAAGAGAATTCCAGCCCCCTGCTGCAGCACTTAAAGCTGTGAAAATCTTTTCAAATTCCTTGCTTGCAGAATAGTTTTCTGTGTCACTTTACAGACATTAATTGGCCAGGAATGGTTTATGGTAGAATATTTATTTTGCGCACTGCAGCAATTTAACTTGCATAAGAAAGAATCTGCATTTTATTGCTTATTTCAAACCAAAAAAATATTTTTTTCAATGCATTTTATTAAACTGTGAACTATTTTTCTGCAGCATATTAGGAGCTGCGTTTTTGCCAGTTTAAATCCAGTTTCTATACTGATTACATGGATCAGCAAATGGAAGCTCTTACATTACATTATACAAGAGACGAGATATTAAAGAGAATGACAGTGTGTGGCCCTGTGTTTATTATAAGGAATAAAATACCCTCTAACCATGCAGAAAAAGGATATTGCAAGCGCCTTAGGAGTTCCGTGGCCTTATTATGTTCGTCGATTTGGTCTTGAAACGCCTCTGTGAGTTGTACTATCCTTATAATGTACGATAGGGGGTATATCTTCATCGATATGTGCAGGTTCATTGAGGGGCTTATCAATGTTTGCGGAGCGTGACTGTTTCTTCCAACCACCTCTGGACATAGTTCTTATGCTACCTTGAGTTTAGTGTTTTGGTGAACAATAATAGCCTCTTAAAATATATTTTCAGAAAGTCACGTTTGAGCGCGGCTTACAGACCCTCGGACCGCGTGCAGACTGCCACGAGGCGAGCCGTGTCGCCCCTGCAGATGCGCGCTGCTTGGACAGGATACGCGACTGCGCGCCGAGTCCTGACTCACCCCCGTGCACCTGCGCCCCCGTGTTAAACGCTGCCAAATAAAAGCCCGTCAACCATTTACACAACAAAGGGGATGCATCCTGCGAGGCGGGGGAGCACTTCTCACCACTCCGCTCATGGAACCAAAAAAGAAATGGGTCTCGCAATCGTTCGCTTACTGGGATATTTCACTTCACGTGGATTTTAAATGCAGATTCGTTTATAAACACTTTTCTTCCTTTAAAGAATAAAGCGCATTTAATACCCCCAAACACCACTGTAGCATTAGATTATCACAGCCATTAATGATTTTTTTCCACCAAAACCCTTCCGACCTTTTTCATCAAAGCCCTTTATTCTCAAAGGATAAATTTCCAAGCAAAGGAGGATCAACAAACTAGTTGCTTGAAAGCCTTCCTGGCGCTGGGCTGAAGTTAGGGGAGGCTTAATGAAGGCTTTCAAATCCACCAGGGCTTCAGAGTGAACATCTGACTTGGTGATTTATGCATATTAATAACCCGAGCCCTACTGAGGCAAGCTGAGCCGTGCGCGGCCCCCCGAATCTTAATGTCTCCAGCTCCGCTGGGATTATTACAAATGTAAATTTCTGAGATTCCCAGCTATTAATCTCTGTCTGTCCTCCTGTTCGGCAACATAATGACTAATTAAACATCAAAAGACCTGTACACGAGATCCTCTTTGACAGCTCCTGGCCTCGCTGTCGTCCCAAGGGGGGAATTCAAATGACAGGGACAAGGGGGGCAAGAGCACGTGAGCGTGCGCGCCACATCACCGCCATGGCGCAGAGGATCACACGTACAGGCAGCTTGCACACACCCTTCGTTTAAGCTCACGGTGGCGCATGGTCACCGCGTGAGCGGCGTTTATCAGGGAATACCTGGATCGCAACGACAAGGGCCTGATTCAAGGAGCATTTTCCAATGGGATTGCGCCATTATAAAAAGTTTCCGTCTACTGTCCGCCATCGATCCCTAAAAAATAATAAACTGAAATATTAAGGTACTTACAGAAGACGGTAGACCCGGTGGCACTTTTCTTACTTTCTTGGTTTGCACGGGTTCGGGACCTTAAATAAAAAATAAACTTATTTAACCCAATTCACATTATAGGTTTTTCTTTCATACGTAACTTCTATTTTACAGCGCAATGGTACTCGAATCTTAAAATGCAGCACAGCAAAGGAACCGTATGTACACTTGCCCTGGATTTTAGTTCGCATACATAGTCACGTGGATTGACCTTTCACCCCGGACTCTCAACAAGGAATGGGTTCACAGTGGCGCCGTGCAAACAAAAGGCCATGTAAGTGTTCACTTTCAATTGCCAATGTGAAATGAAAGATGCCTCAGACGCATGACTGCTATGGTCCAGCGTGGATTTATTTAGATGGAAAAGGTGTGATAAGCAACAAGTGATTTATTAAGTCATAAGACTGAAACGTTGAACATTTTGAAATCAATCAGGGCTAAGGTATCCTGCATACGTAAATTGGCGCGTAAACAAGAAATGAACACATTCAATCTTTCTGAAACGACAGCCAACATGAGTTTCGACCAAAAACAGGTGTTCAAGGTGGTGCAAGGTGGCCTGTGGTGTCCACTTAGCGAGAGGATGAGTCCTGAAACAGACTTTAGAAGTAACTTATGTAAGAGACCGGATTTGGTTAGGTCTGAAAACAGAGCTGCGCAGGACCATTGGATATCGGCTTAAAACCTTACTTTTTTTGGAGGCAGTTCATGTTTGGAGTATGGCCACGATGGGCACGTGCAGACAGAGCCTTTCCGCTAGTGAAGATTCTCTTCCCCAAACACTGATTCCAGGCCCCTTCTTCCTTGGTCCCTTCCTCCTGCAGATTACTTGGATGTGCCCACGGTACTCCACATATGCCTGAACTTATAATTCCGTTTTATCCTGTGGCTTTTTATTCACCACTTAGAACAGCTTCCTTAAGCAAGATCACAAGGGATTCCATACTCTCAAATTCCATTTATTTCTCACTTATTGTACTCTTCCCAATATCGGGTGCATTTAAAGGCCCCAAACAGAAGTAAGTCCCTTTAACATGAATAGCAAGATTTGAAACAAACAAAAATGGCCTGGATTTTGTTTTTGTTTTTCAAGTAAAGTTAAAGAGCCATGTGGAAAGGGGCCTATCTGTCATTACCAATGGACAAGCAGCATTTTAATTGACAAAAGGAGGAATCAAAGATCTCCGTCACATGGAAAACAGGATTTTTTAAACATTGTAAACAAAAAAGGCCTGTACATGTGAAAACAAAACATGTGTGGGTTGACAAAAGCAATGCCTATTGTGTTTCACCTATAAAACTCCAGTGACATTTGAAGAGCCACTTTGTCTTGATGGAAAATGTCAGCCCAAGGCAAACCCCGTTTCTGGCTGTGGGCAAAACTTCACAGAGGCAAAATCCCACTTTCAGCCTGGATGTCACATCTCCCATCTAATGACTACCCACAATAAAAACATCCTGCTAAAGGCGTTGAAATTCAGTGTTCCTCAGACCTGATTGCTCTGAAAGCAGGGACTTCAAGGAAAGTCACCCTTGACTGGAGCACGACCAATATGTGTGAAAATGGGGGGCGCCCACTTCAAAGGGCAAGCTTCCAACACAAAGGAGACTGATGAAGGTACAGGCCGACCAAGTGAAAACAAATGGCCGGAAGCAGATATTTCCATTTCATTTAGGCCTTTTTCTCAGCAACCATAATGTGGATTGATTTCATTTTTGTACCATTTTGTATTAAATTTCTAGGTGATTTGGGGGATATAAAATGCATCTGTGACTCTGGGAACTGTAATGGCCAGTTAAACTAGGTTTGTGGCTGATCTCAAAATGTTCCAAATGTGAGAGTTGGTGAACGGGTGGAAAATGAAATTAAGGATATGCTTAGTAACTTATATACTCATAACTGTTGTGCTTTTTATGGAAATGGTAGAAATGTGCCATATGGCCATGCTACATCAAACAGATTTGGTGGTCGGCTTATCTAATTCTCCATAATTAGCTAAATCAGAAAATATGTTTTAGTATGGCAGTTGCTAGTAAAATTATGAAGTTGTGATAGATAACTAGTTTTGCCAAAAAGTTGAAAGGAGAACAAAGGGGCGATTACAAATGGGAATTGCCATATGGTGCTCTAGACCCCTAAACAAATTCTGACTTGGAGGCTGGGTTAGAGAGAAGGGTAACTGTCCAATCCTAGTGGCAGGGATTATTGCAGGGTACTTCCCCAAGATTGTAAAATTGGTGGGGTTATCGCTGCTGTATAAGGGGGACTTCCCCAAGTCAGACGGAGACAGAAAAAGGAGAAAGACAGGAGGACAGAGAGTAGAGAACGACCATCAGGAAGGCTGCTGAAACTTACCTTCTGACAGCTGTAAGGAGACACCAGAGGAGAGTGCATCTGGGTGGAGCGGTCTGTATCTAGCAAGGCCCAAAGCTGACTGGGTCCGGAGGTGGAGAGCGGAGGCCATCTTTGAGAGTGGGATGACCAGAACCCTGCCCTATCTTTCAAGAGTGTCCCGAGATGCAGCGGTCTTTCCTGAAACTTAAACAGAGGCTTGCTATGCAAGTAGAACTAAGCCCAGGAAAACCAAAAGGTGGGGGGAGTCTGCTTGCCTTAAATCTTTTCCCTTTATAGTTGGGGGGGTGGGAAAAACTGTGTAGATCCTTCGCTTATGTAACCAGAAACATTAATTTAATGAATTCCCCATTTGCCGAACACTACGGGGTGAATTTTGTTAAAATTAAAAATTAATAAAGCTCACTTCCCAGGGTGCGCTGAAAACTATAGCCTTTAATTTAATTGGGTAATCCTTGTTGTCCAGCTGACCTCGACTTCTTTAAGGAAGAGGGGTGTCTGTTCTTAAAATCAGTCCAACTTTTTTATCCAGCTACCCCCAACACAGGCCTTTCAGTAAAGGGGGGGGGTGAATCACCATGTGTTTATTTTAAACCAAAAGTGCAGGCAAAATTATAATTGCATATGTATTTTTACCCATCTTGAAATCCTACCGCTAGCCTTTTAGGCCTGCAGGAAAATCATAATCGCACAACGGTACATAAAGGCCTTCATTATGGATCAGTGTAATTATTTTGTGAAGTGAAATTCACAGAAAGTGAATTGCAATTGTGTCTTTTTAACTCACTTTTGTGATTTATTTATTGATTGTGTTGTGCTACGGATACATTGTTTTTTTTACATTTTCATGCTAATTTCTATTGCTTTTAATTTAAATAAATACCAAAATATTTCCCGTACACTGACCCGATTCTTGGATTATTGTTAGCTCAAGGTAGAGGGATCCAATGGACATGATATGTGTCTCAAATAGGGCTAAAACAAATCTGTTAAACAGTTTGTTCAATAACCACTTGAGTGCGGAGGGAAGGGACTCCCCGTGTTGAGGGTGGCTTCTCAAACCGTTACACCAATTTAGCGGAGTCTGACATTATTGTTTGTGTAAACACTGGATCTGAGGGGTGCATGGACGATGGTTGTGCAGGGGATCTCATTTGCGGATACAGACAGTCTCTCTCGGTACCCATACCCATCTAGCCCCTGGGTACTCTATGTGATGGATTCAGTTGGCTGACCCTCTTCATTCATAGACAGTGTAGTCATGCCAGAGTGAACCGGAGGATGTGACGGGACTAACGGGCTAGTGCCGCAGTAAGTCTTCCCATCTACCGTCAGTTACTTGCTTTGCAAAAATCCGTATTCATTCTTTTCTAGTTATCTGTCTCATTGGGCTTTTTAAACCAAATCCGTGGAGAGCCTTGTGATCTGTTGTACATCCTAGACGAGGGTTCTTTTTATGATATTCAATATCACCAAGGCTTCTTGATCTAAGTCTGCCCACACTTTCTTTCCTTTCACCCTCAATTCACCTCCTTCACTTGGCACTCCTATCGAGGACTTCCCAGGAGACACCTGGGCTATTGCCGATTCATGAGATATTCCGAAGCAACCCTCAGATGATATAGGGTTCTTGCTTAGTGCTTTCAACCGGCTAGCCATTATTGGCAGGACAAGAAACAATACTTACTGGCTAAAAAGCGTAGGGGGGTTAGCTACATAACTGATCCCAGCTCCTTTCCACGCCCCCAGTGTAGTGCTTTGTATGTTATCGTCCCTGCCTATGATTTTATAATCAGCATACTTTTTGCTGCTTTTCAAACTAGGGTGGAAAAGGAAGAAATAGGTGTTCCAGAGAATGCATGAATTTACCCATGAGAGAAAAAAAAGTATAGCCTAATATTGGCTCATAAAGACTACCCGCTTTCTATTACAAGAAGGCTTTGTACCATCCCTGGAACAGCAGGCTAATCGAATGGTCAGCAATACCAGACTGACAGCATTAGGCAACAAAGGAGAATATATTACAAGTTCAGAGAATTTTTAAAAGGTTAACTAGATTTGCTTGTAGACTGCTTGTCACGCTAAGACACACTTGGGTGCACTCATATTGTACTAAATTATTTTGGAAATGCATAGGCTTCATTAAGCACAACTGCACCCAAATATTCGGTGTGCCCGTGGTAAAGAGTAGCAGACTCGGGCATAAAGTAAACTGTGGGTGTGGTTCCTTTTTTGTAGTTGTGCTGAATGAACCGATGCAAGAAAAAATAGTACTGCTACTGAAAAAGGCTCATCCTGATTTTGTCATTGAATAAAGCAAGAACTATTTGTTATATCAGGGAACCTTTGTTGGTTTTACTAATGGAATATATCCTAAAGAGAATGTCCCAAAGAAAATGTCCAGAAGGAAAGCCCACATACACACAAGGGGCTGTGGAAATAAATAACTTGTATTGAAACAAACACTTACATATATGTACAAAACATGTTTTCTGAATTATAAACAAAAACATAATATTTTAAACAAATCAATACAACTTGAACATGAGTGTTTTTGAAGAAAATTCAAAATAGAACACATAACATAAATAAAGCAAATAGGTGTTTTGAATGTGCAAATAAAGTAACATGTCTATATTTAACGACAACATATGTTCTTTGACACTACGTAGATTCAAAGTGCGTGGTGCATACATCAGTCTCCCTTGCACCCTTGTTTAGAAATGTTTTTTTTTTGTTTTTTTTAAAGGAATACCTAGGTAGTTCCAGCAGTCTTAAGTCTGCCAATGGTTGGATACCTGTTTTAGTAAGTTCTATTGGGAAAAGGTGGTCGCAAATAGCTATATGCCAACGTCGCAGGGGGTAAAGTGGTGGAAACTCCACCTAATGCATAACAATCACATATACAGTAATGTTTCACTGAACCGCAAAAAGTTGGTTCATGAGGCCCCCTTGCTTGAAAATGACGTTTCGGTGGCCATGGCTTCCATCTTGTAATCAAATCAAAGGGACGTGGAAGCCGCCTTCTTCAGGGCGATTGAGCGACCCCTGTAGTGGAGAGACCAAGATAGACAAAAAAGAGGAGTGGGTCAGTTGTCCTCTTGGTGGAGTAGTGTTTCCCTACTGGACTTTTCTGGGTGAATTAGTAAACAAAGGTGAGTAAATCAAACCTTGGAAGGAGAACACAGACCACTGTGTCCTCCGGGGAGCCAGGACCACAGACGGGCCCCACAAGACTAAGGGAGATTTACATACAGGAAAACTCGACCACAGACACGCATGGTGTGGTGTTCACGCCGGAACACGAATACCAGTCGAGTCCCACTTCTGACTTAAGCACAGAGGAGCGCACAGGATTTAATCAAACTATCTCCAATGCTCAGAGGTTCTTCATTCACTCCTGGAGCGAGATCTATATACCTCAGACAAGGGTGGACGATACTGTCCCCCCTTGAAGAACAGCAAACTGTCCTACAACCTGCTATGCCTAGCCCGGGGAGCCTGCACGATCAAGAGTGTTCCTACAAGTTTTTGTGGTGAGACTTTTATTTAATACGCCCGCCACAGGCAACTAGAGATGGGAGCAAGGACGGAGTCTACTCTCTCTCTTATATCAGGCCCCCACTCTAATTTGAACCACTGTCCAATATGCAATCCTTCCAAGATTTGATTTACTCACCTTTGTTTACTAATTCACCCAGAAAAGTCCAGTAGGGAAATACTACTCCACCAAGAGGACAACTGACCCACTCCTCTTTTTTAGGAGGATATACAACAGAGAGGATATATAAATATCCCTCTGAGAGGCTGCACAGAGTTTCAATTCCAACAAACGGACTGGGTGGGGAACAGACCCAACAAGTCACTCAAAAAAGGTTCAAATAGGATATAGTTGCAACTGGGATATAGCAGAAAAAACGCTGATACGGCTTAGGCGTCAATCAAAATGCAGGCTGTGCCAAGTTAACCATGCAAGGATGGCCAAATAAGGAACTGACCAAGTTTCCCTATTGTGGGGGGAAAAAAGTCTCCAGGAGTGAGAATACTACAGTCTCTGGGATACAGTGACTAAGCAGTTCTTGGTTCACAGTTACATTCCTAGGGTTACAGCCACAGGAATGTTGCACCAAACCCCTTTGCGGAATATCCTCTTTGTAGTATTATAGCGCCATGCCCGCCATTTAAAATATGCAGCAGGAGAATAGTGCCTGGCCCCTTTATCTATTCCCTGAGATTAGAGACCCTAAAGCAATGTTTGAGATATGGTGCACTTCGCAACTGTAACATGCTCAGTCCCCCCCTCTCTATCCCTCAAGGGGCATTATATCCTTTCTACTTCAGGCCAGGAACTCAACCACTTGGCTCTGGCAAGTCTGGTAGCCATTTTCAGGATCCTCAATGGACATCTTCTGGGGTCTCCACACAGCCCTAGTCCTTAGCTCCACAGCTACCCAAGGTCCTGCTGCAGGTGCTAAAGCCTACATGTATCTTCAGTGTGCAAGATCTCCACCGCTTCTCCCGCTCTCCTGTCCTCATGTTCTCCTACATTCTTTACTCTTATCGCTCACTCTCCACCCTTTTACCAAGCCCCAGCCATCACAAGTTCTCTGGACCCTTGGCCTTATATATGCCACCATAGGCCATTTGTTGCTTCCTGCTTTGTGAACCCCTTAACATATTTATGTAATTTGGAGAGGATTGATTGTTTGGGGTCAATTAATTTTCTCCCACTGGTATGGGTCGATGGCTCTACAAAGTGAATGGTATGGCAGCCATTTACCGGTTAGGCAGAAGTCTCGCCCCCGGTCTGTCCCTCATGAATCTGAAAATCGGCACCCCTAGTTCAATCTACTTTTGAGGTACACAATGCCTGTCTGCAGCCTGCGCATCTCATCAGCCGTTTGGGTAGTGTCACAGATTAACCAGAATCCATTAGAAATAATCCAAGGGTTTTTATGGAATATTTGTGGACCCTAGAGGTGGGTCAGTTGGTCTCTCTTGCTCTATCCAACCAGAGATCCCAGGTTAGAGCTATTGATCAGTAAAATCCTACTGTCTGTCTTTACTTAAGCTTAGGATGTTACTCCAAAATTATGCCTCTTTAAACTCCCTCAGGAACCTCCGATTTGTATCTACTACGCACAGATTTCAGTGTTCTATAGGTAATTAGGTTGGTGCTCAGTTGGATTCAGGGTGGTACACGTGCATATTTCTCTGTACTCTTACGGTTTCCCTAGCAATCTTCTATCTCTATGATGTTTCACTCTGCCTCACTTCTACCCCCCTCCTTCGATGTTAACTCTTCTCTTTCTACTCTCTCTCTACTACCACTACTCCGCCTCCTCCCACACGATTATTCCACCTTTCCAGAGTACTCTGCCCCCTCCCATACTATTCCACCTCGTAAACTACTACTCCTCTCAGATCACTACTTAACCACCCTCCCTTCACTCTGTGCCAGCCTTCTCACATTCATCCCCTTACACAACCCCTTCTATAGACTTGTCTCTCTCACACACACACACACACACTTACACTGCAGAACCGCTTTCACTCTCAAACAAATGACTCACTGTTTCAGTCTCCTCCAAAAGCAGTCCTCTCTTCCTTCCTCCTGTTGGTCTCTTGTTACCCTTCGGTTCATAGTGACTGTTTCGACATTCAAAGTTTCGAATGACAAAAGTTCCGACACAAAAGTGTCGAAATAAAAAAGTTTAGATTTTTTATTGGGGGTGTCCCCCAAACCCATTTTCTTTAAACACTTATTTTACTATACGAAATAAAAATAAACCCTTTAATATTAAAAAAATACATTTGAAACTTTTTTTCCGACACTTTTGTCATTCAAAACTATTGTTTCGAAACTTTGACTGGACAGCGTACCCTCCGCCTCCCCACTAACCGCAACTAAGTAACTCAAACTTCCTACTGTGTTTAAATCCCTACAATTGGGTGCCGCTCCCTGGCCAATCGGGCTCTGATCCTCCCAATTGTGTGTGCATCCAAAAATTGTAAATGGGGGACAAGGCCTGACCCACTTTCTACATTGGGGTGAACTATCTGAAATACATGGCGGCATAACTGGATTAGCGCGATGGGTCTTATATCGAGCGCCAATGCAGTGAAGCTTCAGTGTACATAGGAGTTTCGTCTTCTGTCCCCTACGTGCCTCGTTCCTTGGTGGTTTAGGGGAACTTGTTGGTATGACGTGAACAGAGCGTGGGTATTAGGACTTTGTCAGCTTTTCCAACCCTACTGGGAGGTTGGCTTAATCCTCCCCTGGTTTGAGTCCAGTCCCTTCCTACCATTCCTGACAAGGCTAGGGTCTCTGCCTTGTCAGAGTAGATCCACACTTGAGTGCTGTAAGCAAGCATTTTCCTCCTCTCTCCAGAAGACCATTATTGTAGGTGCAGTCCTGCAGTTTCTTTGCTGATGGTCCTGCTTGCTCACTAAAGGGCATCAACTTTTTGGGGCAAGTAATGCTAGACTCCGTAGCAGTCACAGATTCCCACCTTTAGATAGTCTCATGGATTCCTCCTCAAGAGAACATGATCAAAGCAAATTGCTCTATGGTCGGTCGGGGGGGGGGGTGGAGTCTCCAGTGCCCTGAACTTGCATATTAGCCCTACAGGGGTGATGCCAGCCACACAGCACAGGTCAGATGCTTTGTCCAGTTCCCACCTCATACAAGTAACTCTGGGATCTTGCTAGTTCACCCTGGTAGACCGGCATTCCAGGGCTGCAGATCCTACAGCCTGCTCACCCCTCCCCACCCCGCCCACCTACTATTTCGGGCCTTTGAATTTTCAAGTACTGCAACAACATGAAAATAACTGAGAAAAACACCCTCAAACCTCAAATAATTACATTTTTGTTTATGTTTCTTTGCAATCATAAATGAAAGGACCATATCCAGCTGAAGCATAGTATAAACACAAGAAATTTAACTAGTCCATAATGTCTCTTTGGTACCTATCTACAGGATGTGCCCGAAGCGACAGGCCTTTAGAAACTGTAAGGTGTAAAAAAAAAAAAAAAAAAAAAGAAAACCAGCCCAAATATATTTTTGGCTAGGAATTTGTCCATCAATGCCAAAATCTCCACGTTACGGAAAACTAGCTTATTATATCTTAAAAAGAACAACGCCCTATTTTGGACTTTTCTAGCTCAAAGGGAATACTTTAATGATTTCTAGTACTGATTATGCTACGATTTTGTATTTATCTGAGACTGCCAAACTACAACATAAGTCTGTAGTTTCTACAGAACGCAATTGCGTTTTGATGTAAACACCACATCATATACAGATCATGCCGGCCCTTGCCGCGGGAGGAGAACATTTGTTTCAAGACAGCCTGCACTGCGCACAGGGCCCCTCCTATAATTAATGCCTGAAGTTTTTGAGAGACCAGTGAATAAAATATACACCCAAGCATAATTTTCGAACTGAACATGGACTAAAGCCAAATGAAGCCCCATTCAAGAAATACTGCATGAAGGGAATTCATTTTCTGTCCCGGTCACTTTCTTGTGGAACTCTGTATAAACACACTTAGGAATGCAGGAACCACAGACAAATGCAGGAACCACCTCTTGGTTAATAAACAGCAGGCGACATCCGTTGGTTTTCAAATTATAATACATCATTGCAAACATAGCACCAAGTGGCCACGTATGATGGGTATCTGGTCATTGCATCTAATGCCATTCCATCTAATTTTTTCCATCTAAAACATGTGCATCGAATGCATGTCTTTGGGGGTAAAGGGTTAATTTTTGTTCAGGAGGATTTCAAAGGGTAAGAAACCGGGGCTTGGGGGAACCCCCTCGCCAAAAAAATTGAAAGAACAAAAAAAAAAATGTATTTGATGCAAGACCATACACGATATAAAATACATTCACTTGAGATGATTCGAGGATTACCCGGGGAATTAATCGCTGTTCCAAGCCTTACCTTGTCCCCGCCAGCTTGTCCGCAGTGAGAACTCATGAGGCGATACATAAGGTCTACAAGTTCTGCGGCATATACGCTAATGTCCGCTGCGCTGCAGTAATCTGCTCATTAAATAGTAACAGAATGTATACATTTGGGATTGATCAGTTGAATAACTATCGATTTTGACCCAACTGTAAGGAACTAACCCCTTTTAAATATGAAACCCAGCCCCTGATGACAATTTAAAGAGGTTATATTGGAATAATTTTGAAGAAAAGCATTCGAGAAATAAAATCATAAAATTTACCAGGAGAAAGGATATTTACATAGAGAAAATGAGTAGACTTACTGGAAAAGGGGAGTTTCATTAAATACACAGAATAATGTAAACAATCATCATATAAATTAGGGAATATGGTTATTCCTGATTCAAAGGATTGTGTTGATCCTACAACAAACATTTACAAAAGCAAAAACTGAAAAAAATATTCTTTTCCCAAGCCACTTGTCAAAGACTAAAGATATGCATGAATACAGTTTACCATTAAAATCAGAGGGGGTTTCAAATATTTACACCAAGTTGCTGTGTGCTAAAAAAGAAAAGCAAGAACCTTTGCAGAATCAAGAAGATTCACTATGTAACGCTATCAATATTCAGTCTGTGCTTACAGTCTAGTGATTGTGTCTGCTATGTCAGGAGCAGGCTGCGATAATTTAGAGATAGTATTAAACAGTTTTGCAGTATACAAAATATTGACAATCTAATATGAGTAGAATTAATATAATTAACCACATACCTAAACACTACATGGGTTAACTGGCCTAGAACTGAGAAAGAATGAATGTGGACAGATACAAGATCTGGGATTATTAGCAATACAGCAAAATACTAATATTGTAATGTTTGTTTGTAAGACTGAAGAATACATTTAATTGACATATCCAATAATGTAAAGTTTCTTTAGGTGCATGGTGAAGGATCAAAGCCAAACAGCTCTGGGCACATGGAGAGCACTGGTTGCCAATTAACGTTGTCCTGTGGCAGACTGCATTATATACCAGGCACAATTACTTCAAGATCAGTCTTGGCAGCCAGTGTAGGTATCCCAGTGCTGGAGTCACTTGCCCCCACCCCTCCATGTGTGTTTGACTATGTGTCAAACTGCAGGCTCTCTAATTTTGTTTATTGGTTGCTGTGGAGTAGCCAAATATTCCATATTAGAGTAGTTAAGACACAGGAAAAGATGGGCCTTTATCAGCATTATATGATGAGAACGTAAAACATTTAAAATGAACAAATAAGACTTTTGGGTGAGTCTGGCGTGCTGAAATGGTCAGAGGTTTGACCATAATCAACCCCTAATTCCACGTATTGTCCACTAAGACTGGGGTGATTCCCCACATTGAAAGCCAGAGTTCAGAGATACAGTGGAGGATCACCACCTCCATTTCACTGGCATTGAAATTGACACTTCTATCCATCCAATTATTGATGGCTTCCATACAGTTTGAAGACTAGATGATGGTGGTAGCTCCACCGAGTAACAGCAATATCCCAGTGTCAGTGTCATTGAGGAACACGAGAACATGCAAGTGGGATACTAGAACTATAGGCTGGCTGCATAAATTGAAGTGGAGCAGCGATGGAGCAGAACCCCGAGGGATGCCATACAAAATGGTAAACTAGATTCAAATGGGATAGGGACGGTACACAAGAATGTACTAATTGCAAGGCCAGATTTTGGATTCTAAACCTCGATAGGCATCCAAGAAGGGTGGCATGGTCTTGGGTATATAATTCCTTGAGAAAAATCAAACAAGGCACTGACTCTTCCACCATCCTTCTAATGTTGTCCATGTGGCAAGGGGGATAGGAGGCCTACCAGGGATAAATCCAGTGCCAATCCTACCCCAGAGAGGTACGGTGGCAGTTCGGAGGAACCACATTCCTGTTCCCTCCCCATGTGCTATCTTGTATATGTGCAGTACCAAATTGCAGAACTCAATACCTGTGACCCACAATGTTGGGATAGTTTCTCTTCTCATTCCAGAAGCTTAAAATGTAAAGTCAAATACCCACAAGTAGAAGAATCAGCACCCCACAATGAGCCCTGTAAGTGCTCCGGGGGAGAAAAATCACCCAGAGATCTGGTTTCCACCGACTCCAACGTACACAATTGCCAGGCTACCGTACTTAGCAGAGCCACTCATTTAGGGATGAGGCTGCTCAGGCCATAGCATTGTTTGTTGCTTTACCATTGATAAATGTACCATACATCAAGGGTAAGGCACGTGAACAGAGTTACTGCGTGAGCTAGCTAGGACAACTGTGTCAGTGTGCATTTACTTTCTTACTGTGGAATGGCATTTGTTACCTTTTACTTGGCATCAAGTGTAAAGCAAATGTGATGAGTGTCATTACATGGCTGGACTGGCTTACATTGGTGGCTTCTGTCTAGCCATATAACCTTTGTGTGTAATTGCATTTTTGTACTTTGCATCAAGAGTTAAAGCAAACATAAGTGTGATTGCGTTGTAACACTGGCCTAACTTGGTATAGCCAGTCTGGATACATTTTCCTTCTGTTGCAAGGCATTTCTTTACTGGCTGGGTGGCCTTATAGGCTAAGAATGGCATATATTGGTGCAGCATGCATGGACGTGTATGGCAGGTTTCATAGACTGGCATATGTTGTCGGCAAAGGTATCATCAAAATGTGTTGCAAGATGGTCCTGTGCATTGTTGGTGACTTGCATCTATTAGGTTTTTCATGTGAAACCAAACCAAAACTGATGCAAATTGTGTTACTTATTATCTAAATTTTCAAAGAAAGTGCTGTAAAATGCAGAATTGTATCCCATAATTTTACAATATTTCCCTGGGGGGAACCCCCAAACCGCCCCTTGCATATTAGCTGCATACATTTATGCCCCTCCAGTTCAAAAATTCACTAACAGTAAAACTGTTCACAGCATCATGGAAGGCAGATGCTACACACATTGCATTGTGGGTCTGTTCTTTACAAAGGTGTACACAACATAAAACGGTCAGGCACTGCTGAGTACTTTCAGGCTCCCTTTACATTGGCTCCTTTTACTTAAGTGCTATGGCTGGTCAAATCATTGTATTTCCCTTGAAGATGAGCAGCGGGGCAGTAATCAGAAGATCCTCAATATTCAAAACCGACCCGTTTGGCTAGTTCTTGTTTTTTTTATTTGTGTTTTAGTTCAACACAAACACAGGCAGCAAACATTATAAGATCAAAATAAAATAGCAACATTAAAATAGTTAAAATCTTTAAAATTATCATCGAGCATAAAAGAAAATTCTGCTCTATTTGAAAAAAGTGCTAAGTGTGTGTATAATAGATCCAAAAATCTTTGGTTTTTATTGAGTTTATAATTGTGTGCTAAATTGCCCAACGTGACCATATCAAGGGGGCCCGATTTCGGGCAGTCAGTAAAGAGGTGCCTTGCTGTTTCTGCATTACTGGGAAAAAGGCAAATTCGACAGAATCTGTCCTTTTGAGTAAATTGCCAGAGAGTTTGCCAAATGACTTGCAATGGGAGTGGATTAGTGTGCATCAAGAGCCGCAAACGGCGGACCCCTGGATGCAGGTTTTGCATGAGATACAGTTGGGGCTTCCTGTAGGCGTGAGTACCCATGATGACTGGAGAGTAGCCTCTTAGCATTGTAAGTGTTCATAGTTGCAACCTCAGTCCCCTGTCAAGCCTCCTTGAAAAGGCCCCCTTTAGACTTCAAAGGACGCACAATGGTTGAGATCAGGTGGCCAATTTATAATTAAAGAAATCGTTATTCAACTTCAAATAGTTGGTCCCCTTCAAATATGGTTCCTTATGAAAACTGTTGCTCAGTAATGCTAAAAGGGGGGCACTTAGGGGTCCTAATAGTTTTTTATAAATAAATCTGGTCTCCTTTTCAAGGCTGGGCCGTGTAAAGAGCTAAGCCTCAACTCCAAACGGAAAAATTCCATTGAGGTCGAACTAGGTAGTTCCAGGATCCTCTGCAGTAGCAGCCCTTGGAGCTTGGTGAGCCAGCTCAGATCGCCGATTGCCAATGCCTCTAGCTCGTATAGGATAGTCTGGCAGAACCACTGTTTACATAGTGTAATGATGGCATGTATTGTATAGCCGGCATGCTGGTGTGCTTTCCTTGTCTTAAGCTCAATAATCCTGGTATAGCTTGCCCGATTGGTGAGATCAAGACACCGATATTTATAAGAGTGTGTGTATTCAATCTCACCGAGTACGGTAAGCAGAGTAGGCTGGTTCACCTTCCTTATGGAGGAGAGCGTACATTTTGTCTTACCCAAAGTCACAGATAAATCTTTATTTATTGCATACAGCGGAGGCTCATTTATCATGGCCTTCATATCTGTAAAAGTCTGCTCTACCATGTCTAAGTCATCAGCATAACCCATTGAGGTTACAGGCGTAGATCCTATTTTAGGGGGGCATTTAGCGTGGTTCTCCAGATGTGTCGGGAGGTCAGATATATATAAATTAAACAGGGGAGCCAGCACACAACCTTGCTGGACGGCCCGGTTTACTCTCATATGATCCGACAGATATCTGCTGTTCCCCAAGCGCATACGAACAGTGGTGTTACTGTGGGGTGCTATAATTATTACCAGCAACCACGCCAGACAGTTCATTATTACTCTTAGCTGTCTCCACAGTAAACCACGATTGACCTGGTCGGTCGAACACTGCACGGAGGTCCACGTAGGTTATATACAGTGGAGAGCTCTGTTTGCATCTGGCCCTTAAGATAAGCGCATCCAGCAGCCGTATTATGAAGAGGGCTGGACCCTGGACGAAACCCAGTTTGAAAAGGTAGTCATTCGATTGCGGTGGCCACTGGACTAACATGTGAACACCCACATTTTCAGACGTGTTGGAATTATCTGGTTTATAGGAATCTTTTGTAAATTATTTAGCTAAATGTTTATCTCTATTATGCGCACTCGGAGGGCATGGCACAATGTGTCAAATGAAGACCACTGTGGCTCTCCATCTGTATATCTGACCATTTGCTTACATTTTTGGACTGTACGTTTTTCTGATTAATGTCTACACCAAAAGGGCAGGTCACGAACGATAGATTTATTTCCTGTGTAAGGTATTGCAAATATTTTTGCATGACCATGTGCAAATAAAGTACGATCATTAAACTAAACAGTCGGTGCTCTGCCGTTTTACGAATCTTTCTTTTTCTACTTAATTATCCTTAAGGTTGGTTATTTGGATTTTAAATTTAATTTAAAGTAAAGCACTGACCATGTGATGGAATATTGGAGCACTGTGATATGCCCATAAAGAGATTTCTAAGAAAAGCTTTTGTGGAATTTTAATAATTTCATGACCGAACACGAAATTAATAAAATGTTTTATATGTGCACTTGTGTAATACAATTTCTTTTAAATCATGTACAAGGAGAAAAATGATAATGTACACAGAACGTGTGGTTGACTAGGGGAATGAGACACTAACCCAATAATAGTTGCCAGGCCTTTTAGTTCCCTGCAATTTTCCTCAATGTCAATTCCCAAATTCCTTGCAATTTAGTTGGCAATTGTATACTGTTCACTATAAAAGTGCCAGTGTCAAACTACCCAGGTAGTAGAGTGTGGTGCGGCCATATTTCCTGATCTGGTAGCTGAAAAGGATACTACTAATTTTAAAAAACAAACAAAAAAAGATAATTGCAAGACGACACTACAATGCCATACATACTGAAGTGTCACTGGGCAGCAGCGCCTGCCAAGGCAGGCAGGAATAATGTGATGAATAAGCAAAGACATGCACGAAACACCGCAGGACAAATAAGAGGACAGTCCTGCCAAGGAGCTCCATTGCAAAGTAAATGTCATGGACACACCACTAGTGTCACCATACACATACCGAGCAGCAGAAAAGGTCAGACTTAATTGCATCGCGCAAAAAAAACAACATTTGACCTGTGACCTAGATACATACATGCATGCATGCATGCATGTTTCTCAAGAAAAGCAACCACCAAGCTAAATCGGCAATAGGTGTAATAGTGTGGCTTTCTGACTGTTGCAACCACTACATGCAACAGCCACAGTTATAACATGCCTGTAATCCAATAAATGTCCTCCAATTCATAAATTAGCAATGCCTATTAGAAATTCAGTAATTGCAAATAAACTATTAAGTGGATTATGTACATAAGTGTATCATTTGAATATAATTATAGTAACCATGAAGGTTCAAAGAAACATATGTACTGATATTATGTAAACCAGAAATATTTCAAACTTAATAAAGTGTATTAAAATCACAGACTGACAGAGAATCATAACTAATCAGCCTGACAGAATAAGAACACGCTCAGGAAAAAGCTGTGCATTTATCATATGAAGGAGCGTGGACTAGTGCCCACTTAAGACCCATTAGCAGTTCACAAAACGCAAAGGGATTAGTCATAGGGATGGCATAAAAATGGCTCATTGTAAGGACAAGCACCACCAACTCGTGGTGAAATATACATACCCTCTTTTCTAATACAGATGTGAGAATCTGCGAGCCATGTAACCGCTCTATGTGCTATCCAGTCTCATAAGAAAAGAGCCGCAGATCTAGGTGCTATCCACAGTCTCATAAGAATAAAGCCGCAGCTCTAGGTGCTATCCACAGTCTCATAAGAATAGAGCCACAGCTCTAGGTGCTATCCACAGTCTCATAAGAATAAAGCCGCAGCTCTAGGTGCTATCCAGTCTCATAAGAATAGAGCCGCAGCTCTAGGTGCTATCCACAGTCTCATAAGAAAAGAGTCGCAGCTCTAGGTGCTATCCACAGTCTCATAAGAATAGAGCTGCAGCTCTAGGTGCTATCCACAGTCTCATAAGAATAGAGCCGCAGCTCTAGGTGCCATCCACAATCTCATAGGAATAGAGCCGCAGCTCTAGGTGCTATCCACAGTCGCATAAGAATAGAGCCGCAGCTCTAGGTGCTATCCACAGTCGCATAAGAATAGAGCCAGAGTTCTAGGTGCTATCCACAGCAGAAGCTCTAGATGGTATCCACAGTCGAAAAGGAAAAGAGCCATGTGCATCTGTCGGGCTAGGTCTAATAAGAGTAGGTTAAAATGTTTAAAGTGTTACTCCACTTCCCATGTGTTGGACCTAGAAAGAAGCCCACTTTCTTTTGATCCATACTTGACATGCTTTATCTTAGTGATAACCAGTAAACCCATAGACCATGTAGGTGCTCTGTCCAACCTCTTCCATGGAGCGTAATACAAATAAAGGCATTGGTGCACACACCCCAATATCGAGTCAATTGCGTCTTTGTACGGCCTTAACACAGTACACCTCTGTGTGCAATGTGGAAAAAGTCCCTAGTCTCCTCACAGTGTGCGCCTGAATGCCCTTTGGAACCACAAGCCGTTTTGAAACCTTTTTATGCAGTGCAGAATCCATCTGGAGATCGTCTATTTAGATTTTACACCACTTTCTTTGGACCTGAAAACCCACAAAACAACTCACTGAACTGGCTTGAATGGCACAGCCGCAAGGAAAGCTAAAACCAGGTTGTGTTCCAAAGAACAAACAAATGGCTTTAGAGGGAAAGCATGTTTCCGGCCCTTGATAAACTGGAGAACCATGGGGAAGGCAAAGTAAAAACCTTGTTCAGGAGACCTATTAAAAATGGAAAGAGGCCCCAGAAGAACAAGTTACTTACCCCTGGTAACTTTCGTTCAACTGGATATTTCTCCCACGTAATTCCTCATCTTTCGATACCTTCCCTTCCAGCGTCAGCTGCTTCGGAATTTTTTTTTTTCAGCAGAGGGCACTGTGCCTCGATGTGTTCAACTTGATGTGCCTCGTGGGCCTACGTCTCGGGGCAGCGTAAGTATAAATTACACGCGCAGCGCCGGCTACTTCAGTTCAGTTTTTTTGCCTTCTTCCCTCGGGATTACCGGCATTAACGCATACAAGACAGTATCAGACGATGACTGAACGCAAGGTGTAATGCGCTGAAATATTATTGCGAGGCTGGGAAGGGCGGTAAGGAATACGTGTGTGGAACATCCAGTCGAAAGAACGTTACCAGGGGTAAGTAACTTGTTCTTCGAATGGATTGTGTCCTCCCACATATTCCTCATCTTTAAATAGACTCCCAAAGCAGTGTTGGGTTTGGAGGAGAGAGTAAGAATTTTCGAATCCTAAGATTACATTTTCATGTTTTGTCATGGATAGATTGCAGAATCGCCTTGCCAAATCCTCCCTCCTGGCCTGAAGCAGAGTCCAGGCAGTAATGTTTTGTGAAGGTATGAATGGTAGATCGGGTGCTGCAGCACAAATGTCATTAATCAGAACCCCGCTTTGTAAAACAGACGACGTAGCCTTCGAATGGCATAAAATCTAACAGTAGGTCCATTAACGAAATGAGTCGACATTTATTAAGACTTCTCTAAATACATCCCTTGTAACGTCCCATCTACATTAAACGCCACTCTACAGCCTAAACACATGCAGTTTGCCTGTGAATAGCTATCTAACTAGCCAATATTTACTTTTAACTTCCATCCCAGTCCATAGCCTTATAAATACTAACAAGGCAAAACGGGGCTAGAGCTACATAAGCACCATAACTACAGTGTCCTCTAAGCATAATCCTCACTATATTCAAGGATGAGTATTCTAACCTCCTAACGGTTCTTTAATAAATAGCACCAACATTTGACGCTTACCACCTAGTTATGAGGGTTACTAATTAAGAATTAAGCCACATCTAAAACAATGTTATAGTCATATTATTAAATATATAAACACCCCCTTAGAAACTATTTGGGTGAAGGGCTTAGCATTAACTACGAGTACACGATACAGCTCCGCTCGATTAGCCAGACCAAAAGTAATAACTAAAAATGGACTACGAACGCCTTATAATATCCCCCACTCAAGATGGCGACCGCAACTATGATCAGTACGGCGCCTGGCAGAGTTTAAGACAGAAGCTGGAGGACGCTAGTGAAAGAACTAATAAGAATAAGGTATTTTCCCCATTCCCAGAAATAATTAACAGCAGCAAACTTAGAGTGATCTAAAACCGTGCGGAATACTCCGCATACAAATGTGAAATAACACTGCTGTTTTCGCCGAGGTAAATAGACTTAAATATATCTATTCTCCATCCTCTTTAGTTTCACCTAGTCACCATCCCATGCTGACAACTAATACACCTCCACAAGGAAGAGAGGTACAGAGGAAAAACACCATAGGAATACTACTGCTTAAGCTAGCGACATCTCGCTCAAGGTAAGCTTAATCAGACGCTATCCTTTAATTTAAGGTTTACCAACAGCCAAATTAACACTGTCTAAACTAGACTCTACCCATGGTTTCTTACAGGCACAATCTGGTGTCTAGCCACTCCACCTACCATGCAAAAGACATAAGATTCAAAGCTCTAAAATAACTAAGAGAATCAACTAATAAGGAATAACGCCATAAGGACATAGAGCCTCCTAACAAGAGGTGAGCTATGATTGCACTATCTTCATGCACTGTACCGTATGAGCCTAACTCCCATGTCAATAAACCAACTAAATTATGCAAATTAAATTTGCAGGTCGTTTAATACTCAATAAAGAGCCAAGAGCAGACCAAGAGGACAAAGTCCTGCTATATCCAGAAAATTACCTCTTAATGAGCCACTCGACCTGACAAGACTAGGTAACTAATTAACCTAGCCATGTCTGATAAAATGAAATGTCTTAGACGAACAAGGAGTACTTACACCTCTCTTCTTTTTGTCTTTCTGTTTTATATAAACAGCTGCAGAAAGAACATTCATGTTCGTTATTTAACACCACCAACAGGAATGATTATCGAATGATATATGCATTTACAGCACTTCCTGCAGATGTTTTTACTGTAACTATTTAGATACAGTGACACTACTCCTGAAGAAAGTTCAGAGAAATATTAGAGAACTGAAACATGTCGAGTTTTCTCCATCTAGTTTAGCACTTACTAGTTTGATGAAATAGTTACCCCACAACAGGGGCTTATGATCAATGCAAGGCAGTAATACATTTCCTGCAGAGATCGCCTACACTATTAGCCAACTAGACATTTGCTATAAGATTGTATCTAAATCTACATGTCCCAACTAAATTGTCTGTTTTTAGACAGTCTGTTAATGTTTTACTATTGTCACGACCCTCGCCCAAAACCCCCTCTGGCAAACCCATTGGCCATGTGGAGTCAGGACTCGGGCCTCTAGAGCCTGGCATCCTCTTCAAAAGCCCTCATGGGGCCAGTCCTGGTGCCTATGGTGCCAGGCTCATACACCATGAATAAACAATGTGCTTGGGAACTACTTTATTATTGTCAGCCAACATGGAGGGATCCACATAGCTTGGTTCATAAGAACCAAGCTATGTGGATCCCTGTTTGGGGTGTGGTAGCCTAGGGACTACTTTTCCTGGACTATTTTATTGGGGCTATTTAAACCACACCGGAGCAAGACAACACGCTTTGCGTTACTTTGCAGCTTGCAACGTGACGCTCACCGTATCCAGCTATTCCCTCGAACCTCAGAGAAGCAGAACCTGCAAGGAGACAAAAGGAACATCATTAGCAGCAGCATCTCACCTGCAGTCTTCATCTTTAAACACTCGCAGCTACTGAGAACAGCTTCCTCGAATCTGCACGCCTCCCAGACAGAACGACCTGAAAGAGGAAGATAGAGGCAACATTAAAGAAAGCAATAGAGACATTTATAAATTACTAACTGCTCAAAAGGCTTACCTGGCTGGTCGCCTCTCGGCTGGCACCACTCCGGACATGCCACTCGCGCTGAAGAACACCGCGACCTACAAGGAAGGAAAACAGGTCAGCAAAGGCAAGACTTCGCAGCACTGCGCATAGCGCTTACTTACCGCATCATAGCGCTCTTAATGCGCCAACATTTACCAGAGGGGCTCAACCAAGCTAGTTCACCGCGCTGAAGCTCTGCATACCCAAGGGAGAAAAAAAGAGACATTTTAAACAAAGAAAGGCATGGAGGATAGCAATAAAACTAAAGAACAGCAATAAGACCTACCTGAACAATATCAAACGGGCCAGCGTCAGTCAAGTAACTGGACCGCACTCACCCATGAAAGACAACGCGCCCCTGCAAAGAAGGCAGGACAGAGAGCACGCCTAATTCTACCAAAGGTGAGGAGAGGGCGCCAAAGGGACTGAAATCATACGGGGGGGGGGTGTAGGGAGGATACCTAGCCTAGTCGGTCAGTCTTGAACACAGTCCTCCTGTATTTTCAGGCAGAACCTTCCCCGCAGACCACATCAGGGCAAAGCTGAGAAGCATACCAGCAAGTAACCCGGCTGGGTGGCGTCCCTGTGGATACCAGGTGAGAGTAACAACTATGTTAAGTGAATGGGATTGACCCACCGCTTTTTAAAGTCTGAAATGTATTTTTTCTAAACGATTGAATATTAAAATATGACTTAATATGTATCACTTACAGCATTGATTTAATGAATACCGACTGTAAGCTGTTGATATGAGCTAACTACCTCTAATGTTTATAATACTGACCTCCCCGATAAAAGATAGAGCTACTACCTAGGTAGTATCATTGGGTTTCCCCCCACAGATGTGTATTGGCTCCTAGCCGCAGTGACATGTTCTGTCCTTTTCAGGCCTTCTACAATGCGCACTGCATTGTTCTGAATCACCTGCAACCGTGTCATGTCTTGTTTGGAGATTCCTAGCAGAAGACAAGATCAGTAGTCCACTTTAGCTCCTATAATGGCTTGTGCCACTATAGCGCGATTGGCAGATGACAAAAAGGGCTGGAGCTGGGCTAGGAACTTTAGATGGTAACAAGTGCTGGACACAAGACCATTGACCTGATTTTTCATGGACAGTTCTTGATCGAGACTCGCCCCACGCGTCTTAACCTTGTGCTGGGTGTCAATATTGCAATCTGCAATTTTAAAGAAAAGGTACTTCGAGTTGAGCTTATTCAGATGTGTCGCAGTGCAATCCTCCTCTTTGCTAGAATTTGGGTAAAATGTTGGCACAATCTTTTGACTGATGTGAAAGTCCAATACTATTTCTGGAAGCCCTCAGGACAGCTTTGTCCTTATTTATATATGGTGGTTTACTTGATAAGTCTTGTAACTGGCTCACCCTGCGGGCAGATGTTAAAGCGACTAATAAGATGGTCTTTAAAATCAACAATCTCAACGGACTTGAGTGAAGTGGCTCAAAGGGAGCGCACATAAGAGACTTCAGTACTAGATTTAAATCCCAAACTGGGACCAGAAATTGGACTGGAGGAAACGCATGTGTGAGCCCTTTTAGAAATTGAACAATCAGTGGCATCTTGAAATATGAGTTTTCTTACAACGTGCCCTTAAAGATTGACAGCGCTGCCAAGTACCCCTCGATTCCCAACTGGAGCCCAGAATAGCTAGATGCAATAAGAAAGAATGTAGGTGTTTCACACAAAGGGATCCATATTCTTCTCTCTGCACCAGCTACAGACTTGTTCCAACAGCAGCCATGCAGATTTCATTGCTGGCCTTCTGGCCGACAACCAAATCTCCATTACGCCTTCCGGGAGGTCCCAATCCTTGTTTCTGAACTACTCAGAAACCATGCGTTAAGGTGGAGTATCTGGACCTCTGGATGGAGAACCCGACCCTCCTCTTGTGAGAGAAGGTCCTCTCTTTCTGGAAGACACATTGGAGGGCAGATGAACCACGTTCTACTGGCCCACTGTGGAGCAATTAGGACCCTGGATTTCCCAAACTTCACAACCTCATGATCACTTTAGGAATGGCACGAGCTGGAGAAAACTCATACAGGAGTGGCAACGCCCAGTCCACTACAAACTCATTCCCTAGAGCTCCTCTTGGGGGTGGAATTCCCTGGAACTGAACAGTTTGCATTTCCGGTTGACACTGGTTGGAAACATGTCTACTTGAGAGGTTCCCCAAAGGGTGAAGATATCTTGAAGGACTTCCTGAGAGAGCCCGCCGCTGTGTTATCCTCTCCAGCCAGGTGAACTACCGATAGAGAGATTCCATCATGAATTGCCCAGAACCAGAGCTGCATTGACTCTCTGCACAGTGGTAGTGACCCTACACCTACTCTCTTGTTTAGGTAGTTCATGGCCACTGTGTTGTCCGTCATTATCAGGACATTCTTTCCCCGTACAGAAGGCAGAAAGGACTTCAGCGCTAGTCTGATCGCCCTTCGCTCCAAAAGGTTGATGTGTAGTTTGGACTCCGATGGAGACTAACGACTGCTGACTGTCAGATTGTTGGTGTGGGCTCCCCTCAGACTGTTGTCCTCGGAGGCCCACCATAGGAGATCCTGTGTGACCATCTTGCCCGAGAACTGAGACCACTGTGTTCTGAGGGCCCATTGGAGGGATCTCCTTCTCAGACAAGCCTCTGGCACCAGGAAAATGCAGGATGCCGTGAGGCAAAGCAACCTCAAAAAATCAAAGGCTGGAAGACGCTGGACACTTTTGAATTTGGTGACCATCTGCAGAATGTGTTGAGCCCTCACCTCAGATGGCAAGGCTTTTCCCCAAGGATGCATCTAGGACTGCGCCGATGAACTGGAGCTTTCGAGATGGTATCATTTGGTACTTCTTGAAAATGAGAGAGAAGCCTGTGGAGAGAGTGGCAGGTTATGCTGAGATGTTCCAGGACTCGAGAGAACAGGCCCTGATCAGCCAATCGTCCAGGTAGGGGTAGACCTGAATCTCTCCCCCACTCGCCCGAGACTCGCTGCCACCACCACTATCAAGTTGGTGAAAAGCCTCGGGCGGAGGTCAGCCCGAATTGCTGAACGTAAAACATACTGAGAACCACCAATGGCGAACCTCAGGTATTTACTTTCATGTGCATATCCATCACAAGTACAGAAAGAATCCTGCAGGTCCAATGACGCCATCCAATCCTGAAGCTGGAGGGCCTGAAGGATCTGAGAATGGGGGACCTTGAACAAGTCCTTCATGAGGAACTTGTTCAAGCATCTCAAGTCCAAGGTGGGTCACAATCCTCCGTCCTCTTTGGGGATTAGAAAATGGTAGAATGTCACCCTGTGTTACCTGCCATCACAGGTACTGGTTCTATGGCACCTTTCTCTAGCAGGCTTGACCGTTTCTGAAAAAGCAACAGATCTGGAACTTTGAATAAGTGGCTCCCCTGTGGATGATCTTGAGGCCTTCTTAAAAAGGGGAGGCAATAACCTTGGCCTGTTTCCAGCACCCACGCATCTTAAGTAATACCTCACCATTCTTGCAGATGCAGAGTGAGTCTTCCTCCCACCAGGGTTTTGTAGGTTAAGGCCTCAGAGGTTTTGAGGCGGCTGAGGGCAAAGCAGCAGTTGCTTGGGCGGACTTGGCACCTCTTCCCTGTCCACCACGAGGGCAATTTCTTTGGCCCCTTTGATTAGCCAGTCCTCTCGCTCGGTTCTATGTGATTTTACTGAAAACATTTTTTTTTAATGTTTTTTACTGGAAAAAAATCTAGTAAAAAAAAAAAAATCACCTTTTCTCTTTTTATTAGGGGGTCACTTCCTAAGCCCCATTTTCCTATGTTTTAACCCCCCAAACCCCTACATATATAAATTATTCTTTTGGGTAAAATCACTGGACACCCTCTCGCTCTATCAAAAGAGGAGTAGTAACAAAAGGACCTACCCCTCCAAACTGGTCCACTGTGGTGTGAGAGATGTGGCTGTCTGATGGCAGTGCAGAGTGATTTGGCTGCTGCCTTAAAGGTCTGCAGCTTCTCCAGGCTCTCGTCGGCCTTGCTGTCAAACAGCTGAGTGCAGTCAAAGGGCATGTTGAAAAGTCTGGATTGCACATCCGGTGCAAGTCCAGACTTCTCAGCCACGCAAACCTGTGCATCACTGTGCTCGCTGCCATGGCTCTGCTGATGCGGTCTGCAGAGTCCAAACCTGACTGAAAAGATTCACACATGGCTTCCTTTCTGTCTCAATATTCAGGAAGCCGCCTCGCCCTTCTCCCTCCAGAATGTGTTCAGCCGTCATGGAGAAACAGTCCCACGAGGTGAACGAGAATTTTGCAAGTGTGCAAGTGGCATTGCCTGATTTTAGCACCATACTTTAGGACACCTTTTTCACCATCGCGTTGAAACGCTTATCGTCTCTATCTGGCAGTATGGTGGGGTATGCGCATGCTTGGATGTGTAAGTTGCCACTTGGAAAGACATGGGTGTCTGGCTAAATACTCGGGATCACTACTGGAAGGCCTGTATTTTTTGGTGAGATTTATGTTGTGAAGGATTCCAATCGGGCATCACACACCAGACCAGGACCTTTGCCCTTAGCCTTAGATGTAGCGTGCAATTAGAATGCTTTTTCTTTATTTTCTACGAATTCGAATTGAGCAGATACCCAACCCATCTCACACCCCTTTTTACAAATACCCCGGGTCACAATGGACCATGAACCAGACCAATGGGTGGCAACATAATATTTATTTTAAATTCAAAGAAAATCACACCATTTTTATATTGGGCAGCAATCACCAAAGGGGTGATAATTACAATGAAAACCACCGAAATACACTTGGGTAACATTCTACATGAACATATCCAAAGCATAAATGAATAGGAGCACTTTTTCAATTAGTATGGATAGCACCTGAGGTAAGGTTTCCCCTGCAAATGTTTCCTCAACCCCAATTCATCGAATTCTGATTGGATAGGAAGAAGCAGCAGGGAGTCAGGGATATGAGGCGGCAAACAGACCTTCCCTCACAAAATAAGAGATTTTAAAACCCTTTTCAATGGCATAAATTGACTCGGAATTTGACAAATAATGATGTGTGGTTAAATAATGATATACATATGTTGTATCACAGTATCAGGGATGTGATATCCCTAGCAACTATAAGGTAAGGTATCACAAAAGGCATACAGTTAAAAAAGCAACTTCAAATGAAAACAGTGTAGCCAAATTCACACGTTGAAAAGTTGCAATTTACACATCTGCAGTTTTAATGTTTGTTTGAAAAAAACTTGGTGAAATACACAGAATCGGAATGCGGTTTTTAGGCTGGGTGATAGATGCACATCACAGGGACAATATAGAAGTGAAAGAGTGGCTATAGCAGAAGAATTGGGTGAGATTTTCAAGGTGGAAGGAGGCTTGGTTTAGGTAAAATAAAGCAGTTAAGAAAAGAAAATTGGTTTTAAAAAGGAAAGGCAAGGCAAGTTTTACTTAAACTAAATTATCTAGACTATCTGGTTAAAGAAAGACATGGTACGTTCCAAGATTGATTTGCAACGTCAACCTTTTCACCCCGCATTCAACTTTATGTGGGAATTAATTTGATTATTCCAAATATGACTAAGGATTTATGATCTATGCAAGATAGAAATGAATAGAGAAGTGGCGCCAACGCTTGGAGATCAATGACAAGAAGCACAGAGAATTCTAACAGTTTTAACAAGGAATCAGGGTGTGGATAGATAGGATTACTTAAAAAGTGGAAGAAAGACAAGGTATCAAGATGGGGTAGGCTATGTGTGGCTATTGGATGGGGAAATACTCACAATCCGCACTTGAGTTTGGGGATTTGGACAGTCAACCGGTTCAGGACTCAAAAGCTCTGGTCATAGGATGTTAGCGGACCGCCCTAAGAGCAAGCATCTGGGCAAGTCTGGTCACTGGATGGCAGGGGTACAGCGGGCATGAAGGTAGTGAGCAAAAGGTCAGTCTGGTCACAGGATGCTCCTTTGTGGGGTTTTCTGGATAATTGGCACTGCTTGGATAGGGCCAGTTATGCTTTGGCCTAGCAGTAGAGTCTGGAATCTTGCAAAGGTGGATCTGGAATGTCTTGATACGCAGGCGCTGGAAATTCAGGAGAGAGTGTCCTGTCACTGTGAGCTCCCAACCCTTTTACAAAGCGGGTGACATCACCTGGTATATTGTTGGGCAGAACTAAGCTAGACCTACCCCAAAGAATCTGATAGGTCAGCCTAGGTTAATCGCCTGCTCAAGGAGGAGACTCAGTTTAGGGGGTTGTGTTTTATGAGATGAAAAGCCATCCCACAGTCCATTTTGCCAAAAATCAATCTTAACATAAATCACACATTTGTACAGTCATGGCCTTTTGGCAAATTACATAGGCAGGTTACATATTTCACACAAAGCATGGCAGTCCAATTCTCACGTTTCTAGGACTTTGTTTCGTCCGTCTAATAGTTTTTCATCATTTTCAATGAAATTATTTTACCTAAAATTCTATAACTTTATACATGTGTATATATGATCATAAGGCATGTAAGTATTGAATTTGAAAGTGGCATCATGTACACTTTCCTCAGAACATCCAATTATCTGCCATTTCTGACTGTTATATGCCACTGAAGGCTACCACGTCTTGAATAACAGCCATCAAAATTGCATCTAGATTGTGAAACCTTCACAATTTCTGCGTTATCAAATTGCAGAGATAAAGGTCTCAAAGTTTTATTAATGAACTAGTCTTTAGAGCCAAAATGGGCAGCCTTTGGCCTCCACTGGGACTATTTTTTTCTTCAGGCTACCACCAAATGTCAGTTCAGCCCAGGGCTGCCCTGGAGTTTCCCCAGCTTGAGTGACTGGTGGTTGCCACTTCCAAAAGTCGCATGTAGGTGCCCCACATCTATTGTCTCAAGCTGAAGCCCAGACAAAAGTCTGACAAGCATGTGATATTTCTTTCTCTTGGGCCATTCAAAGTTTTCAAGGGCGACAATTAACACGTATGTGTCTCAGATCTCCCCTTGTGGCATCTCTTGGGGTTAGGGCACTGGTGTTATCAGCACCCAAATGTCCCTTGGGCCATGGCAGAAACCTGTTTGGGCTGATTTCCCAGTACAGCCAAAAACATGCATTTCTTTATTTTATTTTGAATCAGCAGCACGCCTGTTGAAATAAAACCTCCCATATTTGTTACCCAGCAAACCCCCCTTGACATTGCTAGGCCAAGACAGGGCCTTCTTTCAAAATTGTACTTTTAAAACAGGTATTTTTCTTTGTTTGCAAAAACACATTTTGACACGTGGTGAATGCTGCTGGGATTTCGCTTTCAAATTCGTTTTTTCTCTCTCATCTGGATTCCAAACATTGTTTTGCAGCCCTAGTCAGTTTCACGTATACAGCAATCTGTTTAAGACCCAGGTCCACTGAAATTGACATATGCACAGAGCAATGATTTCTTTTGCAGGGTTTATTTTTTTTTTTACACTTTGTAGCAAAAAGTCAAGTGCTTTTCCATACGGCTGAGAGTAAAGTTTCTGGGGATTCCCAGATCAGGCCTGACACAGCTTGTTATTCAAAGATAATACTTTCTTTTGCTGGCACAATCTGAATGTGGATGGGCAAAGCCGGATCTCCCTGGATCAGAACTGTGGAAGGCTGAACAGGTGAGAAAGAGCATCAGGGCGCCAACATTTCAAACGCCAAATATTTCCTTTTTCAAGGGAAAACTTTGGGATAGCAACAAAGCTACGCTGCTTTCCACTTCGCTTCTTTAGTACACACAGGAACACACCCTGGCAACCTTTCTCTGTGTGCTGCCTGTTCCAACTTGCTCAATGGTGCATGGCAAAACAGTGCAGCCATCCTTTTGTAGCTGCAAAATGCAGTTTTGAAACGAGACAGTGGTGCTCAAATAAGCCAGTGCAGCCATTTTGCTGTTAACTGAAGTGCAGCTTGGTTATGGATGGGATTTCTGCGGAGTAGGTCAATGTATCCCACAATGTTGAAGCCGGACTCGTCTCTGGCGCCTCCCAACTTGCCTTAACCCTCTTTTGCAGGGAAATGTGAAATGGCAACACAGGATCCTTTTGTGGTCCCTTTTCCAAGATGTCAGTCAGATCATCTTGTTCAAATAGAGGGGCTGGCCTGCCCATCCCAAAAATTCAACTACTCTAGACATTACCTGCCTATAGGAAGCATCTGCATGTTCTGCTGGATCTGGCTTGCCAAATTCCAGCTGTGGCGAGGTATCAATGTCACTTTCTGACAGTACATTTTCATAGAGGTCCTTTATCCTAGACTCCCCCTGTAATGAGGGCCTCAGGAACATTAGGTTTTCCATACTCGAGCCCGAAGGACAGTGTACCCTGGTCGGATGGCTCATGCTCTTCAAATATAGAAGATAAGGACTTAAAGAAATCCTTTTTAAGGAGCGGCTTGAAGATTTTTTCTATTACCTTCGACGGAATCAAAGGTTTCTACGCTGTCAGCGTCAATGGCTTCCATGGTTTTAGCGTCACAGACTGGCGTCTATGGGGTCCTCGATGGACTCAAGGGAGTCTTCGACAGACGACGACCGGGCCTGTCATCGAGTCGAGACCTCAAAGCTTCTCAAAGAGTCGGAAGCTCTTCGCCCGGGCTCAATGGCGTGCTGGGTTTCGCCTTGGACTTTTTGTCTTCTTCTTCGATGGGGTCGGGGTGTCTTCTTGGAGATTTTAAGCATCTCCTGCCTAAATACCTCCCATTCGGCTGGAGACGCCAACTTACTTGAGCAGGCTATTTTTCATTCTGCCAAGGAGTCCGAGGATGTGGAAGGAGATCTATGGTGCCTTTTTTTCATCTTTCTAGATGAAAAGATGAGTGGGGCGATCCGCTTTGTGAGAGAGCGTTTCTTTGACCTCTTCCTCAATAGAGAAACCTCTCGACTCACCCGGTGAGCAACTTTTCAACAATGTGGTCAAACACTTCCACTTGCGTTACTTTAACAATTTACCTGGTATGACCCGCAGCCCGTCGTCCTGTGCTCGACACCAAGACACCACAGACAGACAGACCCTATGTGAATCTGTTAAAATCTTGGCACTGCAATCATGACACTTCTTAAACCTGGTCTTTGGGATTGATGAAGAGGCCATTTTCTCGAATGTCACAGTTTCATGAGGAAACCGAAAGTGTGCTGTAATCTTGGAGATGAACAAGTTACTCTCCTACCTGGTAACTTTCTTTCGATGGGATGGTCCGACGACGTATTCCATATCTATGACAGTAATCACCACAGCTGTGCTGCTTCGGAAAATCTTTCGGCGTCTGCGTCGATGACGTCGACACGCCGTCCTCGAGGACCTCCTCCGGCGGCCGACGTCACAAGATGTTGTAAGTAGGACGCACGACGCCCGTAGCCTCAGTTGTACTTTTTTCCCCAGAATGTGTGGCACCAATCTTCTGCCAGTAAGACCACAGAAAGCCTTGCGGAAACGTAAGCTGCAATTGCATAAGGAATACTGTAGCGGGGCCGGCAGGGAGGGAGTGATATGGAATACGTCGTCGGACCATCCCATCGAAATAACGTTACCAGGTAAGAAAGTAACTTGTTCTTTGAGAGGATTGGGTCCTCCGACGTTTTCCATATCTATGACAGACTCCCAAAGCAGTACCAACGTAAGGAGGTGGGAAAAGAATTAAGAATATACAAATTTAGAATGCCCAATCAAATTGCAGAGTAAAGGACCGCCTTGCCAAAGGCCAGATCCTGCCCCCGGATGGAATGGAGGGACTAATGACGTACAAAAGTATGGACCGAAGCCCAGGTGGCTGCATCACAGATGTTACGAAAAGGAACGCCCCTCTGCAGGGCAGTAGAGGCAGCCATACCCTGGTAGAATGGGCCCGTAAGCCTACCGGAGGGTCCTACCCGCCAAGCAGTAACATTTGGCAATTGCCAAGATGATCCATCGAGACAAAGTCTGCTTAGTAACAGCTTGTCCCAAACGCCTTCCAGCATAACCAATAAAGAGTTGATCGTCCACTCTGACCCAGGACATGCGTGAAATGTAGAAACTTAAAGCTCTCCTAGGATCCAGCCTATGGAGCCTCTCCTCCTCCTTACCAGGATGTGGAGGAGGATAAAATGCCAGAAGAATAACCTTCTGGCTTAAATGGAATTCCGACACCACCTTCGGAAGAAAGGAAGGACGAACTCTAAGGACAAACCTGTCCTTATGAAACACAGTGAAGGGTGGCTTAACTGAAAGTGCCTGTAACTCACTCACTCAGCGAGCGGAAGTGACCGCATCTAAAAAGACAGTTTTAAGGGTTAACAGTCTCAAAGGACAAGAATGCAAAGGCTCAAAGGGAGCACCCATTAGAAACTTGAGAACAAGGTTCAGATCCCAACCGGGCACCTGGAAAGGTGACGGAGGGAACACATTAGTGAGCCTTTTCAGAAACTGAGAAATTAAAGGGATTTTAAAAAAAGAACACTCTTCAGACGAGCGATTAAATATAGACAACGCCGCCAGGTAACCTTTAACGGTACCCACTTGCAGGCCCTTGTGGGCCAAAGAAAGCAAAAAAGACAGAACGATAGGAATCTCACATGAAAAAAGATCCACATTCTGAACCCTGCACCAGTCGCCAAACTTTCTCCAACGGCAACGGTACAGGGACTTAGTCGCCGGCCGTCTGGTCGAAAGCAACACCTCCTTCAGGGAGGTCGCAATCCTTGTACCTCAACCTTTCAGAAGCCATGCGTGAAGGTTGAGGGACCTGACCTCTTGATGGAGAACCTGACGTCCCCCTCCCATGAGAACAGATTGTCTTGGTAGGGAAGACGACGTGGAGGGCAGATGGACAAGTTGAGAAGGTCCGGGTACCACGTCCTCCGGGCCCATGCCAGAGCAATGAGGATCATCTGAGAACAGAACCTCCGTAGCCTCCACAGCACTTGCGGGATGCTGGGGACTGGAGGAAACGTGTACAGCGGTGGGAAGGACCACTCCACCACAAACGCGTCTCCTAAGGCTCCTTTGGGAGGAAATTCCCGCAAGCAAAACCTTTCGCACTTCCGGTTGACACTGGAGGCGAAGAGATCCACTTGAGGGGTCCCCCAAAGGGTGAAGATCTCCAGGAGAATCTCCCGAGCCAGCTTCCACTCGTGAGAGATCGCACTCTGCCTGCTCAAAGCGTCCGCCATCTCGTTTTAGTCTCCGGCCAGATGAACTGCCGAGATCGAAACCTCTTGCTGGATGTCCCAGAACCCGAGCTGCATCGCCTCCCTGCACAGAGGAAGTGATCCTGCCCTCCCCTTTTTCTTGAGGTAGTGTATGGCCACTGTGTTGTCCGTCAGAATCAGGACATTCTTCCCTCGCACAGTCGGCAGAAAAGCCTTCAGGGCAATCTTGACGGCCCGCAGCTCCAACAGATTGATATGGAGTCTGGACTCCGACTGAGACCAATGACCGCTGACTGTCAACTCGTTGGCATGAGCCCCCCATCCCGTGAGGGATGCGTCCGTCACGATAGTCACCTCCGGCCAGGGCAGCCAAAATGGAGCCCCCCCTCATCAGATTGCCTTCGACGGCCCACCACAGAAGGTCCTGGGTGACCGAGGGCGGCACCTGAACGGGGTCCGACATCCGGCCAGAGGACTGTGACCACTGGAGCTTGAGGGGCCATTGCAGAGATCTCATCCGCAACCTGGCCACTGGCACCAGAAGAAGGCAGAATGCCATGAGGCCGAGCAACCTCAAGAGCTCGAACGCCGGGAGAGTCTGGGCAAGTTGAAACTTGTGCACCATCTGCTAAATGTGAAGAGCCCGCACCTGGGGAGGGAAACACTGCCCCAGGGATGCGTCGAGCCCTGCTCCGATGTACTCGAGCCGCTGTGTTGGTGTCACGTGGGACTTCTTTAAATTGAGGGAGAAGCCCAGCTTGTGAAGGGAGTGGCAGGTGACGGACAGATGATCAAGGACTTGCTCGGGTGAGCGCACCCTGATCAACCAATCATCCATGTAGGGGTAGACGTGAATCCCCCCCTTTCCTGAGATACGCTGCCACCACCACCATGAGCTTGGTGAAGACCCTCGGGGCGGAGGTCAATCCGAACGGCAGGACCCGAAACTGAAAGTGCAAGTCGCCAACTGCGAACCTCAGGTATTTCTTGTGCTTTGGATGGATCGGCACATGAAAATAAGAGTCCTTGAGGGCGAGAGACACCAACTAGTCCTGAAGTTGAAGGGCCTGGAGGACTTGAGAAAGAGTAACCATCTTGAACTTGTCCTTCCTGAGGAGTTTGTTCAAACCGCGCAAGGCCATGATGGGTCTCAATCCTGAGTCTTTCTTCAAAATCAAAAAATAAGGGGAATACCATCCCTGTTTCTCTCCGCTACAGGAACCAGTTCTATGGCGCCTTTCTCCAGCAGGGATTGAATTTTCTGCGCCAGGAGCGGATCTGGACTCTTCAAAGAGAGATTCCCTGGTGGATTGTCGTGAGGCCTCTGCCGGAAAGGAAGACAGTAGCCATGGGCTATGATCTCCAGAACCCACACATCTGAAGTAATGGCACGCCACTCTACAAGATGCTGCACCAGCCTTCCCCCAACCGGCGAACCATGGGACATGGCCTCATGACTGAGCTGAAGTGGCTGCGGCAGTGCCTGAGGGCAAAGAGTCAACTGCCCGAGCGGCCTTGGCACCTCGAGTACCCTGTTTTCCACCTCTGGCACTCCTACGGTGGCCCCTTTGACTAGCAGCTCCTCTCGATTTACTAAAGGACGAGTAATATCGAAAGGAACCTCCCCTCAATTGTTGTCCCCTAGGACGAAAAGGCAGAGGTTGGCGAACTGCAGCGCCCAATGACTTTGCTGCACCTTTGGAGGTCTGCAACCTCAAGGCTCTCGTCAGCCTTGCTGCCAAAAAGATGTTCACCATCAAAGGGCATGTTGAGGAGCCGAGCTTGCACATCAGGAGCAAACCCCGACTTCTGCAACCACGCAAACCTGCGTATTACGGCACTCGCCGCCATGAACCAGCTGACGCAATCAACCATGTCCAGACCCAACTGAACAGACTCACACATGGCATCCTTGCCATTCTGCACGATAGCAAGAAAACCATCCCGTTCCTCCCCTTCGGGAATATGATCAGCCGCTAAGGAGCTACAGTTCCACAGTGTGCGTGAAACGAGTCAAGGCACAAACAGGGTTGGCAGCCTGAAGCACCATACCCCCAAAAGAAAACACCTTCGCCCAGCCATCAAAACGTTTGTCGTCCCTATCAGGAGGGATGGTAGGGTACGACGCCTGCTTTGCAGGGGCCGTAGCCGCCTGCACCACCAAACTCTCTGGAGTGGGGTGCGTGGTCAAGTAGCAGGGGTCGCCACTGGCTGGGCGATATTTCTTCGGCAAGGACTTGCTCACTGCCGGCAGACTCTCCGGAGAAGTCCAAGTGCAGCCACCCTTCTCTGCAAGGCCATATGGAATGGCAGTACCACGTCAGTTGGTGGACCTTGGTCGAGGATATCAGTCAGATCATCCTGCTGAAAATCCCCAGGGGGGCAGACCCCACCCGCGACATCAGGCGCCGGTAGGAGTCCTCGGCATGCGTGCCGCGCTCAGGCCTACCAAACAATCTCCGGAGAGGTGTCCAGCCCACTGGCATCGTGCAATGACTGGCGCAGGTCCTCAAGTTGGCTAAGACCAGAAAGGATGCCATCAGGAACCGCTGCAGGAACCTCACCTTCCTCAGACCCCTCATCCACCTCAAATATTATCCAAACGCTGGAAAGAGGGTACAGAAAAAGGAACAAAGACATGTTTAAACTTGGCCAGAGCCTTTCTGGGGGTTTCCACCATGCCACGGGGTACCCCCGACAAAGCCGCCTCAAAAGGCGTTGAGGTCGTCGACGGAATCAGCGTCGAGCGCGGTGCTGACAGCTTTGGCGGCGTCGACACAGGCCTCGAGGGCAGAGCCCCGAGCGTGTCTCTCGACAGCCTGGGTGCCGATGGCGTCGACGACTTCCTCAGAGGCGGAGCCTTGAGAGAGTCCATCGACGACCCCGGCGCCGCCGGCGTCGATGTCTTCTTCGAAGACTTCACAGGTTCACGCGGTCTCGAGGGCGTCGAGGACCGGGACCTGGAATGGGCATGCCTATAGTGACAATCTTTGTCTGACCGGGACCTCTAAGGCGCCCGGTGGTCACGACAACTGCTCAAGCCCGAAGGCGGATGAGCAGTGTCTCTAGTATGGCCACGTCCGGAGTCCTCAGACGGCATGGGTGGACCGGAGCCCTGCGATTGAAAAATCGCCAGCATCTCCTTTTCGGAAGGAATCCCATTCCTCAGGAGTGGAATGCTTGTTGGGACAAGCAACCCGCCGATGGGCGGAGTCCTCGGATGAGGACGGGGAAGGCGACCTGTGACGGTGCTTCCTGGAGTGCCACGAAGAGGCAGAGGAATGACGGGTCCGACTCCCAGACAGAGAACCCCCGGACTCACGACGGCGATGTGGAGAGTCGCCCCTCGAACCATCTGTCCAAAGAGCAGTGGAACGCAACTTCCAGGGCTTGGCCACCTTACCGACTGATAGCACCTTCTTACGCTCCCGCAAGGCCTTCTATGTGAGCGATTGGCAGTCGACACAGTCATCTGTATCATGGTCCTCCCCGAGGCACCAGAGGCAAGTGTCGTGCGTGTCTGTCAGCGACATCTTCGGCCCGCACACCCGACACTTCTTAAACCCGGACCGCCGGGTGGAAGAAGCCGAAGACATCATACAATATCCAATGAAGAAACAGGTTCGAAGAACCGAAAGAACAGGATTCAGTAGAATCGAGGCACGCCGAGATCTCCGAAGCGAACACGTTTGCGGAAAAAACGGAACTGAGGCTACGGGCATCGTGCGTCTGCTTATAACATCCGGTGACGTCGGCTCGACGGAGGCCCTCAAGGACGGCGTATCGACGTAGGAAGATTTTCTGAAGTAGCACAGCTTTGGTGATTACGGTCATAGATTTGGAATATGTCGGAGGACCCAATCCCCTCGAAATAAGCTATTGTGGAAAAACCAAACTGAAGTAACTGGCGCTGTGCGTGTCATTTATGCCTATGATGTCAACCCCAAGACTAAGACCCTCGAGGGACAGCAAGTCAACCACATCAACACACAGCGCCCACTGACGAAAACAATGTTTCCGAAGCAGTGGACGCTGTAAGGGAAGATTACTAAAGATGAGCATTACGTGGGAGGACAATCCATTCGAAATGCCTTTACAGCACCAATGCTCAGGCCAGCCTTGGCCAATGAAGAAAGAAAGGCCAGATTTGTACTCATGAGAGCACAACAATGGGTCACACTCTCTGCCCCAGCAATAACTTGTGAATTTGCACAAGCAACTAGCGTAGATGAGGGAAGGGCACCTTACAGAGAGCATCAAGTCAAGAATCTCTGGAAACCGGGGAAGCCTCTCCAATCAGGAACACGCCTCAGCAAAGGTTCACATACTTGTTAGAAGTGGTCGTGACCTAGTAAAGTCCGTTTTTTCCCCGTTATGCTCCCGTTCAGGTGAAACCCCTGTGAGTCAGCCAGAGTGTTCAGACTGCTGCTGAGGTGAGAATATGTCCCATTCACCTTATTCTCGAGAGCCCAGAACCAAAGGAGCATGCCCTCCCTGCACACACTGAGCAATCCATGAATTTATCTTTTTGGTGTAGTGAATGATTGTGTGTTTTCTGTGAAGATCTGGGGAGTCAAACATGTGATTAATGGTAAAAAAAAAAGAAGATCACAATAGCAGATCAAAGAGGATGTAGTCAACCACTTCCTCCGCTTCCTCAGTGGCTCTTATCATGGGCTCAATAAAGTGACTTATCGGCTCTCTTAGCACTAGGCCTAAGAAGTGGAGCTCTGCTGAGCCCAAGTCATGGCTCAGACGAAAGAAGTGTGGAGACCGACTGTACAGGTTTCAGAGAGTCTTGAAACCTTAGAGTGTGGAGGATGACAGCACCAAATGGTGTGGGGCAGAGGCCGGAGGTGCCAATGGCACTGGCCCTCAGCTTTTCACTGTCTCCCGAGACCCAAGGCCTAAAAAGCAGTGTGCATTCTTCCCAGAACTGTGCTTTCACGGAGCGGCAGGGATTGCTTTTTTTTTTTAACATTTTCCGGTGCCTGCTCAAAAACCCAAAGCACGGCTAGCCTAAAGGCCCCCATTCCTCAGGGGTCGAGGATGATGTAGGGAAAGCTGCAATTACCTTCATCACTGGTTTCTGATCCTTTTCAGGATCATCTGGTTGAGTGATGCCTCTGGTGCCGCTTCTGAGATTAGGAGTGGGCACATGAAGAACTGGACACTCCTTGAATGGGGTGCTTCCTACTCTTCTTTCTCCTGTCTGTTTTCAGCATAACTTGTCAACGGTTGTAAGAGGGATTCTCTGGTTCAGACAAGTGAATCTGTTGGAGTGTCCCTTCGAGCAGATTTCTCAAGGGTTGACTTCACAGGGAGTCCTGGCCAGCATAGTCACATGCTCCCTCACTTCCACAGGTGCCAGGGTCTGCCAGGAATCACACTCCTCTGTGTCACAGTCTTTTCCAAGACAAAGCACTGAAGTGATTAATATTCCCGAGCAGCAATGCAGATGAAAGGAACGGAGGGAAGCGTGTGCCACCCACCCAGATGCACATGGATATGAGCTAACTTCCGGCTCAAGATGGTGCCAAGGAGACTTGACGTTTCCATTTCTGAGCCGCCTTTTGGCTGTATGAAAATATTGCAGAGCCGGCTGTCCTGGGGATATTCCGAATATGCGGAATCCGTAGTAGAAATGTATCCATTCGAATTTGAGATCTAAGAACGTTGGAATGATAGAGCCCCTTGAGCCACAATGCTACTGACAGAATTATGCTAATTGGGCCCACCGCGCGGGGTGGGGGCGTGGTGATAGACCCATGGGAAGGATTTGGGAGAAGAGAAGTATAGCCAGTACCTAAGGAACCACCCAGACAGCAAGATTTGGCGAGACCCATTGGTCTTGTTCTTGACGTTCGTAATGCACGCATGTGGTTTGCCTGTTGCTTTTCTTTGTAACCATATTGTGTATAATTTGGAGCCTGCAGTGATACATAGTAATGGTACAGCTATTATGCTGAATTTGGAATAAAAAACGGATTGAACCAAAAAAGAAAATCTATAAATGCTGGAAATAAACACTGTCCAAATGAAATATTTCCCTTGCATTAACTCCACCCCACTAGAAACGAAGCCAGTGCTCACTGAAGCCCTACTTCACAACAAGCATTTTAACAATAGCATTTAGGTTAGAAACCCAATATTTAAAATGATTGAATGTGCATGCCATTCGAAAATATGCACAGAACTTCAACACTAGTCTATCAAGACTTCAGAGGTTTAAGGATTTCATAGGTTAAGATTCCGTCCCTGATGTTAATTTCCATTCAGTGCCATTGGAAGTTTTGCTAACTACTACAGCAAGATAGGTGAAGAGAGTTTGCTATAACTGGAAATACGTTTTTGCAGTGAAAACCTACCCAGCAGAAAGATTGCGATGAAAAAAAAAATAATAATTGTATTTCTTTTTTTAAGTTCGACTTCACCACTGAGCTGACTGACATTCGGGTGATTGGGGCAGGGCTGAGCTTTGGATGAACACTTCTTTCTTTAGAGCCATGTTAAGTAACAAAAAGGGATCTACCAAGGACCAGAGCTGAAAACCCTCCCAAAGTAATATCCCATTCTCCAGACTCTCAACCCCTTCCTGTCGCCCCCTCCCCAATCCAGTACCCACATTTTGGAAGTGTAAGGGCCCCCACTACTGAGAATAGTGATGCATCACCTTGGTTCCTCCATTATGGCACCCAGAGCTGAAATGTGATTGTAGACCCTCATGAAAGGACATATCCCACTGTGCAGATTATTTGGCATTGTTTTTTCTCAGTAAAGGGCTTTCCCACTTTTGGCTACTATTGAAAGCTTGAGGGATTCACCCTAAATTAGTAAGGTCGGCCCGAGAGAGAAGGGTGCATCAGCCACTTGTACTCCCTACAAATAGGCAAATACACCAGAAAAAGAAAAATGTGGAGTTAAAATACTCCCAACAAAAGAATGGAAACACACCAGGTGCCTGTCCACTCGCCTTCAACCGCACAGCTCCATGGACATGTTTGGACCAATGTTACATGTAGTGCCACAGGAAGAGACTATTATTACTTTCTGACCTGAAGAGGTAAACATGAATCTCTTAATGTGAATGAATAACTAGGTGCAAAGATATTTATTACAAAAACGTTTCTGATTTACAGTGAAAATATTGGTACTCGCTTACAAAATACTCCTATTAGGAATTGCACTTACTTTTTTACTGCCTAAAAATCCTTTCACTCCGAACTTTAAAAAAATAGGCAGTATAATACTCCCACTTCAAAAATCTTATCTTGAGCGCCAAGTAAGGTGAATCCAGAAGTGGGCTCCTTCACCTCTGCTCCTATAGAAAAACTGTGCCCCTGCCCAATAAAGCAGAAAAAAAGCAGAAATGTGTGTCTGAAGTCACTGCTGGGCTGCCTGGCATTTCAGTGCTGGATCATCATTGTGGGTGAAATCTGACTGATATTCAAATGGACGTCTCTTCTGGTACGCAACACAGATACAACATGATTGTGGGCCCCCGCGAGGGCAACATTACATTGGACTTGTTTTTAGCCATGTTCGTTCTCAGCACAGGGGAATCTCTCGCCCTTTTGTCAAATAAAGGAAGTTTATTCCCAGGATGAGAAAATCTAGAAAGATCCCATCACATCCTGGCTGTGATTTTGGAAATATGTGTTTAAACACGGTGGGTTCTGGAACCACGTCTGGCAGCGCAGGAGGGTGGACAGCTGAGTATTTTTATTTATGTATAATTGTGAGAGAGTTCATTTTACACTTTTCACAAGTTATATAATACATTTATAAAACACTAGCGTAGTATATAAAAAAAATAGAAGAGAACTATAAAAGAACTTCTACAAATATAGAAAAGAACATCATCTAGGTTCCACGGATCCCAGCTTCATTAGGCTCCTTGTGCAATACCAAAGTTGATGGCCACACAGACTAATAGTATTAATGAGATCAATTCAATAAGTGCAACTAAAACATTTGTAAGAAAGAATTTCAGTATCATTAACAAATCGTGCCAAACAATTTTTCTCCAGTAGCTTTTTTCATCTCACAATCAAATACATATTTTAGAGTTTTACATAATGCTTTCCTCTTACAAAATATACAAAAGGAGTTTTCAGGTATTGAGCCAACTGTCGGGCCCAATACTTCTAGAGTTTCCAGACAATTTGCAAAAAATAAAGGTTACACACATTTTTCTGAAGGAATTTTATCTAATATTTCAGTTTTGCTTATAGAAGTTCATAGTTTCTTCCATAATTCCATTAATATAATGTGGATTTAATGTAATATTTTTAAAAAACAGAATTCTTACACATCACAGTTAATAGACTAAAACGTCCCTACATTTTACAACAAATCTAGTAAAAAGGGTTAGCACAGTTCAACAAATCTTTCAAAATAACCAACACAGAATTTGGGTCAGCATTAACAATATTTACATAATTTCAATTTTAAGTGTGCCAAAGTGGCGAGAGATACCAGCCCCACCTCTGATCTAATCCAATCAAGCGAAACGGATGCTGGAACATCTGAAAACTGTCTCCAAAATGACCCTCTGGTGCTTCTACCAGTCTGGAAATGCAAAAATGTTAGCTTCTATTACATACAATATTGAAGGACTCTGCTTTAAATGTTATGCTTGAATCAAAGGTCATAATGAAAATCCACAATTTCTTTGATCAAAGTCCTGTAAGCTAACCTTGTTTCTAATCCTATTCATATAGCCCACTTCATTCTTTCCAGTAGAGAGCCAATAGCCCAAATAGAGAAAGAGTAACTTCATGTTTTTGGTTACCCAGATACCAGAAGAACTTTTTTTTCTTTTTCTACCTAGAAGAAAAAATAAGGAAAAAAAAAACTTGTTTTCACAACTTTGCATCCAAACTATGCTTGAGGCCCATGCAGGTCACATTGAAGAGCACCATGTAGGCCAACCAGTTTTATTTGATAGGAACCCAATTTGGGAAGATAGCCCACTGCTTTCTGAAGCGATCTATTCAAATCAGCCACGTGCAATGCTTAAGACCCCACTGTGTCTGAATATCTTTTGAAAAAAGGCAGTCATTTATTCTCACTCTTTACGGAGTTACTTGTATTGAACAACCGAAGATTCAGTAGACCATGAACTATATACAAAGAATCAAATGTCACCCACAATCTTGCCATGACAACCATATCAAAGGCTCAAGTTAAATCCAAGAAGATGGCAAAAAGAGTGACATTACCATTGATCATTGCCTGAGCTGTAAGTAGGGAAATAGTATTTTATTTTGCATTTGTCCAAGCGTTTTCGAAATCAAGTTCGATATTTTATTTTTTTTGTTTAAAGTGCCTACTTCGCTCAAGAACAGCAGAGCGCTGTACAGTGTGTGGGTGGCCAGCATTTGGGCTAACATCTTTTAACAGTGGAGCAGTACTGTGAGTTATGGTCTGTGCGTCGGCAAGTGCATCCATTGGGTTTAGTGCTTGGTTATTCTTCTACACCCATTTAGTTAATTCACATAACAAAAGGGAAGCAGATATTTTGCCAGAAACATCCAGTAGAGTTTAAGCGTAGGATATTTCTGTAGTGGTGAGTGGATGTGCTGTGATGTAATGCTGAGGTCACGTTTGGAACCTTAGTTGCATCTTCTAAGATGCAAGATCCAAGTGTGCCAGTTGACAGAGAGCTGGAGTGAACCGTAGAATGGGTGGTGGGCACTGGTTCCTCTGGACACTAACACTTTCCTATTGCCTTTTTGAATAATTGAGATAATTAATGATTTCACCCAAATAGTAGGGAGGGTAACGTAGAAACTGTTCTTGTAAAAAAGTAACTTGAGGCTCCTAGCCTGCTTCTTCATAATAGCCAAAATCCTATCCGAGTACAAGGCGTTAAAGAGCTCAGTTTCAGAAACAATTCCATAATACGTGCTTTCAAAAATACATTATCCCAATCAGGCAATGATCTTATGTAATCGCTACTAGTTTCCTTTTCCCTTATAGCATTATGGCTTCTTACATGCTCCTCCTATTGATGCTGTCCAAGAGGATAAAGCTAGGACAAAGAAAATCTGAGAATCTAACTATGAAATTGGATCCAGAACTGTTTGCAACGTTTCTTTTTTGTATCTGTAGCATTTCACTTCACTTGCCCTTAACGTCAAGTAATTATAATTTAATCAATTCCTAGAAGCTACATTATATTTTGCTCTTAAGACATTGATTTGCTTCCATGACAGATCATTACAATTCTAAGCATCCTTCATTATTCTTACATCGATGGCCGCCGCGTGGCAGGGCAACTCTGCCGGTTTTGCTACAATAAATATGCCCCTCACCGATGGGATGAAAGGAAAACAAATGAGCTTGAACCCATCCTGTCGGTTGGCGGAACCGGCTGCTCCCGAAGGCCGATCCGTAAGGCCTCAGGAGCTCTCTGCCGCTCTCTGCAGTGACCTTTCAAAGCTGTTAGCACTCTGCGAGCCGCTGCCACCACATACATCCAAAGGTAAACCGGATGCTAATGTGCATTCCGATGGCTTATTTTCTGATGTAGTTGGTCTCAGTGTTATTCTCTTGCACTGTAGTGCAAGAATCCCACCCCCGAAACTATGCCCCTTCTGGAAACCGGCGCTCGCCCAGATCCACTCTCTGCACTAGCAGGCACCTCCCTCCAACCCTGCTATAGCACGCGCATAGTTAATCTTGCCCCTCTGGTCTTGCCATGAAATGATCTCAATGGGACACCTCCCCTGCAAGCAATCGATAATCGTGGTTCACTTCCCCATGCTGGGTTGCCCCTCCACCAATGTCCCGGGCAAGCCTGTGAAGGAGTCCTCTGTAGCATAACCCGCTTCTCCTCCCGACAAGGCCCCCTCCTCTATGCTCACACCCCATAGCAGCCCCCTCAACCACAAACACAGGCGCTTCCTAACTTGCCCACACACCCTCAAGTCACCCATCTCGGCCTCAACAGCAGAAAGTCTGCCACCCACCATGCACATAAGCTAGCCAACCCGCTCACGGCTACAATACTAAGACCTCACTCCACCTTGTGCTGGCCAGCTCAGCCTGCACGCAGATGAGTCAATGCAGTGATCCTGCCCGCCACCCCAGTGGCAACTCCACAGAAATCACACCACAGTCCCAGCCCCTACTCTAACTAGAAATAGGAGTGTTGGCCTCACAACCAAAAGCATGATTCTGCACTGCTTCCCTGATACTCTCCAAGCCAGAAACACCAAGTTATGGGCACAAATGTGCCATCTCACTATAGCAGACCCCTCTAAACCCATACCTCTACTAAGCCACAGGCCTGCCAACGCCTATCAGACCATTTATCAGCCTGTGACCCTTGGAGTGTGCACACAAAGCCACATAATGACAGACGCCCATAGGGGCACCCTTTCCAACACCACCAAGGGGAGCCAGAAGCCCATTAGAAACAAACGACCACTCTTGATGGATTGCAATGATAGGCACTCTCTCGGTACTAAGGCCATGGAGCACCAGGCCGACCTCTCCTATTCTTCAAAAATCAACACTACTCGAGTTCCAATACTCTTAAAAGGCGCCCTCATAAATGCTAGGTCTATCCCAGCACACGCCCTAGACGTGAACAATCTCATCACCTCCCAGAACCCAGACATACTGGCCATTACGGAAACATGGTTGCACTAAGCCTCAGAGCACACCCTGTCCTTGGCTCTACCAGAGGGTTTTTCAATCCTAACAGGTGACGGGCCCGACTCCAGAGGAGAAGGTGTTGCACTCATCTTCAAGGAAGCCCTGCAGATAAGACTCACTAACAGCACTACAGAGGACAACTACAAGGTTCTCTGTCAAATATACCCCTAGCCCCAACAACTCCTTAGCCACCCACATTATTTACTGCCCACCGGGCCCGCTTAGCCACCTTAGAAGAGAACCTCATCCACCTTGTGGGAGATATTAAACCCGCAACCAGAGCCATCCTACTAGGGAATTTTAAACTAGGCGTTACCGATCCTCTGGACCCTCATGCCGCCTCAGTGGCCAACGCACTCTCAGCCATTGGCTTCAGACTCTGCATTATGGCCCCCACCAATACCAAAGGACGGACTTTGGACTCGGTAGCAGACAACAGTCAGATTACTATCACCTCCAACTGCCCATGCCCATGGTTGGATCACCACATCCTGACCTTTACCACCCCCCCACTCCTCCTACCCACTAAACTACCAGCCTGGCACCACCTGCCCTGACACCCACCTGGTCCCACAGTACACGAAAGTTAAATAAAGAATCAATATCTCCATACCACACCTCACTCGAATCAGAACACCTCCCCTCCGACGACCCTAGAGACCTGGCTGAATTAGAACATATCAACTCATGGTTCACCTCTGACCTCCAAGTCATACATAATAAAAAACGCCTAGAAGAAGTGACTTGGAAAAAGGAGCCATCCACCGCACACAAAGTATTAGTCAACAAAATTGCAAGAGAATACAAGCAGGCTATCATCACAACTAAAGACACAGCCTACAATTCTAAGATCATGAACACCAAGTCCAATTCCCAAAAAATCTTTAAGATTCTCAGTGAGCTGATAACACATTCTTCCCCACCAACCACCATCATCATCATCAAATATGAACTGTGGTGCTCAAACATACAGGATGCTATGCGGGCGAGAATTACCTTGTTACAGGACAAAATCGTGTTCAAACAAGCGATCATTAAAAATACTAGCACACCATTTCCCCCGCCACTCTCCTCCAACCGTCACACCCCTACTTTTTAACTTCAGAGAAATCTGAGGCAGTAACCTCCCTTATCCTCAAACATATAAAGCCCTCTAGGTCCACAGGGGATTTCTGTCCAGCCACGATCATTTAAGACTACTCTGAAGATTTTATAGCCTTCATGACTTGGTTCATCAACGTCTATTTCATCTCCAATGTAGTCCCAGCCAGCTTGAAAGAATCCTGGGTCCCCCCGCACCCTGTATTAAAAAAAACAACTCTCGACCCAGCAACACCCAACAACTACCACCAAAACACCACAGTGCCCTTCCTTCTTAAGATTTTGGACAGGGCATCCTACAACCAAATACAACTAGGAGCACGACAATCAGGATTCAGGCCAGGACATGGCACTGAAACTGCACTTCTAGACTTGATGAACCAACGTGACAATCTCAGACTAGGAAAAGGCTGTTCTCCTCCTCCTCCTGGACCCATCTGCGGCTTTTGATTTAGTGGACCACAGAACACTGTCACCACCTCACGGCACCCGCACACTTCTCCCAAGAAGCAACTACCAGGGTTGCCTCTTTGCTCGAAGGCAGATCGAGGAGTCTTCTCAGAAACAGCTAGTGCCCCCCAACCCCACCCCCTGTGGCATCCCCCAAGGATCCTGTGTCTCCCCTACCCTGTACAACATTTTCACCAAACCGCTCTTCGAGCACCTGGACTCTGTAGGATTGTTTGGTGTGTTTTTGGAGTACAGCGCCAATACACAGGATCAATGTATAGCATTTTTTTTCATGCAGCACCACTGCATGGGTTTGGTGCATTGCTATAATGTGGTACAGCAAGACGTGTTATTGAGCATTTTTTTTTATGCAGCGCCACTGCATGGGTTTGATGCTTGTGCTTCAAGCTATGTGTTGCCAGTGCAACATATGGATATGTAAATGAAGACAGGCTACACAGGTTAAAAACAAACCATTTTCTCATTTAAAAGTGCATTTTATTTTTCATATTCAAAATGCACACAATTTTTTTTTTCTTTTCATCTGAAATGCCTATGTTGCAAGAGACACATTTGAAGATTAATGAACTAATATTAACCGTACTAACATGATTCTAACTTCTTAATAATATAATGTGTTCTCCACTGCAAAATGAGGCAGGCTGAAAGTCATTTCAGACTGTGCAGATTTTTTTTTTCTTCTTGCTTCTCTGTCCACAGTATTTGCAGGAAGCAAGGATTTGAATAGTAGGAAATCAGTTTTGTTACAGTTGCGACTGCAAAAGTGAGCCATTGTGTAAAGGAGGATAGGACATGATGGATTTCTATTGGGTGCACGTCACCCTGGGGGCTGAAATGAGAGGTTTCCTGTAGAATCGCGGGGAGGGAGAAAGGAGACGACATCTTGACACTGCTCGGAGAAGGACTGGGTTGATAGCTGGGGATGCCCGATTCCTAAAGCAGATTCAATACTGCTACAAAGACTGGGATTTCCAGTCAACAAGTCCCAGTTTGAGTGACAGCAAATGCTTGTCCTTGCTGGGTGAACCCCTCCAGAAGGCGACCAGCCAAAGAAGTTACATGCTGAGCAAGCCTGGTAATTATCTCGCTGAAGTGTGGGGGCTGTGTGTATGTGTGCGAAAATATTCAGTCAGAGTAGGAGAGGAGATTCCTGTGTTTTAACCACATGTTTAATGTTGCAAATTGAATTCTTGTTCCTCGCCACTCTCTTGTCATTTTGTTACAGATAATGTTGTTACTGTGAGTTTTCCATTTATTTCTGTAAAAAAAGAGTAAGCTCGTGTTGAAATGCAAGTTTTATATTACAAAAAAAATTATCTGAAAGCAGGCGGGAAGTTGTTTCATTTTTATCTTGTCCTTTGTGCATCTATCATTATAACACTGGTAATATGGGAAGATCTTTGCACAGTGCAATTGTCATTTTTAAAAGTTGCTAAAAGAGAAGACATGGCGGTAACTGTGTGCATGAATCCATTCATTGTATGAGTGTGTGTGTTTTCTGAATGGAACATAATAATAAAATGAAATAGCCTGCTGCCGAAGGTCTATGAGTCGGCAGAAAGAGAGGCCCTAGACATAGCTCACCAAACGTAAATAAGTTGGTGGTAAATACCACATATAGCTTGCTGTCGTAGCTAAGTCAGTGAGAACAGCCCATGGTGGCACTCCAATTGGAAATGTGGTGTTTCTGAAATGCAAGCCTGAGGTCTCTCTAGTGATCACACGAACAAACTAACAAAAATAAGGGGTTCTGGATATTGTGGTCACAGATATAAAACAAAGGATTTATGCTCACCCATAAATACCACCAATAACGCATACCAACATAATGTATACCACTAAATGTATCAGTGTGCTGAAATAATTTATGTATACTATAGTACTATATACCAAATCTAATCTGAATGCAAAGAGTGATTATTACTGAATTATTTTCATTTTGGTGCTAAGAAAATACCGCTAAGCCCCAGATCTATACAAAATACCCAACAACTCTGTAGGCATCTCCTACACTAATTATGCCGATGACACCCATACCCTCCTGCCTTTGTCTGGTAACTACGTCAATGATACCCTTACCATCAACAAAATGTACTCGACAAACCAAGCCTAGATGGCTACAAACCAGTTATGCCTTAACGACAAGACAGATCTTACTGGTTGGCTCCACAGGAACGCTGAGGAAGCTTAATTCTCAATTCTTTTCTTTCATGATTGATGGAATTCGGACTCCTGTCTCACCCTCAGCAAAAACAGAGAGGGTCCATGTTGACGCCACTCTCTCCCTCACAAGGCAAGTGAATGCTATTGCTACTTCCTCCTCCTACACAACCAAATTGATCAATGCCGCCAGACAATTTCTAACACCCTCTAACTGCCTCACCATTGCTCGAGCAGTCAGAGGGTTAGACTAGACAACTGCAACAACCTCTTTGCAGGTACATCCAAACAAAACATCAACAAAATGTAGATAATCCAAAATAACGCACTATGATCTGCACTCAACATTTCCAAAAAAGAACACCTCCTCAGCCAGGAGACAGGCCCACTGGCTCCCTATTCATGAAAGGATATTTAAAACACTATCCATCACGTACAAATGCCTCTCTGACCCTCCGCCTGTATACCTGGAACAAACAATTGAGAGCCAAATCTACTTGGCCAGCTAGGTCTGTGCACGCACACAGTCTTGCTCTGCTTAAGTTTAAACAAATCAAAGGAGGAGGCTCGAGTTTCCCTAGGATAGCAGCTAAACACTTGAACTCCCTCCCACCTGCCCTTCGAGCTGTGGTATCATAGTGGGCCTTCTGAAAAAGCCCTCAAAATTCTGCTTTTCACCCAACTAATTAGTCGGTATGCCACCAGCATTTGTCTCTGAGCAAACTTAATAATGCCTTTTTCCTAAGATGTGTGTAACTGGTCTTGATACAGCGCCTTGATGCCTCCGGGTTTAGGCGCTTTCCAAATGAAAGAAAATATATAGGTTTTACATCCCAGCATCCACACATCATACTCCTGCTTCAGCCATCAAAACACCTCATACTTTTCACAAACCAGAGAGCAAGCTTATCTGCCCGTGAGGTTACTACTATTGAAAAGGTTCCTGGGTTAATCCCCTCCTAAAATCCTGAGTGTCAAAAATAGATACAATTGCTTCATCTATATTGTGATAAGACCAGATAACCAGATTCTCAGTCATAGGTCTTGATATTTCACCAACCTCCTTATCTTTTCCACCATCCACCTTAATAGATATGGAGAGGTAAACTGGAACGCTCTAATTGTTTACAAAACATCCATCTTCAGAACTGCATGAAACATTAACTGAAACAAATTATCACTAGTTGAAGAAAATGTGAGATTAAAACAGCTATATCGACGCAGAATATCTCCAAACTTTAAGCCATTCAGCATGAAAGGATCCCTGTTGTGGAAAATGTATCTCCATGCTAAGACTTTCTAATTTAACTTTTTTCGGAGCCTTATATGATCTGGGATTGCTCCATAACGATTGTATTCCATGCCGTCATCTCTAGATGTAGTTACTCTACATTTTGATTAAAATAGTCTCCATCGATGATCGGTTCCATGTAATAATGTCGCCACAAAAATCTCGGCATGCAAAAATATCGCTGAAAAATTGCCGTTTTTTGTGGCGACATTATTGCATGGAACATGCGGGGGACACCCCAGCAAACCCCAAACTTTTTTTTTTTGCCCCTGTCCCCATATTATTTACGGCAACCAATATATGGGGATAATATTACCCGATAATCTTGGTAAACGAGCACTCCAATGTCCACTCCAATGTCCACTGCTCCAGCATGATGTCAAGACTGCACTGCTACATTTGTTCCTGTTCTATTAGGAGGATTATAAAGATTCATGAGGAGAGTATTTTCCAAGGGGCGATCGTCCCTGTACTTATGGATTGTAGTCAAGATCAGCCTGCTGCTGGTTTTAGGATTAACAGGTTCGGTTTATAAAGACTACTTAACACCAGTAAGCAAGCAACCCTAGAGCTGGCTGCTGGTATCCTTCATAGCCATCTGGTTAACACGGCTATAGCCAATTAGAGCGTGGCTGTCCATTAACCAGGCTTTCTGCAGCATTATAGGATTTAGTTATGCAATGTTTTGCACGCAAATCCAATGAGAAGCATTTAAAGGCTCTTTAATTTCAAACCAGCAGTAGCATTTCTTTGAGACTGTTTTTAGGAATGCTGCATCAGATTTGGCAGAAGTGCCTTGGATAGCCGCGGCTAATCATCTACCCAGGAAGTGCACACAAACAGCTTGAAGCACTATTTCTGGCACAAGCAACCTTCAAACTAATTGTATGATTTTTTTAATATTGCTTCCGTTTGGAAAATCTAGAGGCAACAATTTACTTAATGTTTGTGATAATTAAAAATTACATCAGCGAGGATGATCATCGGGAAAATGCAGCATTGGTTCTCCTCCACAGATAAAACTTTCAATGATACACCAGTAAGGTTAGTCAAGAGTAGTGAAAGGCATGCATTACTCACCAGAAGCTGGTGCCTCAACAAGGGGTCGCCGCCGAGAATTTGTTGTTGAAAAAGGAAAGTATATTGCTCCAGCCTTCCCCGGTGATGGCAACTGGCCTGGACTTGCAAGGCCCATCTCTGGTCGAACAAGACTGGGCTGCAAAATAATGCAAAGTCCCCTTAGAATTCAGATCTCAAATAGAATCATAACAATGTCACAGTATATTTTCTATAACGGCAGAAAAAGGGGTTTACGATTTAAATAATTTGCTCATATACCATACACATTTGATAGATGAAAAGGAAATCGGTTGTACCTATCCAGTGTTAATAGCGAGACCTCTGAATCCAGTGCAAAAAGGGAAACACTAGGGCAAGTGCTGAGTTTGGCAGCTATCACACTGAAATCTTCTAATTGAACCACTTGCAAATTAGGAGTTCAGCTCTTCCTACAAATCTGTGGCATCATGTATAATTTGCAATAAAGAGGTTGTTTTTTTTTCTTCTCATAGATGGAATGCTGGTTTCCCCTCAATACTGCCTTTGCGAAAATGATACAGTACAGGAAATAGGGTGGTTATGATAGGATAGGTTTTTTATAACGTGCTTAATACCCAGAGGTTTCTAAGCACGGACCCGGGGATCGAACCTGTGCTGCTCCGTGTCGTTTTGCTTCCAAGGCGAGCACGTTGCCCTTGAGCTATCCTCCCAAGACAATTTGGGTAGAAGATACAAGGAATATGCACATTAGTGGAAAAGCGGTCAGCATCTTGGAGCCATAACTCATCATTCTTCTGGCAAGACTCATGAAGCATCAGGGAATCGGGTCTCGCAATCTTCGTAGATTACAACTCAAAGTCTGGTGTTGGCCTTTACGGGAGCATTTCCTCAGTACTCGACATCAAAGGCGTTAAAGGTCCTGGAGATTTATGTGTTATCAAACTGGGATGCAAAAGTGGATAGCAGAGAGAATAATGCCAGAGTCCTGTGGCAGTATCGTCTCGCCTGCCCAAGTAGGATTTAGGGCACATGAACAAATGCGACGTGGCTAGCTTCTACTTCAGAGTCTTGAGATGGAGTTTATGGCCGCTTCTTAGCAACCAAAGAAGGGTGGAGTCTGGAATAAAATTATTTCCTCGACCTCCATCTATTGTGCTGCTGCTTCTCTTTTTGTCCTGCTCTATGACCTGGACCAGATTTGGGTCATCTCACACCAGTAATGGGTGGTGTGAGGGACTAGCAATAGCTCCCTGTGCCCCCACCCTAACGGATTAGGAAACACCTTTACAACACATTGACAGCCTTAGAATACATTGCTTTGCACAAACATCTGTCTCATTTCACACCAAGGCACCAAGCACAGCACATCAGAACACCATCTGCTTCATGCATTCCTTGAAGGCCCAAAGATTGTGGGGCCGTTTGTAGGACCTCTAAAAAACCAAGTGGAAACAATGGAATAGTGATGACATTGAAAAATAATGTCAGGATAGTCGTTTCATATCAGGATTATAGGGTCTCAAAGTTTTTGAGAGATGAAAAAAAGTAGCTAAACAACAAAATAGGACTCTCTTCTCTTGCTTAAAGGAGTTCTGCAAAGCCATAGCCAGTGTAAGTTATGAAACAGGCCAATTAATTCAAACCAACTAAGGGGAGGAGTTAAACCAGTGTTCCAAAGTTCCCGCGGATCTTGACAATTCAAAATGTCAAAGCAAGAGTTTTGTTCTTCACAGGCGGTGTTGTTGCTCCCTCCAGGCTCAAACCATAGGTTTCTTCCATTACTGCGCCCCTTAGCTCAGGTTGTAAACTTTCTCCAGCTGCAGACGCATGACCCTCGCGCAGCAGTATGCTTGCAGGGTCTGCTTGCTCGCTGCCTTCAAGGCGGCTTCAGGGGTGTAGTCCTCTGACGAGCGGGCAATGAATACCAGCCAAACTAGATATCAGGTGGGCGCCTCATCAAAATTAGCTGCGCTATGTGTGGTTTGTAGAAGAGTGTCCCTACTCTTCCCCTGCTTCTCTTGGGGTTTGTCCTGGGACCTTGTCCTGCTCTGACTACTCTTCAGCCATTCTGCCTGTCCCAAGCAATGTGCCGTCTCACTCTTCCACCCGCCTGTTCCACTCTGCCCGATTCAATGTGGTCCAGCTGGGGTTCCCAGTTTTCTCGGTCCCAGTAGCAGGTCTCCCTTTTTAGTGGTGTTTTCTTTGAGGGTCTAAGCCTCACCCCCTTCTATAGCCTTCTATCCATTCAAGGCTTCTCTTGATACACGTCTTCCAACTTCCTGTCGTCCTCTTACCTCTCCTCATAACCCCCCACTTTTCTCTTCCAATATGTACTCTCCTTCTCCCAGGTGGTATCAGTCTCGAGTCTCTCCACTACTTTCTAACCCTTTAGTCCCGCCCTCTTTCGAGAGGATACACTCAGTCTCTCAGACATGTGCTATCCTTTTGTCATCCTCTCAAAGCTCGGTCTCTCCATCCTTGACTCACTCGCCCTCCTGTTATCTGTATCTCCCCTCCAAACCAGATCTATTCCTCTGCTCAAAACGTTCACCCTACTCCAAACCAGATCTATTCCTCTGCTCAAAACGTTCACCCTACTCAAGTTAGAAAGGTGGAAATGACGGTGATTGAAGCATGTTAAAAAAATATTGAGTGGGCAACTGGTGCCATCGCATGAAAATGTGTAACCCTCAACAGGCACTGGTTTGTTACTCGACTCCGCTTTGTACACAGAGGTATACATGCTCAGGGGCATGCTAAACTGCTGATCCAAGGACTCAAACTACCAGCTAGGACCGGAAGGGGGCGATATGTGTTACATGGTTAAAACACGCATGAAAATGAAAAGCGAAAGACTATTCCAAAAAAAACGAAACATAGGAGAAGTATATTTTAAAAAAATGCAGTCAAGCAGCAAGATCTTTGAAAAAGGCAAAGTTAATTTAAATGTAAATGATTTTCTACCACATTGTAAAGAAAAAAAGTACATTAATCATGCCCCCTTAGTATCGTGTGGGCAGCCAAATACATAGGGGCAGTCCAACATGTGGTGCTTCACAGTATATTTTCTCGCCAGTTTCCAATATCGAATTCCTAATAGGGGGGGAATTAATGTAGCTTTCCATCCGAGCGAGATCTTTTTACCATCATGAACCACATTAATAGTCCTGTGCTTTCCCTTTAAAGTAGACACTTCTTTCTGGCTCACTGGGAAACACTGGTCTATACTTAGCACCAAATTCATGAGACGGAAAGAGCAAACACTCGGTTCATGGAATAAGCTAGATTCAGCAAGATGGATATCAGTTGCACACAAAAACGCAGATATTTTCAAAGCGACGGATTAGTTCACTGAAGCAATAATCCCTTCTGAAAAGGGCATTACCTGACAGATAATGCCCCAGCCAAAGAAGATTATCGCTATTTTAAGATAAAAATGACTGCCGACTTCAGTTTTTATCTTTACTGGCAGTGCTTGCATTTCAGGGGCTGAATGTTTGGGAGTGCATACACAAACACACACGCAAATGCATTCAACACAACAGAACTGCAGTCATGGCTCTATGATTAATGGTGCATTGCATTTTCTGTTAAAAATGGAAAAATTCGTTCTTGATTAACTTTTCAACCAGTTGATGTAGCTTGATCAAATTACTATGCTACTGAACCGGTCTGATGCAAATGAGGACGCTAAATTTGATAAGCATCTATGTGTTCTAAGAAGTTGGAAAAAAGGCTTTTAATGACTTTTCTAATTTAGATCACCATATGGAAATGAAAAGTTCAGTACACGATTTCTCCATAGTTCCCGCTTTGGTTTTCAAGATTTTGGGCACACTTGAACACTTTAGAAGGCCGATGCTTTGCAGATGGGCAACAGCAAGACCCAAGTTTCACCGCAATGTGGAAAAAAAAGTAAAGATTACGGTTTATAGTGATAATTTCGAAAAAAAAAGTTTCTACAAAAAAAGTTTCAAAAACAAAGTTTAGAAAAACAAAGCTGTGACAGCCTATATTTAACATGCAAATTGCATTTCTTTCAAAACCAATCGGTTGACAATAGCCATGCACTGGTTTCAATTGAAATGCACTTTTACATGTTAAAAGTAGCATTTCAATTGTTTTTTTTTTGTAACTTTGCAACGTTAGTTGCAGCTGTGGAGTGCTGAAATTACAGCACTGGACAGCTCCATGTAATTTAACCCCAACGCCTGAACCCTAACCCAAGCCCCAACCCTAACCCATGTCGACGGCACTTTCGAAATTTTTTCAAAGAAATTGTCATTCGAAAGAATGGCATTTGGACAAAAAAAATTCGAAAGTTTGCCATTCGAAACTTTCACGTTCGAAAAAATGACAGGACACCAACACTTCAAGAAAGATCAGAGGTGTGGCTGACGTGCGAGTGTGACAGTCTCCTCTGGCACCTTAATTCAACAGCTTTTAGTCTCTTCTTAGTGGTCCTTGCTGTTCATATTTATTGGCATTGTAGTGCTGGACTTAGAATGGCAGTGTTGTAGAGTCTTGAATTGTGTGTTTTTCTTACGTTTCTTGTGTAATTGTTCTTGTTCTTTGTAGTGCCTTGAAACGTTAACAGTAGACGTTTGAGCACAATACTTTTACTAGTACAATACTCTGGATTATCTTGAAGACCCTATTGGGACCTTCGTCTCAGAGTCACTTCCGGACGTAAAAGGACTACGCGAGCCCCATCCACCCTCCCACCGCAGCCCCTGACTTGGGAAACTGCTGGGAAGAGGTCCCTGCAACGGGATATCCAAAAAGGAAGTGTGTACCAGTCTTGCTCTGGAGGTGTAAGTACTATGCATGGGGAATGTGGTGAGGTCATGGTAGAATGTGGAGTGTGTGTGAGACTGCTGGGGTTCTATATGTGGCAGTTTCACCAAGGAGCTGGAAGGTGTCGATGTGCCAGTATCTTGCTGTCTGGACACCTACCTCTATCACTTACCTGGTGTGTACCTGCGGACCAATTCACTCACTTTAAGTAGCCTGGGCCACTGTGTCTTCATGCCCAACGAACCTACAACAAAGTGCTTCACTCACCGGATGACGTTTCTGTGTTGCAATGATTTCTTGAGGATGCCGAGGTGGCAGTCACGTGGAAAGCTCTTCCCAGCCGTGAAGACAAGGCTCCAGGGAAATGACCCACAGGGCCGTGCAGCAGAGGCAGCCATCTCACTGGTACTCTTGCCCTAAACACTCGAGGCAAAGCAAGTGCCTGTCCACTAGTGGGATGTGCCTGGCCCAGCTGGCACAGGAAAATCGGCTATCAACTGGCATAAGCCTTTACACCTCTCTGCTCCAGAGCCCTTCAGAGGGTATAGCCATGGCAATGGATCCTTGAGCCGCAGCCGCCATTGTGACATCCGAGCACCAGCCCTTCCTGGAAGACCCGGAAGCATAACCGAGTGTACAAGAAAGCCCTGGACCGTCCCACCAAACTCATGCTGCACTGCATAGATCAACACTGCACTAGTGCACTTGAGTCAAATGGACCTTCATGCCAAAAACCTGTCAGCACTAAACTATATAGTAGAGCCCCCTGGAACACAGTATTCGAATCTCGCTCCTGTTCAACACTGCAGTAGGGTGGTAGTCTCAGATAGACCATCTAGTCAGGCACATGCTGTAGTGAAGGGGTCACCTCTAAACAAGTGTGGTAGAGCCCAATGAGCCCACACGTCCAGCCCCTGCCGCAGTGAAGACACTGCCAATCATGTCCACCTCTTGCTGTGGTCACCACTAGACAAGTGTACGTGAGTCCATGGACAACTATGTCAACACCTGCTCCAGGTGGCAGAGGTCAGCAATATATTGGTGTATTAGACTCTCTTAACCAACCACTCATCCATCCATCCATCATCCCACATCAATTACCAGGCAGGGAACAGGGCACTGGCGGGACCAAAAATCTACTGGGGAAAAGAAAGGGCTCAACCCACACCAAAGCTGGAGATTGTGACCCATCCTACATGGACAACAGGCCTGGTGGGGAAAGGCTTGTGTTGATGTCTGGATGAGTGCCATCACATGTCTTTATGAACGGGTCTGTAGCCACAAATCAAATAAAAGGACGATTTCTTACTGCAAAAAATGCGTGCTGTCCTGTAACAGTTACCAGCAAATTCCAAAGGTGTGGAGGAGGGGGATGGGACATAGGAGTCATAATTTTACTCTGTGCAGTAACCCACCTGTGGCACTGCAGAAATAAGCCCATTCATACAGCTAGAGCTCAGGCATTCCTTCTCCATTATCTATTTATTCTTTAGAGTTCGGGGGTTTCTCTGCTGATCAAATGTAATTTCAACAACTGCTTGAAGAGGAAACAATGAGGGAGAACTTGGGGTCCAGTCCACAGGATTAATATTGTATATACTATATAATAAAAGGCCAGATGTAGGTTTGTCTGATGCCATCATGCACAGTAGAGGCTGCCCAAACGCCCAGATTGGTCCGCTAGAGGGAACTGCTGCCTTAGGATACACTGTGGTCCAATTTGCATAGCTTCACCAATTGTCAACGCTAGAGGGAGCTTTAGGCTTACGATCTATAGTGGTCCTACTGTGTTAATGAAAAACCTGCACTTTGGCCCGTGTACACGGCCTGCAAACCAGTACCAGGGCTTTAAATGAGCCGGGGTTAGCCGGGACCGCACCCAGGCAGTCTCCAAAATGTGCGGCTGAGCTGGGGCCCTGCCGGGGGCCCCCTGGTCCCAACACACCACGGCAGGACACATTATCCCGCCATGGTCGCAGCCTCAATGGGAGTTGCGCCCGACATTAAATAAGGCAAGCTGACAGAAGTGGCAGCCAGTCACAGCATCGCTGTGGCTGGCTGGCATTTTTATCAGTCACTTTAACTTCCTCTGGTGACCCCCTCACAAGAGGGGTCTGTTATAATATGGGAAGGCTGTATAGTAGGCTCACTCAAAGACCAGCAGGGTAGCCTCTGTAGTAGTTTCACAGTAGCTTTATTTACATATCCACAGATTTACAGTTTGTTACTTTTAGTATTGTACAGGACACAGATCACGCAGTACATCCATGGGCCATCCTCTCATCACCAGCTCAGGCCCCCACAACTGACACTCACGCAACACTCAAAGACAACACTCACCCAACATTTTCTTGAGCGGTCTATCATAACATCCATCAACATTCTACCAGCATGCATCCATGCCAGCAGGACAGAACATGGCTAGACTACATCACAACAGGGTCACCAGAGAAAGTTATTGTCCTTTTGTTTCCCCACCACCTCCCCAGTTCACTGATGCATCTTTAACCCTTGGCAAACCTCGGGACTCCGTGACATATTTCTAGGTTCATAAAGATGGATTGAAAAGTACACAATTCAACGCCTCAGGCTTAGTCTATCGTCAAAGATGGATTGAATTGTGTACTTTTCAAGCCATCTTTTATAAACATAGAAAAATGTTACATATTTCTATTGTAGAGGAGGAGCCAAATGCCTCGACCGGAATTCCCACCCCTATTTTGGCTACATGTTGGTAGCTGAAAATCTGACCCAGATACCACAAAAGGTCTTCAAAACAAGGTATCCATTGAGAAGGCCTTATAAGATGTACCCCCAGAGAGATGACAGCCTCCTAGGGGAGGTCCCTGAAGAAGTGTGAAGCGGTGAGCGCAAGAGGATGGTAGCGTCACAAGAAAGGAGAGTGACGCACTGATGATTAAAGAAGAGAATGCATAGACCTTATGAGACCTGATAAATAAGGAATCGAGTAACATTTCATTTGCGAAATGAAGATTGCATGTACAAAGAACACTGAAGAAAATTAAGTTGTTTCATAACTGTACAGATGCTCTAACGCAAGTAGACTAAGTAATCATGGAGGCTGGCTATACGTAGTGAATAGACTGCAGGCGGTGCCACCAATGTATATATTTATAGAGTCTGGAAGTTTGACATTGCAACTTTAGTAAGCCAGGACCCATAAAACAGAACGGCTGAAAGTTTGGGGCAGCTGGAAATCAATGAAGGATCGAGAATGCTGTCTGGCCCAGTGTCAAGGGTGAGGGCAGGCAAGAACTGGTTATCTGTTCACGAGATACAATGAACGTGAGAAGCAAGGCGAGCTCCTGTTAAGGTATGACAGAAACTCTATGAAAGCCAGGTTTTATTCATTTAAAATCATTAAATGTGAATAAAGGAGCTCAAATGTGGTCTCCTGTCACGTGGGACGGCTAGAAATAGAAAATGGGCAAGCTACATCTAGACTGAAGATAAGAACATGCTCACACTCCCTTCTATTCTCAGGCACAGTGATACTCTGCAAGGCCAAGTTCAAAGACAATTTGAATGGCAGACTGCACGAGTGATGACAGGCAGTGGGCTAATTGGGTGAGGGGCAAGGTCAAGTCCACCCACAGGCACCTGGGGTACCAGCTTGCATGCTGCTAGTGAGTCGAATGTTCCAGAAGGGTACAAGCATGCCAACCAATTATAGAGAGCCATGTATCAAAGAGCCTTGTAGTTTAAGAGCCAATGATGTGTCGTGCATCTAAGAAATAATGAGAATGACTTGCACAAGGGGTGGGCATGCGTTGTCCACCTGACAGAGACCCAATCACAATCCTTTCCCATATAGAAAGTATACTTCGATGTTGCCCTTTGACCTTTCACAATCCCAAGAAAGTGTTCTTAGTTGGCCACGTAGCGTGATGTCATTCATTAAGAGTTTTTGTTATAGTTTTTTCGTGTGATGCGTCGAGATTATGCTGGGAGACGTCCGTTGTACTCCTTGTTTTAGACAATTGAAAATAAAACAGTTATTGTTTGCCAACTTCCTGAGTCGGTCTGGTTATTGGTGTGAGAGCAATTCTGTGCCCCATCCATTTAATGACACGCTTCTGCATTTAAAAAGGACCTAACGGTTTGCAATGTTTGAAAAGAAGGCTTGAAAAATACAAACCATACTAAAGCACACAAAAAAATATATAAACGTAAGCATTTATATATTTATATGCGTACCTCGCTATGGTTTGTGTACTTTTCAAGCCATCTTTTATAAACAAGAAATTGAGGGGGAGCCTCATTTGGGGGCATGGCTTGCATGATGGGTGTGGGCTGAAAAGTACACAAACCATACTAAAGGTACGAATACAAATATATAAACGCTTACATACATTTATATATTCGTTTGCCTACCTTAATATGGTTTGTGTACTTCACAGGCCACGTCCATCATGCTAACCACGCCGACCAATGTGCCCCCCCCCCCGTCATTTCTTACCCCACTTAAAGCCCCGACTAGTACCTAAATAATTGTCCTTTGCTAAAGGGCTGCATTAGGCCAACAAAACACGTCCTTTTAAGCCACTGTTTCATACCCTCTGTTATTTTTTTATTATTCTTAGAGTGTTGCAGTTTACATTAAACATTTCACACTATTAAAATATAACAATCTATGCATGCACAAATTGATGCACTAAAAAAATATCTAAAATCACAGATTACGTTTTTTTATGTATACAATCTTTGCATATTTTTCATGTTGAGTGACTGTTAGGTGAGGGTTTCTGTACAAAGGCTACATAGTGGCGAGCGCAAGCGCTTCCTGGATTTTCTTAAAGTGCAGCGTATTTTGTTAAACTGGTCTATGTGCCCTTTCATAAATGGCCGTTTCCGGCGGCTTTTCTTCGCTTAAGTAAATTAGCCAGCAGAACGCAAGCCACTTTTTCCCGTCAGCCGAGACGAACCCGAAATCAATGTCATTAGCCCATTAAGCTCGATTTTTCTGCCTGTTTGAGCCAATTGAGTCACAATATTGATTGTGCCCGAGCCTGTCCTGGGGGCGTCTGAAGCAGAAAGGAATACATAAACACCCGAGGGTACAGGCGCTGGCGAGGAAGCTTTGTGCGCGAGCAGTACCAGGCTGACTCTTGGCCATCTGCCTGCCCAAGGCCCTCACGGGCATCAATGCAGTCCGAGGGCGTGCAAGCTTTGTGCTTCACGTTGTTAACGAACAACGCTCAAGTCCACCATCGGCTGGAACTTCATCTGCCAAACGTGCACCCAATTACTCCAAAATAATCAATAGTGACTGATCCTTTGGACACCCCAGCTAATGGAAGCGGATAAGAGTATTAAAAAAAAGCGCAAGAGCTCTACGGCCAAGTGTCGTCCTCCTTGGCTGGCAGTGTGTGACTGCTACTTGGGGGCCGGGGGTTGCAATGTGGAGGACGATTGCTGCTGGTGGTGTATTTTATAGAACACAGGACCAGTAACCATTGCCAAAAGCTATCCCAGAGCCTACAGCTACAGCCTAGGAGCCCTGTTCACCTCTCCATTCCACCAACCAAGCACCTTTGATCTCTGAACCAGCAGTTATGTGGCTGACACAAGGACTGGAGGATGCCACGGCCTCTGAACTTTTCATGCACGTAGTAGTTACTACTGGTCAGTACATAGCTCAATATCCTTAATGCAGGAGAGGTCAAATAACTTCTAACAAATCAATTATGGGGCCAAGAAAAAAAAGTATTGCAGTTGTGCAAGTATTACAAATATTCCATGTATGCAAAATGAAAACTTACCATAGTGAAAAGTTGTTAAAGAGTGTGTGGGGGGAGTGGTGGAGGGGGGAGCCAGGTTAAATTTGTTCCCAAACAAATAATACAGCTACAAATAAAGTAACAGTTCTTGCATAGTCGGGAATGGGATGAAAACTGGCAGCCAAAAAAAAAAATAGGAGTGTTTTACAAAGGAAATACTTCAAGATTCTATATTTGTTGCAGGAGTGGGTGGAGCCTCCAATGATTTCCTATGGAAATGTAGGACACACGTACAATTCATTAACACTAAAGGGGTATTAAGTCAGCGGTCGCCTGCTTCACTAGGTACAGACTTGGGGGGGGAGGGGGGGGCAGATGTAAAAACACAAATCTAGGCATTCCTATACAACTCACGATCATGTCTCTCAACACAAGTCAACAAGCATTGACAAAGTCAACAGTTTCAGCTTTTGTGTTGGCACGTGAAATGCACTTACCGAACATTATGCACAAGCCAAAATGGTTGGCTTTGCCAATGCTCTTTTTTTTAACAAGACTTTAGTGAAGGATATGCATAGTATTTATAAAACGAGTGGCTGAAGGCAGAACGGGTTACTTTTATTAGACCAGTAGCTCTTTTACAACTCCAATTAAGTCATTAACTCTCAGAAGACTGCTTTGAAAAAAACACTGGCAAGCACCCTCAGCAAGGTTTGATGATTAAAGTTAGCTGAAAGCAGAGATAAAAGGGTACCAAAAAAGTAGTGGAACTGTAACTCAATCATAGGACAGAGTAGGAAGGAAAGGAGCAACGTGCAATACATTTTCAAGGGTTGCAGACATGCAGGTTGACAACCATTTGGGTTGAAATCGATTTCAGTTTAGCTGTAACTGATATCCGGTGGAGAAGTGTGCTTTAACTTCATAAGGAACAGTTCTGGAATGGGGAAATGGTTGCAAAAAGTAGTGGAGCTGTTAATAGGAAAAAGTAGTGGAACATCGCTCCCGACCGTTCCTGCTTACTTCGACCACTGGCTCAAAGAGTTCCCATGAGCAGGTGTTTTGGGTGGGGATGGGTTTGAACAGCCATAAGTATTAGCGTTGACATGAGCAGTCAACCGTGTGCAAATAAACACCCACAAGCTGTGTGTCCCTCAAACCATTTCTACCCAGATGCACTCTAGTACAATCGTTTTGGCTTCTAGGTGGTGCTAAAGCGCCACCTTTTAGCTCAAACTAAAAAGGGTTTCTGCCATGGAGATATCCTCAAACATAGTCTTCCCTGCCTGGCAGCTCTTTGGGTTTTGTCTCTCACACACTACACAGACGTGTTTATCTGGGGCTACTGTGCTTCCGTCTCTCTGGCCACTTTACACAGGCTTCTAGTAACCAAGTCAGTACAGGAGAAGGACACACTCGGGGTGTCCGGCAAAGAAAGGGATGGCCATCAGTCTGGAACTAGATGCAAGAACTCTGAAGTTTGAGCCCAGTGAAGATCAGTCTTGCAGTTTTGCAGAAAATGACGGGGGCCAGATCTGAATCTGAAATGAGAATATTTGATAGAATATAGTCTACCAGTTAAGGAGAAATACTGCTTGGTTAAGTGTTGCCCTATGGTCAACAAGAATGTGGATTTTCGGGTGTAAGTACATTGGAACCAGGTCCCTTTGCACCCTTTTATGTGGTTTGATGAACATTAGCCTGTAAAATGGCAGCAATGTTGGAATGAGGAAAGAGCAATGGACTGGGCATTTCTCCAATGACATTTAAAAAAACTAAATAACTTGGGGAACTATCTTATGGGCATCAAGTCGCCTGAACTCGGAAGAGACATTGCATTTGTCTGCCTCAATGTGCTACCTGTAGGTTTTAGGGGATTATGCGGTCCCCCACGATTGCAAGAAAAGAGCTGGAACGTAGGCTGCTCTTCGGTAGATGTTTCGGCGGAAATGTCATGTAACTGCCTTCATTAGGACTCTTAATTTAACTGGAATCTGTTATCAAGTGAATATAAACAGATACCTATTAGTATGGACTTTTTAAACTGCTCTATGCCCCACTAGAACAGTAGCACTACAAATTGCTCCCCAACCTTCAACTGCTGGGCCTTCCCCCTATCTTCATGTTTTTTTTTTCTTTCTTGCACACTTTCAAACCACTGGCTTGCACGTTGACTACCATCCTTAAAAGCCCTGAGAGCGCAACATATGGATGAGGCAAATGAGTGTGGCTTGAATGTGGTCCATAACTCACTTTACCCTCATTCCTACCTGTATATTCCTTGTGCCAGTATGTGCTACTGCCATACATAGATAGGGAACCAAATCCTTGTGAAATGTTGTAGTCCCTACTGCTACGATGAGGACTGGTGCTATTCTCGCTCTGTTAGGTGATTTTATTCCAAATTGTAACTACAATGTGGGGACACAGATGTGGAATAGGGTCAACAACATTTCTGTGTCCAAACCCTGTGCATCATTTACTTTAAATGCCTGTTGCTACATGTACCTGTGGGCGTACCATGTCTCTCTCATAAGTCGCTGGTACAGGCTTTGCTCCATATTATTTATTTGGCTTTTTCAGGTTCCATTTATGCTGCAAAAGAGCGGAAAGTTCTGCATCATTGCCAATGCACCGGCAAGTTCATGCAGTGTGGAATTTCTAAGTGCAGTCTCGACCCGAAACTTACCGGAGTACGGCTGTCGGCTGCACAGACATCTCCTCTCGAACTTTCTGCATTCAATGCTGGCTGGATCAACTTGCTTTGTTGTGGCCCTGCACAGGTTGGTCACACGATTAAACGTCAGACCATGACGTTTGTATACCGAAAACGTTCCTGTTACGTTACAGCAGTGACCAAAAAGGTCCACCATACTGGAGTTGCTAAGTTGGGGAGCCATGCTGTTTAAAGTATAGCATGAACTCTGAACACGAATGTACAGTTCAGAGGGAGTAGACCCCTCAATCGCTCCACAGGTTCTTGGATTTGTTTAAATTGTATGTACTTCATTGGCAACATCTGGAGGCAAGTTATTTCTCAAATCCTTTCAAGTGGAATCGCGGATATTCGTTTAGCTGACCAAAATATGACTGGTAAATATACCAAAAGCACCTGCAATAATGGATGCACTTTGCTGTTCAGTGGTAGCCCAGGTCAAATAAACATGTTCTGTCAATTAGTCGTTTGGAAAATGAAAATCCTCATTGAGTCCCATCAGGCGAGCTCCTGTTTTGTAAATCCACCAAGCCTGTCATCGCCAGTAAATCTTGATGCACATGACTTTTGGAATAAAATGAATGAGGAATAAGGGAAACATGGCTTATGCTTCCAATCTAAAATTGTGACAGACACTTTGGGCCCGATTCACAGAAAAATGTTATAACGGTGCAATCCCATAGGAAAATGGGCACACATTCACCAGCAGCACCTCAATGTTATAAAATACATCCCTCAGGTAAAACTGAGGGGCTGCAACGTGACAGATGCAAAATAGGCCTCTTTGTTTTACGGCTAACCCTCATTTAAACTAAAAAGTAGTGAGATCTTGTCAAACTTTCACAGCTTCAACTATTTTCAACCCAGAAAGGAAACAGGATAATCCTGTCCTTTTGATAAACCTACGGCCACTGAAGCACAAACCAGACATTACATATCACCCAAAAGATGGGGGGTGCTGAAACAAACTCAACAAATCGGCCTGACGAGAATTACTGTGCATTTCCTTGATGAGTAGCACTTTGTAAGGTATACACCAAAGACTACATTGCCTAAAGCAAACTGGCTTTCTTCCACCCCTCCTTCACTCCCAGTGAGACAAGTGGCTTTCCACAAAGGTCCCGCCATACAGAAAAGTGGTTTATAACAAGGCAACAGAACCAAAACACAACTTGCACGTGGATGTACTGCTTCAGTATCAAAATTAGATCCTCATCTTTTGGACTAACACTGAGATTATTACACACTGGGAAGCATCTCTTGAAATGGCCCATCGGGCTCGGGCTTGCAAGCGTAGCTGTGAGAAGGACACCGCTCTCGGAGGAGAAAAGCAAGAGTTAAGGAGCTTTCATTCGCTTCCTGCGAAATGGCACTGGGCACAAAGGCAGTGGCCACTGGTGACCTTACGATGTGCAATTAACTCCCCCGCACCAACCAGCCCCTGGGAGAGAGTCGACATAATGGGTTCAGAGATGCAGTTTTACAGCACATTCTTTACAAATAAAATGGCAACAACCGCATATAGTTTACAATCTATTCTGCAAGGCAGGGCATGACAATTAGCAATAGTTGCAGATCACAAAGTACACTGGAGCATTTTACAACATTATCACGGTGCCATGGCTTATGACATATGCCAGAACTACCACTGTAAATCGCATGTTCATGATGCCTGTACAGAAATGTGTCATCATAGCCTTTTACAAATATTTTAATGATGCTGGTGGCAACAGTATGACCTCGCTGTCAGATTGCCCGAGCCACTCAGATACACAGACAAAGCTCCATAGATAAGGGCATAAAAGGCACTTTTGGTCCCTGAAAAAAGCCAAACACTCACCAACAAGGGGCGGGGGAGTAAAATAGCACTAGCCACGAGTGAAACATTCTCATTGGTCTTTGCAGGGATGAATTTCATAAACGTCCATACAGAACTATTGATTTTCACAGCCTTCTCTTTTCATACAATAATTGGAAATATAGAGAAAATTACAGTACCTTTAAGAAAGCACAACAAAGGAGTCCTTTACTGTGAATTGTGTTCGTCTTATTTTACACACAATAATACATCTCCTGCAAACTACCAATCTGCAAAGATATATCCAATTTTATTCTTTTTTTCTTTATTGAATATAGCTGAAAAATTCAACTTTTTCAATATTTTAACAGAATTCATTTACATATTAAATACACCGAAGAACATCAGATAAAAATGGAACAAATGGAATAAGAGAGACAAAAATATAAACAAAAGACAAACATAAAATCTTTGGAAAGAACAAGACCTTACACAAGACTTAACTGACTATGAAAGGAAAAAATATGGAAAACTTATGTACCACATATTGAAGTTATCAATCATAATTATGAATTATTTCCACTGAGTAAATAATATCATAAAATAAGTCTCTTGATTGCAGAAACAGAACAGTACATCATATATTGTGTCTGCACAACCTACGCAATTTTTAAAACACATGGCCCATCTGGATTGATTTCCTATACATTCAGGCAAGATCACAAAACTTGGAAATCCTTACATTTCTGGTCCAATTGGAGACAAAGATTTCAATTCCAGTTTTAAGGCCGCTAGAAAGTTATAGGTAGCAATGCGGATACTTATTGAATTAGTGGATAATATTACCGACCAACGAGCGTCAGGAGGTATCACACTAAAATAAGACATGTGCGACTCAAAATGTTTCCTTCATAAACTACTCACAGCCGGACATTCAGTTATAATATGTTTAAGGGTTTGACTGCCACATCCTGACAGAAGGCACAGTAGTTCTCCTTCCGAGGCAGCAACCTCTTTCTAGCCAGGACATCACGAGTGGGAAATAGGTTAAACCGCAGGCGTAGGATGGTAGTTCTTACTTGTGGAGAAGGAGATTGGTTTAGGTATGGCGCCAAAACTTTGAGTCTTTTATGTTCAAAGGCCAATACTTGAAAATCTTTATACGAGAGACGCTCAGTTCTCGCATGAATCCAATCAGATCTAAACATTTTTACCTTTGCTCGAGTTGGATTAACAATAAGGGTTTCCAAAGTTAGATCTGCTCTAGCCAAAATGCTGTAAATACATGAAACCCACATTTTAACAAATGAGTGTTCAGAGGTCAATATATAAATAATGTGTCTAGTATGTTGTCAGGTCTTACAAAGGTCAAGCACTTGCGAAACAAGGCACAAAGCCTCCAATGATATTCCGTATCCAATTCTATTCACAAAAATGACTACAGGCATATATGAGAAAGCAGAACAGAGTTTGTGTGTACACTGGAGGTCACAAAAAAGCTTGATGCAATTAAAAATGCATTTATTTGGAAAACAAAAGAAGAAACGGCCGAAAACAGAAAATATGTATACGTAGGAACGCCGTCACAGGAAGGAGCTGTACTCTTAAAGACCAGATTTAAAGAGGACGTTTATGACAAAAAGACATCTTTTAATTTGCCTGAATTATTAGGTGCAAAGAATGATGGCTTATAAATATCACATACCACTCTCCACACCTGTTAAATCCACTGGCTTCATCAACCTCCACCTTCCCTTCACACACCACATAGCCTCTGTCACCAAAACATGCAATCTACAAATACCTCCTACGCAAAATCAGACCTATCCTTCCTCCTGATGACTTTCCGCACCACAGTTCAAGCACTGGTTCTCTCTAAGCTGGACTATGGAAATGCAATCCTCACTTACTCCCCAACACCACCACACACATCACCCCCGCTCTTGCTCAGCTCCACTGGCTCCCCATGCCCCAGAGAACTGCCTTCAAAGGATTCTGCATTGTTTTCAAAGCCATCCACATCAAAACTCACTCTTACCGTCCTGACAAACTCATAACCACACAAACACCAGACAACCCTACCAACACATTCTACACATTCCCCTCTGCAAACTCACATGCACGCAAAAAGAATTATTTAACCATTGGGCACCCACAGCACGGAACACCCTACCTCTCCACATGCACATCACCACTTTCAGAAAGAGCCTCGAAACATACCTGTTTCCCCACACGTAGCCCTGCCCTCCTCCAGTGCTTTCACTGGTCTATCCTAAACTTCCGATCTTTTCCTGAAAACATTTTGCAATTTATTTTTCAACTCCCACCTCCTCAATATTTGAACCATGTAAGAGGCTCCAAGAACCTCTGGGTAGGAGCAGTGCTAAACCAAACAAATGCCAATAAATTAAATACTTACAGTTAACATATATTAGCGCCCATGGAAGAGGAGCAGGGGGCTGGAACGTGGCCATAATTTGATGGCAATCCCCAGCGTTCTATCCCAGCATCCTGTGCCTCTCGCCCAGGTCTGCCATCATGCAGTGTCCCTCTTGGTCTATTGCCCTGTCGCCCACTGGGGCCCCTCACCCATCCGAGACCTGCACTGTCTCTCCATGACTCATCCAGCTCATCACGTCGCTCTCCCGGCCACCTCTTTGCTAGTCATGGAAATAGTAAAAGGGCAATCGCACTTTCCTATTTGCTTTGTATGTAGTTGTTTTTCAAGGGATATCAGTGCTCACCAGTGGTGCATAGCTGCTACACCTCTCTATAAAAACTTCTTAAACTCGTAACATTGGGGATAAAGACCCAAGTGCCAAAATGTATCGCACCCTTGTTTGCAGGCATTCGGGGCCAGTAACACTCTGGCTTGCTGTAGGCTTGGCTGGCAGGCCATTATCAGCTGTGTTTGCCCCAAACAAGGGTGTGACGACAATATTTTACTCTGCTAAAGAGAAGCCCTCAATTTGGAGGGGAAATTCCTTTTTTAAACAGCCAATAAAATAAGCAAAAACTCCCACTTTAACAATTTATCTGCAGCCCTGAACATTCACATACAAACTTGCTTGGCATACGGAATCTCACATATACATACAAAGGGAAATCATTTCACCGAAATGTCAGGGGTAGCGGAAATGACATAACATGACCCTTGACCTCTGATGACATCCCTGGAAGCGAGGGGTACACGATCATTGACCACTTGACAAAACATGAAGTGGCATCACATAGCACTGTTCCTAAGTACACTACGAAAAATTATGGTTACGATATCACTGCAATGTGATACGCATTTCATACAAGAATGGATCACCACATGTATCGTTAATGGAGTGTATAGGCCCATACTACTAAATTACAGTGAATGCAAGCAGACGTCCAAGGCCAAATGATGTGTTATTATATAGCACTTATGCTTAAGCGTTTTACAATGAACAAATATACATACATTATCACCCGACCTGTGTTTGGTACTTATTTATCGACCACAGAAGGATGAAAGGCTGAATTGGCTTTGCCAGAATTCGAACATGCAGACCATCGCTCACATTGCAGCTGTGAACGCTCAACCCACTGAGCTATCGTACCGGCTACAGTTATCTTACACTGTGCACAAGCTTTTAGTCGCAAGGATTTTGTCAAGTGACCGAGGACACTGATATGGAATGTCTTGGGATGATCGTAACAGAGACAACAGCAGAAAAAAATAACATGCTATAACTGCAACTACATAGGCCGAAATGGGGGCTTATTTTATTCCAAATGTTTTTTGAAAGTTTTTGTCTGCATTGTGAAATTGAGGTGTTTAAGAACAGAGTAAGGGCTGATTCATGGAACGTTTTCCTATGGGATTGCACCATTATAGAACACTTCCATGAATCAGGCCCTAAACGTTTAAGGAGTCTAACAATTATTGTATAGAACTCCAGAAAGACAAATTGTTATTCCAATTCTTACTTATTTAGGGTCACTGTTCAAAGTGTTACAAGCCTGAACAAGAAAGCCAACCACTCCAGAAACAAGGCGTACCGCAGAGTTAGCAAGGGAGACCTCAGGGGACCCCCAAATGACGTCCCTGCACATAGGTAGCCGCCATCCAACAGCTCTAAAATTGCACACTTGCTCCTTCACTACCAAGAAGTAGATTTCATGCAGGAAGCGCCATCAAAGGGCATGACCTTAGCACCCCATGATGGCTTGGACAGAAGCCATGTGCTGGAGCGCCCCCTACCACCGAATGTGCCTGCCCAAGCCAGCAATGGGCCATGCAAGAAAAGCAAATCCTGCCCCCCCACCCCAAGCCTTGCATGGACCATTAGGGATGAGCAAGCTGTGGCCCCGATGGCAAACAAGATACCAGGTAACCCCCAACACCAGGCAGCCAGGTAGCCCTCCGTCTCTGCTGCTGTCAAATCAATCGGGTTTCCTTGAGTGTGCGCTCATGGTTACTCCATAGCAGCTGCCAGGTCGCTGCTCTGTCACCCATTACTCTGCAAAGATTCAAAACCTGTGCACTTCAGAATTGTGAAATTTCACCATGATGAAGCAGACTCTCTGGCCTCCTAAAATATAGAGATTATTGTTGCCAGTTCTCGCAGGTTTGGATGATCACTGGGGCGGAGGGGAGAGGGGGGGACGAGTTCCGATGCTCCCCGAATGCTGTACTAATGTAATGAGTAGAATGAAGAGCGTGCTCGCCAGCGATGAGCGGGTTCCTGCACCAGTAGTTAAGTGCTGGCTGGTGTTTGGACGTACCAGTGGCTCCTTCAGGAGTCTGGTCTATATTGGTCATGCATTTACCTCTAGAAAATAGTATGGCAACTGGAGCACTTTTGTTTATTTACTAGTGGGCGCAAAGCGCACATACGAAATAGCCATGCATTTATTTTGTTACTTTTCAGTTCGAAAAAGACAAAATCCATTCTTTAAAAAGTGCCCCTCTGTAGACAATGCGAGAATTCTTACATCATATGGGCCAGGCACAGATCGAAGGTGGGGATTAGAGCTCGCGTGCCTGTTCATTACTGGGGATTAGGGGAGCAGCGCAGCAAGGCTTTGAAGACGCAGAGAGCAGGGATGATAGGGACGAGGTGCGCTGATAAACACTGCCTAGATGAGAGGAAGCAGACAGGGAGCCCTATTCCTAATGACCCCCTCCGTGGGCTAATGACCTCCAAGGCTCTATAACATCAAAGGAAAGCCATGGTGATTTGCCAGCACACAGACTGAACTGGATTATATGCGCATGTCGGACTAGCAACGCAAAATGGCACATTCTGAAGCAAAGGTTTGTTTGTGTCGCGACACCGGCACACACACACACACACAACAATCCGTTTTGAATAAAACAAAAAATAACTGGAGACAAACATGAGTTAAAGAACATTTTAAGATTAAGAAATGCGTGCAATGTGACCTGTAAAGTATGCGCGAATGCTTAATCATATCCCCACTTATGTTAAGATGGTCTTTCCTAAACATTTTTAAATAAATCTTTGTGCAACCATTCTCTGCCAAACGTAATGCAAAAAAATAATCGTAGCAACAAAGGAAACCTTTCTCATGAATAATGAGTAAAGCAGATATGTTGATAAAAACAAACTGCCTAATGTTCCCAGCTATGCCTGAGGTATTCCGCCAGTCCCATGTGTAAACCAACATTTTAAATGGAAAAAATAAAACTACAACTCCCAGCATGCAATATACAAAAGACTAGTGTAAGGCACCACTCAACGTAGGGCCACTGCCAGCCATGTAAATAAAGAACAAAAAAATTCACAATTGGCTTATTTCTGATGATGTGCTTATGACCAAGTGCGAAAACGAGGGGAGAGCAGTGGACTGGGGATATGGAGTCCAGGGATTTTCCCTGTGACCTGCTCAGGTGGAGGCTGGTTTGGGCAAACCCCAGGGTGACTGGGGAGGAAGCAACAAGAGGAAAAACAAAAAAAACCTGTACTAATAATAATAATAATAATAATAATAATTGTGCATGTATATAGTGCTACAAACCCTCAGGTATCTGAGCGCTGCTTATTATTACCCACGGTGTGTGGTGCTCATTTATCGACCTCAGAAGGATGAAAGGCCGAGTTTGACCCTGCCGGGATTCAAACCTGTGTCAACAGGCTTTGCATGGCTGTGCTATATGACCGGCTAATGTGATGGTTTATTGAGATGCCACCCCTCAACACAGGGAGTTCCTTCACTCCCCAATCAAGGAGTCACAAAACACACTGTTTAATGTCAATTCTTTGTTCAGACCTATTTCTGATTCATCTCACATCCCTTGCATCCCTCCCCGTGGGCCAGCAATGAGCCAGGTTGGTGTACAGGAAATAGATTTCTATTTATGTGAATTAAAGGTAATGGAGAACACACTAAAACTACGCACGCCACCTTCTTTGGGGTTCACAATTAAACCTCTTTTTACATAAAGAAATCACTTAAGTTGGTTTGGAAAACACAAATCCCAAATAGTTTACTTTCTACAGATGTCACTTCAAGGAATAATCAACACTGGTCAATGAACAAAATCGCTTAAAAGGCTAGCAGTTTGGTTTACAGATTTGTACACCTGCATATGGCAATTAATATTTCAACCACACTTTTGCTTTAAAATAAACAGTAATTTAGCAGTTTGTTTTTCAGGCCCCTTACTTAAAGGTCTGTATTGGGGAAGTCAGACAAACAAACTGGATTTTAGTTTAGGGACCAGGACACCCCTCTTCCTCAAAGTAGTCAGGGTCAACAGGAAAACTAGGATTACCCAATTACATTACAGTCTATAGTTTTGAATGCACACTGGGAATGAGCTTTGTTAATTTCGAATAAAAAAAAAAATCACCCTGTGGTGTTCTGCGAAGGGGAATTAATGTAATTAATATTTTTAATTACATAGGCTAAGGTTCTACACTGTTTTACCACCTCCCCCCCACTATAAAGGGAAAGTATTTAAGGCAAGCAGATCCCCCACCTTTTGGTTTCAAATGGCTCAATTCTACTTACCTTGAAAAACTCAGTTTAAAGTTCAAGAAAGCCAGCTGCATTTCAGGACCCTCTTTGAGGACAGGGCAGGGGGCTGCTCACACCACTCAAGGATGGTCTCCAGCTCTTCACCATAGGGCCCAGTCAGCTTTTAGGTGTCCCCAGCAATAGACCGCTCCACCTGTATGTAATTTCTGCAAATCTCCTTTGGCGCTTTTAGCAGCTCTCCCCTTCTCTCATTGTGCATCCACTTTATATAACAGTGATAAAACCATCACGTCTTCAATACCCTGTAAGAAATCTTTCAACCAGGATTGGACAGATACCCTTCTCTATCTCTCCCCCATTCCCCTGCCACCTCCCCAAGTCCAGCCTCTCTCCAAGGATTGATTTAGGAGTCTAGAAAGAAATATGGCAACTCCCCTTTTTGTCATGTCAACATTTTGGCCTAAAGTAGTTATGTACAAAAAAAAACAAATGTACTAGTAACTGTCATAAAATATATGGGATACATTACTCACCGTAATCGTATTTCTGATGCTTGTATCTGCTTAGATTCACATGCTGTGCATAGGCCGACATCTAGTGGAAGCTGCGGAGTATTACAGTTTGTTTTTCGAAACTCTAAAATGGGCGCCAGTAATACCATCCCTAGTGCGACGTCCACTGTACCCAAAATCCCTCACGGGTCTAGGATCCTCAGATTGTATTTTTTCTGACATGAGGTAGCATGAGGAGTAGCATGAGTACAGATAATCCAAGCAGATAGATAGAAAGGTAAGACTACAAGCAAGCATGCACCTTCTCTCAGAGGGGAGGAAGGGTGGGTCGCATGTGAATCTAAGCAGATACAAGCATCAGAAATACGATTACGGTGAGTAATGTCTCCCTTCTGAGGCTTGTGGAATCTGCTTAGATCACATGATGTGCATAGATTAGCGAGCAGTACCTGAAGAAGGAGGTGGGATGTGAGAAGGGTCATGAGCAAAAAAGTGTCTTAGAACCGCTTGTCCCACTTGTGTATCTGCCTTGGAATGGGTGTCAATGCAGTAATGCTGAGTAAAAGTGTGAATAGAGCTCCAAGTAGCTGCTTTGCAAATGGTGTCAAGGGGTACATTTGCAATGAAGGCCAGAGTGGCCCCAATGCCTCTAGTATAGTGGGCTCTTGGCGTGAAAGGCAGAGTTCTTTCAGAGAGTGAGTAACACAGCTGGATACAGTTAATAATCCGCTTCGAGATGGCACCTTTAGAGACAAGATCGCCCTCTCTGCCTGTAGCTACGGAGACAAACAGTTGATCTGTTTTTCTTAGCGGTCTGGTCTTATTTACATAGTAGAGGACCGCCCTACGCACATCTAGGGTGTGTAGTTTCACCTCAGCCAAGCTTTGAGGGTCCTGGAAGAAAGCCGGAAGCTCGATGGACTGGTTTACGTGGAATTTAGATATAAACTTAGGTGAGAACCTAGGGTGTGTGCGTAAAACCAGTTTGTCTTTATGGACAGTAAAGAAGGGATCCTGCACTGACAGAGCCTGAATTTCACTGACCCTTCTTATAGAAGTAATAGCTACTAAGAAGGCCGTTTTATAAGTCAGGTGTTTGAGACTGCTTTTATGCATGGGCTCGAAAGGGAAGCCCATGAGCTTAGATAGCACCACATTAAGGTTCCACCCTGGTGGTGGGTTCGAAATAGGAGGGTGAAGTCTCTTTACTCCTTCCATGAAGGCTTTAACTACTGGTACTTTCCACCACCAGACCTTGTTATGGGAAGTAGTGTTTGCCGACAGGGCTGCCAGATGTACTTTCAGTGAGTTAAAAACCAATCCTGCGTCTAGCAGGTGGAGCATGTATGTAACAATAGTGGAAGGAGTGCAATCAACTGTGTTGATTTGTCTACTCTGGCACCAGATAACGAATCTCTTCCACTTGTCAAAGTAACAGTGCCTTGTGTTTAGTTTCCTAGATTCCTTTAGGATGTCCATACACCTCTGTGGTAAATTGAGATGTCTAAACTCTATGACCTCAGGAGCCATGCTGCCAGGTTCATTGAGTTGGGTTGCTGATGCACTGTTTGACCTTGGTGCTTGTACCAGGCTGGAAGTTTGATGGGCTCGCACACCGCCATCCTGCGTAGGTGTGGGAACCATGGTTGTCTTGCCCACATGGGAGCAACTAGGACGAGCGTCATCGACTCTGTTCATCTTGTTCACCACCTTCCTGATGAGGAGTTGGTGGAAAAGCGTACGCAAACATCCCTGACCAGTTCATCCACAGGGCGATCCCCTGGGATTTTGTTGGGGGAACCTGGATGCAAATCCTGGGCATTGTCTGTTTTCGCTTGTGGCGCATAAGTCTATAGTGGGGAAACCCCACTGAGAGAAGATATCTTCTACGACCTCTCTGTGTAGAACCCATTAGTGTTCCTCTGGGAGGGAGTCTCTGCTCAGAGCATCCGCTAGGGAATTGAGCTCCCCTGGAACATGTTGTGATGACAGGAAGATGTTCCGTCTGAGTGCCCATATCCAGATTTTCTGGGCAAGCTTGGACAGATTTGGCGAACGAGTCCCTCCTTGCTTGTTCAGGTAGAACATGGCTGTCGTGCTGTCCGTCCGGATTTGCACTGACAGGTTTAGTAGGTGGGGCTCCAACGCTTGAAGCGCTCTGAATACTGCCAGAAGCTCTAACAGGTTGATGTGGTTCTTGGCCACTGAGGGAGACCAGAGACCCTGAGCTGTGTGGTGGAGATGGTGAGCTCCCCACCCCGTCAAACATGCATCGGTAGTGACTACTGCCTGTACTTCGGGATCGTAAAAGGGTTTTCCCTGTGCAAGATTCTCTCTTGTCCACCAGTGAAGGCTTTGTTCTAGTGTTGGCGAAACGACCACTAGATCGTCCCACTGACCACTTGCCTGAGACCACTGTTTCGCCAACCATTCCTGCATGGGACGCATGCGCGCGTGGGTGACCAGGTAAATACATGACGCCATCATGCCCAGTAAACGCATTGCTTTGCGTACCGTTATTTGGTGACCGGACTGATATTGCGGAATTTGCAGTAGTATATTCCGAATTCTTTCCTCTGAAGGAAATGTCAACCCCTCTCGAGTATCTAGGATTGCTCCTAAGAACTGTTTGGAGGTGCTTGGCACCAGGCTTGACTTTTTCCCATTGATTGAGAAGCCTAATTCGCGGAGGAGGTCGATAGTCCTTTGAATGTTTGTCCTGCAAATTACTGGGGTTTCCCCCGTTATGAGCCAGTCGTCCAGATAAGGGTACACCGGGATTGCCTCCCTGCGTAGGTGTGCAGCCGCCACCGCCAGTACCTTGGTGAATACCTTTGGTGCCGAAGCTATCCCGAAGGGCAGTACCTTGAATTCGTAGTGCCGACTATCTACCTTGAAGCGCAAGTATCTTCTGTGCGCTGGGAACATGGAAATATGAAAATAGGCATCTTTCATATCCAAGGTTGCCATGTAATCCCCCTTTTTTAGGAGGGGGATTACCTGTTGTAGCGTAGTCATACGAAACTTTTGGGGCTTGACATACTTGTTGGCAGGCCGTAAGTCCAATACCGGGCGCATTGTCAAATCTTTTTTTGGCACAAAGAAATAAGTTGAATAAATACCCTTGTTTACCTGGTGTCCCGGGACGAGTTCTATTGCGTCCTTTTCTAGCAGAATGGCGATCTCCTCGAGGAGAATCTTCTGATGTTCTAAAGAGTGTACTCTTTGTCGTGGAGGATGGTTCCGGGGACGCTGCAGTAGTTCTATACAGTACCCTTTGGATACTGTTGACAGCACCCATCTGTCTGATGTGATCCCTTCCCAAGCCTGGGTGAAGTTGGAAATGCGTCCCCCTACTGGGGTTGCGTGAGAAGGGACCCTGAACTGAGCGTCACTGCTTTAGTGGAGGCGTGCCGCCTCCTTTGCCGGGTCTGCCTCTGCCTTTAACACAACCTCTCCTATTACCCCTGCCATAACCCTGGGTAGACTGTTGGCTGTTGTTCCACTGTGTACCCTGCCCCTGGGAATAGTTAGATCCTCTCTGGGAATATTGGCCGCGTGGGCAACGAAAATTATTATTCCCTCTCTGCTTAGGGGGTTTATTGGTTAACTGGCCAAGGGACTGGAGTGTCTCGTATTCGTCCTTGGCATTCTTCAGTGTGTTCTCGACCGCCTTACCAAACAGATCGGATTCCACGGGTTTGTCCAACAATGATGCCTGGGTTTCTGCCTTAAAACCAGACAGCCGTAACCACGCATGTCTCTTGATAACAGTGCCTTCTGCTATCAATCTGCCTGCGTTGTCCGCAGTATCAAAGGTTGCTTTCAAAATGCAACCAGACACGGCTTTACCCACTGCGGAAATCCGAGCTAACTGGCCCTTTAAAGGTTCCGGAGCAGAGGCTATGAGTGCCGCGTCTTCTTCCCACTGATGGCAGTTGTAGCTGGCCAACAGGGTGGTGGAGTTTGCAATCCTTGCCTGATAGGCGGACGTTGAGGCTACTTTCCTGCCGAAACCATATAGTTTTTTTCTCTCCTTGTCTGGAGGAGCTTCGGACGATAAGGGTGTTCCAGCCCTCTTACGAGTGTAAGTGACAACTAGGGAGTCTGGCTTTAGATGTCCTCTTATATAGAGAGGGTCAGACTGGGCTGCCCTGAAAAGTTTTTCAACCCTGGGATTGACTGCTCTAGTGAGGTTCGGGTTCAAACAGGGACGGGTCTATTCTTCGCTGAATGGACTTAAGGATAGGGATGGTCTGGGGAACAGGCCTCCTTTCTCCCACTAACTCCTCTGCAAAGTCCCTCTCCTCCTGGACACCGTGGGTGTCAATATGGAAATGTTCTGCTGCACGTGCGAGAACCTCGTTTAGGAGGGGTTGGTTATCGACAGGGGAGTCGGTAACTGGGGCTTTGTTTTCTTCCGGGTAATCTACTCTGTAGGTTTCAGGGTCTTCCTCTTCCTCTTCTTGGTCCTCATCATCCCCATAGTAGCCCGTCCCGGTTTGCTCTTCTACCATGCCAAATTCTTGGTCCTCACCAAAGGAAGCCTCTCCTTGATACAGTGAGTATGGTCGGGAGTATGGTTGTACCTCGAAGGGGTCTGTAGACCTCATCAGTGTATCAAACCGGGGCTTCTTACTCGGGGGGGGGGGATAGGATCGTTGGAGCCTGAGGGTGTCGCCCCTTGTGGATCATACGAAAGGAAATGGTCTGGATTTTTATCGTAAAAGTCAGCCAAAGAAGACATCCTTGACATGACCCTATCTATGTCTTCACTCAACCATTTTCTGGAACTGGGAATGACTCTCTCAGCAAGTCTCGGAGATTTATCTTGAGTAGATTTGCTGGTTTTAGACATATCAGCAGACCTGGTCTTGTCTGTCTGTTTAGGAGGAGTGGCGTGTTTCACAGGTGTGGAAGAGTGCAAAGGCTGCTTCTTCTGCTGTTTTGCCCCCTCCCCGTGAGTGGAAAAGTGTTTTCCCTGTCCTTTTGTGGCTCCGGAGGTTTTCGACGCCTGGCGTCGACTATCGGGGGTAGAGTCCCTGTCCTTCGAGCGTGGGGCCGCGCTGATCTTGTCTGCGGGCTCCGACTCCTGGAGCGTGGCCTGGGGGTGGAAGTCGTCTTCGTCCTCCGTCGATCGAACTTCTGTTAGCCTAGGGAGCGAGGCACTCTTGGCAAGAGTGGATGATTGCCTGGAGTCATGCGGCGATCTCGATCGAGAACGCCCAGAGGACACCGAATCGGACCGTTCTGTTTGTGCCTCTTTCCGAGAACTCGACGTCGTCGAGTCTCGGTTGGACTTCGTGTGTTTAGTGTGTGTGGTGTGTGAAGCGCTTGCGTCGCCGGGGGGTCTTCACGATAGCCGCCCTGCCGGACGACCTTCCGAGGTCGGGGACCTGCGCTCGGCTGTCTTTCGACGCCATAATGCCCTCGCCGTCCGAAAGTACGGCGTCGCTGAAGGCGCCCTCTGCTGCCATGGCCGCTTAGCTGGCGTGGTGGGCCCAACGCTTCGTCGAACAGTCCTTAAGTGTCTTAGGTTTAAACATACTACATGCTCTGCAGTTCGCTTTGGGGTGGTCCCTCGGCAAGCAGAGATTGCACGTGGCGTGCCTGTCGACCCAGGGGTATTTGCAATTGCACTTGGGGCAGAATTGAAAAGGGGTACCCTCCATACGCACCTTGAGGCAGCGGGCTAAGTGTAGGAAATGTATAAGGTGTACCTATATACCAAGAGTGTAGAGTATGTCCAACCCCCCACTCTCCCTACTTGCAGGGCCGAGGCCAGAGGCCTTCCGAGGCCCAAATCCATTGTGCAGCAGCCGACGGTCTATTTCTTCTCCAGCCGGCGTCGAGTGTCGAAGTTCGACGTTGGGATGGGGAAGGATGTAAATAAATTAATATTTTAGCAAAAGTATGGCTAAGGCCAGGGGACTCCGCAAAATGCTTCCGACCAGTATGGCGGAAAAAAACAATCTGAGGATCCTAGACGCGTGAGGGATCTTGGGTACAGTGGACGTCACACTAGGGATAGTATTACTGGCACGCCCTGTGCCGACGCCCATTTTCGAGTTTCGAAAAACAAACTGTAATACTCTGCAGCTTCCACTAGATGTCGGCCTATGCACAGCATGTGATCTAAGCAGATTCCACAAGCCTCAAAAATATATATATATTCTGCTTCAGCTAATCATGGGGAATTCAATGAAACGACAGCCGGATCTGCAGCATGTTGCACGGTTGTGTGGCAATTTCCCACCATTTATACATAAAGCATAATTGTTATGAACATGCAATTTACTCTCCGAATACCTAATTTGACCCTCCACCAGTTCGCCAACACTAAATTCGGGACATTTTCATAGCAGGCAGAAACATTTTAGCTTGCCATTACAATTCCCTAAGTCGCAGGTGGATGAATTTTATTTCAAAAATCACTTGGAAATGATCTTAAAAATGACACAAAGGAATGCAGTACGATTTGTGGTTGCCGAAAATGCATAAGTTACAATAGTCCTTTTAAACTAATAGGAAACCTTCGTGTGTATGCAAATTGGAGCTCTTCTGTCTCCAGGCCGTTTGGCATTCCTGGACAGCATGTGACCAGACAGCTGAAAGTTGATGACCATTTCGATCTGCAAACCTATTTTCTTGGATTTCTTCTCAGAGCTCAGTTTCCCTTGAAAGCACATATCCTCCCATATTCCAGTCACACCGTGGGTAGGCGATTTGCCATCCTGTTTGAAGTGTGTGGGCTGCACAGAAATGAGCCCTCTGAGACAACAGGTCTGGCCACTCTTGCAGTTGTAAATAGCTGGAATGCAAAAGCCAGGCTTGCAGTGGGGGAAGCCTTTGGGAAGTCTGCCCAACAACAAGCCAAAAGGGTCCGAGTCAGGCCCAAATTAAATTTACATGTGAACCATGGAGCCAAAGTGGGCTCTTCTTTTCAAATGTTGCCGGTATTTGGCATGTGAAGCATAATATATCTTTTAATACATTACACCTTGTCAACAAACACCAAGTCTTTTCCCTAATATCTTTATGTTAGCAGGGGAACATTCTCCCAGGTCTTGCTTTAAAACTGCAAACGCATATGCAAACTCATTTTAGTGTCAGTGTTTGAAAATCCTGCTTTTCATGTAAAAGGGGCCTTTGAATTTCTTCTGCCACTGTGAATTAAAAGGCTGCTTTTCAATTCGACACCCCATTTTGTAATGATATAGGCCTTTTGATTTCCAGCGCTTGGCCTTTTCACATAGCGCTTCTTTGTGTTACTTACAGAAACCCCCACAGTCTTACTTATTAGGCCCATTTTCAGCGGGAATGTTTTTTCTTTTTAAGGCAGGCAGCTCAATTTTCCACTGGGCACTTCAGTTCTGTGGGTTTGGGTCCTTTGATTAAACCCCACACAATTCAATTTTGAACATCAGTCTTTTTACAGCATAAATTGAGGCTGTTAAAGTCGGGTATGTTACATGAGGAGGTGGGAAGAGGCAAAGAGACAGAGTTGAACATTGTCAAATTACTAAACAAAGGTTTTGCCTCAACAAAGAGGCAATTAGCCACTGAAGAGGGATTTGGGATCCTGCCACCGCCCCTCTACCACTAAATTCATGACAAGAAAGAAAGGCAGAAAACACAGCAATCATCCATTCTATTTTGGACAAATTCCTAACAGACCAATGATTGACAAAAACATTGAGAGGAATCCCCTCAGCCAGCCATACAGGCCAGGTGTGGTACAGATCTATCCCTGTGTGGATGAAGAGCAACAGACCATGGTCAGAGAGACCCATATGTATGGCCTGGACTAAGCACAGAGAAGCCATGTTGTTAACGTCGTTCGAGACATCAGGACATAGCAGTGTTAAACATGAAGCACACGTGCCGTCCGCACTCAGGGACCTAAACATACACTTGCATACATGAAGAACATGCGCATAAAGTTCTGTAGTTAGAGGACATATAGATACTGTCATTGCTTTTATTATTTCATTATTAGCCAAATGCACCAACGCAGAAACCGCAAGGCACAAGAGGTCCTGAGCAAGGCTTGTAGATGCTTAAATGCAAACCCTATGAAACTGCAGGAGCACCTATGGGACCCGACAGAGCCAATTGTGACTAAATTATAAGTTACTCACCGTAGTGACTAACGTACTTTTAGTCCCCTTTCCTCCATACTATATGGGCGTCCCTTCCAAGGGACGGGAGACGGAACCTTTTTCACCAGAAAAAACCTTCTTCCCTTTCAGATTTAGAGGCGCACAGGGGTGAGGCCCAGGGAGCATGCGCTGCCCTGAATCCGCCCTCTGGCGCCACACCTCAGTCTTCATTGATGCATCGACAATAGATTTAACATTGCCTAATGACACAAGTATTATTAGGGGGGAGGTTGGTGGGACATATAGAGGAAATGGGACTAAGAGTACATTAATCACTACATTGAGTAACTTATAATTACTCTTACGTCCTGTCCCCTTTCCTCCATACTGTATGGGTGATTACAACTGATTGTAGCTCCAGGGTGGAGAGGAGACCCTCCTTAAGCAAATAGGTTACTGAGAGCTGCCTGTCCAAAAGCCGCATCAGATCTAGAGTCTGCATCCAAACAGTAATGCTTGCAGGAAGCCGAGGGAGAGGCCCACATGGCCGCACTGCATTTGACTTGCCAAGGGACATGGAATGCGATGGCCGTTGCCTTGGCCCTGACTGCGTAGACATGCATGTTGGCTGGTAGCGGCTTGTGCTGTCCCTCATACACTTCTTTGATGGCAGAGACCATCCAGCGGGATATGGAAGCCTTAGAGGCCTGACAGCCGGGTCTCGAGTCTCCAAAAGTGACAAACAGGGCGTCTGATTTGCGGAAGCCCCGGGTCCTGTCCAAGTAGAATTTCAGGGCACGCCTGACATCCAGGCAGTGCAGCACTCTCTGTTCTTAGTCCTTGGGATCGGGAAAAAACATCAGAAGGATTATTTCCTCATGCAAGTGAAAAGCAGATGGAACCTTGGGCAGAAATGGCAATAATAAGGCAGTCTTGATAGTGACCAGCCTAATGTCCTTGGACGCCATTGGCTCGAACGGTTTGTGTGCCAGGGCGCCCAAGACTATGTGCGGTCTCTTGACTGGCAGGTAGGGCCTTGCAAGTCCCATCATATGTTTCGTGATGATAGGGTTGGAGGAGGAAAAAGTGCCCTCCACCGAGTTCCTGTAAGCCTCAATGGCTGCGAGGTATGTGCGGCAGGTGTCCACCTGGACGCCTGAATGGGCGAGGTGCACCGAGAAGGAGAGCATGTCATCCAAGGTGCACGCCAGGGGCTCGATTCCCTTGGAGTCTGCCCAGTGGCAGAATCTGGTCCATTTGCTTTTGTACTGGGCCCTGGTAGCTTTGCTCCTTGTATGATCTCCAGATTGGCCTTTGAGAGGCTAACGTGCCGAAGCGTTACCTGCTCAGGTACCAAGCTGTGAGGGCTAGCTTCCCTGGCGCAGGGTGGATGACTCTGCCCCCCTGCTGAGCCAGAAGATGTGCTAGGCCCGTCGGCAGGTGAATCAGGGGCACTTCCGAGAGACTGAGCAGCTCCGAAAACCATGGCGCTATTAGGATGATGAGGCGTTGGCGAGACTCCTTGATTTTGCAAATTACCCTGTGAATCAGGGGAGTTGGCGGAAAGGCGTAGGCTTTCATGCCGGTCAGCTGGAGGTGAAATGCATCGCCCACAGAGCCGGTACCCTGACCTTGCCATGATGCAAACTGGGGACGCTTCTTGTGCCAGATGGCAAAGAGATCCACCTGGGGGTGACCGCCACCTGTTGAAGGTCGTTTAGCTGCCACTCGCAATTGTCTGCTCCCAGCCTGCTGACCCGGTCTGCTTCCAGGTTGGAGTCCCCCTGGAGGTGAGGTAAATGTCATTTTCCAGGGCCTACTCCCACATGCTGATCGCCAGTCTGCACAGTTGAGGGGATCTGGTGCCTCCCTGCTTGTTGACGTAGTACAGGTCGAGTTGTCCGTCTGGATGAGGACAACCTTGCCCCTGAGAAGTGGTAGGAATGCCCAGAGGGCCAGCCAGATGGCGTTCAGCTCTAGCCAATTGATGTGGTATTCCTGTTCCTGTCGAGTCCAGGTGCCGTGGACTGAGAGATCATCCAGGGTGGCTCCCCAGCCCTCGATCGAGGAGTCAGTGGTGATGGTGGCCTGAGGAGTGGGCAGCCAGAAGGGCTTGCCCCTCCACAGGTTGCAGTGTCTGGACCACCATGTGAGGTCCGGGTGGAAAGATGGAGGCATGTTGATCATCTCGGATTGAGATCCCTGCTCCTGGTTCCATGAGGCCGTGAAGTGCAGCTGAATCCTCCTCATCCTTAGTCTCGTGTGTGGAACGGCTAATAGGACCGCTGCCAGAAGACCCAGCAGATGTTGGTACCACCAAGCCAAGGTCACTTCTCTGCTGAGAAAGTGGGTGGTGGCCCTCTTGATGACCGAGATTTTGTCCTTCGAAGGGAAGACCTTCTCAGAGCACATGTCCCAGATAAGGCTCAAGAATGTTAGATTCTGCGTGGGCTGCAGCTGCGACTTCTTGAGATTGAGCAAGAAGCCTAGATCGTGCAGTGTGTTCATAAGGGCATGGGAAGAGTGGTGAACCGCTTCTGGAGATGTATCCCTGACGAGCCAGTTATCTAGGTAAGGGTAGATGTAGAGACCCTGCGCTCTGAGGAAGTCCACCACTGCATTCAGGAGTCTGGTAAAGACCCTGGGGGCCGAGTTGAGGCCAAAAGAGAAGACCTTGTATTGGAAATGGCAGCCCACGATCCTGGACCGTAGGACAGAACGATGGGGCTGCCAAATCGGGACGTGTAGGTACGTGTCCTTCAGATCCAGGGAGCACATCCAGTCTTCCTTGTCAAATGTCTCCGCTATAAATGCTGGCGTAACCATCTTGAATTTTTGCAGGGGTAAGGAGAGGTTGAGGGTGGAAAGGTCCAGCACAACTCTCAGGCCTGCCTAGTACTTCTGAATGGCAAAAATCCTGGAGCAATAGCCAAAGCCTTGCTGGGAGGCTGGGACTTCCTCCACTGCCTGGCTCTCTGAGCGACTGGATCTCGCCAAAAGAGTTGCTGTCCCAACCTGTAGGGGAGGAGGGAGGAGAGGCTGGGACAGGAAAGCGGTACCCTGTGGATACTACTGATAGGATCCAGGGGTCTGTGAAATTCTGGCGCCAGAGCAAGCCTGCCCCCACCAGAGACACGTGGACCCAAAAGGGCGTATCGTGCCTTCTTTCCCTCGGAGGCTGTCGCTGAGGAGGGGGACTTGAAAAAGCCCTTACTCCCCTCCCCTTTTTGTTGCTTGTGCTGGTTTTGAGAAAGCAAGCGGTCTGGCTGCCTTGATCTGTGTTTCTGGAAGCCGGAGAACCCTCCGTATGTACGACCCCTTTCTGAGCGCTGCAGAGATCGAGTATACGATTTGGGTGTGGTCTTTGTAAGGATGGATAAAGACTTTGCTGTTTGTGAGCTGTTTTTCTTCTTGTCCAGCTCTTCGTCGGTAGATGAGTGGAAGAGATCCCCCTTCCTCGAATGGCCTGAGGTGTCAATATGGGCCACTGTGGATTCCATGAGGTCATGCGCCACCAGCTTGGCCTCGGCTAGCCCCGCCTTAAAGCATGATTGGCTCTAGGTGGGGAGTTCCAGGAGGAAGTCCCCAATTTCCCACCATAATCTTTGGTTGGCGGCTGCCAGCATGGGCGTTGGCTTGACATAGATGTAAAGAGGCGTTGGAGTAGTTCATCTTGCGTACGCCTCCAAGATCTTCTCCTTGCCTAGCAGTGCCACCAAGGAGGAGGCTGAGGACGGGTCGAGAGCAAGAGTGTATCCCCCTCCATCTGCCTGTACTTGGCGTCCAGGCATCGCTTGACCGGCTGGACCGAGTGGGGTTTGAGCCAACCCTTCTTGGCCAGGGAGGCTACATCAGTTTGCAGTGGAATCCCCGTGTTGGCAGAGGGACGTCTCGTGAGGACTTCAGCCAGAACCCCCTCTGCCAGCTGTTCGACCTGGGGTTGGGGGAGGCCCAGGTACTCCGCCAGGCCAGCAAGACGTTCATGGAAGGCCCTGGCTGAGGATGGCGTGTCCAGATCCTCCATATCCTGCGGATCTCGAGGATCTTGTGGAGGAGGAGGAGGAGGAGGAGGAAGAGATGGCGCCGGAGGCTGGGGTAAAGGGACCACAGCAGGAGGCGGAGGTTGCAGAGTTGGCTGTAGAGCTGGAGGAGGCAGCTGCACCAGGGCCTGGGGGCCCGATGGAGGCATCTGCGGTGCCGCTAGCATTGCAGGGATGACTTCCCTGATGGCGTCTTTGATGATAACCCCCAACTGAGAAGACCTCATGAGGCCGAGAAACTTCTCAAAGAGCACCTCCTCACTGGCCAAAGAGGAGGCAGGGGGTACCAACGAGGTAGCGGGGGGCTGCTACGTACCCTGTCCATATGGACACAAAGGAAAGTTGCCCTGCGCAAATGAAGGGTAGACTGTAGACCATGCACCTCGTTGAGGCCAGTCCCACCTTGATACTCGTTCTTCACCGAATTCGTGGAATGGCGTTGGACGGGTTCCCCTTTCTGGCACGGCAGCCATTTTGTCTAGCTGCCTGCCACATGCCTGCGACGTGTTGCTCAGCCCGCTAGGCCCAGTCTCGTCCAAGACTCTTGTGTGTGGATCACGAGGCCTACCCTGCTCCTCTGGCCATGGCCCATTAGGTGTGACACCCTCGACCAGGGGGTTGGTAGAGCTGCGTTTAGGCGCCCCCTCGGACGTATTGCAGTATTAGAGCATAGCCCCGCGCCATTGTGCCGGTAAAAAGGCATAGCCCCTCGGGTGTATACCCGGTACAAGAACCTTCTGGTCCCTCAACACTGCGCCCAGGAGGATCTGAGGATCCCTCGACCTGAAGGCCGGTAGCTGTAGCAGCCTCGGTGCATGTGCTGTTAGAAGGACCTGGCCGGTACCCTCCCGCGGGGCAGAGTCCCCGGGAAGGAGTCTCCCTTGCGGGGTGCACTGGAAAATATCGGCTCTACCTTGGGCCTGGTTCAATGCTTCACCAAGTTCTTGAGATCCTCTGGAGGCGACCTTTGGAAGAGCTCCCTCCACCTGGCTAGTCTGTTCTTCAGCGCCTTCGAGGACACCGGGTCACACGCTGAACATGATTGCCAACCATGGTCTGGGCCAAGGCAACGTAGGCAGAGGGCATGGGGGTCTGAAGTTGGGAAGAGCCCGTAGCAGGATTTACACCTGCTGATCCCTGTAGAAGTCGACATGCGCCGGGGAGGAGCGCGACGCCCGAGGACAGAGTACCTGAATGATAGAGAAGACAAAAAAGACAAAGAAGACGTATCCGCGCATGGAATTACATGGCCGAAGCCAACCCAGGAGCGCTGGTGAATTCGGCCCGTTCCCGGCGATGCATGAAAGGGGACTGAGGTGTCAGGGCAGCGCATGCTCCCTGGGCCGCGCCCCCGTGCGCCTCTAAATTTAAAGGGGAAGAAGGTTTTTTTCCGGTGAAACAGGTTACATCGCCCGTCCCTTGGAAGGGACGCCCATACAGTAAGGAGGAAAGAGAACGGGACGTAAGAGTATCACTTCGACACCAAGGATCTCCTTTCAACGTCCTTTATTGGGTACACAGTGGACAGGATAAATCAGAGAGAAATAAACATCTAGGCGTTTCACCCTGGAGGGCTTTGTCAGATTGTGTGAAATGAAGGGGTTTCCGGCTTTTAAACATCCCACAGGAATTGTGTGCCTTTTCCATTTCCAAACACTTGAAGCAGTACCGATTATTGCAGCCGCCATGTTGGATGTGGGCCCCGCTAGACAGAGATCCAGGAAGAGTTACTGGCAAATCATGTTTACATGCTGTCAAGAACTGCCTGGTTTCTGCACCCATTATGACAAACCAATGCAGTGATATATGAAAAATACATTTGGCAATGATATGCATAAAAGGATACCTAACGGACATCAAGGTGAATAGTGCCTAGAGTTTCGTAATGTGTGCACTTGTCAATGCACATATATGTAAAAATACAATGTCACGCAACAAAGTACATATAGCCTCCTTTTTCACAATTGTACATTTGCTTAATCACATCATGGAAAAAGGGAGGAGGATACTAAAATACCATCAAGTACGACAAAGTGCATGGTGCATGATACTTCCTTTGTACATTGGTCATATGGCAAAGTGCATGGTAAAAAGTGCATAGTGCGTCAAAATTCATGGATATACAAGTGTATAGTCATATGTTGGTACTTTGCATATACCATAATGAAGGGTTCTGCTTGGTTTACCACATGGCTTAAGGTGCATGGTGCAATTCAAGTTAATATCAATGCATTATGTAAAGTGCTCAGTGCATTAGTAAACTTTGAGATGGACAACTGCACCTTCAATGGCGAACATAAACACCACGATGTACGTTATGCCTTACAATAAAAGCCCACAGATCTCAAGAGTACAGAATACCTATTCCACTACTACAAGTGGCAGTATAAAGCGCTTAATGCATAGTTTAGCTCATGGATCTCTGATGGAACCAAGGAAATCTGGGGACGGGACCAGCAATCCATGTAACAATCCAAGTGGATGTTAAAGAGTTGCGTAAAGTGCTAAGTGCGTGGTTTAACTAGGAGTACCTAAAAATGCCCCAAGTGATCAAAATTTATCCCATGGCATATATTATGCATTTCATTAAGGAACCATATATGATAGAGCTCATGATATCTGTACCACAGCTACAAGTGTAGAAGTAAAATTGCTTGGTGCAAGATTTGCCCCTTAGTTGTATATTAAGGCCACAGTAGTTTAGAAAAAATTGAACCCACAGTGAAAAGAGAAAAGAGCCCAGTATTAAAACCTGTGAATGCTTACTACATGTACATGAGTTGGACAGCTGTTGATTGGCTACCATTCACATAAATGTGATATTTAGGTTTGTTATCTCTAAAAGGCATTGTGTATGTAGATGGAACACCACTTGATGGATTAAGGTATCTAGCTTGGGGTGTCTTGCCTTCAGTGTTGGGGATTTAAGGTATCTAGCTTGGGGTGTCTTGCCTTCAGTGTTAGCGATGGAAAGAGGTATACCGGCTTGATCAACCTGAAACCTTCCTTAACATCCACAGAGACCACTATTAGTGGTTCTACTGTGGTAAAAGTGAACAAAAGATGGCGGCAGATTGTATTAAAAATATATATGTATCTGCAACATGAACCTTAAAAAATTGATTACAAACAAAAGATTTTTTTGTGACCTGTCAGAGGGAGAAATACTAGTCGTGATCAGAATACAGAAGGAGTAAGATAGGAGGCAAAATTAAGTCATATCTGAAAATGTTGAAGCAAATGCTTGATTGTCTTTAAATAGTTCAATCACCCACAAAGGTGTAGTGCTCCTCATCTTTGTTATGTCCTCCTAGGCTCTTAGTATATATATATATATTGTTGATTACAATACAATCAAATTGTCTTAATTTTCGTTCACGATTGCCTCCCCTTGGAGGGCGAGAAACGGTCTATTCCAAAATATTTGAAGGACGAGATGTCCCCTCCATGTTTCTCATCAAAATGTTTTGCGAGAGGATAAGTTGAATCGTGATTGTTGATGGCTCTAAGATGTTGGAGTGTGCAAACCTTGACTTCCAGTTTGGTGCTTCCTATATACCATAAGTCACAGCTGCATTGGATAACGTATATATTATACATTTTGTAGAAGAGGTGATATATTGAGTGATTTCAATATTTCGTCCAGTCCGTGGAGGTTTACATTGTTTTGTTGTTAAACCATATTTCCATGCTTTACATTTCGCACATTTCTGGAAGCCTTCGCGTGTACTGGTGAGCCAAATGGATGTGGAAAGTGTGGGCATCTATTGAAAAAGGCTTGGTGATAATTCTGACTGTAAAGATCTTGCCTTCCTAAAGTTAACACTAGCATTTGCTTGTATACACTGTCCAACATTTGGGCCTCTCTGTAAAAGAAACCAATGCTAACCCAGGATTTTATTGATTTCCTTAGCCCCGTTGTTATAGGCAGTAATAAATCTAATACTTTCAGATTTATTTTTGAGGTTCTGGGCCTTTTCCTTTGTTTTGATGAAAATCTCCTCTCCGATTTGTTTAGTGCATTGGTTGTATGCTTTGTTTAAGATCGACGTCTGATAGCCTCTAGCATAGAATCTTGCTGCTACTGTTTGGTAGGGAGAATTCTCTCTTTAGGCTGAATTTCCTAACCTAGTTAGTCCCCCAGCAGCTTTGCTGGATTTCTGGAGTTAGTTTTTTTCCTCCTGCCAAGAGTGAGACTCTTCCTCACACTCTTGGACATGATTAATGGTATTCCTTTTACTGGTAATGTGTTTTATCGGCTATGGGGTCCTTTACTCCATAGGGTCTCATGTGTTTTTCCTATGTGTGTTACACAGCACCCTCCGTGCATGAACACAGGGGTGTCATAGTGACACCCCACCATAGACTCCATACCCTGGGACTGACTACTGTCTCCCAGGGCATGTAAAGTCACCATTGGCTTTGCTAGTCCCAAATTATTAACAGAAACCAGTACAAACCATCATATTGTGGACGTACTGGTCGGGGAAATTCGATTGCCCCGGGGTCTGTTAGTCGAGGGGGCAAGTCTCCGTCCCCCCTGATCGAGTTTTGGCTGGTGGCAGTGGAAACTACTTTTTATATTTCGACCGCAAATATTTTCCTATGGGATTTTCCCATTGTTCGAGGCTACCAACTTTAATTATTTAATTCTCATAGCCTCGAACATACCGCCGGTTTATTTAATATTAATTCTCCGGTTGGTATTTTTTGCCAAGACTCGATTCTAAAATGGCGTTTGTGTACTCTTCTGTGACTCCAACCCAAGTCGAGCCCTTTGTTGCACTTTTTTGGCGGGCTTCTCCACAGAAGCCTCCAAAAGTGGTGCCAGTCTGTCTGGGTACCACAGGGGGTGTGGGAGGGGATTTAGGCACCCTGGACCGAGTTACCTTGGTAACTCAGGCCGCACTCTTGTGTGAATGGCCCAAGTGGTGAGCCGGCCGGCTCACCACTTAGCATGTTTGAGTGACAGCTAGGCTGAGTGAATGGGGGTTTTCTGCATAAAAGCAGGGCTTTGGGGACTGGAACTTCAGAAGTCGCCACAGGACCTGAGAATCCGACGAGGGAGAAGCTGAGCCGACCTACCACGACGACACCACCGGTGGAGCCCTGCAGAACCGACTCACCACTTCCCGACGACAGAGAAGATCTCCCGGCTGGAGAGGCTTATTCCCCTGACTGGTGGGAACAACCAGTTTTCCTTTCTTTCTTCGCACCCCAGCCCGGTTTGTGGTCGAACTGCCCGTGCCAAGCACCCCGGCAGCCGGATAGCCACTCACCACTGAACCGCGAATCAATGGACCGCTCCTTGTACCCGAGAAACTCCGCAGCTGGTTTCTTCCCTGGCAGTGCAACGGACCCCTGTCTTCCTCCACGACGAGATCCTCTCTTCCCCTGGACCGGACAAAACACTGACTTGCACCCGCTGCCAGGAACAACTGCCCCGCTGGAGCATTCTCACCACTTTAAGGTACCGTGTCCGCCAGGCCTCCCTTTCTAAAGATTGCTACAAGGTAATAATAACTCCTTAACCTTCTGGACTGGGCTGGCCGCCTTGACCCTCTAACTGGTCCCTTTCTGTGGTCCAACCCCTTTTTGAACCTTTTCAAGACTTTTGAGCACTGCAGCCATGTGACCTTGGACACATTTCGTTTTGATCCGTTGAAAGTGGATCCGGCCTCTTGAACTCCAACTTCACGGTTTTACTTTGCCTTCCTCTTTTGTAGTGTTCTTGAAAAAGTGTTGGGATCTGTTTCAATTTGTTCTCTGCTTTTCTCTCCCTTTTTAAAACGAACTATTTGAGTGCCATCTACGTTAAGCACTCACCGCTGTCTGAAAATAAGTGGGGCTTTACTTAAGACTTGTCTAATATTCTTTTAAGGGAGTGTATATCTTTTAGTGACCGTGTTTTTGAATTGCTTACTATTAGTGCCTGTGTGTTTTTCTAGATGTGGTTTAAATAAATAATTATATCTCTTTTACACCAAGCCCTGGTCAGTGTTTACTTGTTCTATTGTGTGCTCTTGACCTATTGTGAATACTCTGTATACTGCCTAACTCTTCTTGAGGGAAGTCTGACTGCTCAGCCACAGCTACCAAGTGAATCTGTGTGGTACAGACTGCTACCAAGTGGGTTTCTGCCAAACAACCGTAGTCCTAAATCTTTTGCAGTGGTCCCATAGGGAACTGCACAGGTTTCTGCCTAACAATGTTGTCGCATTCTGTTGAAATGTTGACGATTCGCTAGAATTGCATTTCATCCGTAAGAATCCCCCATAAGGTATACTATTTTTCAAGCACACGGGCTGGGCATTTCCGGCATGTAGCACTGCATTAATGCTTGTTGGTGTACGGTAGACTTCTGTGGTGTTGGTTTCATTTACAACTTTTACTTTAATGTCCAGAAACACCACTTCATTTCAGTGATGATTCTGGGTGAGACTGCATGTACTTAGAATATAAAGAAGTCCATCCCTTCCGTTTCAGTGCCCTCCCACAGGACAAAGAGTCATAAATACATCGAGGCCATAGAGCTACTTTGCAGGTATGAACCTGCATGTTGTCTTCAGAGAAAAGATTTCCTTCCCAGGATCCCATATTAAAATTTGCATCTGTGGCGGCTACTGCTGTGCCCATGGCCATCCCACAAACTTGAATATAATGTTGACCGTCAAACATAAAAGAGTTATGGAGAAGGTGTGGGGTGCATTTATATGCAATAGACAGAAGCCCCTCACCTGAACAGCAGCATTTAAACACTGCCAGCAGAAACCGCCTTGTTTTGCTTTTATTTCATGTTAATGACACAAATTTCTACATTGCAACCAAAAACGGACCTGTTTTACTGTTATTTTACATGAAGGGCAAAAATGTCAACTCTATAAAGAAAAACGGCTTTTGCTTTCCCTTTCACTTGAACAGCAGCCCTTTAAACACTGCAAATGAAAAACGGCTTGGCTTTTTCTTTGTGTTCATGTCAAACTAAAGAACAATGGGAAAAGGGGGTCTACACCCAACATTATCAATGGACTAACAGCAACTGCCAACTTACTCGAAAAGGAGAAATCAAAGAATCCTATGACCTGCAAGACAGGATTTTAAACATTAGAAGCAAAAAGCATGTAAACGTGTGAAAAGAAAAACAGCTTTAAAAAGGCAAAGTGAAAAGATGGCATTGCTCACGGAGAAAATGGCAAGGAAATATGATGTGGGAGTTTGACCAGAGCCAATGTAAATTATTTCCCAACCCACAAAACTCCAGTCACCTTTGCAGAGACACTTACTGCCGGAAAAACTAGTTTGGGCTGAGGCAGGAGCTTCAAATGACAAAGCCCCACTTCCTACTGAATATCACACGTATCCTATAACCATCCCGCCATAAAATGTGATGTTGGAGAGGGAGTCATAACTCCCTGCTGTGCAGACATGAAGGCAGGAGCCCAAAGATTTCAAGGAGGCAAAGTGTGGGTAGAGCTTGGCCAGATGGTGTGAGCTCGTTGAACCCCCTTCAAAAGAACCCAAACTACTTCAAAGGGACTTCTACAAAAACTCTGGTTACAGGCTGAACCCAGGCAGACAGATGGCCGTGGGGGTATAAAGCAGCCCTCCCCATGTGAAACAAGACACTCCCAAGTTACATTAAAAGACTTGATTTCATTTCCGGCATTTTCGCATCAATCAGAATAAGAATCAATTTCGTTTTATGCTATTTTTTCATGCAATTTCCAGGCGGGTTTTAAAGAGGCTAATTGCATTTTCCTAGGACTTTGGGGACTGAAATGGCCAGTTAAGACTAGTTTCTGGCTGATCTGAACAGGTGACAAATATGACAGTTGATGAAAAGATGGAAGATGAAATTAGGAATATGCTGGATCATTTGCAGAGTCATAACTGATATACATTTTATGAAAAGGAAAGAAATGTGCCAAAGGGCCATGCTACATCATACAGAGTTAGCAATCAGCTTACCTAATTCCCTATGAGCAACTGACACTGCACATCTATTTCCTATGGCTGGGGCTAGTATAAATGTGAAGTTATGAGACATCACTGGTTTTTGCCAAAAAGTGATGATGCGAACAAAGAATTGTAATAAATGCAAAAAGACCGATGGTGCTCTCTTCCCTTGAACCAATCATGACTGGGGGCGGAGAAAGGAATGGTAAACTGTCCTGTGCAAGCGGTGGGGATAATTACAGGTTACTCCCCCTAGATTGTAAAGTTAGTGATGTTATTTGTAAGGAGGGGCTGTACTAGGTCCGGGGGACACACCAAAATCCGGGAGACAGGAGAAGAACGGAGAGAAGGCTGCTGAACCTTACCATCTTTGAGAATGCAGTGACCAGAACCCTTGACCTAGCTGTCCAGAGTGTCTTGAGATCCAGCTGGCTGTCCTGAATCCTAAACCAAGGCTTGCTTTGTAAGTAGCATATGCCCAGCCCTAAATTGTATAAGCTCTTAATTTTTGTAGCACTGCATCCAATATTTCCCCCATTGAAACCCCAAATTGCCAGTGTAAATCAGTCATCTTCCGATAGAAGAATCTATCTAGCCTCTATGTTAGCATCTCATTTTTAAAACCTCTCAGTTGTCTGTGTACATCCTTAGCATTTATTTTTTTAAGTAAATGAATACATTTCCCTATTTGAAATTCACGGTACAAGATTGTTGCCATTCGAAAGCAATCATCTGTATTTAATTATTATAGTCATTAAAATGCTGCCTCAAAAGAATTAGTCTCCTTGTAACAGAAAACCGAACGTGTCCGCGTATTGTGTGCATTACCCAACAAATTCCTAGTTGCATCTGTACTATTAAAACCCAAACCGTTGTTTCATTGTGAGCAATCCCTTTGCCTAGAAGTCTACCTCTATGTGCCTCTGTCGTCATTGAAAACCGATTTTCCCATTGTAAGCTAAACCCCTTCCCTGAGCTGTCCGTCATTGTAAACCCTGTGTAAACTAATTTCCATTTATTTTCCCTTTGCGTTTGCTTTTCTCCCAAAACCGATTTTGCCACTTCATTTCTATTTTTGCCCTGGAGTGCCGATTAGTATTCCCTAAACTTTCCCCATCTCCTAAAGTGTAAGCAATTCGAATGTCCTTTCAGTCTGTCCCCTAGCAGTTGTGAGTAATCAAAATCCCATTCTGCCATTTTGCTCCAAAAAACGTGTTTTACTTTATTTGCTGGCTTCCCATCTGGGGGTGGTGGGCTTTACTGCCTATGTGTCAACAAGCCACAACACAGCTGGTTTGGAGAAAATGTTAACATTGTGTTTCAACTGTAGAGTAATGCTACATTTTAACCTTGACGTGGAGAAAGGTTTAGTTAATGCAGCGCTTGGTACAGTTGTTGGCTTCCAGACATATCCAAGTGGCAACAACATTCAGTTTGTCGACTTCCACTTTGACAAACTTTCAGAAGTTAAAAGGATAGGACGCTCAACAGCCCGATACCTTTTTTACAAAGACATGTATTTACGCAGAGAACAGTTTTCTCTGTCTCTTGCATATGCAGTCACTATTAAAAAATTGCAAGGTCTAACCCTAGATAAGGCATTGATTGACATTGGCAGCACAGTCTTTAAAGAAGGTATGAGTAACTTAGCACTGTCACGGCTACGTACACTTGAATGACTATTTCTAGTCAATTTTGATACAAAGTCAAGGCTGACATTCCTTGCATCGAGAGTACAACTGACTACGTGCACTCTACACATCTCATCTCGATATGTACCCTGTTCCTCAAAAAGGAAAACTTGTTAAAAGAAAAGTAATGCAAACAACTTATAAGAGATCTCCCAACAGTACCACCAATGAAATTGAAAGCAGCTGCTACTCCAATCAACCACAAAAGGATGTAGTGCAAATGCAAATGCACATCCAACAAACCAAAGAAAGAGAAGCAGGTCTTCTAAAAAAAAAACAAGTGGAGCGCCAGAAAATGACAGACACAGAACTGTCATGTCCATTCAAATTTTCCAACGCAACTGGTGTAAATTGCTATGTTAATTTAGCAATCAATGTTCTGTTCCGATTGCCACCAATTTTTGAAAACATTTACTTGAATGGTGCAGACCAGTTGTGTTTGCAAATGCTCCTCCTTCATAGAAATGCAACAAACAATCCTGACAACACTTACCTTGTCTCAGGAATAAGGCAGGAATTGGACTACTGTGCAGGAATGGTGAGATTCACCATAAACACAAGAATTTCTAATGCACTTACTGCAAGTGCTCGAAAGCAAAAACATACCTATGAATGAAATCTTCCAGATTTCATATACGTGGAAACATACATGCACTCTCTGCAAACATGTGGCGCAGGATCAAGTCCCTAATGAGCACTTTGTGTATGTATCTATACCTAATTGTGAATCCTTTCCATTTCAGCAGCTGGTGCACAATGCAAAGCATGGCATATTATGTTCTGTTTGCAGTTCAGACAATCGTTCCACCTTACACAAACTCACATAGCCAATACGTAATAGTAATGCTTTTAATGTACAACGCAGATGGTACCAAAAATAACTGCAAACTTACTATCTTCACACACAGGCAAGTATCGCTTGGCAAGAAAACCTTCACAACAGTAGGCATAATTTACCACACGGGTGCCACACCCAGTGCAAGTCACTATACTGCATACATTAAAAAATGTGGGTGGCTTGAATGCAATGATACTTACATTACTCTGAAACAGATTACCAGCAAATCGAACAAATGCCTACTTAATATTCCTGAAACCTAAATGTACTCACCGACCTTTAAAAGTAGCATTACCTACTGCTTGATAGCCACCAACAGCTATGTAACTGCAAACGAAAAATACCCATCTGCCCTGTGAAACTAAGAATTTAGCATACACCAACTGCCCTGTGAATGCATCAGTTGCGCTGCTATACAGTTTTTTCCCCTATGATTTTAGACACAGAAACAACAACTGTGGAAAACACGCAAGTATGAGAGTCTACAAACTGTCCTCACTAACTTGTAAAACTGCCAACTGTTACAATATGCAAACTGCTGTCCAACTGTGCCCATAGCACTGCAATGAATATGGCAACTAGTATCTAACTGCACCCATAATACTGCAATGTCACTGGCAATAGTGTAAGACTTAAATCCACCAACAGGAATGAAGGTGCTTCAAAACATACCCTGCAAAACTGTGAGACTGAAAAGTTATAATACGCCAACTGGTATCTAACTGCACCCATAACAAATATTACTTTCCGTTACTACCAAAGTTAAAATCCACCAGCAGAAAATGAAAGTTCTTCTGAAGATGCCCTTCAAGACTCGTTAAGTATGAACAGTCATAATATGCCAACTGGTATCTCAGTACACCCACAATGTTACTTCAAGTGGTCAAACTGCTAAAATCCCCCTTCAAGAATGAAACTGCTTCAAAAGATACCCTTCAGAACTGTGAAACTAGCAACAGTTAAACTATGCCAACAGGTATCTAACTGCCCTCACAATACTGCAATATTAGTTTTCAATAGTACAATATTTACAAAACACCAACAGGAATGAAACTGCATCAACAGATAGTGTTAAAAAGTGAAAACAGATAAACAGTTAGAATACGCCAACTGGTATGTAACTGCAACCATACAACCACCACTTCCGAAAAGCAAAACACACATACACCATTTCAAATCCTCCTATTGCAACAGTGCTTGAACCAGCAAAACCACAAAGTTGTACACCTTAAACATTCCTGTACGTACTGCACACTTCAATGAAACAGTGTGACACGTAACGTCAAATAAATGTACTCTTTTTTTTATCTGCATGGTTTATTTTCCCCAACTGATCCAATGATTATGCAACCGAACACAGGAACTGAGCATATTGCACAGTAAACTTGTTTGAGGCATAGTACTTCTAATGTACTAATTATGAATGTCTACAAAGTACATGAAATTGTGTAGAATACAACATTATGAAGTACTTTGCCTAACATATTATGCTGTTTTTTCACAGACAAAGCAAGATTTCTCCTGCATTTCCACATGCTACAAACAGAAATTGTGCTCGCAATGGCACAATATTCAAAAGTGCTACTTCCACTTCAATGGTATTCTGTCATTGTTCGCCAAAAAAAATGCAGTGCTTGGACAGTATCTATAATGAGTACACGCATATTAGTGTCATGCTTCTTTCTAATGGAAAAATTGCATTTCTATACACATTTGTGCAATGCTTGCGCCAGTAGGCCCATTCTTGGGTGCATGGCTGTATTATGCTGTGGTGGTTGTGGCCAGCCCCTAGACTCTTGGGTGCATGGCCTATGGCCTCTGGCATCCGGCCATGTACCCAAGAGTCTAGGGGCTGGACACAACCACCACAGCATAATATGGAAATGCACCCAATAATCTGGCCAGTGGCCACAACAATGAACCCTTACCTTAGTAGCCCACCAACCCTATTATTGCCTCAATGCCAATATTACCATAGCATCCAGACTCCACTCCCCTACTCTAGAATCCCTCATGTGGTCACCAAATAAGCCCAAACATGTTTCTGCAACTGGCTACCGAACACTAGCTACTGCAATAGTTGTGCGTAAAGTCTTGGTTGCATGGCCATATGATAGTGCAGTCATTTTGCCAGTGCCTAGATTCTTGGATGTATGGCTTATTTTAAACCTATCCAAACATCCTATCATCTACATTCCACTCCCCTAACCTAATAAATCCTGTCTGCAGTCACCACATAAGTTGTCTACCCAAAGGCCTGGTCTATGCACTACTGTACACATATTATTGTAATGGTTTTTTCCAATAGTCAAATTCCACTTCTGTACACATACTAATACAGTACTTGTAGCCAGTGGCCAGACCCAAGAGTCTAGGGGCTGGCCACAATCACAGCAGCATAATACAGGCATGCACCCAAGAATCTGGCCAGTGGACACAACCCACACACATGCCATCCGCCAGAGGCTCTGTCCACTTCTGTACACATACTATTACAGTACTTGCAACCAGTGGCCAGACTCTCCAGCCATGCACCCAAGAGTCTAGGGGCTGGCCACAACCACCACAGAATAATACAGCCTTTACAAACATCCTCATATCTATATTCCACTCCTCTACCTTAATGAAGCCTGCAGTCACCAGATATGCCAGCCGCCCGAGGCCCTGTCCGCGGACTGCAGGGCTACGCTCAGTCTTCTACCACCCAAAGTAATGCATCATACCAACCATCTTTCACTCCCCCACCCTTTCCAAAACATGTTTCCCAGCCCTGTTCCCCCACTGCGCTATCCGCGGATACAACATGGCAGGACTTTCGGAGAAATATGACACACATCACACTTTCCACCAATCAATCAGTGGGCGCATTGGGTGTCCGCGGACACCACATGGCCCTACGGACCAATAAGAGCACTGTCCGTGGAGCGAACAGAGAAATGGGTTAGCAGAGCGGACCCAGATATCAAATTTTTTGGGACCTACATTTTGCCTGTTTTCATTAAAACTACTGGACGGATTTACACCAAATTTACAAAAGCATGCTTTTGGGACCAAACCGCTGCTCCTGGCGTAAATTTGGTGAAAATCCTTCCAGCGGTTTGGGCTGTAGGCATGAGCAACATTTACTTTTCCATTGTATCTATGGCAAAAATAAAAATGTTGCCCTCCCTCCCCAACACTTTGCCCCTCCCTTGACGAAACCTCACCAAACTGCCCATAAAAATTCAGGAGCGGCCCATACACTTTTTTGCAACGTTTGGTAAGGATTCGTCCAGGAGAAGAAAAGTTATAAGCCGTCCAAACGACTTAATCATAACTACACGGATCGCAGGCCGATATATATATATAGGACAATCCATTTGAGCCGAGTCACAATCTCCACAGTGCCCCTAGTAGCTATTGCTGGAAGTTCACCTCCAGTTCTGAGCCACAACAGCAAGGCACTAAGTATGCAAATGAGCCCAAATGCAAACATTTTCTCCAGGAAAAAGTCTTTGTCTAGGAGGGCAGTGCTATTTTATACATAGCTTAATCAACCCAAGACAGACATTTTGCAAGGCTGTCGGGATAACTACATACCTGGTTTCACCCTTACTAGGGATCATCAGTGCAATATAGTCCTGACAGCCTTGTGCCTTGCTATGGGGGCTCAGAAATGGAGGTGACCTTCCAGCAATGGCTACTAGGGGCGCTGTGGAGTTTGTGACTCGGCTCCAATGGATTTTCCTACTTTCTTACTTTGTATACTTCTACTAGGGACCTCAAAGAAAAACCTAAATAAAAAGCAATTACTACAGAATAAGGCCTTGAGAGCAGCACTAGGCATCAAGAAGAGGGATCACATTTCACAGTACAGAAGAGCCCCACTGGCTACCGGTACAAGCGAGAATACTGCACAAAACACTCACGATCACTCACAAATGCATCACCTCACAAGCCCCAACTACCTCAACCTCTGCCTCACACGCAAAAGCACCAGAACACTCGGATCCAATTACAAACACATCTTCTTATCCCCCGGTTTAACAACCCTAGAACAGGAAATTCTAGTTTCCCTGTAGCAGCCCCCAGAATTTGGAACTCCCTCCCACCCAACATCTGCAATGAATGGTCCCTTCCACAGTTCAAGTAACTGCTAAAGACCTGGCTCTTTAACAAATACTAACCTCATGACAGAAACTCTACGCCTCATAATGCTCTTCCACCCTGACCCTGAGCGCAAATTCTCTGACTTTTCTGCTCCAATCATCATCTCCTAATGCTTATATGTCACATGCTAAAATTGTTGCCTAATTCGCATACTGTAACTGTGCTTTACTCACACTGCTGCTGCTCATTGTAACCAGTTTCTCTTGTAAGAAACTAGTAAGCTCTTCTGCTTACAAGTAGGAGTCGTCCGTCATCAAGTGCAACTCAAAAGCCCATAATACCAGCTTCATTTTTCGCAACCAGTTCAGCTATCTTACTGACAGGTTTTTGGGCAGCGGCACATTATAGGAGATTTCAATAGAATGCGAGAATGGCTACGGGTTTTAAGGCCACAACCATAAACAAGAAGGTATTTTATGTACAACAAAAATATAAGAAACATTACAAATCCCAATTCTGGACCAAAACAAATTTTACACACTGAATGAAGCCGAGGTAAAAACACAGCTCCTCCGAGATCATTTTATAGATATCCGTGCAATAAATTCCCCTAGAGGACGCCAAATGTGTTGTTAATGTGCGCACAATGCTGCCGACATATTGCAAAACAGAGGCTAATGTAATAAGGTCTTAGGTGCCTTACATCATGCTCGGGTGATGCAATCATACACTGCCAAATGAGTCATCTTGCATTAGCCTCGTGACAGCAGAACTGATGGGCCATTAAAGAGACACGTGCTTTGCAATATTATTGAGACACATGATGGATCATTTTCCCATTGAACAGGGTTTCTTTATTGATCCAACGCAGGGTGCATTCATGAAGAAAACATCTTCCTCTACACTTAGTCGCAAAAGTCCCAAACGAGTTAGAAACCCATCCATCAGCAATACACAGCATAGCTTTGAACACCATCCTTTACGCAAACTGCATAACAACCTAATCAACATCTTACAGTCTATGGTACCGCCGGAAATGTCTCAGGGTGGTTTTGAACATTACACACAATTTCTCCCCCTCTCCAGCTTTGTTTTAGTTCTAGTTTTCAATAATGAAAATGTATACAATGTTTTTTCCCCCAACCCTAGCGAGTTCTAATGCCTTACATGTAACAGACACTAGAGAAAACTGCCAGGATTGGGAAAAGCGCTTGCCAGGGACAGCCGTAGTGTAATTAACAGGCCATTGATGGTAGAAGGTGCAAAATGGTGCGAGTATCCGGGCATCTAATAGCAGTGCCTGGCAAATCCTAATACTTCTGCACAAGCTAAAACTGCTGGCTTTGCCAATGCTGGTTTTCAACAGGACTTCAGTGAAGGACATGCAGAGTACTTCAAAATAGAGTGGCTGAAGGCAGACCTGGTAAGACATTTTTACTACACCAGTAGCAGGTTTACCACGCCAATGAAGTCCTTAACTCTGAGAAGACTGCTTTGAAAAAACACTGGCAGGCACTTCAAGTGTAAAGTTTAACGGTAAGGCTACATTAAAGCGAGCTCAAAGAGTTCCCAGGAGGGGGTGGTTTGAGCGGACAGGGGTGGGAACAGCCAATATGGATAAGCATGGCCATGGACAGTCAATGGGAGGGCACATAACAAACCACCACCTACAGGTAGTGTGTCCCTCCTCATGTGCCATTTCTCCCCACCTGTATTCTAACGCAATAGTTTCAGTGCATCTAATAGCCCAAACAAAAAATATGTAAGGCACCGAATATTGCATTCAGTTGATATTTTACCCCAAGCCTTTTATTGAAATAAATTAATGTCTAGTTTATTTATAGAGCGCACCGAGCCCTTAGGCAACTGGGCAATTAACTTACATGTATATGAAGACAATTATAGTAATACACAGTATAGAAAAAAAAGTTATTTACAAAAATGCAAGAAATTGGCAATAAATGGAACACATTAGAATATATACATCAAATTTACACAGTATAGGATAATTACAGTGGATATCTGACGGGACAAGATTAAACGAAAGGTAGCCGATCTTGCTTGTGGAGCCAAACTTTGGTCTTATTCCTAAATGCGTTATAAGACAGTTCCTCCATTATGGAGCGGGGGAGGGCATTCAATTTTCTGGCCACAGGGACAGGGAAGCTAGTTCCACCTGCACGTTGTTGCCTAAATCGAGGTATATTGACAGAGTGCCTCATGGTAGATCTAATAGGTCTTCAAGATGTGTGGCTAGAAATGGTGTTGGACAAGTAGATGGGAGCTCGATTGGAGAGGCACTTGTAAGCGAGGGACATGGTTTTGTAATCTATTCTTTCGTTGATGTTAAGCCATTTTAGCGAAAGTCTGGTTTCAGAAATGTGGTGATTCCTAGGAATATTTAGGGCTGTTCGAATGTCGTTATTTTGCAAAACCTGCATTTTGTTGAGATGTGCCGAGGTATAGTGCATTACAATAATGTAGCTTGGAGAGGACTAAGGCTCTAGTTAGTGTGATGCAATTGGCTGGGGACAAGTAGGGTCGGCAAGCTGTGATAAGCTTTCAGGTGTAGACGGATGAAGAGGCTAAGGCGTTAGTTTGTCTAGTTAATGTTAGTGCAGAGTCAATATAAATCCTTAGCGTTTTCACCAGCTTGGCAACTTTAAGTTGCCATCAATGTTGGAGGAGAATGAAGCGTTCAGGTTAGTCAAGTTGGCAGGCGAGCCCGGAAAGAGCAACTGTCTTGTCATTGTTAAGACAGAGTCCACGCATCGCCATCCAGTCTTGTATGATGAGGTAAATAATATTGAGAGTCTCATTGTCCACAGTACCAGTAATGGCGATGAGTATCTGTGTGTCATCAGTGTAGTTAGTGTAGATGACACCCAGATAGTCAAGCTCATCAAAAGGTGGTCTGGTGAATACATTGTAAAGAGTGGGGGACACACAAGAACCTTGGGGCACCCCACAAGTGACGGGGGTCGGTGAGGCAGAAGCAGACAGTGCAAAGACCCTCATGGATCTGTTGTTCAGGAAAGACTCAATCCAAGCGTTGGCTTGGTCTGAGAAGTTAGCAGCTGAAGACAGGTGTTTGCATAAAATGTTATAATCCACCAAATCAAAAGCTACTGATAGGTCAAGTGAGAGGAGCAAAGCTAGTTAGCCTTTGTCTTTCAGCGTCTGGATTTGGGTCTTGAGGGCGGTTTCAGTTCCATGTCTGGGTCTGAAACCTGATTGCCTCAGTCCTAATAGGTTGTTAGTTTTGAGGTGTTGTATCTGCAAATATGCAGCACGGTCAAGTATTTTTAGAAGAAATGGGACCGGCGTAATGGGTCTGTAGTTATTTGGGTTGAGGGAGATTTTTTTTTTTTTTTAGATGCAGGAGTACCCAGGCATCTTTCAAGTTATTGGGTACTATGCTAATTCTGAATGCAGCATTGATAACTGATGTAATGAAAGGCGCTAGTTCTTTGGCAGCTTCCTTGACAAGGGGGGCAGGACATGCATCACCTTGGCAGTTGGAAGGTTTAAGTTTCCGAATAATGGTTTCGACCTCTTTGATGGAGAGTGGAGAAAAATTAAATTGGGGTTGTGTGCTCTTGGTCGAGGAATGTGAATTCGGAGTAGGGTCACTGTAGGATAGGGATTTCGTCATTACTATTTTGTTTTGGAGCATAGTAATTTCATCTTGGGAGTGCATTTTGTATATTAGTACACCATTGAGTGTCTTTAATGCATGTGTCGGGAGGCAAAGCAGAAGATTATAACTCCTTCAAGATATTGAAAAGTTCCTTAGTGTTGGACTCCGCTTTGGAAATGCGCTCATTGTAGTGGTCTTTCTTAGCTTGGATTATAGCTATTTTGTAGTTGAAGGAAGCTGCTGAAAGTTGGCTATGTTTGCTGCAGAGGGATTGTTCTTCCATAGTGACTTAGTCGTTCTTTTGATTTTCCTGAGAGGTTTGAGATGGGGAATGTACCAAGTATTGAGGTGGGTATGTGGTTTGGATTTGCGTACTTTCATGGGCGCTAGTGCATTAATCGCCTTGAAAATAATGTGATTGTATAAGTCAACTAGAGCTGTAGGGTCTGTTGAGGTTATGGTAGGGTTAGTAATTGGCTGCAGTAATGGGATGAGTTTATCTAGGGTTAGAATACGTTTGTTTCTAGTCATCATGGCTGCTGCTTGGGTGGTTTGTGGGGTAGAGGAGGCAGTTTCATTGATGTTGAACCGCATAAGATGATGGTCGGACCAAGCGCAAGGGGTGTTGGCAAGGGTATCAATATTGAACTTAAGGTCAGCCATCCAGGCGAGGATTCTGCCTTTATTGTGGGTGGGAGCGAGATACAGTGAGAAAAACCTAATTCAGTCAGTGTCCTTCAGGGCACAGGCTTTCTGATCACTGGGGTCATGTAGACCTAAGTTGAAATCACAGCGGATAATAATTTGTGACTTCTTTTTAGTATTTGAGGATAGTAGGTGTGAGATGTAATTTTCAAAAGGAGGTAGTGGGACCTGGTGGACGATAAACAAGATGCAGGGTGATGGCAGAGATAGGTGATGTGGGTAATTTGACAGATAAGCGATCAGCGGAAGGCCTGGGAAGATTACTGAATTTTCTCAGGCCTATTGATGTCTTGTATACGAATGCAATGCCTCCTCCTTTGTAGATGTTGGCCTCTCTATCTATGCAGATAACCAAGTATTTGTCTGGAAATGTCCAGGGCAAGTGAGGGGCCTGAGGCTCTGTGCAACCATGTCTCCATAATTGCAACGAAGTCGAGGTTATGAGATCTGCAATATCTAATGCATGTGCCTGAAGAGATCTGGCATTGATGAGGGCAGATTTAAAAGGCAATAAGATGTTATTTGAATCGTTGGGTCATTTCGGGCTATTTTCTGGGGTATGTGAGGCTGCTGGAATGACTGTAGTAATTCCTGGGGTGGTGTCTTGTGCGTTATGTCTAGGGTGATGTCGTGTAAAACTAGAGCCAAGTCTATAGTTTCTATAGAGTGTGTAGCAAGGCTGGGTAGATGAAGAAGTTAGTATACATGCTTAGTATAGTGTAATATTAGTGGCATCAGGATGGACAATAGGGTATTTAGTTGTTGTGCTGTTATGAGGAAGGGCTTTAGGTGGATACAATGCTTTGGGTTTGGTGTCTGAACCTAATGGCATTATCTTGTGTGGTTGGGCGAGTAGATACATAGTCAAGACAGGGTGGTAAGAAACTAGATGGTGGTATCGAGACTGATGGTGGAAGGTTAGGAGACAGTGTTAGGCGAATGGTAGGTGCACTCAGGTGCGTGAAGGAATTCATGGGTCTAATGTGATGGCAGGTTGAGATGAAGGATAGAAGGGTACCTGTAAATACCATAGGTCCTCCAGGTAAAATATTATATAGAAAATAAACAATGGACCTAGGCATAAATGAGGCTAGAGAACATATTAAAAATTCCAATTTTTATAACATCACAATAAATAAATTCTTCTTTTTATATTAACACACAATTTACATGTAATTTGTTCATAATATACCAAAAATTCCTATACATCAGCCTCTCCTCTTACAAACTTTCAAACAGATCATAAATATCTCATCTCTTTCACAAGAACATGAAACAATCCCATCAATGTTAATATTGTTCCTTTGTCTATGAATGTACATCTGTTGTTCAAATAATAGCTATAAGTGCTTTCTGTCAGATCTCAAAAGGTTTCGGTCGTATTCGGACCAGACTTGGTCCCCTCTTTTTCCGACCTTCCTCAGGATCTGGGAGCCCCAAATCAGGGCTCCTGATTTAACTGGAAGAATGTCATCTTCAGGGATATATCTCTCTAACCAAAGACATGTCAGTGGTAGTGTCATTGCTGGAAATAAATCCACCAGGTCGAGATGAAGACTGATATCGGTAGGCTCCAGTAAGCCAATCAGCTAAACAGGCTAATTAAAGTTGGGTAGTGTTCTTTCATTGCTATGCTGGTTATTAGATAATAATCATTTGGGAGCAGCACAATAGGTAGCACAGTGCAAGTTGGTCACTCTAAACAACTGCGAGGATCGATTCGGTGCCATGGGCAGGAAGAGTCCTAAACATGACATCGCAATGAGTCGCGTGAGTGGGGCAGCACAATAATCAGGAATTACATATAATACAATAGAACAAGGCACTATGTGACGCAAGTGCATCAATAGATGTATGCAATAATAATTATGATAACAACAATCTGTTTGGTGCAGTTGTAAACCAAGGCATGCGTTACAGTCACGTGAAACGGGCAGCAAGAACAGTAAATCAATATTACATACAAAGTAATGGGCGTCCCGATGACATCACTGAACCGATCCTGACTGTATGAGCTAGAATGTATGCCAGTAAATAAGTCTAGGGCGTAATGGATGTGCCGGCACTCAATTCAGTACACTGGGCAATAATGGACTAATGCGTGGCATAGCATCACAGTGAGCCACGTAAAGAGGGCCTCACAGTAAATCAAATATTACATATAATGCATTAAGTCGCTATGAGCGGTGGGAGCAACAACAGATCTGTGCAACAGTAGATGTATGCGGAAGTGGGTGTGACATAGGGCTGAGCCCGTAGGTTGTAACAATCTATAGTTGGCACTTCGCAATATATCTGTACACACATACAGGAAGGACTAACAGTAAGGCATTCAGTATAACACAGTGAGCGACAGTGCTCCAATATGTGGCGAAAGCATCAGTAAACAGTAAGTAAAATAGACATTGCGCATAGGGTGTTAAGGCAGTGTAGTCGTTCAATATGGTATAGTCTAGCAGAAAGGATGTAAATAGAACGTTGAGGCAGAGTTGGTGTTACGATGAAGAGCGGCCCCATAGACAGTGGCATCCAACCTACTAGGTTAGTTCAAAGCAGATGAGGCACTCAAAGCATTACAATGCGAGCAGGCAACATAGATTGATAAAATATGACACAAGGTGCATACGGCTTTTCACTGATAATGGGGCTGGAGCGCAGTCAAATAGGTGATCATTGGACGGGCAGGTCGGTGGGGGTGAAATAGTTATAGGAGCTGGGCATTGGTAATAGGCTTGCTGTTTATACTTCGAAACAGTTCTTTTTGACACAGGGTATCACAGTCTTACCGCACGTATTGAGGTGTTTGCGGTCAGAGAAGGATAATGTTCAGTACAGTGGTGGAGACTTCGAGTGAAAGTACAATACAGGCGATATGGGAGTGAGTATGGGTGCCCCACAGCCCCTCCCGGCTCCGACAGGCTCGGGACAGGAGCCTTCTTCTGTGCGTCTTACTACGTGTGCCGGCACAACCTCATTGGCTAAAGAAGGTTGCAGGAGCCATTCAGCTTGCTCCTTAGGGATAGATGGGCAATAGCAACAACCAAATGGTCCTTTTAGATAGCGGCAGCCATTTTAGCAGAGAATGCGCCTCATGGACTGCAATGGTGGCGGTTCCTATGCAAGGTGAATTCTGGTGTGTTTCAATGTATGAATGAGGATTCTCATTTGGTGGGATTGATTTCTTTACTGTTACTTGACAGCAAAAAAAGTACTTGATATTCTCGGAAATGGCACTAAACATCCAACAGCAAAGCTTTATCAGTCATTTTATCAAGTGTTAACATGTTACCGCCTTGGAGTTTTGGAGCACGTCGAGACTTCATAAAATAACGCAAAGGACAATAAATGAACCATGCATAGTGATGAGGAGAGGTCCTTCATCCTAAGGAAAGTTGCATGAAACAAATCCGGAAAGCATCAACTAAAGTGATGGAGGAAAGACCACCCCATCACGCGATTGCTGTATCTTTTGCAGACTAAGCCAACTTCCCTTTGTCTACTGCCCTCGGTTTACTGCTTCCATGTACTAGCTACACTACAAATTTGCATTCCACCGGCAAGTAAGCACCACTTGCAGGCCGCGTTTCTGGCATCTAAACTCTTCCTGTCTCCCTGAATGATCCAAATTATACGTCATATAATGCTCCATTTCGAATAACACCACTTCGGACCTCAGTTTTAATCAGAGACTTCATTTGCCAAATGAAGGGCTTCAAAAGAAGTCATACAGTGCATTCCAGAGCCCACCTCCACCCAAAGGCAGTCTAAATGCCAACCTGTGGCTTTGGGGGGTTTTTCTTTTAGCAGAGAAAGGTGCTGAACCCGGCACAAGGCTATGAAAATAATAGAGTCTCTCCGCTTAGTGCAAGAAAACCAATAGCCCCGATCACCCGACAAGCTTCCTATTGGACAGTAAATTTGGTCATGGGTCTACCTCTAGAGAATCTATGAAGCAATTCATAGTGTGCATGATAAACACTGTGGGCCTGATTCATGGAACGTTTTCCTATGGGATTGCACCATTATAAAACACTTCCATGAATCAGGCCCTAAATTTTACCAATAACTTCCATACACTGGTGTAACACTGAACCATCAAGCATGTAAACTTGCAATATGGTCATACACCTTAATGTAAATGTATGAAAGATGCCCTCACTCTTCTTTAGCATTCAAGCAGATTTACACTTTGCAATCAAGTATCTGAACAGAGTCCTCGCTTCCAACTCGTCTCCTATTCACTTCTAAAATATTAAAGCTACCTACAACCATTGTATATGTGTGCAGTAATTGTGGGCCAGCAAACCATTCCAACATGTCCACAGGGTTTGCCATAGAACTTTGAACACCATGTCCAACAATAGAGAGCCAACACGTCACCATCAAAAATGCACGCTGCGGCTTCCGTCTACACCACACAAAAGGAATCTGGAATTCCATCTTGAAAATTCTACGGTTTGCGTGGTCCCTGTCCATCTCATAGCATAGAGAGACAATAATTGGTTGGACACTGTGAAAAATGTGTCGCATCACAAGTTCAGACATTCTGGCACCTCACAATAGTGAGTCTCCTACCAGCTCCACATGTAATAATGGGAATTTCCTTGAAAAGATTTTGTGAAACAAAATCACTTTTGGTTGGATGTATATGTGGCCCCCTGTTTGCATTACACCATCAATGTCTTGCATACAGACTAGTACTGGCATGCCTATTTACTGTTAGATTAAGGGAGATTTCATTTTGCCTCCAAATAGAGGTAATCTATAATCTGAACAACTATCACCATGTGAAAATGATGTACTCATGCTTGTCCTCTACTCCTCCACTAATAGAATAGAGTATGCCAACAGGGTAGCAATGTGGAACTAGCAAAAACAACCACCTCGAAGCCAACAGCATACTAGGGGTAAAGAAGTCAGTCTGGTTTCCACCCAAAACATGGGACAGAAACAGCACTCTTGTACCTGAAAGTTCAATTGGACGAACTGAAAGACAAAGAAAAGCTAGCCTTTCTTCTCCTAGACCTCTCGGCTGCATTCGATCTTGTGGAAGACAACATCCTGTGAAAACACTTGCCAACAGCAGCTCAGTTCTCCCCCAACGCCACCCTTTGGATAAAATAATTTCTAACCGACAAAACAATTAAAGTTTTCTCCACTAAAGCGGATGCACCTCCCACCATGGTCTCATGTGGAGTTCCCCAAGGATCGTGTGTGTCTCAGACTTTGTACAACATCTTTACAAAGCCACTATTTGCCGTCTTGACAAACTGGGTGTCACTTCACTAACTACGCTGATGACACCCAGATCCTCATACCGATCACGGGAGACCACAACTCAGACACTGCTACACTTGATGCCATCTATCTCGCCATTCAAGCCTGGATGGCGCATCAGGGGTTGTGCTTGAATGACAAGACCGAGTTGCTCCCGATATGCTCTCAGCTGAGTCCTGCCAAACTAAATGATGCATTTAAATCTTTTAACATTGATGGTAACACCATCAAAGTTTCCAACGAGGTAAAAACACTAGGTTTCTACTTGGACGCATCACTTACTCTCTCTAAACAAATAAACGCTACCACCTCAGCCACAACCTACACCTGCAAACTCATCAACACATGCAAACAATTCCTCTCTCCAGATAACTGTACAACTCTGGCCAGGGCCCTAGTCCTCTCTCGACTAGACTACTGTAACGCCTTATATTCCAGCACTAAGATCAAGAACATCCGTAAACTCCAGGTACTGCAAAATAATGCCCTCAGGGCTGCACTCAATATTCCCAGATCAGCGCATATCTGCCTATTAAGACAAAAACACCACTGGCTACCAGTACAAGAACGAATCAAGTTAAAAACACTAACCTTGTGACACTAATGCCTTCATCGGGTGCACCCCCCCCCCCCGTCTACTTATCAGACAAATTCACAATCCCTCACTCTGCAAGGCCCACAAGAACAGCATACCGGCACCGCCTGCCAACCCCAAGATTCAAGCTCAAAAATTCGGGTGGCAGAAGCTTCCCTACCATTGCTAGCAAGCAATGGAACGCCCTTCTATTCCAACTGAGGGCACAAGAGACCTCTGGGTATTCCGCAGACAGCTCCAACCGCATCTCTTCACGCAAGGCCTGGGCCATAAAGCCCCACCCTTACCTGTAGAACATAGCAATATCCAAATATCCCACCTTGGGCTCCCAAATGTAATTATTTAAATGTGTGTACCTTAACAATGCATCTGAACTGTATTTACCACGCCGCTTGACCATTGTACATATGTAACCAGAATAACAATTTCAACTTTTGCTGTAAGAAAGCGCCCAGATGCCTTTGGGCTTGCCATGCTATATAAGCAACAAAATTAAATAAAAATAAATAAACCAATGGTTGACACACACGCATGGTCCATTAACCACTTAAGTGCCACCGACGAGCCGGCTCGTCGGTGGCAAGCGCTCCAGGTTGCCACCGGATCAATACAGATCCGTTTGTGACGCAGGGGGGGGCTGCTTACTAGGTAAGCGGCTCCCTTCCCCCCGTGGCCCCAAAGCATGGGGCCACAGCGCCAGAGTTCAGTGGGGGCAGATGATCACTGCCCCCAGGGGTTGGAAAAAAGAAAAAATAAATCGAGGGATGGGTGAGGGAGTTTGGGGCCCTGGGGCCCACTAGACCACCAGGGATATGACAAAAAGTGGTGTCCCTGGAAAGGGGAGTTTCTTCCCTTTCCAAGGACACCACTGATATGACGCATTGCTGGTTACGGATCAGCACAGAGCGCGGATCCGTGACCAGCAACCCACTGGACCACCATTGATTTGTTTGTGAGTTTGGGGGGGGCTGCTTCAAGTAAGAAGCCCTCTCCCCCCAAGGCCCCAAAGCATGGGGGCACATGCATATGAACCCTGGGGGCAGATGGCTCACCATCTGCCCCCAGGGAATGTAAAAAAATAAAATTAAAAAAAATGATGGGAAAAGGGAGTGGGGTGGGGGGGCACTAGCCACCATGGATTTTTTACTGTTTGAAAGGGGGGGTGGCCCTCCCCCAACCGAAGTAGAAAGGGGGCACCCCTTGTAAGCCTCCCTGGGGGCAGATAACTGCTCCTAGGAAGGGGCATCTGACCCCCAGGGAGGGATGCATGAGGTGGTGCCTCCCCTATCTGACGCCAGGGAGGGGTGCATGAGGTGGGGCCCTCCATTTGGGGTGGGGTTGGGGTGAGGGCCACCCCCGTTGCAGTACATCGTTCGCTGCCAATTTAGGGTGCCCCTCAGACCCCCCCTAAAATGCAGCCTACAATTTTGTATTTTTTTTTTACCCAAGTTCGCTTGGCGCAGATGGCCACATTAGTGTGCCAATCTGCCCCCAGGGTGCCCAAACCCAACTGCCCCATCTATTGGGGGTCATGCCCCCCCTTTTGTGGTGGCCCTCTCCCCCCACCCCAAATGGCTGGGGGGGGACCCTTCATGCAGCCCTCCCTGAGCCTCTAGGAAGGGCTGCAGGATGCCCCACCCCCTCCATTCGGTGTGGGTGAGGAGAGGGCCACCACAAATGGTGGGACAGGCCCCCCAATAGATGGGGCAGTAGGATTTGGGCACCCACCCTGGGGGCAGATTGGCACACTAATGTGGCTATCTGCGCCAAGCGAAGTTGGGTAAACAAAGAAAATACAAAATTGTAGGCTGCTTTTTAGGGGGGGCTGAGGGGCATCCTACATTGCCGGCAAATGTTCTACTGTAACGGGAAATGGCCCTCTCACCCCTTCAGCCCAAATGGTGGGCCTCACCTCATGCATCCCACCCTGGCGTCAGAGAGGGGGGCCCCACCTCATGCATCCCTCCCTGGGGTCAGATGCCCCTTCCTAGGAGCAGATATCTGCCCCCAGGGAGGGTTGTATGAGGTGGGGCCCTCAATTTGGGGTGGGGGGGTGAGTGCCACCCCCGTTGCAGTATAACATTCGCTGCCAATTTAGGGTGGCCCTCAGCACCCCCCTAAAAAGCAGCCTATGATTTTGTATTATTTTCTTTGTTTACTCAACTTCGCTTGGCGCAGATAGGCACATTAGTGTGCCAATCTGCCCCCAGAGTGCCCAAACCCTACTGCCCCATGCATTGGGTTGCCTGTCCCACCATTTGTGGGGGCCCTCCCCCCACCCCAAATGGAGGAGGGTGCACCTCACGCAGCCGTTTGTAGGAGGCCCAGGGAGGCCTGCATGAGGTGCCCCTGCCACCATTTGGGGTGAGCGGGGAGAGGGCCCCCATAAATGGGTGGGCCAGTAAGGTTTGGGCACCCCGGGGCCAGATTGTCACACCAATGTGCCCCTCTGCACCAAGGCAAGTTTCGTTAACAAAGAAAAAAATGGAAAATGGTGGAACGCTTTTTAGAGGGGGTTGTGGGGCACCCCAAAGGGTCTGGAAGTTTCTAATGGGATGGGGCATTGACCCCCTCCCCCCCAGCCGCAATGGAGTGGGTGCCATGTCATGCAGCCCTCCCTGGGAACAGATATCTGCTCCTAGGAACGGACGCCTGAGCCCAGGGAGGAGTGCAGGACAGCCCTCCCATTATCTGCCCCTGGGGAGGGCTACATGAGATGGGCCGCCCCTCCAATTTGGCCATGTGTGGGTTCCCACAGGTGTCCTCTTTTGGAAAATGCATGGGGTTCCCCGTTTTCCTTGCTGGCTTCGACACCCTAGGCCCAAATCTGTAGGTTGCCCACATGAACAAAATGGGCAGTGGCGAAAGGCTTGGGGTTACCAGTGGGTTACCCTTTTCCTTTTGCGCCCCCAGTAGGTGCATCCATACATGCGAGGTACCGTTTTCATCGGGACACGTGTGGGGACGCGGGAAGGTAGGCCACGTGTTGTTGGCGGTGTGTTTCGGTGGGTGGCCAGAGCGAAATGTCTGATAATTGTCTGCATTTCCAGCCAATTTAAGAGACATTTCCCTGTGTCCACTCACTGAAACACGTCGCCAACAACAGATATCATACCTTCTCGCGTTCCCACAGGTGTCCCGATGAAAAAGGTAGCTCACATGTGTGGGTGCACTTACCGGGGCGCAAAAGGAAAAGGGTAAACCGCTGGTAACCCAAAGCCTTTCGCCAAAGCACAATTTGTTCATGTGGGCAACCTAGAGATTTGGGCCTAGGGTGTCGAAGCCAGCAAGGAAAACAGGGAACCCCATGCATTTCCCAAAAGAGGACACCCGTGCAAATGCACCGAGGTCGGACTTGCGCGAAGTGGCCCAGAATTTATTACCCCCCAGAACCGCAGACAAAGTGAACATTGTGTTTTTCCCCCACCAAATATCACACTGTCGGGGATTGTGGCTAATAAAAACTGGGGCAATTTGCGCAAGGCAGACCTCTGTGGATTCCCACGGGTGTCCTCTTTTGGGAAATGCATGGGGTTCCCTGTTTCCCTTGCTGGCTTCGATACCCTAGGCCCAAATCTGTAGGTTGCCCACATGAACAAAATGGGCAGTGGCGAAAGGCTTGGGGTTACCAGTGGGTTACCCTTTTCCGCCCCCGGTAGGTGCACCCACACACGTGAGGTACCGTTTTCATCGGGACACCTGTGGGAACGCGGGACGGTAGGCCTCGTGTTGTTGGGGGCGTGTTTCTATGGGTGAGCCGAGCGAAATGTGCGGAAAATGCGTTTATTTTCTCACATTTCGGACTTTGCAGGGGTGTCTGGGTAATAAATTCTGGGGCGATTTGCACAAATCCTTCCTCTGCGGAGTCCCACAGGTGTCTTCTTTTCGGAAATGCATGGGGGTCCCTGTTTTTCTTGGTGGCTGCAACACCCCAGGCCTAAATCTGTAGGTTGGCTCCCCAAACCCTTTGGGGGGATAGCAGTGGTTTAGCCTTATTCCTTCACACCCAGGTAGGTGCACCCACACATGTGAGGTACCGGTTTCATCGGGACACCTGTTGGAACGCGGGACGGTAGGCCATGTGTTGTTGGGGGTGTGTTTCAGTGGGTGAGCCGAGCGAAATGTGCGGAAAATGCTTTCCCCCCCTCCCACATTTCAGACTTTGCGGGGGTGTCTGGGTAATAAATTGGACATATCATACCTCTGCGGATTCCCACAGGTGTCCTCTTCTGTTCGGAAATGCATGGGGTTCCCTGTTTTCCCCGGTGGCTTGGACACCCGAGGCCCATATCTGTATGTTGTGCCGGTCGGCAGAGCGTCTCAAATTCCGGTCTGAAAACAGACTTGGGGTTACTTGTGTTTTAGACTTTCCCCTTGGTGGCCAGGTAGGTGCACCCACACATGTGAGGTACCGTTTTCAACGGGACACCTCTGGGAACGCGGGACGGTAGGCCATGTGTTGTGTTTGTGTCGTTTTCATAACGTTTTGACCCATTTGCTCGTGGCCTTTGTCACACAACCCTTTCATTTCCCAAATGTGACCTACATTTAGTCACTGCTTTAGGCACCATACACTTTTGTAACCTACACAAGTCACTTACCCTTGAAAAGGTCTGCCTGTGCTCTTTCAAAAAATGTATGCTTGCCGTTCCTCACCACATTGATTTTCCCGATTTACACATGCTAAATGCGCCTGTCCAGTATTCGGTATTGCTTGTTTTGTAAAACACTACAAAAAATGTGTGCTCTCCTAACTCCAAGAGTCGGGGTAATGTAGCGGAGCATTGCTTTTCTCAAAATTCATAGAAGCCATTGCCGTACCAGGCCAACCATGTCCAACACATCTTTTATTTCGGTCATTTTCCTGCTTTTCCCCCAATCTATGGCAGTTTCCTCTACCTAGTTGTTGCCTGACCTACGCAAATCCCCCCTTCCGAAACTTGGAATTTTGTCTACTTTTCAGAAATACTTGCCTTTCTGTCCTCCAATTCGGCTTTCCTACCCTTTTCTTCCATTCCGTCCATGCATGTCCAATTGGCAAAAATGGCCAAAATCACCTACCTCTCACAAAATGGTTGATAACCACATCAAAATAATTTATTTTCGTTTCCACTCAACCTGTTCTTGAAAGCCAGGAAATTGGAGAATTCAGCACAGCAAACCATTCGTTCCTAGCTCTTACAAGGAAAAAACTACAGGCTTCTTTGTACATCATTTTATTGGCATTTTTTTTAAAAACCAACATTTTCGCCCTTTTTGCTTATTTTTTCTCACCACCCCCCCCCCCCCTACAGCAACCTAGGATTCCTGGGTGGCGTTACGACCGCCTACATGTGGGGAAAAAAAGGAGCCAAATTTGGCCGAGATACCTCATGTAACAAAAAAGTGACAAGCCATTGAATGGCCACACACCGAAATCACCAAAAAAGGCCCTGGCACTGGGGAGAAATACCCATGGCACTTAAGGGGTTAAAGACACGCACTTCATCAACACGTTAAAAAGCTGACTTGTGAAAATACAATCCCATTAGCCTGAATGAAAAATCTGCTTCCAATGATTAAAATATACAAAGTAAAGTTCAGAAAGTGTATTAGTAAGACCATCAACTCTCAATATGCACTACATCATTGATAAATAGATATGTTGGCTACACTTTCCCCCCCCCCCTTTCCCCTTGCACTTCTCGCACTTGCATGATCTGAATGACACAAGGACCATATTTACACCCTCACTCCAGCCTTGGCCTATTTCTGTAATCACTCATTCGCCACTGGGACATTCCCCTCTCCCCTTAAGCACTCCCTTGTGCACCCCCTCCTCAAGAAGCAGACTGCCGATTCGACCTGCCCAGCAAACTATCACCCAATCTCCATCACCCCTTTCCTGGGCAAACCCTTGGAAAAGCTTGCTATCTCCCAGCTTACTCGCCACACTGAATATGTTGGTTTTCTCCAGGACCATCTGTTTGGCTTCAGAGCTGCCAGAGGCATGGAAACTGCTCGCCTGAACACCAGTGAAGCTCCGCTCTCTACTCGATTCCAGCATTTCTTCTGTCCTCATCCTCAATCTTTCGTCTGCATTCGACACTGTCAACCACACCATCCTGATCAATTGACTCTGAGAACCTGGGCATCACAGATCATGCCCGCATGGCTAAACACCTTCCTCTTGGACTGCCCCTCCCAGGTCCAACTTGGTCCCTTTCTCTCTGCCACCTCTCTCTACCTGTAGCACTGCCCAGGGCTCTATCCTCTCACCCTGGTTTTTCAACCTCTACTTGGCCTCTTTGGTCACCTGATCTCTACCTTTCAGTGTTATGTGGATGACACTCAGCTTTCCTTTAGGTTTAGGACGATTTTCCTGAAAACAAATGGTCACAATGACCAATTGTTTTAAAAATGCTACCACCAAAGGTTCGAACACCAAAAGTTCGAACCTTTGGTAGTAGCACTGTAAAAAGAAACGGGGGCTGCAGGGATGTCCTCCACATTGCCCCGCTCACTATACTTTATGGTATAGTGAGCAGGAGTGGCGGGGGACACCCCCGCAACCTTCCGTTTAAAAAAAAAAAAAAGAAATGACCCTGCAGAGCAGGTTCCCGATCACGGAAGTGAAAGGGAACGGCGCTGCAGGGAACCAGCATGAAGATGAAGGTAAGTGAGGTTTGTTTATGTTGGGGGAGTGAGTGGGGGTGTGCTGAGGGTGTGGGTGTATTATGGGTGTGGTGTGTGGGTGTGGTGGTGTGTGTGGGTGTGAGAATGTATGTGTGTTCGCATGAGAAAGGTGCAAACTTTTGGTAGTTCGCACCTTTCTCATGCGAACGATTTGCCCGTTGTACTTTCAGCCACAGGCAAATCACTTGGATTCTTCCTTTAGGCACCCCTCAGCCTCCTCTCCTCCCTCGCTCATTCCCGACTGTATCCACGATTCATGACTGGTGTGCCTCCAACAATCTCTGCCTTAATGCCAGTAAGACAGATCCTTCTCATTGAGGCCTCTACCCCTGCTTTCCCTCTCCCACTAGGGCCGACCCTTGGGCATTCTTCCTTCACCTTCCTGTGAGGCAAAAAACATTGGGGTTAGACGCCCGCGGCGGGGTAAGGGCGCGGTGTTTGGCGCTGCAGGCACACCTCCAGTAGCTTCCTGCTTTGGCCACGCCCTCAGGGACTTCTACTCAGCACCGGAGCCCTGCAGCGGTGAAGCCCACGGCGGGGTAAGGGCGCAGTGTTTGGCGCCGCAGGTGTTCGGCGCGGCAGCGGGAGGCCTGTCCAGGATTCGCCAGCGAGAGGGGAGGAGAAGCAGGAAAAGTGAAGTAAGTGCAGGCGAGTGTACGCCGGAGGGACTGTTTGCCCAGGCGCTCGGCTCTCCAGAGTCTGCTAAGTTTGCTGATCCCATAATGTCCTTACTGAAGAGCCTGAGAACTATGAAAACCCACGGCCCACCAAGGAAAACCCCCCTGACATTTCCAGTTCTTTCACCCTTCCACCTGCCTCCACCATGTCCCAAGGTGTGCGTCGAGCATGCCCTCCAAGAGAGTGGGCATAATCCCAAGCGCAAGGCACGGGTCATAAAGAGGACATGTCCCGATGTTAATAAGGGTGCGCCGGCTGAAACCCTCGTTAAGACCGCCCAGAACACTGTTTTAGTATCTGGGGGTGAGTGCTCTACTTGTTCCCCCCCCGCCCTCCCAAGTGTGGACAGAAGGGGGCTGTGGGGCTCTACTGTTACGGGGGAGCAGCATGGTCATCGAACTTGGGACCAGGGAAGGATCACTATCCTTCAATCGGCGTAATTTGCATGAGGATCAACGCAATGGGGAGGACCGAACCGCAAAATCTCAGGTGGCCCAGGCCTTCATAGCGCCCAACAGAGGAAGGTTCTGCCCTCCCTCTGCTGAAGAACCTTGTCCTCTCGCCCCGACCACGAGCCTTAGCCCCCCCTAAGGGGCTCCCTGTCCAGAGAATCCTCTACCCTGGGACGGAGATGCAGGTGCATCATGAGGGGGGCTTTGTAGGTATGGGAGAACTAGTTAGCAGCCCGCCCCCAGCAAGCTCTACCCCGGAAAATCACATTGCAGTTCTCACCTCGCCATCTACCCCTATAAATGGTGCCGGGCTGGGAAAGACCCCATCTAGCTCGGCTATGGTCTGCTCGAGTGCCGAGGGCAGTCCATCTGTTGATGTCCCTGCACGCAATCTTTCCTTGTGCAATAGAAGCCCCGGAAATATGCAGATGCTTACAGCGAGTCCACTGGCCAGCCCACCCCTTTCCTCATCTACATCTAGGGCGTCTAAGCATCAAAAAACCCATTTGGATATAGGGTTGGCTTTTAACCCCCCTTCAGAGGCTGATTTGTCACTTGGGGGGTGTAAGTGTAAGCAAGTTCTGGCTGAGCTGGTTGTCATGAGAAACATGCTCGCAGCCCTTATAGCCACTCAGGCAAAGGAGCAGAGGGATGAGGAGTCCATCTATACCCAGGCTGCTTGTAAGGTTCTAACTGACATACCTATGGCACACCCTAAGAACCAAGCCCTATTGAGTCCCGGCCTTATAGCCCCAATTACGTCTAGTCCCAGCCTGATGTCTGGGAATGCACAACCGGCCCCTGGAAAAGATCCCAGTGGGGGGGGGGGCAACAAGAACAGCCAGCACATTGGGGGGGGTGGATCATGGGCACAGCCGAGCTGGTTCCTATTGCCCCAAAATCGTGGGAAAGAGGCCTGGTGGTTCATGGCTTAGAGGCGGCCCACCTCAACCCCCTAACCAAGGTCGGAATGGACAAGCATGTGTGTATCTCCATGGGGTACCAAAAATGGAAAGGAACTTGCAGGAGTCCAGGGAAGCTCTTGCCAACAAAAGCATACACTGGGTAAGGTCAGAGAGGTTGTTCTTTTGTGACCAGGGAATCCTTGGCGGGATGTCGCAGATTGGCCAGTTCAGTCTAGAATTCAGGGGACATTGTGGAATTGACCTTTTGGGACTGGAGATTGGCGAATAGGGTCTTGGGACTATGGGGAGGGGCGGGAGGGACCCCGAGGAGTGTAATTTCTATCAGCCCACTACTACATTCACACCCAGAGTACCCCCTGAGGCGGATCCAGAGGACCTACCCTCTGTCCGGGGCTAACCTCACTCCCCTGGGTCGCAATCGGACAGGCACTTTTGGGGCTGGGCCCAGTCAAGGGGAGTTATATCGAGGGTGATGGGATCCTTGAGTTCACACTTCTCTTCTCCCTTAAATGACTCTTTGATGTACCACTTTTTGACAAGGTTTATTAATTGTATTTGCTTTTGTATGTTGTTTTGCTATGTGTTTGATGGATTTACATTTAATCGAATAAACTTGTTGACTGACTGCTTCTCCAGGCAAAGAGTGGGAGGTAGATCCCTCTCCTCTGCAGGTGCCTCCCTTTGTAATGGCCTCCATGCCCCCCTCACGCTTGAGCAGGACCACCTAAAGTTCTGGAAGCAGTTCAACTCTTTCCTCTTCTCTCTCTCCCTCTCTCGCCCACCCTCCCCTGCTTACCTACCCGTCTGTTGTACCCACTGGTTACTTGGCTACCCTCGGAGTCTGACTGGGTAGCAAGCGCTTTCTTGATCAGTCACCCTTGCACTGCCCCCGGGCCTACCACGCACTTTGTGGCTGTAACTGTAACCCTACTGTCAGTGCCTTAAGTGGAACTACAAAATGAGCCGGGGCTCATCAAGGGGGTGTGGCCTAATGGCAGGGGTCCCGCTGGTCCATTAGGCCACGCCCCCCTGATGAGCCTCGGCTCAATGGGCTACTGGCACCCCTGCCAGGCAGCCTTTTGTAGAGATCGGCACCCTCTCGCCATGGGGAGAGGGTGCCGATCTCTACATTTATTTTCTATTGGCTTGCCTGGTAGGGGATAGCGCCTCGACCTATTCAGCCTTTATGGTGGCGTTGCCCCTCGTCAGCTGGAGAGGAGCAGCGTCACCATTAAGGCTGAAAGGGTGAGGCCGCTGGAAGCAGAGGCCTTTTTCCTAAAGACTGAAAATCTCGCGAACCTGCCGGATGTTCAGTATTTAGAAAGCAAGGCCTCTGCTTCCAGAGGCCTCACGTTTTCTGCATAATGGTGGTGCCGTCCCACGGCATCTCTTGCTTAAAGGGATGCCTCGCAGGTGCGGCACGACCATTATGGCTGAAAGGCATTTTTTTCTGAAGCCTGAAGCTCTCGCACACAAGCGAGAGCTTCAGGCTGTAGAAAAAAAGCCTTTTCGTGTAGTGGCCAGGGCTGCCATGGGAGATTAGTGGGCCCCGGCAGGGCCCCGCCTCAAAACTAAATTTTGGAGCCTGCCGGGGCCCAGCCCCGGTAGGCCCCGGCCCACTTAAAGCCCTGCCTACAGTCTCTTGTTCTCCTTGCACTAGCCAGAGCCGTGCAGCTCTAGCTGCACTTAGAGCATTGCTGCCCTGTTTTCCCCTCTCCTCTCCCTTGTACTTACTCACTACCTTTCCGCTTGCACTTCTCGTTCTCGCATGATCTGATGACAAGGCCTAGTAAGAACATTATCTTGTCCTCCCTCTGTCTTCCCTCCCTTGTCTTGTCGCGCCTAGAAACACTTGTGTACAGGTGCGTTATAAATGACTTCTCATATCATACCATACATGAAAACAAAGTGTATGGTGATTGGCTACAGACAGATTAAAATGTTCTTTCTAGACCCCAAGAAAGAAATGGCTGAAACTTAGAGAATAAGCCTTCACATGCTCACAAAATAGCTGACCTTACGAGGAGTTTTTGGGGTCTTACAAAAACGTACGTGAATTGTACTTGGCAACATATTCTCCTGACACACCGGACCAAGGACTAACGCTAATGGACGCCCATAACAAAGCACAGACCTCACAGTCCTTCACTACTGTTAAACGTTCCCAGCCCAAATGCCTACTATCCACATTCTATACAGTGCTCTGCTGCTCTCAAGCTAGATTTAACAAAATAAATACTCTATATGCAAAGCTCCAACAAGTAGTAGAATACGTGATTACTTTAATTAAAAATAAAGCTCAAACTAGCCTATAGAAAAAACAATAGCAACTTTGGTAATAAAAAGGTAACCATCTTAAATATTATAAGCCTTAAGAAAGTGCCATCAGAGTGCCATGTTTCGGTTACCAAGTAAAAGTATTCATTATCTACAAATAGATTTACAGCCTAATATGCAAACCTCTGGATGGGCTGGAATGGGAATAATGTTATCTCAAGGGGAACTTGCAATGTTGTCAGCAGCTCTTGTGGGGCGGGCGTTCTAATCGTGGGTCTATGAATGTTGTGGAAATGAAGAATGCCTGAGCCCATATGAACTTGCATTCAGCCAAAGATGGCCAAGTGCATTGGGCATAGTGTGTGCGTGTGCAGGTGGGATGAGCCCTGTTAAACATACCTTGCTTAATGACGAGGAGACACCTAGTGATGAAACAAGACCGTGCTTTACCAGAAAAATGTAGGAGATATTTCAGTACCAATATAATGTTGATGTAATGGCCATTTCAGCCGAGAAAAGGTGTGATGCAAACAAAAGTCTCAAGTACAGTCGGCCAGTTGTAGAGAAGGAGCCAAGTACCCCGACCTCAATAACCTTGCCCAATCTGCCTATATGTTGGGAACCAGAGTGTGAGACACGTGCAGAACCAGTGAAAATACAGATAGCAAGGAGAATCCTGGAAGCAAGGTTCCCATTGAGGAAACTATACCTGCATACGAGACAGTATGATGGCCATTTGAATGAAATCCCGGAAGAAGCAGAGCAAATGAATGGCCAAGACAAATGGTGACGTCATGCAGAGCCGAGCCAACGTACATAGAAGAGATGCTGTGACTAGACAATACAGATATTCTACAAGGCATCAAGAAAGTATCAAAGATAAGTGGCATCTTGGGATCAAGATGAAGAAACTTCTGCTACAGAAAAGATGAATTTGTCAAGCTATTTTACACATGTACAGATGCAAAGAAACACAAGCAGACAAAGTATTCTTGAGGCTAGCTAAGTAGTGAATAGATTGTGGCAAGCGCATATATATATAGAATGGATGTTTCCACTACGTGTTATAGCAGAGCTGGGCTAAAGAAGGAAGGCCTCTATTCCAGTGTGTCGCAGTTAGAAAACAAGTGAATTACAAAGTGAATCTCATAAAGGCGAGGCTGGATGAGCCAAAAAGCCAAGGCCGTATCAGACTGGAGTGAGCAGACATTGGATACAAATCAAGTGAAAGAACAGAGCTTTTGTTCAGGACGCATGGACAAAACAAGGAAGACGTCAGCGGTCTATTAGAAAATAGTATTTTAATACACGAGAGGCTTGATTTTGTGGTCTTCAGTCACATGGAGGGATGAAGTTGGAACATCATGATGGTCACACCTACGCATGAGGGAAGAGCGTGCCTTCACTCCCCTGAATTCTCCAGAGCAAAGAACACTCCCAAGGACAAGTTCAAAGCCCTAATTGACAGCAGACCACTGAGATGATGGATGAATATGCTAATTGGTGGGAAGCTATGGTTGAACACCAGCTCACCAGCACCTGGAAGCCCAGTCTGTGTGCGTACTGACAGAGGTTAGTGTACCAACCAATGGCAGGGGACCGCATGATTAAGGGTCCTGTAGTTTGTGTAGCCAATGGGACGTAGTGTATTTAGGGACCTGTTCAGGGGAGGGCTTAGTTGCCCCACCTGATGTTAAGAAACCAATCACCTTCTTTCACTCTTTTAGACGAGATGTTCCCTTAGACCCTATCACACTTGCCGCAAGGTTTTTGTAGTTTGCCATGTAGGATGACGTTAGTAATACGTAGGTTGTCGTCACCTAGAACGATTTTATGTTATAAAAGAATGCTTTTTTTGAAGATGCATTGAGAGATCTTACGCCGAGACGTCCGTTGTACTCCCTGTTTTAGATAATTGATATTAAAACAGTTTTCCTTCTGCCAACTACCCGAGTCATTTCGATTATTGATGTTTGAGTAACTTCTGCATCCCCAGCCATCTGAACGGTATTGCTACCTGTTCCTAAATGGCTGTAAGACAACAGTTCACAGATGCAGAATTAAGACTACTTTGCATCTTCCGAGAAATCTTCTGTAAATTTGCTCAATTATTTTATGGAAGGATTCATCTTCAATCCTGCCATCCTAAAACAGCGAAGACCACTAATGCATTCTGCATTTCTTTGAAGGATGGGTTATGAAATTAGCTGTTGGCCTTTGTCAATGGGTGCAGGTATTGCATCTTCCTGAGAGGCCAGGCCCTGAACAGGATGCAAAAGCTGAAGAGGTGGTACAGGACACAGTTCCTAAACAGTGAATGGCTGAGACCGTATTATCCTCTCTGGCCATTAATTTGGCTCTGCAAAATCTAGGCTTTTGTGTAGGCATGGGAAAGGCATTTGCCAGGCACTGCAGGAGTGGCATTAAATGGGCATCAAAAGTAGCAGCTAGAAAATGGCACAAGTACCAGGGCCTACAAAAGAAGTACCTGGCAAATGCCTTATACCTGTACACAAGCCAAAGCTGTTGGCTTTGCCAATGCGTGTTTAAAACATGACTTTGGTAAAGGACACACAGTGCGTATAAATCGAGTAGCTGAAGGCAGACCTGGTTAAGACATTTTTATTACACCAGCAGCAAGTTTAAAGCTCTAATTAAATCATTAACACTAAGGACTGCTTTGAAGAAGACTGGCAGGCCCTTTGAGCACAAACGTTGATGGTAAGGCTTGATCAAGCTAGCTGAAAGCGATCCAAGGAGGATGCGTTTTGGGAGGGGCAGGAAGTGGGTGGGAATAACCCTGGTGATTTGCATGGCCATGTACGGTGAATGGGTGCATACATAACTGAACACATACATGCTCGGTGTACCTCCTCATCTGCCCTTTCACTATATCTGAACCCTAATATGAAATAGTTTCAACTTCTAGGTGGTGCTTTACCACCACCTAATGCCAACATTAAAAAGGGCTAGTGCTGGACCATCAAAATCACTACTATTCTTTCACATACTAGTAAAGCACATTTCAAAATCATGTATATGTTCTATTAAAAGGAAGGCTGTAGAATCATGTCAATGTAGTGTGCTCTAAAACTTTGACACTTAGTTGGAGAACAGTCGTTCTTTTCCAGCTTTTTAGCTTTATGTAACATTAGCAAGAGAGTCCTCTGGTATAGTACACATGTGCACTGAGTTAAGGTTTCCAACTGGCTCTTCCGACAACACCACAAGTGAGTAGGAATTATTTGCCGGCGAAGTCGAATGGGCACACAACCCTTCCAAACACCTATTGATAGGTTGTCTGCAGAACCCATGTCATGGATTGGGGTGATGCCCAGAGACAGAAGGTTAAACATTTGCTGAGAGATGGGAAATGGTGAAAAAGCTAGCAACCTCCTGAGGCTTTCAATTCAAGGAGGATGTAGAATAGCACAGCACTCTCCCTCACAGTTTTGATTTGTATATTTCCTTAGTGTGGGATCGTAAAGCAACGTCAATGTATGTTTTCCCCATTTTGTGGGTAGTCCACCAATAAACCTTTATGTCCAAATTCTACACGAGAGCTCTTATCTGGAGAATGCAGCTGGGTGTTATGTGGTGCACGGTATAACACGTTCACTTAAACAAAGGAGCAGGTTGAGGGTCAGCAGGTTAGTTTCCCATGAATTAGTGCCTGAGGGTTGGCAATGTTTACTATTCGTACCCAGCAGGGTATGTGTGGCGGCCTCCCAGCTATGTTCGGAAGCAGGAGATTGCCATCCCTCCCACCGGTACCTAGACCACCCTGCATCCTCTTCCCTTCCTCCCCCCAACCCCAATTTCGACACCCCAACCGACATTCCACCCCCTCCCCACTTGCCTAGCTCTCTATCCTTTATCCCTCGCTTATGCCAGGAACACACTGTGTTCACTGCAATGGCCGCCCTGGAAAGGGTGAAGGGACTAAATGTAGTTCCCTTCTCCCTGATCCATGTGGCCATCTTGTATTGTAGGTTTTTTCAAGTTCAGAAATGGCAGACACCATTTCTCAACTTGAAAAAAATCCTTTAAAATCCGAGTAAAACGTGCTGGGATACTACTAGCAATACGACCCTTGCATGGGGGGAGAGAGGGAATTAGTCAGGTAATGCCTGAGGGTGACTTATGCTCCCTCTAGCTTGGGATGTATTGCTTAAATACACAGTCCCACTTTAATAAAAATTAAAGAATGTCAACCAAACAATTTGACATCTTTTCATCAGTGTTCTGTACCATGTTAAACCTTTTTGTTTTGTTCGTACCCAGTCTTCTTTCTACTTCCTTTAACTCCATTCACGACATTTTGTCTCTATTATTTTAATGCTTTCATGGATCCCATTCAATAAGTACAATAAAAAAAACACACTGCAAAAGTCGCATTGATAAAAATATATTGCACAAACTCAGAGCATCATTTGTTCAAACATTTCCTCGGCACAAAAAAGGTCGAGATTCTAAATAAGGTAATATAAAAGTCCAGCTTCTGCAATACTACTTAATTCCAGAGGGTAGTGTGTTTCTAAACGCACAAAATCTTGGTAGAGAAGGCAAAGTGGGACAAGGGGATTGGTCAGTACTTTCGATGCAGGAGCATCGAACATTTCATCAATGACAAAGTGTTTTGCGCACTATGTAATTTGCAGGGATTGTGGAAGAAAAGGTTATTTGGCATGGTGTGGCTAACAGTGGCCCAGGTTCCGATCTGTGGAATGTGTGCAGGATGGTGTGTCTTCTTTGAGCGCATGGTGCGATCCGGACGATGGTGTGTGTGGTGAATGCGGTAGTGAATGCTGTGGAGGCTAGACCAAGTAGAGGTAACCTCATGCAGAAATTGAGATTAATAATGTGAGATTAATGATCAAATTGTCGATTAATAGTAGCGCCGCTTACACCTTGATGAACATGAGTACTTGTAAGGACAAGTTTGATTGCTGCCAATTGCAGGAATCTATGGTGGCAGCGCACGCTTACGGGGACGTGCCCATTGACATAGGTGGAGAATTTGAGGCACGTTTCAGATTTAAATTTCGCAGTGCCTCTGGAGTGGTGAGGGTAATGAGGAGAGGAGGAAACTTGGTGTCATGGGACACAGGCATACTTCGGGATTAGGTTGGATCCCGAGCATCCAAGTCAAGCTCTTGTGGTAGAAAAGGGAGATGAAGATTGGCAGAAGATGGAGGTTAAAGACTGGTATCCCAGGGTGTTTGAAAAGAGGATAAGATGTCTCCATTTTTTTGTGAACTATATGAAGATAAGGCCAGATGCAATTCCAGTTAGGGCCAAGGCAAGGACAATTCCCCTGGCTTTGAGATCAGAGACTGAAGGTGAAATTAACTGCATGATGAAGGAAGGAATTATAGAGGCTGAAGCTGCGTAATGGATTAGCCTGGATGTGGTGAGGAAATCAAATGGTAGTGTGCGTCTATGCATATCTTTTAACGGAGATATCTGGTGCATGCAAGTTTGACAATTGAGCTAAGGGTAGCATGCCATCAAGTCTGCTTACATCCTGCATCCCTGGACCCGACAAATTTCATTACACCGCTTGGATCATATAGGTGCAGGAGAATGCCATTTGGTTTGATTTCCACATCAAGTTTTTCCCAAAGGATGATGAGTAAGGTGTTCGGAGATTTAATGGGTGTATGCTGCTATCAAGACGACATACTAGTCCTGGGAAAGGATGTGCACGAACATGATGTGAGGTTGAGAGCTGTTTTGGGACGATTAAGTAATGCTGGTTTAACAATCTCTTTGGAGAAGTTCAAGTTTAGGTTGGACAAGGTACAGTATTTGGAACACGAGTTGTCTGCACAGGGGATTAAGCCTACATTTTGCACAATTAAAGTAGTTGCCTGAATGACAGCTCCAAAGAGTAAAGCAGAGTCATCGTCTTATTTGGTTTTGATCGAGTATTATGGAAAATTCATTAAGAACTTTGCAGAAAAAGTATGAGAAGATTGTGAAAAAAAACCACTTAACGTGTGCGGACTGAAAAGTGTCAGGCGGAGTTTGAGGATTTGAGGCAGAGCTTAGTGGCTGCACCCATTCTTAAAGGAAGATTGAGACACTGATTGCAGTGAAAAAGGTTTGTGTTCTTATGCAACAGAAAGGAGAAAACCTGCCGACAGTAGCATTTGCATCGTGGGTACTGAAGGATACAAAAACAAGGTATTCGGTTGTTGAACGAGAAGCTTTGGCTTTTGCATGGGGAGTGGAGAAGTTCAACAACTGTGTGTCTGGAAGAAAGTTCCTTATTGAGATGGATAAGCCTTTGGTGGCTATTTTTAATAGGAAAGGATTGAAAGGAGTGTCCAGAAGAATTGTACAGTGGATAACAGGGATGCAAGTTTCGGATTTTGAGGTTCGGTACATTAAAGGGGAACTAAATTATTTGATTGCGGATGCTTTGTCTCGCAATACCATTGGCGATGATGATGATCCAGACCGAGCGAGACTGTAAGGATTATATGGAGCGAGAAGTTTGCCGTTAGTAGACTTGGTGGAGAAGCGGTTTGAAGAGCTCAATGTGAGAAGGATGGCGTGTACAAAAGTGTGAAAGGTTGGCCGAAGGAGGAGTTAGGAGATAATATAAGACATGCAGGAGAGGAAAAACCAACTGTATGGAAAAAGATGTGCTGGTGGGCAGACGAGTGGCTGTGCCAGAAGGTCTGAGAGAAACTGTTATGAGAATCACGCACAAAGGGTATATTGGGGTTTGCAAAACAAAGGGAATGACCCGTCAGGAGTACTGGGGGCCGGGGATGGACCATCATGTGGAACAGCTGTTGAAAGGTTGCGAAGAATGCGCAAATAGTGAAAGCATTGTTTACAAGAGTGCCGCCCATGTGTCTGTTGGAGCCGCCATCATCAGTTTGGGATGTGGTGGCAGTGAACATTCTTGGTCCGAAATCGAGGAAATGATGCGAGTGTGGCGGTGGACATGCTGTCAATGTGGCCAGTGGTGTCTGTTAGAGATGTTCATGTGCGCAGGGTGGTGAGGTTTGTGGAATCTATTTTCTGGAGGGAAGGCTTTCCAAGAAAGATTGTGTCGGATAATGGTCCTCAATTTGCAGCAATGAAAGTGGAACAGTTATTGAAAGAATGGTGTTCAGCATTCCATGATAGATTTGTACAATCCAAAAGGGAATTCAGTGGTAGAGTGATTTCATAGTACAGTGATGAATGCCATAAGGATTACAATTGCTTCAGATGGAGATTGGCTGCATGCCGTTAAGGAAAGTATCTTTCAATACAGGCTGGCAACACATCAAAACGACAGGGGGTGTCGCCTTTTGAAGTATTAAGAAGGAAGCCTAATACAAAGTTTCATCCGGGTTGGATGAATAAGTACAAGATGGGGGAGGTGGTGACGGAAGATGAAGTGAGCGAAAGAACGGTGCTGGATCCAAGGAGGTCCAAAGAGAGATGACAGAGAAAAACTGTGTGAGAGATCAAACAATTCCAAATAAGGGGATGTCAAAATGTTCAGGGCCCATGAGAGATCAGAAAGACATGGGACATGCTGTGCGGTTATGCAGTGGTGAGAAATGGAGTAAGGAGAGAGTGGCAGTTATGCGGAGGGATGACCGACAGGTTTGTAAGTAGGTTCAAGGTATTTTGAAGTACATTATTATTTTAACAAGTAGTAAGGGAAGGAGGTGTGTTCTATTTTAGATTAGGAAGTTGCGGATGTTACACATGCACTCATCTGATCAATGTATATCTATTAACTTTCATTTAATTATTGAACATTTTTTGTAACACAGACCCAAGGGTATCACAGCGTTTGGTACAGTAAAGCATAAAAAGCAACGTTATAGAAGTCATTGGTCCATAACCAAGATTAAAGTGTTACTCATATTTATCAGGCAACCACGTTTTCAAAGGTTTTAGGAAGGTGTTTGTTTCTGATGTGGGCAGGCAAAGAGTTGTAGAGAATGGGAACTGGAGCAGACGCGGACACCACCGGCTCTTTTGTTCTTGAAGCAGCGGGAGACCAGCGAGATGCTGGCTTAAGAATTTAGCACACACAATGGGAGATTTTGAGTAATACTGGGGTTGAGGTAGAGGGGGGCCTCATCTTTGATGGATCTGTGTGCTATTGCCAAAGTTTTGAAGTCCACCCAAGCTTTGATCAGCAGCCAATGCATCTCGTGCCCGATTTCTGAAATATGGTCGACTCATTTTAGTCCCAGGGCAGCACGTAGGGCTTTATTTTATGGCAACTGAAGTCTGAACATATTAGTTGCCAGGGTGCCCATTAGTAAGACTTTGCAGTAACCCAGTTCTGTAAGGATAAGTGTTCAAGCAAGAGAGAAGTGCCTACTCAAGGAAACCATCCTAACAAGCTGTAGCAGATGCTAGGGCTTTTTGATGCGTCTAGTCATGGATGGGTCCACTTCGAGGTAAAGCCCCAAGGTTTTGTTTTGTTTCAGAACATGGCTGGCGGTACCATCAATGCAGATGGAGGTGTAGGGTGCGTCCAGGTTTTTGGGACTGTATGGGGAGCCCACAATGAGGAGCTCAGTTTTATCATTTAACCATAAGTTGTGGGTGGCCATCCAGTTTTGGATAGTACTGTACACTCTTTCGATTGTAGCAATATCTTGGGCGTAATCAACAGAGATGGGGATACGTATTTGCGTGTCATCCGCAAAGTTTGTATAGATGATCTCCTGTGTCAAGGAGGTCGAATATGGGCTTGGTATATGTATTGTAGAGTCTGGGCGAGAGAAAGGAATATTTACAGGGTGCCTAGTGGTGCTGCAATGGGGTTGTGGCTGCCTCGCCTATGAAGGCTCTGGTAGTGCAACCACTGAGGGAAGATTTAATCCATCAGATGCCTTCAGGAGAGAAGTGGAAGTGTTGGTTGAGATGGTGGCAGAGGATATTGTGGTCACCTAGATCAAACACAGAAGGGAAGTCTAGTAGGTGGATGACTAGATTGGCTGAATCACAGATTTTATCCATTTGGATTTTTAACGCTAGCAAGTCATGCTGTGCTTTGGCCAGAAGCCAGATCCACTTTTCTGAGTAGGTGATTTTGTTCCAATAACTGTTGGACACGAGTATAGGCGAGGCAGCCGAGAATTTTAAGCAGGAAAGGAACTGTGGTTATAGGGTGGTAGGATGGGTCCAGTGTGTTTTTTTTTTTGTTGGAGAGGGGTGATCCAGGCATACCTGATACTGGATAGTACAGTGCTGGACAAGAATGATGCGTTAGCAATCTCAGTGATGACTGGTGCTAACGTGCGTGCGCAGAGTTGCACAATGTGAGCTGGGCAGGAGGCCCCTTTACAGTTCGAGGGTTTTAGTGATCAGACAATGGCAAGGACTTGTTTCTGATTAACTTGAAAGAAAGAGAAAGGCAGAGCCGAAGAGAGATGGGCTACACTGGCTAGTCAAGAGCATCAAGTGTGGGGCTTTGGTAGCTAGCAGGGCCTTTTTAGCACTGGTTTTAGCAAGTAGTGTTTCAATTTTGTGAGACAATACATCTTGTATTGTGGTGCACCAGTCTTCATCCACACGAGTGCCCACAATAGGGGGGGGTGATCTCTACATCATTATTGTAGTATCTCTCGTCATTTCACGAGTTAGGTAGTGGTTAAGTGGATAGGCTCTGCACTTGATAGTTTGTTAGAAACTGCGGAATGTTTAGGCCCGAGCTGGTGAGGTTTAGAATGTTTGGCTTTGAAAGGAAGAGAGGCTGGAGGTAGGAAAGTTGACTTGGGCTGCTTAAGTTGTAACTTAAACGCAGTGTTACAGACTAAGGAGAGCATAACAGGTTTACCTGTTAATGGACTACATAATAGGTGACATTACTGGTCAGGTACAGGACGGAGCGAAGGGAAGGCCTTCACATGGGCATCAGCACCATTACACCTAAGCAGCAATGCCCCACTACCCTGGGCTTGTAATTATTCACACTAGGGCGTGATTTGCAGTATACTAATAGTTCTATTTTATTTTTTTAAGATGAGGTATGGCATGGTTGCCGTTTCATAACTTAAAAAAAATTACTAAATAAAATAACCACCATGAATGCAGGGAGAAGCGAGCTACACCTTGGGTCTGATTCAGAGAAGTGTTTTATAATGGGGCAATCCCATAGGTAAACGTTATGTGAATCAGGCCCTTAGTCCCTTCTCAATTTCCATGACTTCATTTAAATTGCTGCACAGTTGAAGGTGCCAGACAGCAGAAGTGGTGGAGAGCAGGCACAGGTGAGGCGGCCATAGCAAAGTGGGGCTTGGGGCAGGAAGGTGCGGTGATCAGATGGGGCATGGAAAGTGGCGAGGGGCACAGTGAACAAATGCTTTCAACCCGTGAGGAAACAAATGCGGCCAACACCTTGAGATGAAGCTTGCCTTCAGAGCTCCTCAATTGGCTAGGAAGTGCCCTTACATCACCTCCTAGTTGCTAATTTTCATTAATTCGGACCACAGTCATTTCTTGACCAAACATTACCTAGGTCATGCTCGAAGACCAGTGAAATGCACTATGGTTAACCTGGCAGAACGGGGAAATCTAGAGAATTGTACAAATAACCTCCACGTCGAGTAACATCACATTTCATTTGGCAATCTTTAATCAGTATGCATTACAGAGCTCAAATTACTTTTAAAAATGAAATTTCATTTCATCTTTGGCTGGTTTAATAACCAGCCAATATTTCTTTACTGGCAAAGATTGTGTAAGCATCTGGGATCGATCAAATACTAATGTATTAAGTTTCTAAAGGCATGTTTTTTGGCAATTCATTTTGCATCATTAATTGGTTCTGCTTATTCAACAAGGCCTGAAGTCCTTAACTTTACACATGTGTAATCTAGTTAATTTATTAAAGCCCCACGGAGTGCTGATAAGCAGGACACAAACTATATTCTTACATCAAAAGCATTTCTGTGTGGGAAAACATTAATTTGATTATAGAATCAGTCAGGGCCGGACAGGTATGTGCATATGGAGGGTTAGCCTTGAAAAAAGACAGACAATGACATGAACAGCAACACTGAAGTAGTTCGTTGCAAATCATACTTACTTGACAACCTGGTGTTGCGGGCTCTCTCGCGTACAATGGAAATTGACCTCTTTCTGATTTTCCTGCAAGTCAAATGAAAAGCATTACACTTCGTCGCAATCATTCATTTATTAAAACCAAAGTTCTAGTTAATGCAGGAAAGAGACAACTTTTAGAACAGTGGTTTCCAAACAATGTCTATGCTGAGCCCCGTCCTTGAGTAAAATTAATATTGGTGGGACCCCCCTGAAAATATGCTTACATGTAATACATCAGATAACTGTGGTACAAACAGAACAAAAGTGCTTAAAACTTGCAAATCACCAAGGCCTGATTTTCACAATGTTATGCTTGTCCTGGGCATTGTGCAGATTGTACGGGACAAGCAATCACCTGTGACCCCCGTCTGTCAAAAGCAATGCCTTCTAGCAGGGTTCATTGGGTGCTCTCTAAAAGTGAGGCGTCATCACCTGCTTCACTTTAATTGACCTGAATCAGGTAGGGCTGGCATTTGAAACGTTATTACTGGCAACCTATGTTCACTCCAACTTAGTAACATTCAACTAATTACGCCATCCAATTCTGTCATCTGGCAATCAATAAGGTCCTGGACTACCTAAACTGGCCTTTATGTGTTATTATGCAAATGAAAATGCAGCCCAATAAAGTATTTCCTGGACAATGCCCACTGCCTCTTTGAAAAAGGGTTGTCTCCTATTGTTTGTTTCCGGGGGAACTACTTGCAAGTGGGGAACTCACTAAAGTAACTTCTGAAAACAGAGTAGGCATCCCCTCCCTCTTTTGCAGCTAATCCCAGTTTCGGGAATTCACGTGCATATGATCAAAATACTTCATATTCACCATCGGAATGTACTCAAAAACATTTCACGAAATACAAATATTTTTTTTATTCTTGACACTCCATTATTAAACGCATTCAATAGTCAGTTTTTCCCCCTCAGGCATATGCCTTACGCAAGATATGCTACATCATTCCCCACAAAAGTGAACATTTCAAGCAAAAAGTACATAAAGTGCTTAAAAGGGGGTTAGTATCCATGTGCAAATCAGAAAGTTTAAAACTACTCATCTGATACCATTTTCTAATTTCCTATGGGGAGAGACCCCACAGTGCCATGGAAGGCCACTGCTCATCAATTTGTAAATTCATTTCATGAACAATATCAATATACCACTTTCTCACCTTAGTGGCTCACAAACACACCCCGACAAATTACATGTATAGGTTGTTCTAAAGGTTCTCTCCACTGGTTCAAATGTATCCCACAGCCCGATGAAGTTTATTTTTTTTAAAAAAAACAATATCGACACCCCGTGCTTCAGCCAGGGACCAGGAGATCCGCCCATGCTATGCATTGTCCTCAAGCTACCTACCTTAATCAGGACAAGATATTTCTTGCTGCAACTACTTCCCCATCAAAGGCCCAGAACCCTCATTTATCCGCCCTCATTCTAACCCCCTCACATTAAAAATGTTTCAAGTTTATGTGGAAAGGTTGCAAAGACTAAGAGGAAGGAGGACGTCTTTTCAATCATACAGTCTTTTGATGACTTATGTATTTGGGAAACTTCAAGGAGACACTTCCAAGCAAGTATTTAAAGAAGGTATGGAAGTGCTACATATCTTATTTTTACAAATTTCACCGTGCATTAACTCCAGGCTAGCCCATTTATAGGGCAGTTGTTTACATGGTGGCATCAAAAGAACACCTGGGAGACAGGAATTAAACTAACCACATATATTAAACACCAGCCTGGGTTGACTAAATTAATACTGATAAGGTAGTGATACCAAAACAAGACATCCTATCTCGATTGACTAATTAAAACATGCATAGTAGGGGGGAGGGTAGATGTTCAACAGTGCGAGGAAGGATGCATACGTTTTCCAAGTAATCCTAGAAAAGAAACTCCAGTCTTGACCTTCCCTGACCACTTAGTGGTCACGTCTGGGAACATGGTGAATGGGCTCAACTCCGAAAACATCTACAGACTTACTTTTAGCACAAGAAGGGACAGCTACAGAGAACGGTGTCCGAAAGTTGGTGATGACAGTCCAAGGGCTTGCTCTAAACAGAACCGAACATTCAATTCCAATACTACACATTTTCTGTGACAGAGTGGCCAGCACACTTCCTGGATGGAGCACAGTCCTGCAAACTAGCACCCAGCACACTTCTTTGATTCTCCTTCGGCAGATGCCTAACTCAGACAACACCCTCTCCACTAGCTAGTAACCACCTTCGAAAATTAAGTGATGTAGAGGCAGCAGCATCTTAGCAGCAAGAATGCATTTTTTCCACCTTGCCTAGTTTGCCACACTTCCCCCTCCACCCCCCCCCCCGACATTGCCAGCATCATGAACAGGCTCGAGGCATTGTCACCCACCGGTGCGTGGGTCTTTGCCAGGTTCTACATAGCTTCTCTGGACCTCTGACTTTTGCCAGCCCTTGGGGTTGTATAAGCTTCTTACCTGCAACTTAATTTCTCCAGCATTTCATAGATTCACATGCTGTGAATATTCCCTGTCGTCAGGCTGGGTATCCACCGTTGCTTCTTTTAACCCTTTTCCCATAGGAAAACTAACATTTTGCTCCGCCACTGCAGTCTCCCTTCAGGTTTTAACCAAGTTGTGCTGGCCAACGATGGTCTGTTAGAGCGTTTCTACCACTGGGGAAGGCCGCAGGGTTCATTTGAATCTGTGAAAGATACTGTGATGAATCTGAGGCTATCGTCCCTTCTCCCCTACGGGGAGACCTTTCCCATAGGGCAAGGGTGGTGCATTCCCAGTACAAAATTCCCCCTGGGGGTGGTACACACAGGGAGGATCACATGGGAGAGGAAGCCCCTTATGGGATTAGGGACAACCTTTGCAAGAGAATGTGGTATAATCCTGTTTTACAACAAACCCCATCCTTATCAAAGTCTGACCCTACTTCCCTATCCCAACATTCTTTATTGTACAGTCAAGTCAACCTAAAATCTCAGATCCGACTAAAATGCTAGGGGACACTATTGGTTTTCCATAAAAGGATTAAAAAAGCGGTCTAGTCTTCTGCAAAAATGTGATTGGTCGAGAAAAAGCAAACAGGGAAGTGCAGGAGTTCAAATCCCAATCAGCTGAAACAGAAGGAGAGCTGCCCTCCGAGGATGAAAGTCAAGAGCTGCTGGGAGCCGATGAGCAGCCACGAGAACCGCATTTGCAAGCCCAGTAAAGAAGGGGGAGATGCCACACATGGAAGACTGAGGTATGGCACGAGAAGTCCAGGAAAAAGAGACGCTACAACCAAATACTCGAGGCAAACCCGGAGCGTTCTCCGAAATGGAGAGCTGCAACGCGGAGCGCAGCTTCTCATTGAAGGACGCTGAAGGCAACAAGCAGCAAAGACAAGTCCCCGAGAGATACCGAAACCTCACAAGAGAGCTCTGTTCCCCCAGCAGACACGAACCAAGAGAAAAGGTAGGTGGGTATACCAAGAACTACTGGAGGTCTGGGGAAGCCAGTGGAGAATAGCAGAAAGCAGTGAGCAATTTAGGGACACACAGCCCCATGAGGAACAGAGCAGGAGAGAGTCTGGGACCCTAAAAACGACAGAAGAAAGAAAGAAGTTTGGCAGGAGAGTTAACCAAGCTGTGGCAACCACATATTGCAAATCTGGGACCCGCAACCTGAAGAATATTAAGACACATGAAGGGGGCAGACATATTCGGCAGGAGAGTAAACCAAGCTGTGCTGTTGCCAGATTGCGACTATGGGATTCACACCCATATGAAACAACAAGGTGGTCTTGGACCACAAGGTGTACTGAATTATTCGATATGGACAGATGTACTTGGCAGGAGAGTAAACCAAATTGTGGTGTTGCCGCATTGCAAGTCTGGGACCAACACCTATAACAATTAAATAAAAGGGTCTGGTGCCCTACGAGAAACAGACTCTCTGAAGGAAGTGCATCTTTTCCAAGAGAATAAATCCACGTTTT